>NC_140083.1:53177675-53880121 GCF_964194135.1 Talpa europaea
AATGAATGAATAATATCATATTGAGCATAACTTGATATTATCCTTTATCCTTGATAAAGGATAAAAATGGAAGATGTAGATCAATAAAATCTAAAATAGTCCATGTAAAATAATCCATGTAGTAAGGTACAATTACAAAATAAAATAAAAAAAATTTTATTATAAGAATGAAATAGTGGTTACCAGAATGGAAGAGTTTGGAAAGGAAGGGGGGCACATCAGATAACAGGGGTGAATCATGGTAATAGGTGGAATCTAGACTTCTGGGGGGAGGAAATGGTGCATGTAGCACAAGCAGATGTTGATTTATAGTGCTGTACACCTGAAGCCTAGATAATATTATAAACCAATGCTGGTTTAATTAAAATGAATTTTTAAAGATGCATTCTGGAGCTAGAGCTGATAAGACTTGCTTTATTGATGTGGGACATTGGGAAAAGGAGAAATCAAGGATGACCCCCTTTGCCTAAAGACCCCCTATGTTTCTCATTTAAGCAACTGAGAGATGGTGATGCCATTTACTGATAAGACTGGGCTAATGATGCCAGAACAGATTGAAGAAAAAAACCAAAAATTCCATTTTGTATTTGTGAAGTTTGAAATATCTGTACAGTATCCTACTTAAATCAGTGTTGTGTGTATGAACTTCAGAAATGAGGTAACATTTTGGAGTCTGCAGAATTAAAGTGATCTTAAAGCCCATGAGGATGATAAGCTATCCAAGCAGATTATTTGGAGAAGACAAGAGGCTGCCCATTTGAGCCTTAAGCTCTGATTGCAGTTATAGGAGAAAGAACCAGGAAAGAAAACAGGGGAGAATAACCAGGAAAATAGAAGGAAAATCAGGATGTAGTTTTTCAAAAATCAAGAAAAGAGAAAATTTCAGGATGGAGGCAGTATTTACCTGTAACAAATACTGTTGCAAGATTGCCTATGTCAAGGATTGCAAAGTGTCTGCTGAATTGGGACTCATGGTGGTCAGTGGTGATGTCAGCAAGAGGTCATACCCCTCCTCTGAACGAGCAGAAAGTAACTCAACTATATATTCCAAAAAAGAAAATGTAAATATATCTTTCATTTCCTCATTCTACCCTTCTGAGTCTGGAATACTCAGTGGACCTGCCTTCAAAGGCAGAGATGCCAGGAAAATTTCTCTCCACCCTCTGTAAAACCCAGCCTACTAGACTGGGGGCACTCAGAATCTCTGGCTTTTGTGATTTCCTAAGTTTATTTTAAAATAACTCTATATTCAACAAAATTTCAATTTCTAAACTCAGTAGTCAACATAACTTTCTTCATTTGTTTAAAACTGAACTCGAGGTATCACCAGCCACTGCAGCATGAGTTTAATCTCAGGCCGTCCAGGGTGCTGACCCACATGGTACAGAGGACCTCTCCTGTCACACCCGCTGCTCCCCTCAGCAGTGTATTTCAGTAGATCCACCTGCTCTGCTTCCTACTCTGTCTCTGGTGAATCCTCTCACCCCCTGCACCCCTGGTCAACACCCCAGTACTTGTATGCAAAAAATAAATAAATCTTTGAAAAAAAAAAAAACAACTGAACTCGATCCTTCATTTGGACAAAGGGCAAAAGGCTTACTTTCAAGTCATTTCAGGGTCTTCTCTACATTTGGATTTTATTTTTTTAATTTTTTTTAAGATTTATTTTATTTATTTATACAAGCACTGGGTAAAGTCAGAAGCACGGGAGGGTGAGAGAATTCACCAGAGCCAGAGCGGGTAGCCAAACAGGCAGAAGGACTGAAGTACACTGCTGAGGGGAGCAGCGGGCAGCAGGAGAGGTCTGCGCGCCTCTCCTGTGGGACCCTCACCCAGCGGCCAGGGATCGAACTGGTGCTACAGAGGTTGCGGGCAGCTTCGCAACCCAGTGCTCAACCGCTGCACCACCGGGGAGGCCCTACCTTTGGATTTTAATTGTGCTTTCTCGTCCATTCAGGTGTCCGAGATAGTAGAACAGTTGGGTTTGGATCAAGTGGTACCTTTGTGGTAAAGACTTGTGGGGAGATCACTGAGCCAAGTCACCCTCAGTGGAGGTCACAATATAGTTGTTGTCATTTGCCCAGGGCTTGCAGAGTGTCAGCCACCACCAAGTTCTTCACAAACGTTAACTCCCTCACAGTCGGATCTTAGGAGCAGCTCAAAAGTCACGGACTCACTACAAGTGGAGGAAAGAGCTGCCTGAAAATACAGCATGGTTTTCCAGCCATTATTGGTCTTCTTTTAATATGTGACTTGAAAAGAAAAGAAAATACCCAACTTTCTCATTAAGGAACTCAGCACTTACACTCCTTACATCACTTGAGGAAAGGAAATGGAGAAAGACAAGAAAAGAAACATTGGAAAAACTACCAGCCTAGTGATGAGCATTTTCTTGGATCTAAGGAGACTTCTGGCCACATTCAGCTTTTTGTTTTATTTTTCTTTTGTCAAAGGTGAAGGCTGGTGTTGCAGGTAAAATATTTTACTCTTTGTTTTGCCCATATTTATTCCTTATGCTTGTTGTGTCTCTGTCATGTCTCAGGATAGAAATTCCCCTGTGAGCCATGTGATTAGAAATGCGATGAGGACTATTAAATATATTTGAATACCGGCAGCAAAATTGCCATGCAACCCATCTCAGGAGACCGTCCAAAAGTATTATGTGTGCACACGAATGAATCCAGCTGATACACCATCCCTGCGTTTGGTCCCTAATCTGTCCTTCCTTTCACAACTAACCCCTTCAGTGGAAGTTCAGTCTTTTATTCCCCTGGCAATCTGACTCCTAAATGTATGCCAACATCAAGAAGCAAGCACAGAGGGGAAAAGGGAAGGGATGTGAGGGAAGAATGGGAGAGACCACAAGGAACAAGATGAGGAACAAAGGAAAGCCACAATTTGAAGGTTCCTTTCCTGTGGTCTTTTTTTTTAAAGATTTATTTATTTATGCATACAAGATACAAGAACTGGGGTACAGGCCAGAGGTGCAGGGGGTGAGGGGATTCACCAGAGAGAATGGGGAGCAGAAGATGCAGATCTACTGAAACACACTGCTGGTGGGGAGCAGTGGGCAAGGCAGGAGAGGTCTGCTGCACCATGTGGGTAGCTCTCTGGCTGGCTGGGGGATTGAACTCATGCTTGCATTGCCTGGTGATAGCCCAATAATGCTGTCTTTAACCCCTGTGGTACCAGGGAGGCCCATCCTGTGGTCTTTTTGCAGATTGCTTCCAACATATAACAACTGTCACAGCAGCTCCATACCTATGATTCAATTCTCACCAATGACAAAAACTGCCTGCAAACTTGGTGTCCCTGGAAGGATGTGATTGTACGTGGTATTTGGCAAAGTTTTAATGGAGATCCCATTTTTTTTAATAGACCCCCATGCAATGGAAAAAATTGAACATTTCTCAAGAGCAGCAATATAACAGCCACAACAGCTAATATGTACCACACACTTCCTACGCCAGAATGCCCTGCTGACTCTATCTTCTAATTTAATCCCAAGGTGATCTCATGAAGAATGTTCTAGTATCCTTCCCATTTCCCAACTCCTGGAGATGAAGCAGTACTCATGAGGTCCTCAGTCACTTAGAGCTCTCATTCTGTGTCCTTTGCTACTGCACCTTCACTTTCCCCCTTTGTAACTTGCTGCTTCTCGTTTTGAATATTTTTTTTAAGATTTATTTATTTATTTATACAAGAACCAGGATATAGCCCAGATGTGCAGGAAGGTGAGAGAATTCACCAGAGACATAGCAGGGAACAGAACAGGGAGACTAACTGAAACACACTGCTAAGGCGAGCAGTGGGCGATACAGGAGAGGTCTGCCATACCATGTGGGTATCACCCCAGCCGGCGGGGATCAGACTCATACTGCAGAGGCTGCGGACAGCTTCACAGCGCTGTGCTCAACCACCTGCACCACCAGGGAGGCTCTCATTTTGAATATTTTTAAGAGTATTCCTCTCACTCAAAAGTCCTATAGAATGAGAATGTGTGTAGAAACTTCTGGAATGGAGTATTCTTTAATTTTTTAATTAATTTTCCACCTACCAGATATTTGAGTGTCACCTGGACACTCATGAGCACGGCCAACTAAAGTCTCCCACTAGGAGAGCCAATAAAACAATGTCCTACTGACCCCCACCTCCCCACCTACCCTCAGAGCTTGTGGGCTTCAGGGACAACCCTTATGAAGTCAAAGCCCTCCTAGACAAGACCTTCTCATAAGACATAGCTTCATTATTTATTTAAAAATTGCTTTAGAGTCCCACAAAGCCCCATGCTTGGGTGGTTCTGGCACAGGAGAACAAATGAATATGTGTCTCCAAAGATATGATACATATGTGGATAACTGGTGTTTAAGCGTACACACACATTTTTCACCCTAGTCAAGTTGTGGTTCTGCTAGATTCAAATGGCCTGCTCTGCCACCATCTTGGTAATGTGCAGTTCTACATTCCAATACTGAGGTTAGAACAGCCTGGTCAATTAGTTATCTGACCTAAAAAATGTAGTATATCAGACCTTACAAGGCTCCTTTCAATTTAAACAAGAGCAGGACACTTGATCATCCTGGAACAACAGGTATGCATCATGAAGTATGACTGGGAATGCCCTGGAGACCATTGACTGATGTATAACCATGCATCCCAGAGACTGATAAGTGGAATGTCTTGTTGATAGGACTGGAGCTATTGGTGGGAATCTGGGGTATGGTTTCCAATACAATTCCAGATTATCAGTATATGGTCAGCAGACTCACCACCCCCTGAAGCCCTAGATGAGAAAAGCACATTTTCAGTTTTCACCCACCCTTTCTCTTTGATCTCCTAACCCCTGTAACTGATGCTTTGTGATTATTCTACCAATAAAAAGCCAGGATCTTGCTCTTTCGGCAGCATCCTGCATTGTACAGCTTGCTCCACAAGTCCTGTTTGTCAGTGTGGAGTTGTCAATACAACAACAAATCATCTCGTCTGACTGTCCAATGGTTTTGGGCCAACAGAAATAGAAATGAGGTGGTATCCAAAATGACATGGAAAACTTTGCAATATTATAGGACAATGCTCACACCACCTCAAAGTTGCACTTCTCTGTATTCAAGGGTGACAAACACTCAAGAAAATGCATAAATCATTAGTGTGCACAAAGTGAACACATCAGAATAACTAGTGCCCAGAAACCTCCATGTCCCCCCTCCCAATCACTGCCTGCCCCCAGGAGAGACTTCTGGCCGAGTGAGTAATTCTGTCCATTTTTTTACTTGCCATTAACAGACTTAGACGGTAAGTACTTTTTGTGTGGCTTCTTCCTTCTTCGACTCAACCTTATGTCTATATATTTACATGTGGCACCAGTTTGCTCATTCTCATTTTACAGAATGTCATTTTGTAAATACACCTCAACTTCCTGCTCTGTTCTATTGTGAGTAGAGCCCTGGAGAGTTTCCAGTCTGAGGCTATAATTGGGCTGCTATGAATGTTCTTGAACATGCCTTTTGGTGTACCTATGTTTCTACTGCTGCTGTATACATGCTCAAAACAGAGAGAAAGGTGGTGATGGGGCATGAGGACAGGAAGGGACCCAATGGATCACAGTGAAGGAGTGTTGGGTACTGGTAGAAGGAAGGGTATAAAGTAGACTTTTGTAAAGGTTTGAACCTGTAACTCCTGAGCAAATGCAAAGATGCAAGCCTACTTCACCTCAATAAATATAATTTGAGAAAAAATTTAAAAATAACAAAAACTTTAGCCTTTACACAGAAAAATTTAAAAAAAAACCAACAAAACAGACATATTACCTGTTTTATACTACCTTCTGGGTGATATTTATCCCATGCAGGCATTCTGACTTTATTGTTAAAGCAATTCAAGATGCATTCTTTTCTTTTTAATCTTGCCTCCTGAACTTTGTTTTCCCTCTACCTGAACTTTCTTTCTTCCTAAGACAGAACTGACCTCAGCCCCAAGGAAACGCTAAGATGCATAGCTGCAAGCTCGTCATCTGAGGATGTAATATTGTGTTGTTTCGAATTACTTTTCATCATGATCCATGCTGTTCGTGAGGTCAGACCTCCACTCCTGTTGTGTTCCATGAGGGTGGTAGGTGCATGTGACCAAAAATCTCAAGATCCACGGAGAGTTCTGGTCTTTTCACAAAAGTTTGCATCTTTTTGTTTGTTTGTTTTTGATAAGGCATAAGAATACACATTTGATTCTCTGAATCTAGCTCATTTTAATATGAGCCATTTTTGTATGCAAAGGATTGCTGACACTAGCAAGTTTTATAGTACTGATTACTATGGAAACATTTGTCTATAAATATAAAATCCTTCAAAGCTTAGCCTTTTATCTTTATAGAAAAAGTCCTGTTTATGTCACTTCTAAGATTCCAGCTTTAATGTAGACATGAGCTATTCTAATGCCAAACAAGATAACCTTGGTGTTGGAGCCGTGTGAGCTTTGAAAAGTGGAATTTGTGCTAAAACTATTATTTTTGGATTAAATACTAATAATGAAATAAAAATATTTAAAGAAGCCCACTTAAGCCTGAGGGTCCTGGTTTATTGGATACTTTTATTGAATTTAATATTGCAAATATGTCTTGCAAGTTTTTTCACTTTTAATTCATTCTCTGTTCTTTGAGCAGGTACAGGTGGGTGGGTGGGTGGGTGCTAGTTGTCATGATGGATAAAATGGAAGTGATTTGTCCATTAATCTTTTCCTTTGACACATTTATGGATTTTTGTTTTCCAAAGTGCATGCAAAGTCAGATATGATGATGTAATATTTGTGTATTATTATAATACAAAATTTCTTTTTTTCTTTTTTTCTCTTTCACTAAAACATATCAATTGAAATAAGCAGAGGTTGGGCCTCCCCAGTGGTGCAGTGGTTGAGCACTGGGTTGCGAGGCTAGTGCTGGTTTGATTCCTGGCCACCCAGTGAGGGTCCCACTTGGCGCTCAGATCTCTCCTGCCACCCGCTGCTCCCTTTGGCAGTGTATCTTCAGTCTGCCTGTTCTGTTTCCCGCTCTGGCTCTGGTGAATTCTCTCACCCTCCCGCGCTTCTGACTGTACCCAGTGCTTGTATAAATAAATAAAAATAAATTTTAAAAAAATCTTTAAAAAAAAAAGAAATAAGCAGAGGTTTACAGGAGGAATATACTGCAAAATGACAGAGAAGAGATTGTCATATGACCCTTGCAAAAATAGTTTTAGGCTTTTCTACTTCTCTGTGGGGATAGGTAAGTGACTTGAGACAGAAGTAGGAGAACTTTGAGATCTCTCTCCTAACAGGCACATTTCACCTGAACAAGGTAGCTATTGTCCTCATCAGTTTTTTTCCATACAAATTAGAAAACTCAGGAGTTGTGGGCCTTACTCAAAGAACACATCTCTTTCTACCTACAAACCTAAATTTACTGTTAGTATTCCTCAAACGTCTTCATGCCTCAACTCAGCCTCTAATTCAAAAATTTTGAGTTATGCCCAAATAATTACTAACTGATTAGTTAAAACTCTCTGAGACACTTCTTAATTTCCATTCATTAACAGAAACTCCCCACTCTTGCAAGGTTACAGTACAATAAAACAAATCATTGTCAACCTTTCAAGCACTGCCTTATCGATATAGTTTGAATAGCCCTAGAAATGGGGTAGTGAGAAGAGGAAGAGAGAGGCTGAAGTGGGGGCTTATCTTACAATCTTGTGTGCCCACCCACTGTTCCTGAAGAGTCATGGGACATAACTGACCCAGAGGGATGTTCCTCATCAAGGCTCAGACAGAACTAAATACCCATGGTGTGTGTCCATCACCACTGACCAAATTAACTTGTTAACTGCCATGTGCCTAATTATTTATTTTGGAAGCATATTAACAGAAACCAAAAACATATCTTTGAGACACCATAGGTTTAGGCCTTTTAGGTGTTGTTGGGACTGACTTCCTTTGCTAGATAAACCTTCAGTCTGAACGGAAGAGCCCAATGATAGAACATAGGGGAAATCACGATGGCAACACAGAAGTGTACATCACAGGGCTGGACGAGGTCCAGAGACTTATCTATTCTGACCACCCATGTCTCAGCCATAATTTTTTAGATGCAGAGGGAAAGAACATATTTCATGGATATTAAACAATAAGGGTCGCAGGGTCAAATCTCTTTTGAGCTTTCTCCTTTGATCTGCTCTTTTCCAGTTCCTTTGAGCACTGGGAAAAGGGCTTGACTATGGGATATTTGTCTAATGCTGCAGATAGCAGTGATGCACATGGGCAACAGCTATGAAGTGCCTAGACAAGACAGACTCTGAGTGGCTTAGGCCATACGAGTGTTCCTTTGCACGCTCCTGTCTTCACTAAATCTCTTTCACCTCTCTCCACACTCCACACCAAGATGTACCTTGCCCCTCGACTTAATCCAGCCTTGATTTTTTTTACCTATAACTTAGAACTGATAATTTTTTGCACTTTACTATTGAGATAACATGAACAAATGTCTGTGGTATCTTTAGTCCCATATCCAGCACCCTGTAAGTCCTCAAGAAGTGACAACTTTTATTATTTCTGCTAACTGTTAAAGATGTAACCCCCCTAAAGGTATTTAGGATATAAAATGTGATTGGAGGATAGAAGAAGCAGTTCATGAGTGGGATTGACATTTGCAAGTGGAACTGGCTGTTCAGTTATTGTTTATTGGGTACCTACAACCTACCAAACCCTCTTCTACAGGGCTGACAACAGAGGAACAAAAGCACATGGTGTTTCTTAACTTTATGGAGCAAACAGTCTAGGGAATAAGACCACCCATGAACAATAAACATACCAGTATTATTATAACTGTAAAATATTAAGAGCAATGGGGGGAAAATAAAGGGAGACACCAGCATGCGTAATAAGGGGATCTAATGTCAGGGAAGTCTCTCCGATAAGCGGCCCTAAGTTGAGTTGGGCAAGACACAAGTGGGGGTGGGAGAGGACTCCACCCAGAGACAGGTAGACATAGATGTGCATCTTGGATGTGCATCTTGCATCTTGTGCAAAGTGGGAAGAGTTATAAAGAGAAGAAATAAAGCCACTGACCACCGTCCTCTTCCTTTACACAACCCTTGACAATACTGGTTCGACTGCCAACAGCTCAGGTTTCACAGTACAGTGACTTTTGGGGGTAAATGATAGAGGAGAAGGCACTTCTTTTCCTCCCCACAAAGCTGATGGTCACACTCCTATCACCCCTGTTTAAGAGGCACTGGATAAAGCTGAATGCCCATTTCAATGAAACTCCCAGGCTAAGACATGACCTGAACATACCTTTCAATTCCAAACCATAAAAAATTGCAAAGTTTGCTAAACCTGATGTGAACCTGACTTTATTGTTATTTTTTAACTGAACTGTAAACTGAACTTAAACCATTTCAAAGAAAACATAGGGAGTTTGTTTGAGCCAGATCTGAGCACGTCTGGGTTTCTTTTGTGTTTTTTCTTTTAACTAATGAGCCAAAACTCTACCAGAACATTGAGATATGTTATCATGTGAACCTAAATAATGATTTCGTTAGTTTGAGCACCTGTCCTGAAGAAAGAATATTAGTTATGGGACAGTGGAAAGATTTTTCTGTTTTGATTAGTTGCCATCAGAATTGTGTTACTAGATATTTAGGTGAGTTCAGAATTCATTTTCATTTTTCTGAAAACATTTGTGGCAAGGAATATGTATTTTCTGTTTACAGTCTAGAAATTCTACATTTTCCCCCTGCAATTTTCAAATACCTCTAATCCTTGGAATGAACTCCAAAATTGTGAATTATATGAAAGCTAAAAAATACAAATTAAAGTTTTGATAACCTCTTGATGTTCTCTCTGACTTCCCATAATAATTGTGTTCTGTTCTAGAGCTGGTAAATGACCAAAAAATAATAATAACAAAGGACTGGGGAATGGTAATTTCTACTTCAAAGATTATTTTATGTGAAAAGACATGGAAATAGCAGATGAGGTGTGGCAGAGAGTGATATGCCCAAACTTTTGAATGAAAACCAAGTTCAGTTGAGAAAGAGGTGACTGGTGGAGAGAGCCCTTCTGGGTGTGGACACTACAGTGAATAGCATATTCTCCCTTTGGTGACATCTGTTGTGTGATGTTTCATAACTTGACTTTGGGTTTTAGATGCTGAATTTTTGGGAAAACCTTGCAATTTCCCCTTGACTGGTGCTCCAGTTGAACTGAGCCACAGGGCTTAAGGATAATCTCTCAATTAGTAATGCTAACAAAGGACATTTCCCGGTGAGTTGCTTTGCATTTCTAATGATCTGAACTAGTTTTTGACTTTTGAACTAAGTGTACCTCTTTGTGGCATTTTTCACAGATGAATTTGCTAATTCAATTACAGACAACCAAACCAGTTACACAAACACAGCCCCGCCTGTCCTACCCCATGCCCCTAAAAAAGTCTCTTACTTTAGGGCCCCCTTGTTGGCACAGGCAGTTGAGCACAGCGCTGTGAAGCTGTCTGCAGCCTCTGCAGCATGGGCTCGATCCCAGATGGCTGGGGAGATACCCACATGGCATGGCAGACCTCTCCTGTCTCACCCACTGCTCCCCTCGGCAGTGTATTTCAGTCAGTCTGCCTGTTCTGCTCCCCGCTCTGTCTCTGGTGAATCCTCTCACCGTCCCACACATCTGGCCTATGCCCCAGTTGGTTCTTGTATGCATGAATAAATAAATCTTAAAAAAAAAAAGTCTCTTACTTTAGAAGGAAAAAAATTTTTCTTAGTTATATTCCAAATTTTTAAAAAATCTTATACCATTTGATCTTCATAATAATGCTGTGACATGAGATTTATTATGCCAGTTTTTCAGATAAAGAAACAAATTTGCTATGGCAGTATCTCTTACCATATCACACAGCTATTAGGGTACAGAACCAAGATTTGGTTTGTTTCTCTGACTCTGAGTTCTATTTTGCATGATGCTGTATGCACTAATAACACTAGCACCAAACAGCTGAGAGAGTCTTTCATCCAAAGAAAGCCCCCTCATATTTGGGTGCCCCATCTGTAGGATGTGGCACCCCCACAGGACACTGAGGAAATTGTTGATGGTGCCATTAAGACTAGCCTTAGATTTCCTCTGTCCTTATCTTTTGTGCTAGCAAGCACCAAACTGGTAAGAACTAGTTCCAACTAGGTCCTTTGACACTTCCCACCCCACCCCAGTTTGAACTCTTGAACCTGAGACAATGACATAGGGTTGGACACTCAGTGGGGATAGAAGCATCAGTGTGCTGCGGTAGGGAACTTGGGCTTTCTCCCTTTGTTCCCAAGCATCTCTATAATGCACTATCCGCTTATTGTCAGGCCTGACTAGTCATCGTCTTTTGGTTCTCTTTCTCCATCTCTTAAATGAGGACCAATCTTCCTTGGTCTTCTTGGGCTTCAGTGGCTAGGTGAGCTTTAACTAGCCAATCCCATAAAGCCTTTGGATATTTTAGGAGGAAAAAAGTGCTAACTAAATTTAACTTTTTATAAAAAATTCTATTTCATTAGTGAGTTCACGTAAAATGCAAAACTCTAACTCAATGGTTTCTTGGATAGTGTTGCTCACCTACATGAATGAATAAAAAAAAATATACATGATAAACATCAAACTTGCAAGTTCAGGAATAAAAGAATATTCTTTGCCTTTCTTGCCTTATGTTTGTAAACCCAAAGTTAGAGTGCTTGGCATGTAAACTTTCCAGCCTTTAAATACTTTAAAGCCTTAGTAAAGACTTTCCAGCCTTAGTAAGATGAGTGAACTGGAAGGATAATTTGTGCTTCTTCTCCTATAAATGTGGGAACACTTACATGAAACTGCACTGCACACACGAATGGGAAGTGATTCTCTTTTCTCTGAGTAACTTAGATGTAGCTTTTGAGCCATGGCTCTGAAGCAACAAAAAGAATGGGCTCCCCACCCCAACACCATCATCGCCACTCATACACATGTGCATATATTCTAATCCTACTGGAATACTAAAAGACAGGGTCATTCACTCAGCAAAGTATAAGTAATGCAACATCACTAACAGCACTGCCTTTCTTTTGGGGTGGCCACATACTTTTCCAGCAACACAACTCCATGAGGAACCAGATAATCAAGATAATACAGAGTTTAGTTTTTTAAGGGCCAAATATAATCCTGAACTCTAATTTACACACTCTGTCCCCTCCCATTCAATTAACTTCGAAAGTTCAAATACATAGTAATGGGACAAGAAAATAAAAAAGACAGCGCATTACACACAGCACATATTCAATATGTTTGTTGAGAGAAATGAAATTGAATTAAACAGGGACCAAACTAATCCAGATTAAGACATTCCATCCTTTAGAAGTTTCATTTTTGTTGTTGTTGATTTTGGACTCACTTCAGAGGGAAAGAACAAAGTATCCTTTCAGGAACTTATGTTTTCAAATATATTTTGGTTTATTTTAAGTCAAATGTGGAGCCTAAAGGAGTTTGAAATTATGCTTCTATTGCCTTCAGCTCAACAAATGACAAATCACCTGATGAGAAATTTATCAAAACCACCAAAAACCCCTCTCTACTCTTTATCATGCTTCCTCTTTCCACATCTTTCTCCTCCACTGCAACTAATCATTTCTGGTTTTAATGGAAAAAAGTCTTTAAAAAAATAAATGTGATAGTTTTGTGGAAGTATCTTAAGTGGAAGAAACAGAATGTACTTTGGATTTTCTGAGGGAATTATCTTCAGGAGAGGAAAATGGAATGGCAAGCTTCCCTGGAAGTAGTGTTGGTGCCTGTGAGGGAATGAGTCCTTGAGCCTTGGATTTCTCATTTTTAAAAAGAAGGAGTTAGAAGTCAGTTACTTGAAGCCCTAACATAGCATGGGCTTAACCCAGGCTGGTGAAATCCCCAACTGCTGAAGTTCAAAGGGCTCCCCAGGGAAAGGGTCCAGAGGAAATGCCACTTGGTCTGTACAGTGGCTGCACCCCAGAAGGGAATTTGTTGTGGAACTGTTTATTATCGGAAAGACTGTGGGACTTGAGAAATCTCAGAGATTTTAGGTCATATCTACATACAGTTTTTTAAAGTGCAAAATAGGGTAGTTTTGTTTTGTTTTGTTTGTTATTTTGTAGTGCCGCTGGTCTACTAAACAACTGCACACCTACAGTTTGGCGGAAATGTTCACTTTTCAAATGATTAATTGACACTGTGTGGACATAACCTTAGACCCGGGTAGTTAAGATTTGCTTTGTACAAACAACTCAACATTTTTAGTTTATCCTTCCCCTTTAAAATCTTAGACTATATGAGTTGAATATCCCTCAGAGAGTTAGCCCACTCCCATCATTTTCTAGTCGAGGAAACTGTCAAGAAAGAGAAATAGAACTTAGATGTTTCTTTCATGCCAGTTTCATACTTGTCTTTGTAAGTGGCTCTGCCAGCATGTCTTAGTTTTATGTGACTAGAATAGTGGAAAAAAATCTTTTTAAAGATTTATTTATTTTTATACAAGAGCTGGGGTACAGGCCAGAGGCACAGGAGGGTGAGAGGATTCACCAGAGACAGAGCAGGGAGCAGAACAGGCAGACGACCAAAATACACTGCTGAGGGGAGCAGCAGGCACAACAGGAGAGGTCTGCCACGCCATGTGGGAATCTTCCTGGCCAGCCAGGAATTGAACCTGTGCTGCAGAGGCTGTGGACAGCTTCACAGCACTGCACTCAACCTGCTGTGCCACTGGGGAGGCCCAGAAAGTTCTTATATTCACAAAAGTGTCAGATTAAAAAGTCCTTGTTTTGAAAAAATTAAATTCTCCATAGTGGAATATTTTCAGCTGATATTTTGATATTTAATTCTAGTAATCAATTCTGTCTATTTATCATCTATGATTTATCATCACCTATCAACCTATCATCTGTCTGGCTATCATCTATCTACCTATACATCTATGGCATTTTGAAGATTAAATGTCTACATTTAAGATTAAATGTCTACACCTCAGTTTCCTCTTTCCTTGGTTCGCTCAAGCCCCATCATGTGCAGATGAGTATGCTCTTGCCCCACCTTCAGTTGAAACCATAAAAGAGAAAGATCTTCTAGTTCTTAGCATCCTCATAAAAACAGCAGCCACGGCTTAGACAAATGCTTCAACAGCAGCAGGAAGAGAAATGCATCTATGAATTGATCCTATTTCTCAGATATCTTTTACATTTTCTGTGAGTGTAGTAACTGGGGCCAATATAACACTTAGTACATTTTTTGACTCACCTGAAATGTGTAATAGCTGATTAAAAAGCCTTAAATTGTTAGGGTATACATATAAACAAGTGTCATCTTACCAGATCTTGCTTCCACTATACTATAGCAACTCCCCCTTTCTATTAAGATCTTGTGTGTATGCTGTACAATTTTACCAATCAATTACAGTTGTTAACAATTTGTCTAGGTCTATTTGAAATCTCAACCTCACATCCAATTCAAAGGTCCTTTCCCTCCTGGTTGCAGCCTATATTTATGATGTCAGGAGTTTAAAGTAGAGAGGAAGGCTTGTCGTGGTTCTAGATGCTCTTTCTTCTTCCCAGTTGAGCTCCTTCAATTTGTATCCAGTAAAGAGGACGTGAGAAAAGGAAGAAGTAACTTTCACCAGTGTGCTCTCTCCATGAGGTGACTGTCCATACTCTCACTTTATCTTCAGGTATTTTCTTACTCAGCACAGGGAGTGGGGTTAGTGAAGACTGTTGGTAGTAGGGCCTAGTTGGTCTCTTCAGAGACACCTGACCCCAATTTTTGGATGCTTCGAGGCAGCGATCTGTGGACTGAAGGCTACCTTACTGCCTTACCCTGAGCTTTGAACCTGAGCTCCAATTTTGGACAATGAAAAGTCCTTCCACTTCACATCCTGTTGTAGTAGGAAAGTATTCCTGAGGCAATTTTATGTCTTTATGTGTCTTCCATGTGCCCATGTGGCTGTCTGTGTATTTGCAGTGGGTGGTCTGTGGCATTAAAGGGTAGAATTGAAAACCCCGATGAAGTTTTGTCACTGAGGGCCACATGGCATAAGAAGGAAGAGTAAAAGATCTGGACATTCATTGGGCTTCCTGAGCAAACTATTTCCTATAGTTCTTAACTTTTGATTCTCAATATTTCTCCCCTCCTTTCCTTCCCCTCCCCCCATACGATGCCACTCTACAATATGACCACAGCCAGTATCTTCAGAGATGCAGCATTAATGTAAAGGTCAGGGAAATTAAAGAGCATTCTGAGGCCATATTCTATACCTGGCCACTCTTTCCTAGATTTGGCTACTTCAAATAGCTCATTCTACCTTAAAGGATAAGAGAGGCTTAATATATGTAATTTTATACATATACATACACATATCTGTTATACTTACATAGATATTTACATTTTTATACTTAAAAATAGAGGTTTTCTGGAAATCAAGAGAATATTCATTTTAGTTATTGACATGGCAGGCATCAAATCCACAGCAATGCTAAAGGATCCTAGATAACAAAGTAGTACATGTAGGTTCCAGGAAGTCACTAACCAAGGAAATTTTATATAGTTTTATTTTGGTAAGGCAACACATTAAAAGAGGGCATGTAGAATAGAAAAGTACATGATCTAATGTACACCAAATTGCTTTCAATTTAAATCAGCAAATATTTACTAAAGTCTTCTATGTGCCAAGCAATGTTTTGATCTCTGGGGGAAAACAAGACACTAAGTTTACTTATTTTTTTTTTTCATTTTTTAAAAAAGATTTATTTTTATTTATTTATGCATATAAGAACTTGGCTGTAGGCCAAAGGTATGGGGGGGTGAGAGGATTCACCGGAGACAGAGTGGGGAGCAAAACAGGCAAATCTACTAAAATACACTGCTGAGAGGAACAGCAGGCGAGACAGGAGAGGTCTGCTGCACCATATGTGGGTTAGTTCTCTGGCAGGGATCGAACTCATGTTGCAGTTGCTGGCAATAGCTGGATATTGCTGAGACTTAATCCCTTGGGCAACCAGGGAGGCCCCAATGAGGTACTATGTTTAAAAGATAATTTTACAGACTGTATTTTATGATGATCTGAAAGAAATATTTTTGCTACAAGTTACAGAAGACTGGTGTATAACAGATCTATAAACCTATTCCTTCTAGTAATATCTTTCAAAGTCTCTAAGCAATACTGTTTTATGTCTTCTCAGCTGGAAAACAGTTAAGTGACTCATTTAGCAATTGTACTTATAGATTTAATTTCACAAAGTTTGTATTACCTTAACTGTCAAAATGTGGCTTCTTAAGTCTGGTCTTTCCAAAGAAAGTTCATTAAAACTTTTCTAAAAATGGAACCCCTTGACTATGTCAATACTTTAAAAGTGAGGTTGAAGGTGATTAAGAAAAAATGTGGATACCAAATTTACTACATAACTCATCTTCAAAAAGAAGTAAAAAATGGTTTTAGGAGCAGCAATGAGAAGGTGGCAGATCTATGTCACTGAACCTTCCAGCCACTTTACATCTACACTCTCTGCATTACCTGTAGGGAGGTGGAAGTAGTTTGTATTTGGTGAGCCTCCACCATCACTTGTTGCTCATTTCCCTCACTGTGACCTACAGTCATGCAGCAATCTGGCTGCCCAAACCCTGGGTAATGCAGGTTCGATATGATTCTCATTTCACTCTTTTCCTTTTATTCTGCCTCCCTTCACCCACTCCCTATAACGCATCAGATTATCACTCTTTCTGGGTAATGATTCCAACTGGATGTGGAGAGAAAATTGTTCTGATTATCCTGAAGTGTGAATGACTACTAGTTAGCCTAGTATTCCACTCTCAGGAACACTTATGTTTACCAGTTGCTGTTTTTAACCTAAAAAGAGGGAAATGCAATGGTGGACTGTAAGGCAATGGAACAAGAAAGTCCTTAACTCCAAGAGAAAAGCTATATTCCACGGTCATTTTCCCTCTGGCCATTTTACTTATCTTCACAAAATATATCTCGTTTTGTTTTGTTTGTTTTCCTGAACAACAGAATAGAATATATCCATGAAACATGAATCTATTCAAATTCATAAATCCTTACAGGCCATAGATTTGGTGTCCAGAGTTACAAGGAAGTGGGAGTTCACTCTACTTGCAGGTGAACACATTAGCCCATCACAACTGTATATATGCTGGCAGAAGACACAACACTCTGGTGTCAGAGATGAAAGACCATTTTATACTCACACTTCCAGAAGCCAGAGAACTGGCATGTTGTTTCAACAACACAAGAAAGGCTAGATGATAACTTCAGCCCAGCAGGTTGTTAAAGGAAGGAAGCTCACATGCGGAGAACTGGATCTTTTATAATGGACAGTAAATATGCAAGCTTTTTGTTCTGAAGGGAGATGTTACCTGTAGCTTATGGCTGAGTTAAAGGCTCAACCAAAAAAAGTTTCTCATGTGTCTGCTATACTGAAAGCCCTGTGTGAAGTGGTAAGCCCACTGTTAATAGTCACTTGCATTTCAGTGTTGAGGACCCCTTGATTCTGCAGCCACAGACATATTGCTTCTCAATCAGGGCTGAGGGTTGGCTTTCTTTAGGTGAGTCGGGCTTGCCTTACATAGCATCAGTCTTCCCTGAGGATCCACTAACTTTGGGCAAGTAATAGCTGCTGGCTCTTACCAAGAAAATATCTCTAGTTTCTTCCCAGGTCCATGCTAAGGACTGGAGGAGATTTCCAAGGCAAAAATGCTGACAACAAGAATCGATGTGGATTATTCAGAGGCATCAGTTTCTCACTGTCTAGTGATAGCCTTTAATAGCATTTGAAAGTCTATTATGGCAAAAAGAATCATGTCTCAGAGAAACTTCCTTAAATGGTCCGGAGATCCCTTTTATCAACCAGGACCTATCACAAAAAAAAAAAAAAAACTCTGAGGAAGTTTCTGTCATCTCCAACTAGATTTAAGGTTGGCAAGACAGCAGAAGGTGAGCCATCAGAGGAAACAACTGTAGCCATTCTCTTCCTTAAAAGGTATTATGTACCCTGTATTCTCAGATCCTAAGTATAGCAGCCCACATTTTAATGATGGGCCCAGATTCTATCTGTGGTTAAAAATTCCCCTCCTTTCAACTCTCCTGCACTGTTGGTGTGAGTGCAAACTGGTCCAGCCACTAAGGAGAGCTGTATGGAGATTTCTTGACCTACTAAACATAGAGCTTCCATATGATCCAGCAATTCCACTCCTAGGTATTTACCCAAAGGACAAAGAAACATCAATTTCAAAGAGCACCTGCACCCCTATGTTTATAGCAGCACTATTTACAATAGCTAAGCTTTGGAAACAACCCAAATGCCCAAAAATAGATGACTGGATCAAGAAGATGTGGTACATATACACCATGGAATATTACTCAGCATTCAAAAAAGATAAGCACATGCAATTTGCAGCAATATGGATGGAGCTGGAAGGGATCATGCTCAGCGAAATAAGCCAGAAAGAAAAAGAAAAATATCAGATGGTCTCACTCATAGCAGGAATCTAGAAAACTTAAATAAGGGACCAGGAAAAAGAATAACTGTAAGAAAGAAAATATCAACATCAACAAACAACTATGAACCAGAGACACTCTAAGGGGGGTGAGGGGTGGGAAAAGGAGGGCTTGGGGTCAAAATAAGGGGGTTGTAATTGTATGGGGAATATAAAAAATAAAATTTAAATAAAATGTGAAAAAAAATACATTTAAAAATAAAAAAAAATTCCCCTCCTTTCATGCTTAATGTAGGTGTCTTTGCAATTCTTGTTCGAAAGGGGGTACAATGGGAGAATATTCATGCTATTTCTTACAACATGGAGAACCTGAGGCTGACCCCAGATTTGAAATGAAGTCCTTCACTCCCATCCCCTCAACCCTCAACCTGGAGGTCAGTTGGCAACAATTGTCTTTGAACTACTTCCTATTCAGCCTTCAATCACTTTCCAAATGCCTTCTCATTAACAAGCAATAAAGAAGAGGAACATTAATGCCAGGAAAATTGGACCAACATGTTCACTACTGATTTGAATGAACGTCCCTTAAATCCCTTTAATTGATCATTGATGCCCCCCACCCTTCCTCTGACATAAAACTTTCTCAGCATCCCATTCTCATCTCTAAAACTGCCTAGCATTGTGAAGGGGCTGGGATTTTACCCCACTTGCAAGCATTCAAGATAGCTTGCCATAGTATCACAGATGCTGGTAGGAGATGCAAGTCTCCTGGGTCTGAGACAAAGGGCAGTGAGTTATAGAAATAGTAATGGTCCGTGTATAAGCATTTTGGTGCCAGTTCCTCCAGCTCCAGCTTGCACAGATTGGTGGGAAGAGGGCCAGATGACACCTGCACACACATGGGTTATGTTACAGGAATGGAGTTCTGAGCTCAGGGAACCAACTCTTTTATATTGATAATAGTCGATAAGCAGATGTGCTCTTCATTCAAGGGCAAAACATCACAGCCATGCATTGGCTAATGAGCGGGGTACATTCTGAGAAATGGGTCATCAGGTTATTTCATCACTGTGGGAACACTGGAGTGCAATTACACAAACCTAGATGGTACAGTCTATTGGGACCACTGTCATATATTAGTTCATTGCTGATCCAGTTGTCATTAAGTGACATGTGACTGTATTGCCATCTTCCAAAGCTGTTGAGCAAATCTGCTCTGTGTTCTGAAGAGAGATGCTGTCTCTATATTCAAAGTCTGTTGGTGATACAAACTCCCTTGAAAAGAATGTCTGGAACAATGGGCCAGTCAATGCTTTTCTTTCAAGATGTGCAGAAATACAATAGACCCAGAGAGAATTGTTTCTGTAGACTTGGAAGCAAAGGGAAATAGTGCAACTACAAGCAGTCCTTGTCTCATAATTATAAGGACCCAATTGAAAACAGTAACATAGACAAGGTTTGGAAATATGGAGAATTTTTCTTTGTTGATAGTTGAAAAGTACATGTCAGTGAGCAGTGTATTTAGCAGTTTGTCAAATGTTCTATTTAGATCATGGATTTATAAAAGCAACAACACACTGAAGTTTTTTTGTGAAAGTTCTCACATGACACAATCTCAAGAACTGTCACTCTTCCTAATGACCAGATCAGAAACATTTTCATGGCTGGCCTGGGCTCAACCCATTTCGGTGTGTTCTTTAGACTGCAAGGAACAATTAAACCCATGGAACTGCAAAAGTGAAGTCAGTAGGTATGTTGTGTTTGGATTATGGAATTAGATGTGTGACGCAAAGGTAGCAGCCTGACAGTTTCTGGTTCCTCTTAAGAAACATGCCACAAATTTGTCTTATTTATAAGAAGGAGCAACACTATTTTCTCTGTTCCCCCAGCCCCCATATTTCAATTATGTGTCTCCATTCAGAAGTCTTCCTAATAGCTGGAAAGTCATGCAAGATTTGGAGAATGGCTGAGTGTAGAGCAAGCATTAGTGTGGGTACATTTCACACTCCCTCAAGTTCCATTAAAATAGGCAGTTTCTATAAACATAGGGGTGCAGGTGTCCTTTTGAATTAATGTTTCTGTGTCCTTTGGGTAAATACCTAGGAGTGGAATTGCTGGATCATATGGAAGCTCTATCTTTAGTAGGTTGAGGAATCTCCACACAACTTTCCATAGTTGTTGGACCAGTTTGCACTCCCACCAGAAGTGCAGGAGAGTTCCTTTTTCTCCACATCCTCACCAACATTTGTTGTTGCTAGTTTTTTTTTTTTTTTTTTAAGATTTATTTATTTATACAAGCACTGGGTATAGTCAGAAACGCGGGAGGGTGAGAGAATTCACCAGAGCCAGAGCAGGGAGTACAACAGGCTGACTGACGAAGTACACTGCTGAGAGGAGCAGCGGGGGGCAGGAGAGGTCTGAGCACCATGTGGGACCCTTGCCTGGCGGCTGGGGATTGAACCGGCGCTGCAGAGGCTGTGGGCAGCTTCGCAACCTAGTGCTCAACCGCTGCACCGCTGGGGAGGCCCAGTTGTTGATAGTTTTTTAAATATGTGCCATTCTCATGCTGTAAGATAGTATCTCATTGTAGTCTTGATTTGCATTTCCCTGATTACAAGTGATGTTGAACATTTTTTCATATGCCTGTTGGCCATTTGCATTTCCCCTTTGGAGAAGTTTCTTTTTAGCTCTTCTTCCTATTTTTTTGTCTGGATTATTTTCTTTGTTTTTATTGAGTCTCATCAGTTCTTTGTAGATTTTTTGTGATCAGTCCCTTTGGAAACAACCCAAATACCCAAAAATAGATGACTGGATCAAGAAGATGTGATATATATACACACAATGGAATATTACTCAGCAATCAAAAAAGATAAACTCATGCAATTTGCAGCAACATCGATGGAGCTGCAAGGGTCCATGCTCAGTGAAATAAGCCAGAAAGAAAAAGAAAAATACCGGATGGTCTCATGCATAGCAGGAATTTAGAAAACCTAAATAAGGGACCATGAAAAAAAATAACTATATGGGCCTCCCCGGTGGCGCAGCGGTTGAGCGCTGGGTTGCGAGGCTGCCCGAGGCCTCTGCGGCGCCGGTTCGATTCCCAGCTTCTCCCTGGCCACCGGAGGAGGGTCCCACATGGTGCGCAGACCTCTCCTGCCGCCTGCTGCTCCCCTCAGCAGTGTGCTTCGGTCCTTCTGCCTGCTCTGCTCCCCGCTCTGGCTCTGGTGAATTCTCTCACCCTCCCGCGCTTCTGACTGTACCCAGTGCATGCATAAACAAAACAAACGAACAAATAAATAAATAAATAAATAAAACATGCCTCTATAAAAAAGAAAAAAAAAGAATAACTATAATAAAGAAAAAATCAAAATCAATAAGCAACTATAAAACAGAGACACACTACGGGAGGGAGGGGTCAAAATAAGGGGGGTGCAATTGTATGGGGAATATAACCAAGATGAAAATGCATTCATTGTGCAAAAATGAAAAATGATGTAAGAAATATATAAAATAAAATACAAAAAAATAAAAAGAAAAGGAAAAAAAATTATACTGAGAGCAAAAAAAAAAAGTAGGCAGTTTCCCATTGCTGGGGTAAACTGAGTCAGCCTTACATAAGAACGAACTGGCTTGAAGTCTTTCCAATGCAGGCACACATAGTTAAGAGTGTAATCTTGAGCAAGGTCAAGCCCTGAGTCTTTGTTTTGGTTTTTAATACTACAAAAACAGCATAGAAAACTCACATATGAGCAAATGCATGCAGTCTCAAAGTATCCTCAACTACTCCATACAGTGTGTAGTACATAATAAGTTCTCAATACAGGTCTGTCCCTTTCTTTCTTTTGTGGTTTGACCACATATAGCTAGAAAGCCCTTATTCTTCATTGTCATGTTAATTCATGGGTTCACAGATATTTCATTGATCCATGGATGGATATTAATCCTTCCTGAGGGACCTTGTCTTCTTCCAGAGAACAGACTTCTCAGCACACGTATTCAATATTCTACTGCTTACCCTGACCCCCATGTTGAATCACGAAGATTCACTACTGAGACATCAGGCAGGTCCTGGGACTGATGCCCTGTGAGAATGCCTGACGGAGGGGAGTGTGTGAAAAAGCTCAAGAACAGATTTGAAAAGCCTAAATTCCTTAGAATCTCAGCGTCAGATCCTGGCAGGATGGAATTTGCTTTTTTTCCTCTGGAGTAGTTAAACTTAGTTTCATGTGTTTTGTCTGAGCGCTGTGTGTGGGAGTGGGATCTATATCATTCAGATGGAAGCTTTCATCTGTCTCAAGCCTGTATGTATATTAAAACAGCCATGAAATTTTATATGTGCTCAAATCCTAAATATATCAGCATAGACCTTAAGAGAATCAGACAGTGGGTTGGAGAAAGATTTAATATTCAGTACTTCTCCTTTCTACTTCCTTTTGTATCATTTTCATAAAAAGGTGGGTTGACTAGGGGCTTTCAAAACATACTTTAAAAACTGAGCAATTGTATACTTAACGCATTCTATTAAGAGGACAATTGTAAGTGCTTTAAAATAGGAAAAAAACCACAACCTCTTCCTCAATAGCAGGGTTTTAATGGCAAATGTGTCCAAATGGAGAGCCTTAAATTGCCTTTTTATTTGTCTTTTATTTTTTTTTAAAGTTGCTTCAGTAGTGTTGCTAATATAATCTTGAGTTCCTTTAGTCTAATCACATAGAGGAGGACACGATGAAGTACGTGCGCTTCATAGGGATAAAGGGCACCTGTGCATGAAAATCTACCCTGAAAATGGGCATTTTGGGGTCTTACAGTTGAAGTCAGACTCTTGATATCCCAGGGATCTGTATTATTTCATGCAGTTTGTCAAGTTCTGGGCACCTTGTTTGCTGAAGAGCAATGTGTCATCTTCTAAAGTTTGTTTTAATAAAGCAGATCTGAAGGCATGTTTTCACCACAATAGGATTCCAACATGCTAGAGAGCCACTTTTTTTCTATCTAAGACATCCTGGTGCCCTTTCAGATGGAGCCTTGGGGTTCCCAAGTGAATGCTTCAATGGCCAAGTAACAACAGATATGCCACTCCACTCAACCAGCCCATGGCTCCATGATCTGGAGAAAAACACACTTTTGCTGCCTTCACCCCCATGACCACCACATCTCCCCTCTCTAAGCACTCCTACACATGAAAGAGCTAGAACATATGAGTTCCTATTTTGGGTAAATGTCATGGTTTTTCACATCACTGAGTAAGCATGAAAATTTCTCTCTAAATATTTGAATCACTTCATTTATAGTCAAGGGCACTTTCTCAAAATGAACATTTTGAAGCCAACCCATTTGATTATACATCTGGATTTGAACCCAAGAGAGGCAGAAACACTATAGTTATTCAAACTTATTTGTATCACTATTCTTATCCAGTGGTCTCACTTTGAGGAAACCACAAAGATCTCATTTTGGGAAGTCACAGTTTTATGGGTGGGGCTGAATAGGAGGTGTTGGATCTTTTGGTGGGTGATGATTGCATAAAACAATATAAAATTATGAAACAAGATTTTTAATGAAATTCTTTTCCCCTAACACATTTACGTTTTCAGAGGTTTTGAATTATGATAATTTGGAAAGAGTAACTACAGTGTGACATCATTCAAAGAACAAAATCACTGAATTTAGGAATTAGGATAAACAGAACTAATCCTGTCTATGCTTTATTTAGCTTTATTGTTTTGGCAAGTCACATACCATGTGGCTATCAATCCCTTTGCTATAAAATAAAGACTGACTTAGATCAGAACTCTCATCAGTTCTCTCTCACATTTCACATGTGAAATTGTCTGCAAAAATACAATTATAAAAGAAATCCTGTGTCCTCTGATTTTACCTTAACATCTTTTTTTAAAAAGATTTATTTATTGGTCCTCACCTGGTGTCGCAGTGGTTGAGCGTTGGGCTGCAAAGCTGCCTGCAGCCTCTGCAGCGCCTCTTCAATACCCAGGTGCTGTCGAGGGTCCTACATGGCGAGCAGACCTCTCCTGCCGCGCCTGGTGCTCCTCTCAGCAGCGTACTTCGTCAGTCTGCCTGTTCTGCTCTCCACTCTGGCTCTGGTGCATTCTCTCACCCTCCCACGCTTCTGACTGTACCCAGCGCATGTATAAATAAATAAATATATAAATAAATAAATCTTTAAAAAAATTCATTTATTTATGTATATAAGAACCAGGGTACAGGCCAGAGGTGTGGAAGGTGAGAGGATTCACCAGAGACAGAGTGGGGAACAGAACAGGCAGACTGACTGAAATACACTGCTGAGGGGAGCAGCAGATGAGCCAGGAGAGGTCTGCTGTGCCATGTGGGTATCTCCCTGGCTGGGGATCGAACTCGTGCTGCAGTGGCTGCAGGCAGCCTCATAGGCTGTGCCCCAACCCCTTGAGCCACCAGAAAGACCCTACCTTAACATCTTAAGGGCTGTGCAATGTTCCAGTAAAGGACTCCAGCTTAATATTATTTTAATATTTTCCAAATTTTTTTTTCTATTGACACTTCTTAATATTTTTGGGGAACAGCAAATCTCTTGGAAAGAAATTAGAAATCACCTAATCTAAATAATCTCTAAAGCCCTTTCCAACAAACCTTCAATTATACAGTTACCCCTCTTTTTGTTATTATTTTTTTAAATCTTTAGTAAGAGGTTTTTTTTGTTAACTCCTGGTAATTTCTCAGATAAAGAATAACAAGAAATAAAGTCATTTAGTCACCTAAGGATTCTTTAGAATGAATCATTAGTCCCACTGCTTCATTTAAGGTACTTTCCAGTATTAAGGTTTATGATTCTAAGATTCTAATTTGAAATCAGGGACAATTTTTCCTATAAGAAAAATTAATTGTATTTCCCACTTTCTAGAAAGTCTTATGGTAATTCATACACCTATTAGCCTACACAAATATTTGTTTTCCCCCTAAATTATTATCTTAAAACAAGGGCAGATTTTTCTATAGGCTGCAGAGATATTTTGTAGCCGTATGACTAATATATTTAATGTTTGAAAAATCATGTTTCACATCACATTCTATCTTTCAATCTAATGAAATGTTGGTATTAAAATAACAGGCATTAAAATTTTGTTATTCTTTAGGATGTTACAACAGAGTTTATGTGTTTTTGATTTTGTTTATTGTTCTAACCTTTTTTGTCTAAGCAATCTACATCTTTTGTTCAAACAAATGAAAAGGAAAGAGTACATGTCAGTATCTTTAAGGAGAGGTTCTGGTTCATTTATAAAGATTATCTTTTTTTGAAAAACATTACAACCTCATCATGTGCAGTTTATTTTTTGCATCAGAGTGGTTTGGTATTATTGTATTTTGGGGGAAAAATGTTTGCAACAGTTGCAGCATGAAAAAAAATTACCATGTGTTTTATTCACAATAAAAATTGTTGAAAATTTTTCCAATTACTCCTTTCTAATCAATCACTCTCTCCAGTTAGACACTGAGGATGGTAAAATACTCCTTGTCCCCACAAGGTGGCATGGCCTTCTTGTGAAATTCAGTTTCATTTGGTTTATTTCTGCTTTATCTGCTGCTATATTTTAGATCCTACTCTTTTATTAAAGTTTTGAATTTCATTTTATGGTTTCTTTTCCTCATTTGCAGCCCCTCTACAGGACTTGGATTTCTAGAGTGAGACACCTTTGTCAAAAACAAATATTCAAGTAGAGCTCTACAGCCTCTCCTATTGTTTTAGTGCACTTTGGAGCTCAATTTTAATTAGTTGACTATGTATAATACCTAGTGCCTATCCAAGAGTCTGATAAACATTAGATACTCAATAAGTATCTGCTGTGGAATTTCATGGCTAGTCTCACTGAAAACAGAGAATTCAAAGAACCAGCATTATCTGAAAAATTTCTTGGTACTTCTTATTCTTCTACTTGCTGGCGAAAAAGATCTGCTTCCATGAGAAACAGGGGACACTTTATTTTATGGTATTTCAAAAATATGTTCTAGGTTACAGTGAAAGTCCATTTTATCTCAATGGTAAGGCAAGCATGGTTAATTCCACTGATCTCCTCTATTTGGTAAACATGTGTAGATGTCTCTCTACCCCCGGCATGTGGCTAAAGTCATGAGAAGGAGTAGAACACAGATAAATGTGTAGGCAATGGTGTGACAGTCCCATATTCGTTCATCCAAGAAATACTGACTGCAAGCTGAATGCTGAATAGTGAGGAAGACAGCCAGAAATCTTGCATTAGAGTGGGGAAGACAGATAATCTGCCTGATAAATAAGATGAGTGAAATAGTGTGCTCCATAAGATGTGTGCTCATAAAGCAGAGAGAGGAGTACTTAGGGTCTATAGGGAGGATTGGAGTAGTTATACAGGTTTCCTGCTATCTGAAATTAGAGCATTCTTATGAAACCTTCCCGAAATGGAAATGGATAAATTGACAGGCATCACCGTTAATGTGTATAGAAGAATGTTTGCATTTTCCTAAACCTCCAAAGTAACCTAGCAAATCATGCCAAACAACACTGGAAACCTGAAATCACACTCACAACTAGTAAAAGTGGGAACACTATGATAAATGTACACCCGTGTGCCATCGTCCCAGGAAGGGTGTGGCAGGTTCGCTGGCTGTTCGGTCGCTGCTGTCTCTAGAGCTGCTGAGGTAAAACTGTGTACTTTTGCATTTCCTTCTGGTAGGGAAAAGAGGTGCTAATGTAGGCCTTTGATAAAAGTGAAGCAGTGTGAACTTTCCAAAAGTGGCAATACCTGGGCTGTTAATTTGGGTAGTCAGAGAAGGTCTCTCTAAGAAGATGGACTTTGCAAAAAAGACCTGAGTTGTATGGTGGACGGACAGGAAGTGCAAAGGCTTCCAGGTAGGGATGGGTCAGTGCTCCCACATCTATCACCAGAGTCTTGTTTGAATGAGATGGTGCAGAGGGGAGTCGGGACTCCTCAAGGGAAGCTAAGGAGGATGTCAGTGTGTTTATGCAGAGGCAGGGAGGCTGAGCCAGAAGCAGGTGAAGAGAAAGGCACTCTGGGTGGAGGTAACAGCAGGAGCAAAGCCACAGAGGCATGAATGATAGAGATGTTTGTGTGGGAAGCAAGAAAATGACAGAGTAAATGGGATCAACAAGCTAGGATCTTGTATGTACAACTCTATTTTTATATCCACTTGGGATTTTACCAGGTTAATTTTGAAGGAAAAAAAAAAAAAACTCAGGGTTTTAAGTGAGGCAAATCATGAAAAAAATGAACTGACAGTATATGTGCAGGGTAATCTTCACCGATAATTTGGTTCTATTTTTCTGACCAGTGAAAACTATGTTCCTTGTCTTTGGAATTAGGAAATTTGACTTCAGAAGGCCAATTTGACTTTAGAGCACAGATAGTAAAAGTTGTGAGCACTGTGTATTTTCTAGATGTCAGTTCAGCTTTTGAGATAAAGCCCTCAGTAGGCAGTGCCTACCTTGGAATGCACTAAATTTTAGATATCTGAAATCTCTACAGTGGATAGCCTCCATCTCTTTTAGGAGAGGTTTCACCAGAGGGAGAGCTCAAGTGATTATATCTGATGACTTTTCTAAGTTTTATGCCCTTAATAGGGGTCAGTTAAGGGGATGGAAAAATACCCCTTGATTGTTTTGGAGAAAACAGAATCTGACCCTTTCAAGCGTAACTACTACAGTTCTAAGTGAAAAAATACATCCACCACTGAAGTTGTTAACCTTCTTTTGTTTTTTTTTTTAAGGTAAAACGGTGACTTTAAATCTCAAACTACTACTTCAGGTGTGTGAGCTACTATTTCTTTTTCTGAAACTCAACTTCTATGTTCAGATATCATTCTACTGGAGCACACAAAAACCTGGGTACTTTGGGTGGGACAATTCCTTCCTGATGTTAAAAGTGTTTAGAGGTTGTAATGAAGTCCAAGGCCTCATGTGGGCTGGGATCTGTCCCACACAGATGGCCAAGGAGACATTGTCACCTATAAGTCATGCGGCACTTCCAGGCCTTTGCCCCTCCTGCTGGTTCCCTGATGCCTCTGAGGGTAGGAACTTGCTGCTGCTTCTCTGGCCTGTCAGAGCCATGGGAACTCTAAGGCCTGAATACCCATTCCCTGTCTGGACTCAGGTTCTCTCTGCAGGCTCTGGCCTAGATACCAGCATCCATCCACTCAGAGCCCCTTAGTTTTGCCTCTGTCTCTCCCCCTCAAATCTAGGAGAAACTGCTTTGAAGTCTAGAAGGGAAATTGTTTTCTCTACCAGCTGGCCTAGCCCTGAATCATCCATATTCTCCTAGGAGTTTGGGCCTTTAAACCTGGTATAGGAAGATCAGAAGGTGTTTCCTGGCCTTTGTGTGGCCCTCTGAGCCAATGGGCAAAGACTGATTCTCTACTCCAGCTACTTAAGGGACAGGGAGAAATCCCAGAGGTGGAAAAAATTACAATTTCACAAATATTCACCTAACTTCATACACATGAAGGCTGTGTTCTTGTATGCTCAAGTGTGCATCCATATACTGTCAGAAGCCAGGTGACCGGTATCTACTGGGCAATTTAGGAAGCTCCTTCCTTAACCAAGAACACTAGTTTCTGAGTATTTAAATAGTGAACATGAAGTCCACAATTCCTCACTGGAAGACTGTTGTGAGGATGAAAGAAGGCAGCAGTGTGAATACAGTATATCACTGAGCATGTCCAGCCAGCACCAGGGACATGGTTCTGATTTTAGTCCAAAACTCTGTGTTTTGAACTTCAACTTAATGTTCCCAAAAACAGTAAACCTAGAGATGAAACAAAATTATTAGAATTATTAGATATTTCCTAGGAAGCATAGGAAATCTCATGATTGCTGTAGCTCTTCTTCTTTGCCCAGAAACCATAAATCTCTTTGATTCTGCCCATTTCTTCCTCAATACATGCAGCAGTTCATGAGGGCTTGATTTTGTCCACGTCTCTGAGAATGTTGTAGCATACTCAGGGCTAATGGAGGTTTCTGTGCACAGCACTGAGTCCAAGCCAGTGCCCCAGTTCTGGTCCTCAATGATAAGAACAGGGAGGTGGGGCCCAGGTCATCTGAGCAGATGTCCACACAGAGGAGCAGAGGAAGCTAGACAGCAGTACAGCGCCTAGCACCCCAGCTGTGCCAGTGACTGCCTTCCAGTCCCTCCCCTGTCTATACTCCACCTGCCATCAATAGACTTACATATGCACACATGCAGACTGAGCCCCATGACTGCAACAAATGGATGAGTGATTTTAAATACTATTAACCTCCATATTTATGGACATGGTACATCTCAGTTCTAGTGTCATTATTTCTTTTTCTTTTGATGCTACTTGATTATTTATCCTTTATGCTGTTCTCTGAGAAGAACAGGTCAGATTTAGCTTATGTACATAATAGCAACTATTGTTGAGCACTTACTACCTGCCTAAGATTGTGCTGAACACTTTATAAGGTAATGCCATTTAGGCCCCACAACAAATCCACAAGTTAAGAATTATTTCCTTACTTTGCTTATAGAGGAGGAAATTAAAGATTACTGACGTGAAGTGGTTTGCCCCTAGGTCACACAGTAAGTGAAATATGTACTTAGACATCTGACTTTAGAAGGTATGCTTTAAATTGAAAGGTTTATGGATAGGGAAGTTGAGGCATAGATGGATCTAGAAGTTCTTTCAAATTTCCAGGTGAAGATCTGATCATAAAAGGTATTTTCTCCTGATATTCATTCCAATATTCCACCTCTTGTCTTTGGTCAAGTCCAAATGCAAACAAAGTTGGGAAGAACCAGCTCCATTTAAAAGTGAGGTTTACATACCCTCTCTCGATTGGTCCTGCAGCTCAAGTTTCTTGGGAAGAAATGAGGACACACTGCAAACTCTGCCTAATCAAGTCTCTCTGCAATTTTCTACTTACTGGCCTGAGGGGTGGATCCAGGCCTTGGAATCTAGAAATTAAGCATTTTGGAGAGACTGCTTTTAAACAATATACAATGATAGAGACAAACTTAGGAATGTTTAATTAATTATTAAAAATGAGAAACTAAATCATATCAAGTAATAAATGTCAGAAAGCTAACCAGTAACATAAACACCCCAACTTTGTAGAAATAATATTTTTCTTAATGAACTACCTGATCACCTCCACAATACCTTGTCTCCCTAAATTTTCATGACATCATTTTGGGATGCTTTTTAATGTCACAGCCATAAAATAAGTCAGTCATTTATTTAGGATGGTCAATGAAATTTTTTTTATTTAATTAATACTAGAGATGCACTTAAGACTAGCAACTTTATATACAAATATACCTGATTTGGCAGTTGCCCTAAAGATTTATGCCATACAAACCCAGTCATTCAGATAAATTCAAGTCCAAAAAGAAAAACTGTGTGGTTATCAAATATATCCTATTCTGATAACTTCTATTATGACAAAGCTCCAAGGAGAACTCAACTTCCTGCATACAAATTTGCATGTAGCAGAGTAATTATTCAATGGCTAAGTTCTGACTCCACACACGTCCAGAGATGGGTGTCCTGGGATGTGTCCCTGTCACTGTAGCAGCTTGGACACTGCATAGCATACCACCAGGAGGGGGGTGGAGGAGCCTGGAACCCAACTTAACCACGAGATGCTGGTAGGACCTCAACTGGACATGACTGTACCATCTCCCTGAACCAAAATCCATGCCTCTACATCCCTTCCTCACCTTAACCAGAGATGAGAAAGCACAGCCACACCAGCCTCACCTGGACAGAAGAAAATGGGTCAGAAAATTGAAGCAGAAAGAGACAGCTATCTTAACCAAAATGTCTTTGATTAATATCTTATTTTTTCACATTTTACAAAATCTCTTCACATTGTGAAAACATTTAAGAGTCTCTCCCAGAACCCTGGATGTCATCTATGTAAATGTAGGTTCTGGAATTAAACCTTATAAGCCTTGTTGGGCAGAGGAAGTCTTTCTCCCATTGTAATCTGTGTGGGAGGAGGGTGGGGGTGGGGGCCGGACAGACAGAGAGACAGGGAGAAAGACAGAGAGAGCTCAACAGCGATAAGGACGTGAACATACTTCCCTTTGGGATTGTATTTGATCATCGTTTGTCTCAATCTCCTGTTGAACAAAAGCCTAGCCTGCTCAGAATATCTCCATCAGCCTTGAGGTATCTCTTGCTACCTTGAGGTAGTGAACATACTTCTCTCGCTTCATGAGAAATATGTGAAGAATTACAAGGCCTTTAAGATTTATTCCTCTGACCCAAGGTTTTAAAGAAAGCAGAGGCAGAATTAGAACTTGGCAAGCAGACAGCGTTGCAATGATAATACAATTTAATTATGATATAAAAACACAACGAGACACAGTGGGATACCAACCTAACTTATTAAAAAATGAAAAAAATGTTAACCAGTTGTTTCATTTTTCTGTACAAAAAAACTGGTTTAATTTTTGCATGATTTCTCATTGGTAAATGAACATAATCCTACCTTGTCCTAGATGGTAAAGCTTAATAACAGAAATCATGTCTATTTAGCTTTCTCTTGAGCCTCAATCCCCAGAGTATTAGCCACCATGTGGTAGCTAGCATGGAAATATTTGGTAAATGAATGAAATTAAAGGATATCAATTATTCAGCTTCTGCTATGACATATTCTAATACAAATTTCCTACCACTGCCGTAACAAATTACTACTAACTCAGTGACTTAAAAAAACACAGATTTATTATCTGCCAATTCTGGAAGTAGGGTTTGAAATGAGTCACCTGCCGGTAAAATTAAGGTGTCAGCAGGGCTGCATTCCTTCTGGGGGCTCCAGGGAAGACTAGAGCCTCGTCCAGCTCACAGAGGACTCTGGCTTTCCTTGGCTCATGTCCCCTGTCTTCAAAAAAATCATTTAACCTCCTATTGTCTTGTCCCATCTCCTCTTCTGACTCGGGTTGTCCCTCTTATAAGTGACCTCAGAGGGCCCATGAAGGAATCCAGGATGATCTCTCCATGTCCCAGTTCTTATCCGCCTGCAAAGTTCCTTTTGTTACATAAGAAACAGTATTCACAGGTTCTGGAGATGAGGATGCAGGCATCTCTGGAGGTCAATAGTCTACCAACCATATGTAGTAAGAAAACCACCCTCACAAAACTTACTGGGACTCACAGAGTTTAGTTCTGACTTCTGGGCTTGAGGTTAGCCATTGAAATAATACTTTCACCAAGGGAAAAAAATAAAAATGAAAATATTTTAGTGTCAGAAAGATTTACTGGACACCAAGACCACAAAAAGGCATATATTCATATCAAGAAGTGATATAGATATTGGGAAAATTGACTCTGTGGAAGGTGCTCTCTCTTTTTCAGTAATTTATTATCTGGATGAGTGGACATACTTTTGATATTCGATTTTTACCACTCACACCCTGAGTTCTTTCCTTATTACTTACTCAATTTTGGGAGACACTGAATATGCTCTGTTAGAACAAGGTCTTATTCCCTTTTCTCCATTGCCTCTCCTCTCTAGAACACAGAAACTGACTCAAACAACAAATTAAGATATTTGTTTAATGATGCTTGTCAGGGAGCCAATAAGAACTTCAATAAAAGGGGTATATGATGGTAACTAAAAAACTTTCCAAAAAACAAGGACCACAGACTAACTCAATTGGGGCCTGCTAAGCAGCAAAACTCATGGCACATTCGGGGTGCTCAGTAAGTATTATGTACAGGTAATGGTGGAGGATCACTGTAGTTCAGTGCTTTGCGTGGGCTTCCTGGCCAGATGTAACACTGCCTTGGAGGGCTCACATCCCACTCCTACCCAATGAAAAGATAAGAACAAGGAGGAAGTAGTTGAGGATCTACAGAGCATGTGTGGACAATGGACATGCAAAACTCTAGAAATCTGGTGTCCACCATTCCACCCGGAAACATAACAGTATCAGTTTTCAGGCTGACTCAACAAAGTGGCACCACTGAGTCATCTGACCACTTCCTGGGCTTTCCCCTTGAAGCTTCACACCCAGGGTCTGCCTGTGCCCCACCCTGATGGGCAATGACCTCAGCGGGGCTCATTAGCTAAAGTTTTGACAGATCCTGCTTATGTCAGAGTCCCTGTGGACACCAGGATCCCGTCTCTGGAGGCTGACACTGAAGAGGATTTCAACAACAGCAATTAGTTGGGAATTTTCTCCTACATGTCATCTGTAAGAGCAACACTCTAGTGGTGAGAAAGGGTGGTGTGCGCCTTACGGGAAATGCAAAAGTGACTTCAGGGCATGACATACATGATTAACCAAAGGGTAAATGTAACACTGGGATCTTGCTTCAGATTTTTAGAATAGAAAGAAAACTGGGGGGAAGAGAGAGAACAAAGGTCACAGATGAAGGGTAGAGGCTGGTGATAAAGCTGAATGGACAACGATGCCCATGGCCTTCTCCATTCATTCAGCTAAGCTTGTTATGATAGGGTGGGCCACCACTGGCCAACGGTGCTACCTCCTCCTTGCCCTTAGTTTCTCCTCCTGCTAGTTCTCTTTTTGTTCTTCCCAATTTGAATATTTTTTCATACTCAAAGCTGTATAAACTTCTCTTCATCACCAGATCCTTTGATCTATGAACAATAACAGCCCTTTGAATAGCAGAATAGAAATATTTGTTTCATAATTTCACTTTTTCTAGAGACTTTGAACCTAACCATGTCAGGGAAACTTAAAGTTAAAGGGGTCCCATGGTCTCACCACACCCTGACCTCTTTTTGGTCCTCTTATTTCCTTTACATGTTTTTTTTTTTTTTCTTACCCAATTTGGTCACACTCTTTCAAGGCTAATTATATACTGGCCTTGCAGTCTTCACAAGATTTGCACATGACAAGTTCTGATTTGCTTGTTAGTCAGTGAAGGCAATCTTCAAAATGAAGCTTCATAAATAACCAAAAGGAAGATTTTATACTCAACAGTAAAGCTAATTTATACTTACAAGGATCTTTCCATGATGCATTATACAGTGTGAGGCATAATATTTTAATCTCTTACACTTTAACACACATTTCAGCCACCCAGACTTTGATTGACCTATGGCATCTGGATGCTTCCTAATGTATTTGAGACATACAGCACTACATCATATTATGGGCTCTCTCTCCTCTTTCTTACACACACACACACACACACAGATGCTTATAGTTAAGGTCCCCAAATGTAAGTGGTATTTCTCCCTCTTCTATTACCCACTAGTTATTCTGTTAGTAGAATAAATGCAACTCTTTTCATTTCTGAGAGATTCTAAAGATACATTTAGATAGACAGCAACACAGGCCCACAACTAAATATAAAATAACTTTTCCTAGCGTTCTTTAAGCATCCATCATAAAGTACCACCAATGACCTGACAATAAATAACCTATCAGGAGAAAATGTGTTCAGAAACCAAGCACATAGAAAGATGTGGGTGCTAGAAATAATCAAACCACTGATTAGGACTGTGACCTTCAGGAGAGTAACGAACCTTTCCAAACCTCTTGGATAGACTGTTACCTATCCTACCTACTTCCTGAGCTATTGGTACAGAACAGGTGTGAAAGGGCCAGGGACAATTCTTAAAGTCAACTTTATCTATGTTTGAGGAGATGCTTTAGAATGAAACGATTTCTTCTGTGCTTAAGTCTATCAGCTGTGAAACCACTTTAAAAATGGGGATTAAGAGAAACAATCATGCTTCTTGAATGAACTATGGGAACCACATGATCATACCAAACACTGTGAAATCCTTTTGTGTACATTGTAAGATTCAAATTCAGACCTCTGTTACAACACTCAAAACTCTTTACCTCTCCATCTTAATCAGACTCAGACACTTGGCAAAATATGGACCACCTAAGACCTCTTCAAGTACTACTGCCCGTCAAAGAACCAGGCGGACAGAGACTCAGCTTGTTATCTGATTTCCTGCAAACACAACCAACGGAGAGATGAAAAGGACATGCCAGTTTTAAAATTTGCTATTTGCTGACATTGGCAATGTGTTGGCACTGTGTTTTGACTGCACTGACAGGAGAATATTTACAGGGAAGAATTTCACCTAGATTCCTTTGTTCAGCTCATTACAATTGATTTGTTGCTGGTATAAACTCAGGGTTATTATAATAATTAGTGCAGACATTAATGTAACAAAATAGTGTTTTCCTGCTAAAGTCATATTCAAACACAAGCCTGGTTTTCCTCCACTGTTCAGTGAAGTCTTCCCAATACCCCGACCCTGGGGAGGATCTTGATGCTCCATCCTGAGCTGAGGCTCCTTTCCTTTTATTCTTTTTTGGTTTCCCTCTTGAATCTTTCCAGGTCATAATTACACCCACTTTGTATCATTCAACGCCAATGAACTGATAAACACTCTCACTTAAGTCAAAGGCGGGATGTGAAGAGTGCAGGTGTTGGGAGATCACACACCGCGCCACGTCTGGCTGTGGCATTCATTACGGTTTATGGGAAGATAGCAGCACTTGAAGAACTCAAATGACAGAAATGCATTTGCTGTCTGCTGCCAAACTATGCAGATGTGGAGGGGATGTTTAAATTCTTCTAACAGAGACACGTTCAAGACCACCTGAGCCACCCCTGTGACCCTTGTTCCTGCTATGTGAGAGTCACAGGCTTACACATCTGCCAAGAAGTGTGAACACCCCTCCAGATCAGTGTAAAGTGTGTCTGTGTGTGGCTTACCATAGCTTTTACAAAACAGGCAATTACTGCTCCTAGTAAGTTCCCTTCAGCTGCTTTCTAGTCCAGGGGAGTAGGTGTAAACATTTCTCAGTGGGCTGGAATTTCATATCACTAGGATCCTGGACTTTGGGTCTCTTATCTTGTCTGAGGGTATTCCAGCCATGTTCCAGCTGAGAAGTTTAGGGTTCAAAGGACATGTCATCTGGAAAAATTGCAGACTGGTGTTAAAAATTCCCTTTGTCTGGGCCTCCCTGGTGGCCTAGGGCTTCAGTCTCAGCACTATCACCACTAACGCCTGAGTTCCATCCCCAGCCAGGGAGCTGACACACATGGCACAGCAGACCTCTCCTGTCTGGCCCGCTGCTCCCCTCAGCAGTATATTTCAGTACATCTGCCTATTCTGCTCCCCACTCCATCTCTGGTGAATCCTCTTGATGGAGGACAAGAATGGAAAAAAATAAACTGAAAAGGAGGTGCACCACGAGATCAGAAACCTGGCTCACAAGAAGGTGGGGGTAGAAGAGATCAGCATAGCCATAGACACAGCTATTGAAACCAAGATCCTTAGGCACAGACAACACAGTTATGGAAACTAAGATCCTTAGGTGCAGAGGGCACAGTTGTGGAAACTAGTATCCTTAGGCACAAACTAGTATCCTTAGGCACGGATTCCTAGAATACATAGCATAATATCCAAGCAGGTATCCGAGGGTGCATCCAAAAGTAAAGATGGAGACTGAGCCCATTGTAGAATCTCTAGTCCCTTTCAAATTCTACATAGTTATCCAAAATTAGCAACTAACCCGAAGGCTCACAAGGAGTGATTCCCTCCCAAACAGAAGACTATATCAGTGCAGTCTCTGCACAGGCTCAGGGCAGCACTCCGTCTGCCCACCTGTGACTATGCAGGTGCTTCTTTTCACCAACTCTCTCCCTCTGCAGAGCAGCAGCTTCCTGCCTGCCCACGACCTGTCAAGGCCCCCGCCTACAACCATGCAGGCCTCTCTGAGCAAAACTGTCCCTGCTGGGGCTGCTCTTCCTGCCCCCTTGTGTCTATGCAAGTGTCCTTAACTGTTTTATCCCTTCCCTAATAAACCTGCCCTTTAAATGAAACTAATGTCTCTGTCTCGTGGAAAAACTCACCCGGAAACTCGCCATGTGTTGCTGAAATGGGAGCTCTGGTGAAACCTTTCCCAGAGTGAACCCAAGGACCCTGCACTCCAAACCCACTAACTCCAAACACGACATCACTTTCACCGCCCCCTCCCACACACACACCTCTGGCCTACACCCCAGTTCTATGTAATAAATAAAACTTTAAAAAAGAATTCACATTGGCAATAATGTTGGCATGGGTGGTATGAAGTAAGCAATAGTAAATCATTAAGTTGTGATGAACAGAATGTGACAGTATGCTTTGATATTCATAGTTAGAAATATTAATTGCCTTTTTATGTATAAAAATCATGAATAAGGAGATGGGGGCATCTGGGATGATATGCTGAGTCGCAACCTCATTAACCCTTGGCTTCTGAATGGAAGAAAATGATGGTGAGTGGCTGTTGCAGTCTTTGGCATGAAGAGAATGACAAGGCATAAGGCAAGCTCTTTCTCTAGGTCCTTCAGGCCTGAGACTCTGCAGCACCATTATCTAGGTCCAGCACCTTCTAGGCTGGTCTGAGCTGAGGGACTGTAGGCATTTCACAGCCTCAGTGACTTTGGAAATGCAAATCAAATTCTTCACACTCAGCCCTATCAGACATTCGCCTCAGCAAAAGTTGAGCAGAAACAATGTAACTATTTTATATTCATCTATTTTGGTCCATGGTTAATGAATTCCCTACCGGTTTCACTTAGCATCATGCTCTTTGGGAGCCAGGGGCTCTTTCTTGTGTTGCTTAAGCCCTCTTCTCCCCTTTACCCTAAGGTCTGGCTCTGCCTTTTCTCAGAAGTGCCTGGAGGACCATCCTTTCCTGCAGGAGCTGCTTGTGGAGGCCCAGCTTCCGTTTGTACACAGGCCTTTTCTCCTCTCTAATTCCAGGAAGTCAGAACTTCACATGTCCTCTTCTAGATAAGTCAGTTTTCACAAATCACACTATTAGAGATGATAGAGAGTAATGGAGGTACCAACTAGATATACAAATGCCATCAACTATAAAAAATGCAGAGAGAATCCTGTTTAGGAGATTCCTTAGAGATATTATTCTTTTCTGTTGCTCCCTCTTCTCTCCTTTTCTCTCTCCTTCCTCTCCCCCCTCCCTTCCTTCTTTTCTCCTCCCTCCTTTCTACCCTCCTTTTCTTCCATCCTTTAGAAATGAGTATTATGTTACTGTCCAGTGCTGGGCTGTCAGAAGTCAGATAAGATAGTACATTTAGGTTGTTTCCATAGCTTAGCTATTGTAAATAGTGCTGCAATAAACATAGGGGTGCAGGTGCCCTTGAATTAATGATTCTGTGTTCTTTGGGTAAATATCTAGGAGTTGAATTGCTGGATCATATGGAAGCTCTATCTTTAGTAGGCTGAGGAATCTCTACCCAGCTTTCCATAGTGATTGGACCAGTTTGCACTCCCACCAGCAGTGCAGGAGAGTTCCTTTTTCTCCACATCCTCGCCAACGTTTGTTGTTGCTAGTTTTTTTTTAATATGTGCCAGTCTCATTGGTATAAGATGGTATCTCATTGTAGTTTTGATTTGCATTTCCCTGGTTACAAGTGATGTTGAACTTTTTCATATGCCTGTTGGCCATTTGCACTTCCAAATGCCCAAAAATAGATGACTGGATCAAGAAGATGTGGTAAATATACACAATGGAATATTACTCAACAATCAAAAAAGATAAACTCATGTAATTTGCAGCAACATGGATGGAGCTGTGAGGGATCATGCTCAATGAAATAAGCCAGAAAGAAAAAGAAAAATACCAATTGGTCTCACTCATAGCAGGAATTTAGAAAACCTAAATAAGGGGCCAGGAAAAGGACTAATTATAATATAGTAAAAATGAAAATCAATAAGCAACTATAAACCAGAGACATACTACAGGGGTGGAGAGGAGGAAGTAGGATAATAATAAGGGGTGGGGGTGGGAATTGTATGGGGACTATAACCAGGATGAAATTGCATACATTGTGCAAAAATGAAAAATGATGTAAAAAATATATAAAATTAAATTTTTTTTTAAAATTCAGGAAAAAAAGATAGTGCATTTAAATGAGGTGTTTTGCATAGAGTTTAATAGAGGGGAAATTTTTCAAAGGTGTAGTCTTGGATAAGAACTCTAAATGATATCCTACAAAACTCTGGGCCTTCATAGCCATGGAAATCATTACTATCCATCAGCCTGAAGGGACGACAGTCAGGAGTGATCACTATAACCCTGACGTGAAGCTGGTGAAGCACACCTAGAGGAAGAACCTCAACCTTGGAGGAACCAGCCAGTTCATAACCCCTGGGCTCACATTTGGACCTATTCTCTCATCTAACTACCTTTCATGATCACAACACTCCTGTAGGTATAGTCACTTTTTCCCAACTTTACGGATAGATAGCACCACTGAAAGTCAAGGCAGTGTTCTCATTCTTAGACATGGATGCCTCCCTCCTAAATGCCAGGCACTGTTTGGTTCTTCATTGTTTCCAGAGGACTCGGTCTCATCTCTCTTGCTTCAAAATACTGATGATTTCATTGCACAGTCTTTCTTTTCCAATCCACTAGCTGCCACGTTTCTTTTTTGTTTTTTACAAATAAAAAAAAGAACCTTTATCATAAGCACCAGAAATATCAGAACAATTGGAAAGACCTTAAAAATTACATTTAAGTAGATGTTAGGGAGGTTCCACCAGCTGGGACAGACTCACCTTCAACCACTTATGAAAACAAGGGCTTCAAGAGCAGGGATGAAGTGTAGAGATGTGATTGAGCCCCAAGTATGCCCTGGACACCTGGCTGGATTTGTGGATGGTTCTCCTGTAGGATGGAGAGATGACACTGTGGTGATGGCCACAATTGTCACACCTCTGCTGGTTGACAATAGCTAGGAAGCTACCACAAGAGGTGGCATTCCACAAGCCACCTTAGAAGGAAGGTTGGTTTCTCTGATAAAGAAACAGAGTGATCAGAGAGGTTTTACCTAAACATTTCTTTCTAGCTGGGAACCTCACTGCCTTTAATCTATTATATTAGCAGAATGATGACTGGGGAATATTGGTCTACTGTGATATTCACAGACGTACTGGGCCAGAAAGCTTAAACTTCCCAATGTGTTCATACTAAACCTGCTGAGACCCATCTTGAGGGCAGTTCTCTAAGTGGGCAGGGGAATATGGGAAGGCTTTTGGGGGAGGGAGAGGTCTAATATTCAACACTTATGGTTATGATGTTATTGGGACTTTCATATACATTGAGTTTTAACAGAGTGATTACAAAATGCATGTTCATTATTTCTGTGCTAAATAGAGGCACAATGGATGCCTGAATAAACTCTTCTCTCCTTCATATACATCTCCCATTCATGGCTCCCTGTGGCTTTGGAGCCAATCATAAGAAAAGTCTCTTCCAGAAAGACATACAAGGAATCCAAATAGGAAAAGAAGAAGTTAAACCATCACTATTTGCAGATGATATGATAATATACATAGAGAACCCAAAAAACTCCACAGAAAAACTAATTGAACTCATCAATCAGTTCAGCAAAGTGGCAGGATACAAAATCAACATGCAAAAGTCAGAAGCCTTCCTATACACTAACAATAAATCTGAAGAAGAAGAAATGAAAAAAACCATCCCCTTTATTATCGAAACAAAAAAAAATCAAAAACTTGGGAATAAATCTAACAAAAGAGGTAAAGGACCTTTACAAAGAAAACTATAAAACACTGTTGAAAGAAATAGAAGAAGATACAAAGAAATGGAAAGACATCCCCTGCTCATGGATTGGAAGAATCAACATTATTAAAATGGCCATCCTACCAAAAGCAATATACCGATTCAATGCTATTCCAATAAAAATTTCAATGTTATTCTTCAAAGAAATAGAACAATTATTGATGAAATTCATATGGAATCACCAAAAACCCCGAATAGCCAAAGCTCTCCTGAAAAAAAAAGAAGGGAATGGAGGCATCACACTCTCAGATTTCAGGCAATACTACAAAGCCATAATCATCAAAACTGCATGGTATTGGAACAAGAACAGACACACAGACCAATGGAATCGAATAGAAAATCCAGAAATAAACCCACAGATTTATGGTCAACTAATATTTGACAAAGGAGCAAAGAATATGCATTGGAGCAAAGAAAGTCTGTTCAATAAATGGTGCTGGGAAAACTGGGCCGCTACATGCAAAAGAATGAAGCTTGACTACTACCTCACACCATACACAAAAACCAACTCAAAATGGATTAAAGAACTAGACATAAAACCTGAAACCATAAAATACATAGAAGGAAATATAGGCGAAACACTACGTGATTTGCACATCAAAGACATCTTTACAGACACATCACCCAAAGCAGTGATAGTGAAGGCAAAGATAAACAGCTGGGACTACATCAAATTAAAGAGCTTCTGCACAGCAAAAGAGACAATAACAAAAACAAAGAGAAACCCCACCAACTGGGAGAACATTTTTGCACACAACACTAATGATAAAGGATTGATCACAAAAATCTGCAAAGAGCTGATAAGACTCAACAACAACAAAGAAAATAATCCAGTCAAAAAATGGGCAGAAGAGCTAAAAAGAAACTTCTCTGAAGAGGAAATGCGAATGGCCAACAGGCATATGAAAAAATGTTCAACATCACTTGCAATCAGGGAAATGCAAATCAAAACTACCATGAGATACCATCTTACACCAGTGAGAATGGCGCATATTAAAAAAACTAGCAACAACAAATGTTGGTGAGGGTGTGGAGAAAAAGGAACTCTTCTGCACTGTTGGTGGGAGTGCAAACTGGTCCAACCACTACGGAGAGCTGTGTGGAGATTTCTGGACCTACTAAACATAGAGCTTCCATATGATCCAGCAATTCCACTCCTAGGTATTTACCCAAAGGACAAAGAAACATCAATTCCAAAGAACACCTGCACCCCTATGTTTATAGCAGCACTATTTACAATAGCTAAGCTTTGGAAATAGCCCAGATGCCCAAAAATAGATGACTGGATCAAGAAGATGTGGTACATATACACCATGGAATATTACTCAGCATTCAAAAAAGATAAACACATGCAATTTGCAGCAGCGCTGGAAGGGATCATGCTCAGCGAAATAAGCCAGAAAGAAAAAGAAAAAATACCGGATGGTCTCACTCATAGCAGGAATCTAGAAAACTTAAATAAGAGACCAGGAAAATGAATAACTATAAGAAAGTGAAAATCAAAATCAACAAAAATCTATGAACCAGAGACACTTTTGGGGGGATGGGTGGAGGGAGGGGAGTGATTGGGGTCAAAATGGGGGGGTTGAAATTGTATGGGGAATATAAAAATAAAATTTATTATAAAAAAAAAAGAAAGAAAAGAAAAGTCTCTTCCCTTCTCACACCTCCCACATGTTTTTGCTTGAATGGGACTCCCATGGCTGGTAACCACCATACTGTTTTCAAAGATAGTTGAGGAGAAAGTGTGGGAAAGTCACAGTGGGGGCATGTGGGGTCAGTCTAGCCACAATCCAACTATAAAAATCATGTTCAAATCATGCTTTCAGAGAATGAAGCACTAGATTTGATGGTATCAAAGGTAGGTCTTCTCCTTCTTTTGGGTCTCCATTCTCCACCCCTCCCTGTGAGCAAAGTAAGGTCTTTTTTCTGAAGTCATATTTGGAGGACTAGATTAATAATTAATTCATGTTTGCTTTCAAAGTGATGGGGGATTAAGAACTGATTGGGAAATCAAGAGGTTGGCAGAACTTGTCTTCAGCCACCCAACTAGGTTAAGATGTCACCATGGACCTTACTGCAGGCATCCCTTTCCCCTAGAATTATTCTTGTGGATCAGCATCTCTGGATCTCTGTATCTATCTTGCCATGATTTTTGTTTCCCCTCTCTTTCCAACATGATGTTTTATCTTACTCAAAAAGTTATTTAATCCCAAACTTATACCTTTAAGTTTCCCCCATTCTATGGAGTTACTTGGTAAAAGACTCTAGTTATAAAAGTAGTAGTTAACATTTTTTGCTTTAGTATTGAGAATTTTTGAGTGCTTACTATGTGTATTATATAGTAGACAGTCTACTAAGCGATGAACATGTACCACCCAGTTTAATTCTGATAACAACCCTTTACTGCAAAAAAAATTCAGCCATTTACTCGTATTCCATCAACTAGTTATTCAAACAATATGTCCCAAGTGTCTCCTATATGAGGTAGTATTATAGCCCTTGGGAATACAGCGTTTAATCAGACACTCATCTGACTGAGCTTACAGTCTAGACAAGGAAACTAGCAAGCAAGTACATAAATAAGAACATTTCAGGTAATAATAAGGGGCATGAGGAAGATAAAATAGCAATAAACATAGATATTAAATAGAGTGATAAAGGGCAGATTTCTTTGAGGCAGTCTAAGTCATAGAAAAGCCAGACACACACATATCTGGGAGAAGGACATACTAGAAAAGGGGCAGTGGGCAGGGAGATTCTGGAAATGTAAATAAACTAAGAGAAAAGGAAGAAGGTCAATGTGACTGGGCCACAGTGAGCAAAAGGGAAATATCAGATTAGGGGATGAGATCACAGCTTGTTGCTAGCACCTATATAGAGGCAATGGGAGGGGGGGTTAGCTTATATTCTGAGGGTAAGAAAAGAAGGGTAGCATGATCTCATTTATCATTTTAAAAGATCACTGTGTAGAATGAGATGTAGGTGTCCTAGATTATAAATATGGAGACAAGCTATAGGACTATTGAACGGTCCAGAAGAAAGAAGATGTTAGTGATAGATGTGAAAATGATTCAGTATTCAGAACAGATGCACAAGAAGTTCTGGAGTTAGAGTTGTTAAGAGTTATTAGGCATTAGTATGAAGTGTGTGAGGATGATGAAAAGAGAAATGAAGGATGATTCAGAGTTTGAGCAGTTAGGTTGTGTGGTGATTGAGAAGGGGATGAGTGGCTCTTGGTTTTTTGATGAAGATTGAGTTGAAGGAAATTCAGTTTTGTTTGACATACCTTTTAGACATCGAATAAAGATTCCCAGCTGGATATATGAGTCTAACACACTGTGATATTATGATTTATAAGAAAAATATTGGCCATTCAGATGAACAAAATATTTTTCTGATATCTATCTGGTCTTTATCCATTGTTTCTGGTCCTTACTCACCGTTCCTAGCAATTTCCTAAGTGTTGAGTGATAAATGTGCCCTTTTTTATGTGAATGAGGAACTCTCTGGAGCATCTTAGGATGGGAACTGGTTGCCTAGAGAACCAACCCTGTGATTATATGTTGGAACTGCCAGTCCTACCCCTGGCCCCTGGAAGGAAAAAGGGGCTAGAAATTAAGTTCTTTCTCCAGTAGTCAATAATTTAATCACTCATGCCCAAGTAACAAACCCTCTATGAAAACCAAGAGGAGAAGGTCCAGAGAGCTTCTGGAATGTGAGCATGTGGAGATCTGGAGAGAGTGGTGTGGGAGCAGAGGACAGGGAAGCTCTGTGCCCTCTCCCCATACCCTTGTCCTATGCATATCTTTTATTTGGCTGATGATTTGTGAGTTTAGAATCTTTTATAATAAATCAGTGATCTAGTCAGTAAAATGGTTTCCTAAGTTCTGTGCACTTTTAGCAAACTAATAAAACCTGCATTTTTTTAACCTTTCATAAATTATTGTATTCTACATTCTCTCATTTGCTTTATACATCAACCCAATAAGTTAGAAATAGTTCTAATGTGTCAAGAAGACATGCATTTAACAGCAATTCATGATGAAGGCAGGACAAGGATAATAGTAACAATTGTCTGAGAGATTGTTTTGTGTTGTTTTCAATTAGCATAACTAGTTTGACCTCTGTTTTCAAGGAATGCTTGACAACCCTGTTTTGTACCACATTTTCATCTATTTCTCTATCCATCCATCTCTTCCTCCATCAATTCCTTCATCCATTCATCAGAGCTGCCCTGTACACCTGGCTTTAGGCCAATCACATGGCTAATCACATGGTTAAGAAACTTATGTTTTCTGGGATGAAAAAGCCACAAAAGCACATAGGGCAAATTTGCTATGGTAAAAATATGTAAATGCATTATGTCTCATAATGAGTTACAGTTCTCTTTATTTGCTTCCTCAACCATCTGAGAGATGAAACAATTAGTAGAGCAAGTCAAGTATTTATCAGATACATGCTTTTAGTGGAATGAAACACTCCACAACTGTGTACATAAAGCCCCAACCCCCCAAACCCCTCCCGTCTCCCCTCTGGGTCCAGTTTTGCTGGCAGAGTTATTGGCTACATTCAGAAAACATCCTTCCTTTTCAGTCTTTAGCCATTTAGCACAAGGCTTACTTCCATAACATTATCAATTCAGTTTTTCTCTCCTTTTATCATCAATGGACCAAAGAGCTCTACCATATTACTATACTTTGCTTCATGCTTTTTCATACAGGTGCATCCCTTCCTGATAAGTTAGATTTTTTTAAAAGTCTATCTCCACTGCCACCTTGCAGTTGGCAATCGTATTCTTCTTCCCATCAATTCACAGTGATTTCTGTTTTCCTTGGCTGCCACTGTAAATGTGCAGAAAGGAAAGAATTTGCAGTTCCTGGGGACTATCTATGCAGTTTTGGGTGTAACCAGAGAGCTAGAAAGGACTGCTACAGGCACCACTCAAAGGAAACTTGGCAAAAGAAATCCACTTCCCATCCCTTACCACAGCTGCGAATGCCATTGTCAAGCAATTTATATTGAACTTTAAAAAAGTGTTTAGAGACAGAAACCTGTAGTGGAAGTTGATACAGTCAGTGCTGTTTCTACATTTCTCATTTGTTCTTTGGTGTCTGTGATATAAGTTTATGAAAAAAAATCTTCAGAATGAGTTTTACTCCAAATGCCAAAAGAACAGCACTCCGAGTTGTTTTCTGACTATAAAGAAGTAGAATAGTACACAAAAGGAACTCACCAATACTACTTCTTTCTCTTTCCCAAATATTTTGTTCTCATATTTACTCTGAGAACAAATCTTTCAGAAAAAAAAAGAAGAAAAATGAAAGGTGAAAGTGCAAAGGACTCAATCCTGGGGTTCTTAACCCTAAGCATATAGACTTCCTCCTTGTATTAATAGTATTTTATAGTATTTATGAAGTGGTATTTCTAGAAACAAATCCATCCATAACATGATAACTTTGATATATGCAATGTTGGGGGCATAGAACAGTTTTTGGAAGTTAGGAGCCCAAGCAATAATTTCTGGCTGTGAATGCCCACATCACTGGTGCTGGAGCACTCAAGGAAAATGATGCTGCTGCTTCTTGGCACTGCTTGGTACAGTTTTGCAATAGCCTATTTGAAAGGCAGTAGGAAGTATAAGTGCAGTAATGATGAAGAATGAATGTTCAATAATCTAATTATTGTGATTTAGTAAAAGAGAACCACATTTAAATGTAAAAATTTAGGGACTTTCTTGCCTAACCTATGCATTCAAAGAATGAGAACTATCATGTCATAGAACTCAATGTTTATGAAGCAAGGCAAGGTGATAGGCTAACTGCCTTCTCTTGCTCACCCTTAAAGGAATTGCTGGATCAACACTCTTGATCACTCTCCCTGCTGCTTTAGCTTCTACAATACTCATCATTCTTTTCTAGTTTCCTCTTTTTTTGTGTGATCATTCCTTCTAAACCTCAGTTATTATTTCTTCAATCACAAACTCCTTTTCATTGTTGACATTCCTTAAATTTACACTTCTGGGTTTCTTCTCCTTTCCATTGACATGCTCCTCATGGGCAAGCTTGTCCACTGTCATGGCTTTGGTTACAAGGGAGGTAAGAATAGTGAGCAGTGGTATCAAATACAGCTGAGAGATGCAGTGAAGAGTTCTTCTGACTACATTTCAGTAAAGGGCATAGGTCAGAAGATCCAGAGATTAAGAATGGGGTGCGGGCCTCGCTGGTGGCACAAGGGGTTAAGCAATGCACTATGAAGTAATCCACAGACTCTGCAGCATGAATTCGATCCCCAGAAGGCCAGGGAGAAACCCACATGGCGCAGCGGACCTCTCCTGTCTCACCCACTGCTCCCCTCAGCAGTGTATTTCAGTCAGTCTGCCTGTTCTGTTCCCCATTCTGTCTCTGGTGAATCCTCTCACCCCCTGCACCTCTGGCCTGTACCCCAGCTCTTGTATGCATAAATAAATAAATCTTTAAAAAAATACATTGACTTAAAAAAAAAGAATGGGGTGAGAGCAGACATGAACTATTTTAGAGACATTCTGAGAGTGAAATAATTCAAAGAGGTTTTGTTGTTGTTGTTTCATTTTAAGATGGGAAGTATTTGAGCATTATCTATAGACTGAATTTGCTAGTCAATTATGAGGGAGGCTAAAGATGAAAGGTTGAGAGAACCAATGAAGTCCTAAGGCATTACGGAGTCTAGTTCAAGAGGAAAGATATATAGGTGTTTTTAAAATAATAGGGGCACCTCATTCTCTGAGGGTGGGAGAAAAACATAAAGACATATGTTTATATGTATGTGCTTCATTTATATTTGTGTGGTAGGACTTGGGACAATTTATGTGGAGTTATTTCCATCTTGTAAATAAAAGGTAAGAGGACCTGATGAGAAACTTTATTCAAGAATCTTATTCTCTGATAATGAGAAACCTTAAAAATATCAATCCCCGTATTTAAAATGACATTTGAAATGAAGAGACTATATCTGAGAATATGTAAATAAAATTCATACATAAGACTGAGGAACCAGCTGAAACTGAGAGAATACTTGGTAGTGGTATTTTTTTCCCCTCCAGTGGTAATTATTTGATTTTGTGTAAAAAAAGAAAATCCAGATTATTGATGCAGCATTTTCCTAAGAATTGGTGCAAGGCAAGTGCATTAAAAGAGATAGAAATTTAAATGATCATCAAATATCTAAAGTGTAAGAATGGAAATCTTGAAAAGCATTTCCATGTAATAAAATGCACCCACTTCAGCACCTAATTTATAGTTTGATGAGTTTTGCCAAATGAGTTTCAGTTAACCTTCACCACAAAATATAGAACAATTTTAGCCATACGAAAACTGGTTCTTGTTACATTTACCCACATAGTTATTATTTCCAACACTTTTCATTTCTTTGTGTAGGTAAGTTCTATGTGCTGTTATTTTCCTTCCATTTAAAGAACCACCTCTGACATTTCTTGCAGGTCTGCTGATGACACATTCTCTCAAATTTGGCTTTTCTGAAAAGGTTTTTTTATTTTGCCTTCATTTTTAAAAAACATTTCCACTGGAAGTAGAATACCAGGAGGGAAGTCTTTAAGTCTTTTTATGGTTGCACTCCTCTCAACACGCTTCATTGTGTTCTGTCTTGAAAAATTCTGCCAAGAAATCCATAGTCAATCTTATCTTCATTCTTTTGTTTAGACTCCCTTTATGTCAAAAGACTCAAGTAGTGTCTCTTATTCTTTATCTGTTTTAAAATTTTCGTTTTATTTCTGGATTTCAACAATTTGATTATGATGTCCTTCAGTGTACTTTCTTGTATATTTCTAATGCCTGGAGATCTTTAGACTTTCCCAAATCTCCGAATTTATAGTTTTCATCAAAATTGACATTTTTCTTCCAATCAGTCTTTATTCAAATATTTTTTTCTGGCTCTTTAACCTCAAACATCTTTATCTGAGATTCCAATTGTACATGTGTTAAGCCACTAATATCATTCTACAGGTCACTGAGGGGCTGCTCATTTTTTTTTTTCTGGTCTTTTTTCCTTATATGCTGATATGTCTTCTGGCTCACTTATTATTCTATAGAGTCTAACATGCTGTTCATCTCTAGATGTTAAATTTAATTCCTTTGATATTATTTATTTCTATGTTACATTTATGTTTTCCTTTAAATACTTTAACATATATATATTTTTCTGTTTCTGTTTTTTCTGTTTCTTCAAGTGGCTAGTACTTTTTATTGGATACTACATCTTTTGAATTTTGCTTTGTAGAGTGTATAGATTGTTTCTTCCTTTAACGTGCTTTGGATTTTGTTTGTCAGGAAGTTAAGTTTTTCGCTGATCACCTTAAAGCCTCTCAAGATTTAATCTTCCCTTAGATGGTTTCAGAATTGCTATACTCTAAGGTTAAAATACTCCTACTCCTACTGCATGAGACTTCCAAAGTCTCTATGAGCTCTGGGCTTTCCTCCTGTTTGAGCTCTAAGAATTGTTTAGTTTTATAAACTATGAATGTTTATATTTATCAACAGATTCAGGGAGACTACCCCCTCCTGAGGATTTCTGTAACCATTTCTTTGCATACTATGTTTTACTCTCTGATTCTCTGATTCACATGTACCAGTTGCCTTGGCTTCCTAGAACTCCAGTATCTATCTCCTAGCTCAGCAAGACCACTATGCTCTGTTTAGATTTGTCATTCTTAAATTATTGTCCAGAAATTATCTCTAGGCAGATCCAAGGATATCCCTGGGCTCATCTAATTTGTTTTCCTTCTATCAAGGCCTGAGGGCCAAAATCTGTCAATTGCTATCTCATAGATTTTGTACATAGTTGCTCGTGATGAAAGGGTAGATCTGACCCCATGAATAGCTAAAGAAGTCTCAGTATATCATATATTTTTTAAAGATTTATTTATTTATACAAGAACCGGGGTATAGGCCAGCTGTGTGGGAGGGTGAGAGGATTCGCCAGAGACAGAGTGAGGAGCAGAACAGGCAGACTGACTGAAACACACTGCTGAGGGGAGCAGTGGGCAAGACAGGAGAGGTCTGCAGTACCATGTGGGTATCTCCCTGGCCGGCCAGGAATCAAACCCACGTTGCAAAGGCTGCGTACAGCTTCACAGCACTGGGCTCAACTGCCTGCGCCACCAGGGAGGCCCCACAGTATATAATGTTTTTTAAAGAAGTTATTTTGATACAGCTCTTTGAATATAAAATATGAAATCATCAAAATTACAGATTATTGTCATTATTTTTAAATTATCAACAGGAAGAAATAGTCATCTACTCCCTATCCTGGACTTCCTCCTATCATCACCCTTCATTGATGAGAAGTAGGATGCCAAAGCCTTGCTTGAAAATGGGGATGGGGAGCTGAGCACACTATGAACAGTGGAGTAGAATGTAAGCAACATCTGGCTGGTGAAACAAATTTAATCAAAAACATTTTTTCCAGTTTTGCTCATTTAAGAAACTGTCATCAATATCTCCAAGTTTTACAAAATTGAAATATAGTTAACATTTTAAAGTACAATTCACTGGTTTTCAGTATATCCACTGTCTAATTACAGAAAATTTTATTCCTCTGAAAGGAAACCCCAAGGCCATTTGTAGTTATTCCCCATTTCCCCCAAGTCCCTGTAAACTACTAATCTACTTTCCATCTTTATGAATTTGTCTGTTCTCAGATTTTTCAAATAAATGGGATCATACAATAGCTAACTTTTGTGCCTGGCTTCTTTCATTTAGTATGCTTTCAAGTTTCATTCAGGTTATAGTAGATATTATTACTTCATTCCTTTCAATGACTGAAAAATATTCCATTTTATAGCTAGACCATATTTTATTTATGCATCCATCAATTTACGGACAGTTGAATTATTTCCGTTTTTTTGTTTATTATTTATAATGTAAACATCCATGTACTCATTTCTGTGTGAAGTATAATTCTCTTTTCTCTTAAGACTTGAATTGCTGAGTCATATGGTAGTTCTTTAACATTTTGAGGAACTATCAAACTCTTTTCCAAAGTAGCTACGCCATTTTACATTTCCACCATCAGGGTATAAGAGTCCCAGTTTCTCTAAATCCTTTTCAACACTTGTTATTGTCTGCCTTACTGGCTGTAGCTATCTAGTGTATATGAAATGTTATTTCATTGAAGTTTTCATTCACGTTGCTCTAATGACTGATAATGTCACTGGCCATTTACATATCTTCTTTGGAGAAAAGTCCATCTAAATCATTTATTTGTTTTTTAATTGGGTTATTTATCTTTTCATAGTTGGATTGTAAGTGTAATTTATCTATTCTGTATACTAGCTCCTTATCAGATCTATGAATTATATTTTCTTCCATTCTTTTGGCTGTCTCTACATTTTCTTGGAATAGTACACAAGTTTTAAATTTTGATAAAGTACAATTTAACTATTTTATTTGTCATCTGTGTTTTGTTCATATTTTAAAAAATATTGCTTAACCCAAAGTAATGCAGATTTATGCCATTTTTAAATAAGAATTTTGTGCTTTTTGGACCTCCCTGGTGGTGCAGAGTTAAAGACAGCACTATCAAGCAATTGGCAGCCACTGCAGCACAAGTTTGATACCCAGCCGGCCAGCGGCACCCACATGGTGTAGCAGACATCTCCTGTGTTGCCCGACTCCCCTCAGCAGTGTATTTTAGTATATTCGCCTGTTCTTCTCCTGACTCTCTCTGGTGAATCCTCTCACACACCTCTGGCCTGTACTCCAGTTCTTGTATGCATAAATAAAAAATAAATCTTAAAAAAAAAAATTGTGCTCTACCCTTATTATATTTTGGTCTTTGATACATTTGAGTTACTTTTTACAGGTCCTGCCTGGTATCTGAGGTATTCTTTTTTTTTTTTTTTTTAAAGATTTATTTAATTTATTTATACAAGCACTGGGTACAGTCAGAAGCGCGGGAGGCTGAGAGAATTCACCAGAGCCAGAGTGGGGAACAGAACAGGCAGACTGACAAAGAAATACACTGCTGAGGGGAGCAGCAGGCGTGGCAGAAGAGGTCTGCGCGCCATGTGGGACCTGGCAGCCTGGGATCTAACTGGCCCTGCAGAGGCTGCGGGCAGCTTCGCAGCCCAGCGCTCAACCACTGCTCCACCAGGGGAGGCCCTCTGAGGTACTCTTAAAGCATTTTAGTAGTCTACATTCCTAGAAATACTTTGAATGATTTGCACCTTAAATACTCTACTTCATTTCATTCAGTTACAAAGGTGATATTACTTTACTTTCAGTTAATACAATGAACTTCTGTGTAATAATATATTTTATTTTCCTCTCTCTCTAGAAATAAAGAAGACAGACAACTCTATATTTTAAGATTTCTCTTTTTGGCATTTTTCTTTTTTGGAGTATATACCAAAAAGTCAATCTGGCCATGATACATATCTTAGTCTCAGTTACAGGAAATCCTCAATTAAATTTTAAATAGCTCTCCTAGTACTCTATTGGAAGACAGATGTGATAATATTTTTAGAACCTAGCTCTAGAAGACTGTTATATATTTTTTCTGGAGATAAAGGTTATTTATATATCTCTAGGAGTAAAACTGAAGTAGAAACCCCAAAACTCCTTTAATCAGGATGGATGTTAAGGGTGAACTGGGTCATTAGTGTCTATCTTAAGCATTAACTTGAAGATCATTTTAAATTTGCTGTTTCACCAGGGCTACATCAATATGGCTTTATGGAAATATCCTTCACTGAAAGTACAATGTTCACAAATTTTTTTTTATGAGCATCATTTAAAATAACAGTATATTCCATCAACTGGACATATCACCCTGTGCTTAATCATTTTCTCTGTTTTAAAAATATATACTTTAAGGGGGCCCTAACTTGATTTATCCTACTCTGTCTGAGTACCCCTAATATTTGGGTTAGCTCTAACCCAGTTTACTGGCTAAAGCTGTAATAGCGCATTTTCTCTCTCTCTTGTGGTCAATTTGTAATGCTCTTTGTAATAAGTAACTATTATATACCCAAAGGATATTTGGTTGTATTAAAAGAGCCATTTATAAAAGTGGTTATTTCTCTAAATGTGAGTTTCTATATGATTTCATTTAAGTCATTTGTAATCTTACTTTCCAGAGTGAACCAAATGGAAGAGCTCTATGAAAATGGCCTTTTAGCCTAAAAGAACAAAAATGATCTGTGTGCTTAGTAAAGGGAAAGAGAAATGTTGTTTATCTGAATAAGGCAACAGCTGGTGAATGTAAAACAGTGATTTTTTAAAAGTTTTACCAATATGCCATTCACTCATTGTTCCCCTGTGCTTTCTGGCCAGCTTGCCTGTGACACTGACCCTCACACTGATCTTTGGTCAACAATGCAAATCATAGAGTGGAATAGATCCCTCTCCCCCCCCCCCCCCCACATTATTCCAATAGGAAGCAAGCAAAGTAAGTGCCTACTATATGGAAAGGAAACTGGAAAGAAATACATAAGCTCTCAACTTAAAATGTGCAGGACATTTGCTTATTTGCTTTGTCAATATTAGAGAATTTCATATTACAGGATATTAGCTGAGGTTGAAAGGCCTTAAAAGGCCTTTCAAGATATTAAAATAAGATATTAAAATCAGTTAACATTTAAGAATCATTAAGAGTCCTTTTCCCTATTTTTCAAGGCATATGCTAATCATCAGTTGGAATCAAGTATTTCCTCTCATGGAGTACTATTGCATAGTTAAGTAAAAGATAGGATTTCCTTTGAAGTATGTGATCATGGCTTGTTACAGGGGAAGTGACAAGGAAGGGCATTCATTATTTTTTTTAAGCATATAGAACTTGATTTAATGATTTATAAGAATTACATTTATTTTTTATGTTATTGCATTGAATATAGTATTTCACAAAGACTGAATTTTCATTTACTTTTATATATTATCCATTATTTTATTTAATCATCCCACTCTTTATTTAACTCAAATTCCCATTCGCTCAATAAATTTGCTCAGTGAGCATTTGTTGTGTAGTAACCAGTATCAGGTACTGGAGTCATGTTGCTATTACCTTAGTTTTGGGCTTAGTAGAGATTCAATGGTGGTATAATCAGCCACTCTATTCAAAATGTATAACTGTTTAAGTTCCTTGAGGCAGGGGCTATGCTGCATTTACCTTTCTATCTCAGTTATATCGTAGGCACTCAATTACATTTTTTTGTCAAACTGAATCCAATGGAATCTTAAAGTGTCAGACTTGAAAATGTGCTGAAAAAGGGACTCACCAAGGTACCCAGAGACTGCCAAAAGAGGATGATGGAGGCAGATTTCTGAGAGTTCCCTACTTAGATTTCATCCAGAATAACCTCTCTTTTATCACTTGGGCTTTTGTGTAAGGTTTCATTTTTTTAAAAAAATGTGTCTATTACTAAAAATAATTGGAAAGCCATTGATAATTCAATTGCCTCATTTACAAATGAAGTGAATTTTTCAGTGGTCTGCATCATTTACAAATCATTTAATCTTTCTAAACCACAGATGTAGTTCAGATCATGTCCCCTTGCCCTTCCTTTCTTTTTTCTTTTGTGGTTGTTTTTTAAAAAGGGGGGAGGGGGAGGGGGAATGACAACCTAAAAATAATTTTCTCAAGAAATGATGAAGCAATAAAGTACAAAAGCCTTTGAAGATCGCTAGCGAGTTATGTCAGCGCCTGTAATGTGAAACTGCTTGAGGTCTCTTCAATGCTGTGTGCCCTCACACTGTGAATGAATTCATTAAAACAATGCAGAATTCATCTGGGGCAGGAAAATAAGGAAACTAATTTTTAAATGACTAAGGACTGAGGATAAAATTTCCTCTTAATTTCCCTGGCCTAATGGAGAATATATACATATGCTACCAGCTCATCTCTATCATTAAAAGTAAGTTAGATGTGCGAATAGGCACAATCACATCAAAGCTTGTCAATTAAAAATCAACCCCAGAAAGATGTTTTGGAGATTGCTGAGACTGTGAGCCCATCAGAAGTCAGAGGCGATCCAGAGAACAAATGATTGGTTAATATCGAGAACTTAGCTAATGGTTAAGATCTTCTGATAAACTGAAGCAAATTTGTTCCCTCCAGGTAAGTTGGCATTGGTATCATCTACCATTAGAGAATTCTTCCAAATGACCAATCTGTTTATGTGTCACAAATTTAAACATGGGTGCTCTAAGATTAAATCAACAAGATTGATTCAGAAATACAAGGGCTAAATGTCACGAGAGGTGTGTCTCTCTCTTTTTAAGCAGTAAATTATAGAAAATGTTTAAATAAGCATATTTCCCACAACTGAGATTGTGGATTTTTTTTTTTAAACTTTAGAGAATGGAATGCAATCCTTGATGGACTTTTGCCCTCAATTTTCAAGTGCTTCATAAGCTGAAAATTTCAAAGGCATGGTTAAGAATAAATGTTATTTACAAATTCCAGAAGCCCATAAACTTCCTTGTCTTTATAAAATGATCATATTGACCCCAGCTGAATATTTTGAGTTCATGTGTCTATCAAAAATGTAGATGAAATAAATTTCTAAGAAGCCAGCTGAGGCCATCCGATTGTTTAGAAACACAATACAAAAGTAATAAATGAAGCCAGTCCTCATGACACCTCGTGAAATGACTGGCCAGCTATGCCATTTTAGTATTAAAAAGTCAGAATGATAAAGAAAAGAGGTTGGGTAGCGTATCAAAACAGAGGAGATAACAGCCAAAGACAAATATCATTAGTTTTCCATAGATTTGAACTGAACAGCTGCAGGAGTGGAAAGGAAAGTCAGCATGTAGGAAGGGAAAGAACAGCAATTTGCAAAAGCAGAGCTACAGAGCTGTTGAGGCAGGATGGGGGTGGGGGTGGCGGGGCAGGATGCATGGCTAAGACAGAGAAGTTGATTTGTGAAGGGGTCAGCATAGATAAGACACAATGCAGGTATAGCAAACATAGAAGATAATATGACATAATGTGACAAATACTGCTTCAGTGACAATCATATTACAATATATAAATGTATCAAAATAATTCACTGTAGACCTTAAATTTATAAAATGCAACATGTCAAATGTATCCAAAAGAGAGTATATCAGGCACAAAGCATTTATAGAGATGGAATTGAGTAACACAGTAATAGGTAACAGGAGATGAGTCATGCAGACAGTCATGCAGACCCTCTGGTGATTGCATTATACGACAGAGAACAAAATGGTAAGAGTGAATTGTTTTCACAATGAAAAAGCGCTCAACACCTGTGCAAGATACATGATTGCTGAGAGTGTTGACAATGTGTGCTGTGGATGTCTTGGTAAGGAAGAATGTCCCTCAGATATATTAGATTTTTTTTTTCCCATTTAGAGGCTCATTTTGCTCCATTCTTTTTAAACATTTTTGTTGTTGTTGTTAATTGAGGGTACAACAGTTTACGACTTGTATATAATTTGGGGGAATAGTTTCACACATCTTCAGATATAGGTTATCACGCCACACCCATTACCAAAGTACCCATAATACTCCACCACAGTCCATTAAGCCCCAAGCCCTTTTGTTCCCCAATATTATCATTCCAATTATATTGATTACATAAATAGTCCCTAAAGGACAATTAACCTTTGGTGGCAGAAACATAGTCTTCAAATTTTTGTGATGATCTGTCTGTCTGACTTTTATTTTGATTCTTCCTCCATGTTGATTATTTTGGAAAAGAAAATTTTTATATCTTAAAAATTTGCATAGGCATATAACAAAGACTAAAATAAAACAAAATAATACCTACTCTACTCCTTCAAACTCAGCTTTCTATAGAGGTACTCACTCGCAATGGGCAAATACTACACATTTAAATGCAATTGCACCTCTCCCTCTACAAACACACACACACACACACACACACACAGAGTTTCCTGGAATGGAATGGGCACTTTTCCCCATATGACTTATAGACTTGACCTTGGAGTTCCCCTTGGGTGGCGTTCCACTAAACACCTAGAAACAACACTTTGCTTATTTTTCCAAGAGTTCTCGTGATATGTGGCACTGACACAAACAGACCCCCAAATCAGCTTTACCAGGATGTAAAACTCCTAAAACTGAACCCTAGACATAGTCCCCAGCTTTTCTGGGAGAAATCTGAGATACCACTTGCTAATTTGGATGGTGTTATTGTTATTCAGAGTTCATCCTGCTAATTTGAGTCACATCTGTGATGCTGAGCTGAACTGGGAGCCTCAGCATTAAGCTCTATCTTCATTTGCTCGGGGGACACATGGTGTGTGTAGGAGCCATCATGCTTTGTTTTTACAAATCAAACTCTTAATTAATTACTGAACATACTGCAATTCACTAATCAAGCTGTATTTTTGAGACATTTCTGACTGATAAATATCTAGTCATCTGGCTTTGCAATATATCCTCTTGTCCTTACTTTAGACAAAAATGGTGGGAGTCATCAGAAATGCTTCTTTTGATGTGTGATTTGTTCATTGTCATGCATGAGCTTGGAAGAAAACAATTTCCCATAAAACTTTGTAATTTTCTGGCCCACATTGAAAGGCAGTATTTTTGAGGGGTGGGGGTTAGTTCTGAATACAAAATCAGCAAAGATTGGGGTTCAAAATCCGGCTTGGCCATATCAGTGGAATGAACTTTAAATCTCAATTTCATATTTGTAAAATTTGCTTTGAAGATTAAATGAGAAAAACCACCTACTACCGTACTGAGCTTCTAGCTTGCACAATGTTTTCATTCATTCAATTAGTTACTCACACAAACATTTAAGGAGCAACTCCAATTTTCAAGGCTCTTTAACCTCAACAGGGGTGAGACAGATGAAGCATCCCCTTCACATGACATTTATTGTCTTCAGGAGAAGAATTCATAATAAACCAGAAACAAACAAGTAAGTAGAATAATTGCAGGTATGTTGTAATAGTTCTCTGTTTTATACATGGTTTTATACATCTCATTTTCCACACAGATGGAGAATTTTGCGAGGCTAGTATCTTATTCCCTGTTTTCTAGCAAGACCCCCTACTATCCATATTGGGAAATATGTCTCTTGATGAAATAAATGAATGAACATAAGAAAATCTCTAACCTGTTTAAATAGAAAGGCTTGTTGTTTTATAGGAATATTTTTATTTATTTATTTATTCATTCATTTATTTAAATATTTATTTATTTATTTATACAAGCACTGGGTACAGTCAGAAGCGCGGGAGGGTGAGAGAATTCACCAGAGCCAGAGCGGGGAACAGAACAGGCAGACTGACGATACACTGCTGAGGGGAGCAGCAGGCATGGAAGGAGAGGTCTGTGCATCATGGGGGACCCTCACTGGCCGGCCGGGGATCAAACCAGCGCTGCAGAGGCTGCAGGCAGCTTTGCAGCCCAGCGCTCAACCGCTGTGCCATGGGGGAGGGTCCAACATTTTTATTTTTTTAAGATTTATTTTTATTTATGCATACAAGAACTGGGGTTAGGCCAGAGTTATGGGGAAGGGATGAGAGCGTTCACCAGGGACAGAGTGGGGAACAGAATAGGCGGATCTACTGAAATACACTGCTGAGGGGAGCAGAGGGGGATACAGGAGAGGTCTGCTGCACCATGTGGGTAGCTCCCTGGCCAGGGATCTAACTCATGCTCTTATGCTGTAGTGGCTGCAATAGCTTGATAGCATTGACTTTAACCCCTGCGCCACCAGGGAAGCCCTATAGGGATATTTTTTTAAAAGATTTATTTATTTATTTATTTATTTATTTATTTATTTATTTATTTATTTATTTATACAAGCACTGGGTACAGTCAGAAGCGCGGGAGGACGAGAGAATTCACCAGAGTCAGAGCGGGGAGCAGAACAAGCAGACTGACGAAGTACACTGCTGAGGGGAGCAGCGGGTGGCAGGAGAGGTCTGCACGCCATGTGGGACCCTCACCCCATGGTATGCTATGTGGGACCCCCACCCAGTGGCCGGGGATCGAACCGGTGCTGCAGAGGCTGCAGGCAGCTTCGCAACCCAGCGCTCAACAGCTGCGCCACTGGGGAGGCCCCCTAAAGGAATATTTTTAAAAGCATATCAACTACAAAATTAAAAGGCATCCCTGAGATTCTTAAGAAGGCAGTATACCTCAAAAGTTAAGGACAATGAATGCCCAGCACCCAGATTTCTGGGTTCAAATCATAGTGTAGCCAGTAACCAGTGACTAGTGACTCCATGTCACAGTTTCTCCCTCAAGGAAAATGTGGATAACAAATACCAATATAATAATATAGTTGTCATGCAGATTCAAAGAGTTACTTCATGCAGAGCATTTGAGAACAATGTCTAGCACATGGGAAGCACTCAATAAATGGCAGCTATTAATCTTTAACTAGAGAGAGAGTTCTCAAACTGGACTTTACAAACAAATGGGAGCACTTGAATCAGTACTCAGGAGTTTTCTATTTTGTATAAGAATTTTCAATTTTATGTTTTCATTTTGATGAAAATTTTTTTTTTTAATTTTCTAGAGGCATGCCTTATTTATTTATTTATTTATTTATTTATTTATTTATTTATTTATTATTTGTTTGTTTGTTTGGTTTATACATGCACTGGGTAGAGTCAGAAGTGCGGGAGGGTGAGAGAATTCACCAGAGCCAGAGCGGGGAGCAGAGCAGGCAGAAGGACCGAAGTACACTGCTGAGGGGAGCAGCGGGCGGCAGGAGAGGTCTGCGCGCCATGTGGGACCCTCCTCAGGTGGCCGGGGAGCAGCCGGGGATCGAACCGGCTGCAGAGGCTGCAGGCAGCTTCGCAACCCAGCGCTCAACCGCTGCGCCACCGGGGAGGCCCTTGATGAAAAATTTTAAAGTAGTAAAATTAACTTATTTTGGAATACCTGCCAAGCAATTTCAATACATGTATTTATACTTCAAGCTGATGTGAATTATATCTGACATGATCCATTTAACTATTAGTTTCTCAAACAGGGAATCCATATATTAAGGGGTGTAAAATTTCTCCAAATTAAAAATTACTACCATAGAGCCTCAAGCATACATGTCATAGGCCATAACATAAATATTTATAATACAAAAATGCATCACAATAATACTCATATTTATTGTGGCCATCATTTACACTCTCTTACAATTGTTTTGGGCTCCCTATGTTCAGAGCATATGGTAGGATTTCACTTCTTGGCCTTGTTTGTGTTTGGGTGATGAGGTGACCAGTAGCTACTTTTGGCCAGTGAGTGGCGAGCAGAATTGACATGCACTACTTGTGTATCAGAAAGCTTAGTCGCTGGTACAGGACTTTCCAAAACCCACTTTTCAAGTGTTAACTGTTGGCTACAGTTCTAAGCCTCCTTGCCAACCCACATTGGACACATGGCATGCATAAGAAATAAGGGGTTTGTTGATTCGGGAGACTTGCACTGTTTTCACCATCACATCCTGACCAGTGTGTACTCTTATTGCACCTATTGTGTCTAAGTCACAATGAGAATTGCTGCATTAATCAAAATTAAGCCAGTTCCCCAGGGCAGCCTTTTCCTCTGAGTTTATACTTTGCCAAATGATATTCTGAGGGCTAAGTAATGAAAGTCTTCTATTATCTTAAACTTTCACTCAACTTGTAATTCCATCAGGTCCAAGTTATTCTCTCTCATCAATGAGAAGAAGAATAAAACACCTATCTTCTCTACCTTTCTTATCAGATGCTAAGTCAACAGTCAGGGTTTATACTTTCTTCCTCCAAGAGAAATAGAGAGCTGATAAAGGAAAAATAAGTATTGCTTAGTAAGATGGCCTCCCCTGGGCTGAGGTGCTTCCCCCAGGCTGGATTCCTCTGGAGTTGTCTGCTAGTGGGTCCTAGTGGTGTCTGGAGGCAGATCCAGCGAGCTGAGGTCTCTGTTAATAGCTATTCCCTGATGCTCAGTTTTCTGCTCATAGTTATCAGCAAAGACTCAGACACTTCAGAAATCGTATTTGCCTGTGTTACTCTCAGTCACAAGACCCAGCTGAGTTCACTAGAGCCAATTTGTGTTCTTTAGAAGAACAGGTCTTTGAAAGAATTGCCTACAGTGTTGCTCTGGCAGCAAACTTAGGTCTAGTGAACTAGTGGGAAAAGCAAAGGTTCTTGCTTTTATTACCATGCAATCTAGTAGTATTGCTGCTCTATTCTAAAATAAAATGGGCCCAATGTCCTACAGGCTCTCCTTGATATCCAGGCTCATTGTCCAAGTCCCTCAGAGGTATTTTTCCAAGGGGGTGGAGTTTATGTCCCAATATTTTGTCATAGCATGAGAATTCAAAGAAGAGATTTGACCACAACCAGAAAATGTATGTCAGAAACCACCCCCTCCCATATGTTTAGCCCAGATTAGGTACTTTAAAAAATTTCCCCTGAGACATAAAAATAAGCCCTAGCTCACATTTAAAACCCTAAAGCAGGAGCTTTGAAGTGAGATACTTTCTCTTTTAGCCACATTTAAATTTTAAGCAACATTGATTAATACATTCAAGAAATTTTTCAGGAGCACCAATACATGCAAATAAGCCACCATATTAAAAAAAAAAAAAAGAAGGAAAATGAAAAGAAATAAGGCTGGAACATTTTATGGAAACATGATCATGAAGGATTTCTAAGACATGAGAGAAAGTCTGGATTTATCCTAAGGGCAATGGAAAGCCATGAAGAGAATTGGGGTAAGATTTGCATTTTTAAATGAAAACTGGCTCCAGCAAGATCATTTAAGACTGGGGGTAAATAAAAATTATTTCAGACATTCAGACAAGTGGGGATGGTGGCTCTAACTTGAAGTTCAAGAAGGAGATCAATGTGGACTTACTGATTTAGAGTTAGCACAGATATGGGCATTAAAGACCCATGATGGTGGATGACAGCACAGGGAGTGTAAGGAGAGAACAGGATTAAGGATGCAAGCAAGGAGAACATCATTTTTATGGGTCTGCCAGGAAAAAGAACTGGTGAAGGGAACTAAGAAGTTTCAGAGAACAGATATCCCAGAAGAGTCTGTTTCCAAAACTACTGCTTCGCAAAGCTTACAAATGTTAGGAACCAAAACCTTTCCACTAGATTTATCAGCTAGGAGGTTTGTGTAGGAGCAAACAGTGTCAACAGATCATGGTAGAAAAATTAGTTTGTGGGAGACTGATGAGCACAAGAAAATTAAAGAAACGAACTCAGTAAATATAGAGAGCTCTTTCAAAAAACTTGATTTTGAAAGACAGGACAGAAAGAAGAGCTGAAATGAGAGATAAGCACATGAAATATTTTTGGATTTTACTGCTAATTTTAAGGAGAATTTAGAAGGGGAGTAATGGGGGATGCAGAGAGAGCAGATAGAAGGATTTACTTAAAAGGATAAGAGGGAATGGGATTCTGGCTACAGGTAGAGAGACTAACTTTAGATTTTAGGGACATTCCTTCATTATGACTGGAGGGAAGCAGAAAGGATGGGCATGAAGACAGCTCTATTTCTAGCTTGGTAGCACACAATTAAGAGAGTTCTCAATTTTTGGCTATTTTGATTTTGCAGCTAGAGGTATGTTCATCTGCTGGATTGAGAGGGGAGGTTGAGGTTGGAAGTTTGGGCAGAGAGAGCAAAGATTCTTCAAAATGACTGCTGTAGAATATTAAAGAGAGAGGACTGACAATGGGAATATAAACAGCTTCCTTTCTAACATGGGGATGATCCTATTTTATATTGTGCTCACAACTGGGGAGTAAAATGAGATGGCACATGTCAAGTTGTATGTGGCTGGTTCAAGTAACTCGATAAATAGCTACAATGATCATCACCATCACCATTCTCCTCCTCCTGTTCTGTATTACAAAACCAATTCTAGTGTTAAGTTAAAGTTCTACTTCTTCCTTGCAGTTTGACCTATTTGGATTTCCTTAGTTTCCCCCTTCACTCCACTTCCAGGCTCCTGCTTTCATTTCTTCACTTTCATTTCTTTTAGCTCCCTCAGCTTGGGGGGTTTACATAATACTTCATCGGCACTTCCCCTGCTAAGATAGCCTGGCCACAGCATAGCTCCTTGATTCTTTCCCTGTAGGACTATATTATCGCTTCTCTCCAGAGCTTACTGTCAGAACACAAACGATATCAAGGCATGAAAAGCCATGAGACTTCTGTAGTTTATCAAGGCTTCTTTGCAAGTGAAATCCTAATAATGACTCTGAGTTCCACTAGTATGATTCTATGAATAATCAAATAGACTTGAGCATGAGATTAATCACTTTAATACCATAAAGTTGAAGGTTAGAGACAGGTATGGTTCTGGCACACCAAATGAGATAGTTATTTTTGTCTTTTCTATATTTGCAATTGCCAACTCATCTGTTGGGTCAGCTTATCTTGTAACAAAACAAAACTGGTCTCCTCCATAATTCTTCCTCTTCCAAGATTTGAATTGCTGTCAGAGAAACTTCTGCCCATTGTACCTTTCTTTCCAGCTTCAGTTCATGCTGCAAGACTGAAAGTTGGGGTGGTGGCTCTGAGTATCTACAGTCTGTAATCTGAGCACAAGGGGCAGCCATCCTGCCTTCTGTCAATGCCTTCTTCTCATTCCTCATCATGGCTAAGCTTTGCCATCTCCCCTCCCCACCCATGGCTGACCATGTTTTCCTCCTCTATTGCCACTTCCAAAAAGATAACACAAAATTGAACACGTATAAGTGAGTGGCAGAGACTCATGAAAGAATATTACTCAGCCACACAGAGAAAGGAATCTCTCTCCTCAAGAAATGATAAGCTCTTCCCAGGGACTCGTGATCCAAGACTCACAAAGTTACTGTGAATAGACCAAACTCTAGAACGTTCACAACTCATAACCCAGCTACATTTTCAAGAGTATCTTGTATATATTTCACATTGATGATTAAGGAAGTACAACTTTACTCCTCACTGCACGCAAAATGATATGAGAGTCTGCTCTTTCAAAAGTATGCAAGGAATGTGTTTCTAAAACCTGGCAGAGGGCACATGCAGACACACCAGAAACACCACTAGCTTCTCTGTCCCAGGGAAGTTTGTTTGAAAGAAACTGAGGATGCAGGTACAAAATGGCTGAGTGATTATTTTTCGGACCAACAGTGCTGCTCGTTAGCAACTTGAAAGGACGCCTAGATCCAAAATAGTATTAAACAAGTGTTTCTTCAATATGAGATCATTATGTTTCTCTTCTAAATCCAAATACTAATTGCAACCTTGCTGTGAGCATACAATATTAAGGCCATCATAGCCATGGCAACAGAATGCAACGTGAAGTGGGATCCTATCCTCTGCACGGCATTGCTACCGGTCGGGTGGCAGAGAGCTCCTTTCTGACACATCTCAACTTTCCAATTCCAAAGAGGGGCCGGCATGGCATACCTTTAGGCAATTTTCTGTTATCTTTGAACATTTTGTATGTTCCTGTAATTAATTTCAATCCAGGATGGCTTGCTAATCCATAGACAAAAATACAAGCACAAATTAAAATTTCAACAGGCACTTTACAATGGCCATTTACATTTCAAAATTAAACCCATAATAAAAACTTTTGTGTACTTATAATTGGACTGATTTTTAACACCCAATGATAAACATCTATGTAAATAGCCTCCCAAAGATTTTACACTTAAGGAAAAAAAAGCACCTTAAATGAGCTGCTTAAAGTCACCTTCTCTGCTTTGCATGGTAATTGTAATGCAAAATAATAAACAGCACAGTGCAGGAGTACAACACTTCTAGGATGATAGGGTGCCATTTATATGAAGATAATTAGGCATTTAAAACCTACCAATACCAATTTAAAAACCTACCAATTAAAAAAAAAAGCCAGAGTGCTTACAGTAAACTCATTGAAATAAATTTCCATTCGCCTTTGCTGTGCTTTCATTGCAAATATGTCCACAGCTTGTGCAGCGCAAGGACTGCGTTTTTTTGTGCGTAGGAAGTGAGCTACAGATTAAGAGTTCATAACCCAGACTATCTTTCTATAAAAACAAAAAAGTATTTTGTAGAGCTTTGCTGTAAACATATGAGCCATATGCCATTGTTAAAAAGAAAGGAAACAGTTGTGCTGGCGGAAGATTTGTTACTATCAGGAAGATGGAGGCGTGAACAGAACCCCACACTAGTTTGCTCCTAAATTATACTGGGAAGAGCAAAGGCGACAATGGGGTCTGCCATTAACTGTCAGAGGCAAATGCTTTGGGCAGTGCTTTCAGCATTAAGGAAACAGAAATCACCTTCCCAAGAATTTACCTAAAAATGAACCTTGAAATTCATGTAAAAGCAAGAAAGAGGGCGTGTAGCTTTCTCAGATACAAAACATGGTATGTCATTTAGATTGCAAGAAAATGTTAACACTTGAGCAATGAATTCATTAATTCACTCCTGCATTTATTAAATATTTATTGATCAGGTGTTTTGTGTTAGGGATTATACTCGATGCTGACAAATCTGATACGAATTAAGCTCTCAAAGAAAAGGAGCATACATGTTATTAAGTCATTTGTGCAAAATAGGGGGAAATGATGAGCGAGTCCTACACAAAGTGCAATGGAAGCAGAAAGGAGAAAACTAATCTGCTGCTTCAAAGGCAGATTTCATAACAACAGGCAATGTTTGAACTAAGTGGTGAAGGATAAGCTGGTGTGTGTAGGAGGAGAAAGAGAGGAAAATCACTAGAGAAGACTGGGGTGGGGGCTTAGAAGCGGGAGACACCAAAGTCTTGGATTTTGGTATCTGTAAGTAATTATGTCTAGAACCTTTCCATTAAATCTTATTTCATCAACCTGGTCCACAAACTCTTTCACGCTAGTGTGAGGGGGAAATCTGTTGACTTAAATATTATAAAACTTAGAAGAATTATTTCAAACATAGCTGAATTTAAGAGTTCGGGAGAATCTGTCTCGAATTTGCTTCCCTCAGTTGTTGGTTCCATTCTCAAGGTTATACTGGATAAGCTAAGCAAACCCAGCAGAAATGTGCATTTGTATAAGCAATGATTTTTCCCAAAGGAAAAAATTAGGGTGTTGTTTCTAAATTGTTCACCAATTTCCCACAACTGTTGAAGAATCAAAGATGTTTTATATATATCAAAAAATTGGAACAGTCTTTGTGATGATATATTTGGTTGAATTCATGAGTTAACTCATTCAATAAATATCTACTGGATGCTCACTACGTGCCAGCCCTGTTCCAGTGATTTGTGTATGTGTCTTTGATACACTTTTATTTCTCCACTCTTTGCAATTTGTTTTATTGTCTATTGAGCCAACGTTCCCCACAATGTGGAACACATACTTCTGAAGAATGCTGAGATTATTTTAGACCCAGAAATAAAAGATGTTGAATATAGCAGTGCAAATGGTATTTTACTTTCAGTTCTCTTTCAATCCTTTTAATTACCTAAGCAGAAAGTCTGTCCAGGACCTGAGGATCTGTTAACCCCTTCTTAACAGAGAGCTTGTAGTTGACTCAATAGGTAGCCAAAACTTAACAATGTTTATGTTCAAAGCATTTTCATGCTGTGATTTTTATGTAATTTTTAGCACAATTAGTTTAGAAAAATTTTATATAAAAACAATTTTCACTTACATTATTTTTCCTATTAAAAAAGGCAAAAATGGGTTGGTTTTCTGGTTGCTGTACTGAGATGTTCTTCTTAAGTCAAAATACTTGTAAATTATTTTAAAGAAAGACTTAAAAAAATGTTTCATCAGTGATATGTGAATAGTATAAAATTTCTAAGAACAAAATTGGAATGAAAATTTTAATTATTCCATATTAGGACAGGATCACCTTACCATCTATTTCATATATATGTATATGTTTGTTCATGTGATCTTTGTAATAATTTTGTCAAGTTCTGAGACCTTACTGATTTTTATTAAAATTTAATTATGTCTTATTAATTAATATGTACATGAAATCTGAACATGAAAATTTCTTTGTTATATCTTGTCTTCTTTTCCAGGAACAGTTCATCATTTAATCAAATTGCAACATAGCTTGTTAAGATTCTATAATTTTCTTCATTAAACCTACTAATTTAATCATATTTATTTGATTAGACGTACATATTTCATACATATTTTCCTTTTAAACTTGTGTTTTATAATTTATTGCAATTATTAAAGCAATTTTTTTAAAAAAACAATATTTTCTACCTAATAATTGCATATATATAATACAGCTAACGGTTTTGCATACATTTGTATCTAGTCATTCTTATTTTGTTAGTTGAGATAGTATTCTGTTTCATTTTCACTTTTACCTTCTAGGCAGACAGTCATATAATTTGCAAGTTCTGATTGTTTTATCTTTTTCTTTCCAATAGTTACTACCCTTATTTCTGTTCTGTGTCATACTATATAGGGTCTTGAAAAATGGTGACAGATAGAATTCTTATCTGCTCCTCATTTTAATAGGAATGCATCATATTTTTCACCACTAAGTATCATATCATATTCCATGTTGGCCTGATTTATTCTTTGTCATTTAAGAAAATATCCTTTCATTTCCATTTAACTTAGAGTCATAGGAGCATAACTTTCTATCTTAATAATACAATTATAATTTTAGTCTTTGATATATAAAGTATGTATGCATGTATTCTGCCCAGAAGAGACTCAACCCATTTAAACTGGTGGTAGAAATTTTGTTTTCAAAATATTCAGTTTGATTGCATTAAACTGGCTCCTACTTGACCAGTCTAAACTAGACTTTATATGTGGCAAAGTAAATTGACAAATTATTTTGTTTTGTTCTCCGCTGGCATTTGTTTGTGAAAGTGCTTGAACAGTCACAAAAACAATTTTTTTTTTCAGTACAATAACCAATATACATACCATCTACGCTATGGTTAACATTTTATCAAAGGTGTGTAAATGTATATCTTTCTTTTTAATTGACAAATACTGATACAATTAATGCCAAGTGGTCGCTATGGAATACTGCATAATAAGAAGATAAAATTTCTTTATTTCTGAAACATCATAAAGTTTAAGACTAGATTCCAATTTATAGATTATCTAATTAAAAAGCACATATTTTGTAGTAACCAATAGAGCTTCATGGGGTAAAATTACATTAAGCAATATTGTGAACAGTGATTTTTATTTTTAATTCATTGAATAAGTTACCAAGTAGTTAGACTTAATCTACTAGTAGTAGATAAGACAAATTTTTATTCTGCATTGTTATAAAATTAACTTATATGAATATCAGTTGTTAGTATATGACCAGGGGGGCACCTAGCAACCCCAAATCAGATTTTATTCTTCCTTATTTTTATTCTGCTATGCAGTTATTCATAGTAGTGGAATAATACAGCCAGTGATTTTGTCTTTGTTACACGGGGATTGTGGTATTTGAAGGTTATCCAATTAGAAAGAAGATGAGTTTTTCATAAGCTCATGCACTTGAGTAAGGGAGAATTTGGCATGTGAAACAATGTAGGAAATAGAAAATATGAGAAAGTCAATAGTTTCTCCCAAAATGATGGGGAGATGAAAAATACCCTCAGAGTCTATCAACATCAAGTAAATTACAAATTATAATTAAAAAATAGAAAGTCATCATAAAAAGGGAAAATGGTAATTTACTTTCTCCAGGCATTTTTAAAAAATATATACAAACATGTAGGCCTTTAACTATAAGTGTAAAAATGTTACTGTCAGGTATGAAGGTGAAAGAAAGTGACTCCGTTTGCATCTCAATGCCACATGCTTTGTCTTGGCCTTTTTTGTTATGTTCAAAATTCACACACACCCCCAAGTCATAAATAATATATTGGACAAATAGAGATATAAATCTTGACATTCTGACAAAACTGAACTATTTCTGCTTGCCAAAATATTTGTATATTAACCATGCTGTAAATATTAAATTAGCAGGAAATAATAAATTGATTCTATCATGATTTGCTTAAATTATTTTTACATATCTTCACAATTATATCCTAAAGAGGGGAATATAGGATAAATTAGAAGTGGAAGTTTTAGTATCATGTTAATAATAGTTCATATTTAATTGAGATCACATCTTTAATCTTATCTTTCTCCCACCAATGGCTCCTCTTTATTCTTATTATCTTGTTTTCAGTACAGAATTATCACCCACTGGTTTTCAATTACAGAGATGCCCATATTGATTCTACTCTTGATTTTAACTCACAACTGAAAAATTACTCTTTTAGTCCTATAAAGCTGTATTCTGTGGCTAGTTTAAGCTCTTTTTAAAAAATGTGGATTCAAAATACAGAAAGATAAAACTCATAAATAGAACTGTTCAGTTATATGTAGCTATTGGGAAACAGACTTTAAATTATTTTAACTCAAATCACTATTAAAATGTAAGAAGACAAATAGTAATCAAAAATGTCATCACCATATGGAGGAAAACTTGATGTCAGTCACAGCATTTATAAAGAACAGGTGGCGCTTAAGCAATCAAAACCCCCTTATGGAATTATACAAATGTAACCTAAATTCCATAGATCTGTAGTAAAGTGATGTACATAAATTAGACAAAAGATCTTTCATTAACACATACATTCTAAGTTGTTTGACTGTAATTTCCAAAGTTTCAGAAGGAACGATAATAACCCTCTGCACATTACATTGTTTACTTCTACATTTTCGTAGGAAGTAATTGCATCCTTTGTTTCTTCTCCAAGGCTGTGCATATTATTTATTTTAAGAAGGAATCTATGTCTCTGAAACCACCAGAGGTGTTTGGATAGCCTTTGTCCCAAGGACCTGACTACCGGATTTTGCGGAGGATATGGATTCCGGCCTCCATTAAGGGAACCACTTATATAGAGTCTGGTCCAAAAGAACCTAGCCATAGCTGTTCTGCTGTGCAGAGAAGCTAATCCTAATGCCCTTGGTCTAAGAGCAGTGCAAATCTTAAACCAGACCAAATTTTCTGAACTCAAAGTTGATATGGTTCACAGGAAGTCTTTTGGGGGATGAGCAAAGCAGTTTGGAGCAAGGAAAAATGTTGACGCAAAATCGTATCTTCAAAATGTTTTGAGGAAGAGCAGAATGATATTTTGACCTGAGCTTTTGTGGCACTTTCATAAGAAAATCTCTTTAGAGTTTGGCATTTTGTCATAATATTGGTGGTTATGCCCGTTGGTAATTGGAATAAAACTCTCATTTTGAAAAAACATCCTGGTTGCGTATTTCATTTAGGGTCTCCTATCTGACTAGAGAAGAGCAATTAGTGGCTGCAGATTTTCCAGTGTTAATAGGTGAGCCTTGTAATTACCTCTGAACGGAAATTCCCCTTTCCGAGTTCCTCCATATTAATCTAATTTCTGGAATTGACAGAGGAGTGCAGAATCCCAGATGGCAGACTACAGTGCTACTGACTCAGTTTGTTTCACATTTTTATTCAGAATTCACATAAATGTCAACTTTCCACTAATTTTTTCCCTTAATATGAAAAGGAAGCTCAAGGTTAATTTTTTTGAAGAAGATAAATTGAGTTTCTTTCAAATGCACAGGTATATTAAACAGAACTGAGGCAAAAATAAAGAAAGAGCAGAACTAAGCTGTTTCCATTATTTATGTATTTTATTGCTTTTATGTCTATTTTATTTTTAAATTTGTTAAAACCATAATAATTGCCTTTGAACTACCTGATTCTTGGCACCTTCTCTCCTCCACATATTTACAAGATGCTTGCAATCACCGTAAGTTGTACATTTAAAGTTCTTTGCCACCTACAAAATTGCTGTAGTCATAACGCATAATTAATATTAACATTTCCACATTGTGATTCTCAAAGCACTTATTCTGTATCTTTCTTATGATGCTTGTTACTTTCTCCGTGGTTCAGTGTCATTTACACACCCTCACTGAACTTGTCTGTCCTTGAGAAAAGGATTGAGACCTTGCTTATGTCTCTGTCCTCTACACTGTGCCTCATAGCACCCAGCATGAGATAAGCTCAATGAATATCTATTGGATAAATAAAAGAAAGGATGAAGGACTGTATGTTAAATTATCTTACTGAAATTTTCCCTAGAGTGCTATTTTAAAATTTACCAAATTAAATATAACTATTCCTACAGTGTTGAATGGAGTTGTTACTCAGGCTCTAATTTGAGATAACACTGACTATCAGTATTTAGGATAAAAATTCTTATATCAGAAATATTTTTGTGCATATGTTTAGCTTTTTAAGTGTATTCTGTTTTAACACAATTTTTTAATCAATAAGGTGAATGCAATACTAAAATATTCATAGTAAGTGAGGTGATTAGGGCTACTTCTAAATTATATTAAACATCTGTAAATACCACTTATGATAAAGGAGAGGGATGTCTTCATTTTTTTCAGAATATTTTCAAGCACACTGTGAATTGCTAAAATATGTGTAAATAAATATGAAAATATAGATAAAAGATAAATAAAATACAAACGGGAAATTGGAGACAGGATTATGCAGTCTCCTGTCAAAACATAAAGTAAAAAACAATAATAATTGTCAATATGTATTTAGAACTTAGAGTGGTTTAGAGGGCACTGTGCCAAGTGCTTTACAGACAATTTTCAACTTATTCTCAATAATCATCCTATGGGATGGGCACTATAATGATTCCTTTTTTCCCAGATAAGAACACTGAGTTTTATAGAGATTAAGTAGTATGTACAGGGGTGATAGGTGATAAGTAGCTGGGTGAGAATTCAAACCCAGGAGCATTCTACCCAAGAAAGAAGAATATCTCCATTCTTTACTCTACGTTATTGTATTGGTGTTTAGTAAGATTGCTGAAAACACATTAGCAAGATGAGTGGGGGTCCCTTAGCCAATCAAAGGAACCTACGTATATTTCCTATATTAAATCTTTTCCTCGTTTCCTCATGAACATTAGGCTATTAATGCCATTTGATTGCCAGTGAAATTTCTAATAAAATCTGTCTCTGAAAATGTGCATTGAGATGAGAGGTTTGAGGGCCACCCCCTCACCTAGAGGATGTAGAACTGGTGCCCTCCTACAAGAAACAAGAAGAATTTGAATCCATCTGCAAAGTAACCTCTTTCTGGTAATCAGGGGATCTTCCCCCACTGGGTTCAAAGGGCTCCCCTCTTCTTTGTTGTGCAATTTCTAAAGCATTGTGCAATACATAAAGAAAAGACCAAGTACATATCATTGCCTTGGAAACTGCCATGGAATTTGACAGACTGTAGGTTGTTCAGAGCAAATGTTCTGTCGCTGCAGAGTCCATGCAGTAGCAGAGACTGGCAAAGTGGCGAATGCTCATCTGCTAATCTTGAAGTCAACTTAACTTGTCATCCCTGCCCTCAGGATAGGGCGGGAAGTTTGTCTGGTTCCCTTTGCTGTAAATAAGGACATTTGAATTCCTTCATTCCCAACTGTCAGTGAGGAGATGCACTGGGCTAAAGGTAAGACAGCAGCTTTCTGGGGTACTGATCCCAGGCTCATGGAGATGAGAATTTGCAAACTATGTTTTCAACAAATGAGCTCTCACTGCATTATTTTGGGAAACTATACTGATTCTCTGACAAATAACTGTGGCTTTGCTGAGGCTGTAACAGCAAAAGATAAGGAAAAAAAGCCTTCCAGATTCAGAGAACGCCACTCACTCACAGTGGTCTTTTCTAATGAATGTTTGGGAAAACAAATAAAACTCTCTACAGAATAGGAGGGAAAAAAATTAAGTAAGAAATGAAGGTAGGGAGTCAGTTCTGGGAGCTGTTTCCCAAGCAGCTAGCTAGACTCTGGCTAGTTGCAGCATTTTATTTATTTGTTTGGTGGTGGAAGCACTGAGGATAAAAATAAAAGTGATCCTTTTGTGATCCTGTTTGGCCGTGACAGATTCCTTCAGCATTGCCATAGTAACTGAAAGAAGTGCATTTATGAATAGACTTAGATTTCTAAGCCTTGAGATTCCTGCCAAGAAGAGAACACAGGGTAGAGAACACAGAGGAAAGTCAAGGCAAAGGGAAAGAAAATAGATTGAGGTGTTGGTTCCCAAGCTCTCTTCTTTGGAGAGGCCAGGCACAGGGCCGGTATAGACAATCTCACCTTCCCGAGCCTCCCAAGATTTTGAGAGGTTGCAAATACAACTCTTTCAGCAGAATAAGTTTAGGCAATTTCTTCAATTCTTCTGGTGCCAGGAAAGGGGAAACGATACGCTGGATTAGCAAAATGTGTGCAGAAGAGGAAAGAGAATCCCCTTGGATATGGTTGGACGAGGATATGAAATGGTGATGGCAAATGGGAACTTTACTGGGCGAGGCCAGGGATGTTCACAGTGAGGGAAATGACCTCCATTAAAGAGAGAACACCCAACCACCTGTCCTTCTTTTCTTGTTAGGTGTTTCAAGATATATTTCTCCAAATAATGCTAGTGAAAATATTAATACCGGGCCTCCCCGGTGGCGCAGTGGTTGAACGCTGGGCTGCGAAGCTACCCGTAGCCTCTGCAGTGCCCGTTCGATCCCAAGCCGCCGGGCGAGGGTCCCATATGGCAGGCAGACCTCTCCTGCCACCCGCTGCTCCCCTCAGCAGTGTGTTTCGTCAGTTCTGCCTGCTCTGATCTCTGCCCTGGCTCTGGTGAATCCTCTCTCACCTCCTGTGCTTCTGACTGTACCCAGTGCTTGTATAAATAAATAAATAAATCTTTAAAAAAAATTAATACCAAGAACCATGTAAAACAGGAGATAAGAGAGCGGCGCTGACACGTAGTAGCAGCCTCCGGGGGGCAGCTCATTCCTGCTAGTTTCCTGCAAGAAGGACTGGGAGCTGGTGTTGCCAGATCTTCCTTTTTTTTTTCAAGAGCAGCTACGAGTTGGAACTTTTATATGGAATCTTCTGATATTTTAGTTATGCTCAAAGATTTAAAAATAACACTGGGCCAAACAAAATATGCCTAGAAATTACATATAGCTCATAGATGAAAACAGTTCGTGACTCCCAGCATCGCAACCTAAACTCACAGCGGTGCCTGGAACAGGAGCCAGTGAGCAGGAGGTGACGAACAAGATCAGGAGAGGGGCAGGGGCAGGGGCTATGACGTCGCAGGAAGCTGAGCTCGCCGATGACATGCTGCGGATCCCCAGGGCTCACGGTGGGGGGGGGGGGGGGGAAGCAGCCGCGTTGGACTTGACATTGAACATTCCATCCTTGTCCAGGGCCTGCTCACTCAGAAAGCGTGCTAAGCGGCTTGGTTCTCTATTTTTTTTTTTTTTAACCAATTTGTGATATAAATTTTATTTTAAAGTTGTAAACACAGAAGATTATACGTATCCACACACATAGTTACACGTAGTTTACGTCTAAAAGTTACGGAAAGGTGATTAAATGAACATCCATGTGGCCACCTCCCAGCCTGAGAAACGGCGCATTTGCAGGATTTTTGCGGCTCTTGATAGTCTTTTCCCACTGGCGTTATTCGCGCATGCTCACACATAATTTTTTTCCTAAATTTTCTGAAAATTACTCCTTTTGCATTTCTTCTCTTACCGTAGTCTCTTTATAATATTGTGTAGCTGTTGATAATGTTTTAAATATTATTTTTATTATAGTTGCTGATAGTATAACCTAACATATACACTATATATAAAACATATATATATACTATAAACTTCAGTGTATTGACATATATTACAGATAACATACTATCCGTGCATAGTGCATTTATTTATAGTCATTTACTCTCCCCCATATTTGAATTCTACATAAATTGTCTCATACCCGATATATTTTTCTAACTTAACATTTTTGGGGTTTAGCAATATGGGAAAACTCATCCACACTGATGTTTGTAGCTATTTTTACTGCATTCTCATTACCATATGTTTATCTACATCTGAATCCACAACTAAGGCTACATCTATGTACATAATGAATTCTTCTCTCTTAAACCCACTCCAACAGGCTTTTGCCCTTTCTCTCTTCCAACACTTGTTTTTTTATCTTTTTCATCATATCAGCAGCTTTTGACACACATAATCCCTCTCCCCCCCTCTTTGAAATACCTTCTCCTCTTATTTCTATTCAGCTCAGCTCATATTGACATGGCCAATCCCAGACTCTTGACTGTCCTTTTGAAAGTCTCCTTGTAGAGTCTTCTCAGTGAATAGCAGTTCCCACCTTCCATTCCAGTTTCTGGGGTCAGCACCTTGGAATGACACTACTGTCTCTTCCAGGTCGTACATTCTACCCATCAGATTGAATCCTTTCAGCTCCACATTCCCAACATATTTCGGAGCTGACCACCTCTCACTGCTTCATCACACAATCTGGTTGCCGTGATTTTTTTCAGCTGGGTTATTGCCATAACCTCCTAACTCGTGTTCCTATTTTCACCTTCAGGCCCTAGCATCTAGGTAAGAAAAAGTCCATTAAAATGTGAGTTGCTCCATTTCATAACACCACTCAAAATTCTTCCCCATCTTCTTTACCTTCTTTTACTCTCCCCTTGCTCACCCTACACCAGCCACACTGTCTTCTTCACTATTTCTTGAACAAGGCAAGGATGCCCCTGTCTCAGGAGTTTTCACATGCTGTTCCTTCCACCTGGTATGCTCCTTTCCAGATATTTTCACGGCTCAACTTCTTCCATTTAGGTGACCCCCTCTATACCTTTTATCACTATGATTCTATATATTTATTTATTTTTATTGTTTTATTATGTTATTTGCCACTAGACTCTAAACCAGGCAAGGAAAGTGCCTATAATACTCAAGGAATTTAATATTTTGTTTAAATTATGAATAAACAAATATTGACTGAATGCCTACTATGTGTGGACTGTGCTACTTACTAGCATTTGAATAAAACATAGGATCCTCACTCTCTAGAGCAGTGGGAGAAACAAATGGCCTATTTCCTCATTAAGCCCCTGACATTACTCTTGCACTTCCATGCCCCTAGTCTATTGTTATTCCACACATTGCCTAAAGTTGTATGTGTGAGTACCTTTGATTTATTATAGCCCTTTGACCTTTGAGAAAGCCATCATCTGAAAATAGTCTAGAGGGCCAGCTTGGAGAAAGCCAAACTGGGAATTGATGCCACCTCTTTTTGTGGCTTTGGGCAAATCCAAGAAACTTTCTGCTTCTGTTTCCCCAGCTGTAAAATAGGATTAATAGTTCCTGCTTCACAGGAGTCTTTTGAGGATTCTTTCATTCATGTAGTAATATTTATTGAAAATGGTAAGTGCTAAGTAGTATTATGCCTAATTAATTAGGTCCTCATCTCCCTGGTGTGGGTTATGGAGTCTGGCTGGTCATTAATAAAATATGCTGGAAGCTTTGCAGCTTTTTCTTTCAGAGTTCTCCTGATGGCTGCAGAAGCAGTGCATGAATCGGGCATCCAACCTTGTAGTTGAACACATACAGCTGTTTGAGCTCTGCTGTGCTCACATTTATTTAGTTCTCAGACAATACAAAATTGGAAGGTGCTGAACACAACAGTTAAGAAAGAGAAATACTACAAAAGATCCCAGGGTGTTTAGTAATAAAGCCGGGAAATAAAACTAGGATGCAATTTGAATTTGCCAGATAATACCCATGGGAATCCTAACACCTCCTCTGAAAAGCTCAAATGGGAGGGAGATATCAGTGAAATAATAAGTAATTTATTATACCTAGATATCATGGATGACATTACAGAGGAAAAGATACAAGAGGCAGGCTAAGATGTGAATAATGGAAGATATTTATATTATTGCTAGATACACAAACACCTACCTATTTTTATCTCACATCACCAGAGATTTTCTTTTTCTGAAAAAACACTTCTAATGAAACTGACATAACCTAAGTTCCCAAGAAAGCAGGATCTATGTGTCTCTATAACTCAGTGCAGTCCCAGAGATGTGTGAGTAGAGTGCAGCATAGGAGGAGAGGATGAACACCAGCTCAGTAACACTGTCAGCAGAGCTTTGTTCAGTCCATTGGACCACATCCTTCCAGACCTCTCGGGAGCCACGGTGGGCCATGAGGTCTCAGGACTTACACTATATAACCATTCAAATATTCCCATCTCCCTTAGCCCTCTAGCCCTTTCTTCCACATCATGCCAAGAGAGGTCTGGAATCTTGGCATTTTTTGCCATTGGCCATCCCAACAAACTACTGGGGCTGATTCCAGGAATCCCTGAGAGAAGACTGAATCCTGAGTGTCTCCTACCAACAAAATCTCCCTGTCGGGTTTTACAATCTATCCCTTCAACCTTTTCTCTCCAACTGAGTCAGAACATACTAGGGTAGAGCTGGAAGGATGGATGGAAAAGATCTTTTGATTTTTACATAGTGGAAGAATTCTTCCTGAAATACTCTTTAGCAGCAGAGTGGTTATCTCATAAGGAAAACTATTCCTTTTTTCTGTTCTTTCTATTAGATAATTCTATCTGTTGAGCAAAAAAAAAAAAAAATCAAGCCTTCTATAATTTCTAACGATGTTGTCATTGTTGTCTTCACTCTTCTTTTTTTGTCCTACCCCAGTTTTGGATGTTATGTCAGAATATTTTTCTTAGTATCCTATCCATCCTCAGCTTCTATGATACTTGATTATTTTCCTTCTACATTTATGGCCATTTTTTAAATTATTTTTATTTTTAATATCATTGTTCATTTTTAAATATTTGCTCCCCCCCCCACCCCCTCAGGTGTAGTCCTCATAGAATTTCCTTCACCAATGCACCCATGCACCATCATCTCAGTCCCCTGTGCTCCTCTCCCCCTCCCTCTAATCCTGCTCCGTCTTACTCCCCTGCAGTATGGCTCTGGTTTATAATTGTCCATTTTTGCTTTGCTATGTTTTTGTACTGTTATTATTATTATTTTTTTACACTGATGTCTTATTTGGTTCCCCTATATTCCTGCTATAAGTGAAACCATCTGATATTTTTCTTTTTCCTTCTAGCTTATTTCACTGAGCATAATTCCTTCAGCTCCATCCATGTTGCTGTGAATGGCATGAGTTTATCTTTTCTGATTGCTGAATAATATTCCATTGTGTATATATACCACATCTTCTTGATCCAGTCATCTATTTTTGGGCATTTGGGTTGTTTTCAGGTTTTACCTATTGTAAATAGTGCTGCAATGTATACATAGGGGTACAGGTGTTCTTTTGAATCATTGTTTTTTTGTCCACACAACTGCACACAACTGATAAGGGACTGATCACAAGGATATACAAAGAACTCACACGACTCAACAAAAACAAAGTAAACAATCCAGTCAAGAAATGGGCAGAAGAACTTAAAAGACATTTCTCCAAAGAGGAAATACAAATGGCCAACAGGCTTATGAAAAAGTGTTCAATATCCCTTATAATCAGGGAAATGCAAATCAAAACCACGTTGAGATACCACTTTACACAAGTAAGAATGGCACATATCAAAAAAAACAAGCAACAACAAATGTCGGTGAGGATGTCGTGAAAAAGGAACTCTCCTACATTGCTGGTGGGAGTGCAAACTGGTCCAACCACTATGGAAAGCTGTCTGGAGATTCCTCAATCTACTAAAAATGGAGCTACCATATGACTTGGCAATTCCACTCCTAGGGATCTACCCAAAAGATACAACAACATTGATTCTATGGCCAATTTTTACCAAATATCTGTTGTCAGTTCATCTTTCTTTTTTTATTTAAGATTTATTTATTTATTTATACAAGAACTGGGGTATAGGCCAGATGTGCGGGAGGCTGAGAGGATTCACCAGAGACAGAGCAGGGAATAGAACAGGCAGACTGATGAAATACACTGCTGAGAGGAGCAGCAGGCAAGACAGGGGAAGTCTGCTGCGCCATGTGGGTTGCTCCAAGGCTGGTGGGGATTGAACTGGTGCTGCAGAGGCTGCAGACAGCTTCATAGTGCTGCGCTCAACTGCGTCCACCACCAGGGGAGGCCCCAGTTCCTCTTTCTTAAAGTGTCCCTTAAAGTATATTTTCCAGCCTCTTTGCTTGGGTCATTTGATTTATTTCCCTTCGATATGTAAGACCTGTGAGTCCTTATACAAACATCTGACTTCAACTCTTATCTCTTCCCCCTCTCCCCACAGTACCCAGAGAGCAGATCATCTTCATGTGGATGTCCCACAGGTCCCTTAAACTGAATGTGTCCCCAGTAGAACTCATCTCTTCCTTCCCATCCATTCTTCCTGCTGTTCCTCTCTCTTGTTGATGAGACTTTCCAACAATCAAAGATCTAGGAACCAACTGAGCTTTGTCCTTCTCTTATTAGCCTGTCCTCTATGTAAACATCCAGTGGATTCTAAATCCTTGAAAATCTCTCTTCTCAATTATCAGCACATACCCCTTGCTAGTTGTAAATCCATTATGCCTCAAAAACCTGTTTTTTTAGTCACTACCCAACATAAACTTATCTCTGACCACTGACTCTGTCTAGTCTTCATTCCCATTATACTTTTTGGAGCAATCCAGTCCTCCATTTACTCCTGACCTTTCAAACTTCCCCACAATGTCCTCTAGACCTGAGCACCACAAAGAACAAACTTCAAGATCTCATCAAGCTCTTCTGGAAGATTTTCCTACATTCCTGTGTCCTATCTGATTGCTAGCTCCCCCCAAGGAATACCCCCTTACCCTGCAATTCCCCCTTGTCACCTGTACACCTCAGGTTGAGAGGATCCACCAGGTTCAAGATCTAAATTTATACTACACTTAGTGCATAGTTGAGCTTCAATTTTTTTTAAAGATTTATTTATTTATACAAGCACTGGGTACAGTTAGAAGCACAGGAGGGTGAGAGAATTCACCAGAGCCAGAGCCGGGAGCAGAGCAGGCAGAAGGACCGAAGTACACTGCTGAGGGGAGCAGCGGGCGGCAGGAGAGGTCTGCGCGCCATGTGGGACCCTCGTCTGGCGGCCGGGGATCGAACCAGCACTTCAGAGGCTGCGGGCAGCTTCGCAGCCCAGAGCTCAACCGCTGCGCCACCAGGGGAGGCCCGAGCTTCAATATTTTGGATGAATGGACTCATCCACTTGCTTATCCGCATTGCTATTGTAAGAATTCAGGAGCTCAGCTGAAACTCAGATGACTGTAAGTATAGTTGATACTCATTATTTATAGACTCTGTATTTGCAAGCTCTCCTTGTTGTTCAAATTTATTTTTCACCCCACAAATTGTAGGTTTTCAGCATCATTCCTGGATGTACACAGACCACTGAGACACTGGATTCCCCTTTGAGCACCTACCCCGATGAAATCTGACCAGGCAATGTTCTGCTTCTCATTTCAGCTCTCCGTAAATAAGTGTCCTTTAGGTGACCTATTTAATCTACTTTACTTTTTACAGTTTTGTGTTTTTTGTTTGTTTGTTTGTTTTGAAGGCTGGGGGGTAATTCTGCTGTTTAAAGTGACCACCAAGTGCTGTGCTGAGGGGCTGTTAGTGTCCCTAAGTGCAAGAAGGCTGAGATGTGACTTCTGGAGAAAATACTCGTGTTAGATAGCATCAGTCAGGCACGCTACAGTGCTGTCGGCAAAAATTTCGATGTTAATGAATGAACAGCAGGATGCATACAGGGAAAGGAAGAGAAAATTTGTTGATCTGTACATAAAGCATTCTAGAAAGTGCTCAAGTCACATCTGTTAAGTTCATGACAAAGCTATGGAAAGGTTGGAGAAGTGACTCAATTTGAGGATTCTGGGATAATGATCAATAAAAATATAAAAGTGTAGTGGACAGTAATGCTGTGGGGCTGAAAGCCAGAAAAATTAATGGTCACATAATCCAGGGTCAGGAAAATGTACAAGCAGCTAGAAATATGACTTATAATGAAGTATTTTTAAGATATGTAGATAATTAATTGAAAGGTAAATATATGACAAATAATTATCTACAGTTTTTATAAATAACTCTTACAAATACTTGTAATCTTAATAAATGGAACAATAAATAAATGTAATGATTGCTTATATTCTAATAAAGTGAAGATATTTTTTATATATAAATACACAAAACAAAGTTATTTATTGATGATAGATGAAAATGATGTCAATTAGAGGCGCTGTACTTTCCCCAGAAACAACGGTTCACTATTCAGTAATTCAGCCTTTGTGATGATTTTTTTTAGAGCATAACTATTGGAACTAAGGAGAATCAGCAGTAACTCCTAACTAATCTTAATACCTCCAGCTTGGCCCCACAGTTACCCAAAGTTTCTTTTTAAAACCAAAATCTAATTACACCATTACCCAGTTTTAAGTGCTTGAGGTTCCACAAAGCCTTCAGGATAAAGTTCAGAATCCTTGGTTTAGACTACAGCTCAGGCCTCATTTCCCGTCACTGCCCCCACAGATAAGTCCTTTCTTTCATCATCAGAACCACTAGTGTTTTCATCAGTTCTTTTATGCTGATTTCCTCACTCATTCACCGGCTGTTCCCTCTGTGTAGAATATCCATACTGTCTCTCCCTACTACTTCCAGTTAATGCCAGTTCCTCTTTCTAATCTTATCTCAGGTGCACTTTTCTCAGGAACCTTCACTGACCTCCCATCTGATCTAGATGCCTTTTCTCTGTGCCCAGGAATACCTCTAATACAGCACAGACTGGGAGGCTTGGTTTTCCTTCTTTGTCTCTCTCACTAGGCTAAAAACTCTCAAAGCAGAAATCACTCTCTGATATTTTCTCTTCTTAGTACCAAAGACAGTGCCCCCACATCCTTAGCACACAGCAGAAGCTAAATATGTATTTGCTCAATGAATTCAGAATAAATTAATGAATCACTAGTGCAATATACTCCCTTCAAATAGTTGAGGAATTTGCCGGATACACATTCTAATTACACACAACTCTTTCTCTGTGGACATGCCATACAGAACTTTCCAAGGCCCCACTCTGGATCACATTCCAATGATTCAAAAGTCCATCTCAGACCAGACTACACCTGGAACACTGTGATCCAGATATGAAATATGATATGAAGCATGAAAAGTAAATGATCTTTTATGTGCTTTGATTAGTACACAATAAAGAGAAGCAAACAGTCTTCAGCTCTCTTTCCTCTCCCTTCTTTGTGTCCACACATCACTCTGCTGACTTCTACTGAGCTTGCTGTTATTTAAAATCCCCATGTCTTTTTCATAAATATTGCTGTCAAACCAAACAGTCCCAGTGTATATTAAGAAAAATTACTTCCTTCCCCAAATGCAGGGTTTAGAACTTAATCCCTGTTTAATTTTACTCAACTAGTTTGGGTGTATTGTTATACCTCATATATACTTTAAAATATTAATTCTTTCACTTAAAGCATTGGTTATCCTTCTCCACTTCCAGCCATATATCTGTACCTAAGTCATCAGGTAACAACATCAGACAGGTCCGGGCACTGATATGGGTTTTACAACTGAAATATATCAAGATTATTTTTGCACAATTATGACAGTATAATATCAAAAGAGGAGGTTCCATGGTCCATGCTCACCTAATGAAGGGTTGACCTGAGCAGGGAGGGGTGGCTAAAAAGAGTTTGGGAGAGGAGACTTAGAGGAGGAGACATGTGGAGTGAAGACATGTGAAAAAGTCCTGCTTGTTTCTTGGCATTGAACTTGCACCAGGGTCTTGGAGGACGTGTAAGAAATACATGGGTGAGAGACACATGGGGAGGCTGACAGTGGCAGCCTTTAACTTGATTTGTACTTTAATTTTGGTGCTTTCATTCCAGACTTGCCTGGCTCCTTCTGCCTCTTTCCATGGGTCCCCGCCAGAAGATGCCTTAGACTTGGGGCAAGCTTTTGGGCTCCAATGGCCTTGCTTTGAACCAACCCTGTTTGGCTGGGTAATCACCCAAGAGAGGATAGGTAACTTTGGGTGTTTCATTGGGAAATTATTATCCTTTCTCTCTTCTCTTTCTATGCACACTAATTCTAGTAAAGTTCTTTTCTACTGAAGATCTTATGCACTAAGAGTATGCTTTGTCTTTATGTGGCAGATGGCAAAATCCATTTAGAGTGTGCAAGTTTGAGGATCCTGGGGAGACCCACATTCTTCCTGCTAACATAATCATATACTTATTTAGAAGACCTCCTAACCATGTTATCTAGTGCTTCATGGAGCCTCTGCATCATGGTGAGCGAGCACAGCTGAGGTCAGACCTGCATGGAGATCTCATTTCCACCTCTTAATAGCTGATGACTCTGGGACATAACTTAACCTCTCTGGGCCTCATTCTGTTCATCTGTAATTGAGAGAAAGCATACCTTCATAGGGCCTTTGTAAGCATGAAAGATGACGAACAGCAAGTGCCTACACAGTGTGTGGCACATAGAAAGAGACACAGCAGTAGTTTATAAGTGGCTAAAACTAGAGATTTGTTACATGGCTTCCTGAAATTTAGATATCTACTGCATCAAATTGAACTTCAATTGGTAGGCATTAAAAAACAACTAAACGAGTTTAGCATCCAGCCTGTGTGATCTTATTTGAAACTTGTCTCTTGATGAGTTTTGACTACTTCTAGTAGTGCAAAGATCACTTTCAGCACAAAAATTGTAGCTGGAAATCATTCATTACTCCACCTGATGACTGTTGATCATACCCCAAAAAAGTTGGGAGGAAAATGTGTACTTTGTCCCACACTTTTAATACATCATAATGACCAAGGTTAATACACGTGTCCTAATAATGATTCTTCTGAATTTCTGAAGAGTGCTGGCATCCACACTGTTTCCAATCTGGCATTAGCAAACTTTTGCTTTTTTAGCATTTCCTGCCGTCCCTTATGCAGACCCTTTTGACCTTTTTATCACTCAAGTAGGCTGTTTGCTTTGTAGTACTTTTTCTCAGCTCATTCCAATGTCACCATTAGCAAACAGATACATACAACCTTGGGGCAAGTACTGATTTGATTTTCCATATCCTCCTCCCTACCACCATTTATGTTTTACTTTGCTTCTTTAGCTCATTATTAATCCTATTCTTTCCCCTCACCTTGTTCCTAATAGATCCGAAAAGCATCTTGGTGAGCTCTAGTCTTAGCAGATCCATACTGATCCCCAAATATTGCTGCAATCTTCCCAACTACTCTCAAAACAACTTTTTAATGAAATTCTCTAAACTTCTCTAAGGATTATGGAAGAGCACAGCACAATATTCTGTTGTGTTTCTACATGTACATTCACCTTTTCTAGCTCTGCCACACGTCACTCCTCCATAAATACAGCCACGCTGACAGTGTTTCTGGGATCACACCTGTAAATCCCCCAGTTCCCTGGAACAATTTCCCTGAATCTGGGGACGTGAAATTTATTCAAAACAGCTAGGAACTCTCATCATCTCTTCACCTAATTTGGGCATTATTTTCCTCTTAACTATGTTTGTTCTACTCTTTTCAGTTTGAAGATCATTTTCCTTGATAGAGAAAATAGAAGCAAATTAGGAGATGAGTAGTTTTTTCTTGCTGTAATCTGTTAGCATAATAAGACGAAAAATCAAACACTGAGCCCATTTTTACCTTGTTCTTTTCTTAATCTAACACAGCTTTATAAGTTTCTTCCCTCTGTTCTTTGTGGTTATTTTACACATTAAAACTTATTCTAAGGTTCAGTTTTCTTTATGAAATTCTCCAGTTTCATTTCTTTCTTTTGTTTTCCTTTTTGGTTATGTGTCTTCCTGTCTTTCACATGTTTTATTTTTTTTGTAACACAATCAACAAAACTAACCAAACAGCATGAGTAACTTCACTCAGTATCTGTTTCCTTTTTGTCATATGCAGAGAAGATTTAAAATCAAATTTTTACATCTTCACATTTGGGCATGCCTCATCCCTACCAACCTGAGCCGTGGAAACAGATTTATCTGGGGTGGTGCCCCCATCGTGAGCTTAAACTGCCACTGCAACAAGTCCTGTTAACTTGACTGACAAGCTTGCAAAATGCCTATTTATTGAGTGACTGAGGAGCTTTGCTCTGAGACCATCCCTAAAAGGACACAGAAACACATGTCAGCTTGGTCCAATCACAATACCTTTGATGAAACAAACTCTGTTCAGGAAAGGGGGAGTGATTTTGAGTGTGAGAGAGGGGGTGGGCATCACTTGAATTCCTTCCTGTGGAGAGTTCTTAGCTGGGTTTGTTATAGGGCAGCCCCGATACAAAATGGGGTGCCTGACTATGGGTCCTCACCCGCGCTTAAAAAGGACTTATCAATGCTCTACTGCAGGCACACGCGAAAGGTTAATAAAAGGTTTATTTACAAGGGAAGGGGAAATGAGGAAATGTACAGCTCAGGGAGAAAAATGGGAGACAAAGCAGGACATCCTTTCCCCCTAACAGGTTTATCAGATACACAGATAAACTTGATTCACACTTCCAACTCTATGACATGAGAAAATTCAAATCTTCCTTTTAGTTACTAATGTGATTACTAATGTGATTTGTGATTCCTCCGAATTCACAAATTGGGGTGGGGGCAGAGTTCTGCTTTTCTGCTTTGAGCTTTTGAAAAATCTTTAAGGATAAAGACTATCTATACACACAAACACACACAAAAATACATACATATACCCCTGGTGAATAAGCACAGAATGAGTGCTTGATAAATATTTCTGTATTAACAGAACTGTACAAATGAAACACATAAATATAAAAAATATCTAGCATTACTTTATTTGGTTGCTATTAATTCTAAAATGACATAATTATTTTTTCCCAAATTCCCAGTAATGCCCACCTGACCAAATACCTGTCCATGGTTTATATTTAGAATTAACTTCAGAACTGCATCTCCCTCTGTCTCTACACCTCTTTCTGTGAGATGACAGAGTCAGCCAGCAAGCCATGGAATGATCAGACGTCCCATAGTCAGCTGACAGATTTTCCTAGCAGCTACCTTGATTCCAAGTCTCTCAATACCACTATGCCTGAGCTTCTTGCCATGTGGATTAGAATTATATTCAGAATCACATAAATGAATATACCACATAAGAATCAGAAAGACTTTTATTTGCCCCTTTTTCCCTTCCTAGTCTTATTTGAGTCCTATTACTCAAAACATTTTCACATCATCGTTTTTGTGTGTAATTCTATAAAATATCAGCATTTCAAAAAGAAGTGTTTAGTTGTCTGCCCTGTATATTTCTGCTATGTCCTTAATCCAGGGAGTAAACATCATATTGGAAGAAGGGCATTCAATTTAAGGGCTTTTATTGGTCTTCCTAACTTACCCAAGTCCAAAGCTATAATAGATACATATTTATACAGATAAAAATTTGTCCTTCTTCATGATCTATCTATTACCCGTCCCCATATGCTTACAATTTCAAGATCTATCAAAACCTAAGGGCAAGATGTCTTTCTTATGTTTCTTTTGAGCTTGTACTCTTCCTTGCACATGTTTTTGTTACAAGACCTTTCACACTATTTCATGATACCTTCGTAGTAGGAAAAAAAGTCATGAAAATAATTTCAGATAAACTTCTGTCATTTGCAATAACATTGATGAACCTAGGGGGATGACACTATTTGAAATAAGTCAGGCAGTGAAGGACAAATACTGTTTGCTTTCATTCATAGGTGGAAGATAAAGAAATAAAACTATTGATAAAACAAACCAAAAACTAACCTTAGCTATATAAACTCAAGAAAGGCTATCAGAAGGGAGAGGATGTCAGGTGTTAAACCTGCAGAAGGGGTGGCATATTTAGAGGAGGTAGGACACTGGGCTATTGGTGATGAACACAATACAGTATATACCGCTGCTGCTTTATAATGCTGCACACATGAAACCTATATACCATTGTAAACCAATGTAACTTTAATTTTTTAAAGGTTATAAGAAAACTTTAAAAAAAAACTCAATTTTTTCTCCACTTCTGACTGCTAAAGTCAGATTAGCCCAGTTGAATTCATTTGTTCCCTCTTCCTAAGATTCCCTCAGGTAGATATAAATAGAATCAGGAGATAAGGAGGTTTTGGAGTGAAAATTTCATGGGGGTTATGAGGTTGAGGGAGGGAGGGTTAGAAAAAGAGAAATGGCAGGTGGGAGTTGCAGCACGGAGCAGAAGAAAAGCAGAAATGACTGCCATGAAAGTACAATGGGTGAAGAAAGGATTTTTTTAAAGATTTATTTTTATTTATGCATACAAGAACTGGGGTGTAGGCCAGAGTTGCGGGGAGGTGAAAGGATTCACAAGAGACAGAGTGGGGGAGCACAACAGGCAGATCTACTGAAATGTACTGCTGAGGGGAGCAGTAGGGGAGACAGGAAAGCTCTGCTGCGCCATGTGGGTTAGCTCCCTGGCAGGGGATTGAACTCATTGCCTTGACTGGTGACAGCTTGATAGCACTGTGTCTTTAACCCGTGCACCACCGCAGAAGCCCTAATGCCATCAATTTTTAATTTAAATTTTCTCCTTGCCTAATTGAGTTTGTTGCTGCCAATTTCAGTAGAAAATAAGTCAGAGGATCGTCTAATGTGATCCAACACTGTACCACGATAAGCAATTACAACAGGAGATCTAGCAAGAAGAGTGAGGCTTTCTGATACCAGGCCAGTTCTATATCATTGTTAAACCTATCTGTCCCTCCATCCAAGAAACTATTCTCTTACATACATGGTCTTTCCAGTCTATTCAATGAAGTCCTGGGCACTGAAAATTTAGTGAAGCCCTCTCCCCAAAGAAATACAGTTCAAAGACTTTAAAAAAAAAACAAAACTGAGAAAAAAATTGAGTATTAAGGAATAACAAAAAGGACTTTTTTCCTGTCATATGTATTTGATTTTTGAAAACACTATTAATAATAGACATATAACTAAATGCCCCCAACCTGGTGAGTGTATCAAGAAGATGTGGACCTGGAAGAAATTATGATGAGTGAAATAAATCTGAAGGAGAAAGACAAATGTAGGATGGTGTCACTTATGAGTGGGATATAGAGACTAACCAAGGGAGTAAATAAAGCCAAACTTAAAAATTAACCATGGGAAATTAATTAGAGAACTGAGGAGTCCAGAGGGAGAGGAATGAGAAGGGTGAGCACAAGGTGGGAGGGTGCACAGTGGACTAAGGTGGTGAACCACAGGTGCGTTGGTGGTGTGTACACTATGGCAATAACACTTTCAGGAGGGTATACTCCCCAAAATACAAACAACAGAGCAAACCAATATTGCCTCAATTTTAAAAAAGTCTTTCAACATAGCTTCTTGATTTGTCATCTAGCTCAGCAGCTACTCTCCCTACAAATATGCAATTTTTGATAACTAAAGATGGTAAAATGTTCATCACAAAACTCTCCACCATTCTCTTGCCAGTGAAAGTTTGTGGTGATGATTAAAAACATGCATTTGAGTTTTGGGGACTGAAATACTTTCCTTGGTGAGGAATTCAAAATCTAGAGAGTCCAAGGCAGGATTTTGTTGAATGCCATCAAACGTATCTTCAGAAAAGTAATCCAAACTTTTAGACTCTCATTCTAGTATTCTTTCAACCACATCCAACATTTCAATACAATCCATTTTTTTTTCCAGGGCAAAAGTATAATAAAAACCTCCTGAGGCCTTCTTTTGATGCTTTCCCTAATTGAGAGGAGAAAATATTAATCACTCAAGTATTTATTGAATCCCTACTCATACTGAGAATTATATGAGGTGCCAAGAGATTAAATAAATAAATAAAGCATAGTTTCTGCCAGTTCTGAATTTAATGCATTATTGCTATTGATTATAGAAAACCTGCAGCTCTTTAGAGGCTAGAAATAATTACGCTAGTGGTCATTAATTATACTAATCATAATACAAGTTCTTGCTTGTCTAGCACCTTAGAGTTTATAAAAATATTTTCATTTAGCCTCAGAACCCTATGTAAAATGCTATTTCTTTCACTTAAGTTTTGAAGAAACTAAGGTTCCAATTGTCTAACAGTAGTAGAACATTTTTGGGTGACAAAGGGAAGCAGACTAATCATCCTTATTTGTACAACAAAGCCAATATGAGAGAAAGTGCTTAAAAATGAGAATTCTTGTAGTAAGTTAAGCAGGGAAAATCTTACAGTAACTTACTATGGAAAAGTTATAATAAACAAGAAGGTTGAACATCAGCAAATAATGCAATATTAAAATGACCAGCCAAAATGTTAAATATTAAGTGAATAGCCCAAAGAAAAAACCCTCACTTAAGTTTTAACAGCTTTGGAGACAATTGATGCACTGACATGCAGACATCCAGGAAGCCATCAACAAGATCTAGAGAATGCATGTAACTATTCTCCCCCAACATTATCCCTTTGTAGTCTCCCCCTTCTATCTCTTCTCACCCCATCTCCCTTTTTCTGGACAACATCTGATGTGTGTTCTGTCACTATAGATTACCCTTCTTAGAATAGTGTAGAAATACAACAACTCACTCTATAGTCTCTTTTTCTTCTGGTTTCTTTTTCTCAACATAACCCTTTTGAGATTTATGCATATAGCAGTATCACAATTGCATGCCTTCCCACAGTACCTCAAAGGGTGGCTATAACTCCATATGTTTATCCATTCACCTTGCTGATGAACTTTCAGGTTATTGCCAAATTTTCAGTATTTCAAATTAATAAATAAAGCTCTTGTGAAAATTAGTGTACAAGTTTTTATATGAGCATGTGGTTTTATTTCTCTTGGGTAAATACCTAGGCATGAAATATCTGGGCTAACTTTTAAGACACTGCCAAACTATAATATTTACCATAGGGATTGTACCATTTTACTTTTCTACCAGTATTACATGTGAATTAGAATTAAAATTCCTCTGTATCTTCACCAACGCTTGGCAAGATCCTTTTCTTTTTTCAAATTTTGGTGATTATAATGGATTATAACCAGTGTCTCCTGATTTTATCATATATTTTTCTAAGAACTAGTGACATGAGCATCTTTTGCTTATTTGCCATTCTTTGGTGAAGCACATGTTTAAAAAAAATTTTGTTTTATTACTGATATATCAATTCTTTTTTTTAAAGATTTATTTATTTATGCATACAAGAGCTGGGGTACAGGCCAGAGATGTGGGGGGGTGAGAGGATTCACCAGAGACAGAGTGGGGAATAGAACAGGCAGACTGACCAAAGTATACTGCTGAGGGGAACAGCAGGCAAGTGGAGAGGTCTGCTGCGCCATGTGGGTTGCTCCCTGGCTGGCAGGGGGATCGAACTCATGCTGCAGAGGCTGCAGACAGCTTCATAGGTTGCGTCCCAAACCCTTGCGCCACAAGGGAGGCCCAGATATATCAATTATTTATATATTTGAGATGCAAGCTATTTACCAGATATATTATTTGCAAATACTTTTCCTAGTTTCTGCCTTGTCTTTCATTTTATTAGCAGTATCTTTCAGAGAGCCTAAGTTTTTGATTTTGAGGTAGCTCAATTTATCAATTTGTTCTTTTATAGATCATGATTTTGGTGTCATACCTAACAAATGTTTGACTACTCCAAGGTTACAAAGGTTTTCCCACATGTTTTCTTCTAGCTGTTTTATAGTTTTAGACTTTACACTTAGTTCTATAACCCATTGTGAGTTAATTTTTGTATCTGGTGCAGAAGTGGTCAATTTAATATCAGAAAAATTTTCTGATTCAACTGTGAAATGGTCTGCCAATAAAAGTTGTAAACATGGTTTTGCTGGAGTGATTTTCAATATAATTGGAGGAAACACTGAGAAACTGACTAAGGAAATAGCACTGTATATGCAGAAGATGGTACCAACTGAATGTGCTTCCAATTATTATGCCACTTGCCTATTTTCTGATTGTTTGCTTTTCTGAAAAACATTTTAATTATATCAAGAAAGGTAAACCCCCTAAAATTCACAAGTTGATGAAGTTCACATATTAAGGCTACTGTATAACATTTTTATACATGTTCCAACTGCTACATATTCATTCCCTTGAAGTATAAGAAGGGCAAGTCTCTCCCCAATCCACTAGAAAATTCAGAATATCTCTTTTAAGTAGTCTGTCCCTTCTATTTTTGTGACACTTTATTTGATGTCTGCAGTGATATTTTAGAGTTTTGTTTGAATTCATTTACTCCATTTTTCAAGGAGAAGATTCTCTGGAGTACTAGCCTTTATACTGGGTTTTAGCTGGGAGATAGCATCTTTTCAAAAACTGATAATTTACTGTCATATCCATTGTTCCACAGAGATTTCTTCTTTGTAGTTTAATCTTTATAATTAAACGTTTAACTAGGTGAAAGATAGGCTACCAAAGTTCTATTTAGAATAATGACTAATGTCATCTTAATTCAAAATTGGGGTTATGACCCCTAGGAAGTAAAGGGGGGGGGGTTGGGAAATATGGAAATCTTGAAAAGTTTCTCAGAAACCCAAGTTTTGTAGATCATTTAACTAGTTTTCATGTAATGATCAGGGTTATGTACACTCAGGAAAAAGATAACCTGTCCCATCTCTAGGGTATTCCTCTGCTCTTTGTCATTCTCTGCCTTGAATATATACTTTAAGATGCACCGACAGGTCTTAGAATTCAGACATGCTGTCTTATTTTGATTAATATTATACCTACAAAATGAACTTTGATTATTTTTTTTTGTTTCAGAATCATGACATGTAATGAAATATATGTTAGAGGACACTCCAAGGGAAAAACATTGAGTTAAAGTTGTATATATAAAAATTATTTATGTACATCCAGGATGCTCAAACAAGTACCAAGTAATTATTTGTTCAATTAAATTCATTTACCAAATTAAATTGTATTTAATTTTGATGGAGATTTTGCTATTAGGCACAGTGCTCTCTTGCTCAATATACCCCTGTTCTTCCCTTAATAATTGGGAAGTCCTGGGTTGTTGTCACATGCAAAAGGATAATACTAGACCAATATTTCACATCATATGCAAAAATTAATTCAAAATGGATCAAATAATTGAATGTAAGACCTGACATCATAAAATAGAAGAAAATATAAGCAAAACACTCCATAGCATTGGCTCCAGGGATGTCATCAGAGACTTGTCTATGCAGAAGGAGAAACAAAAGCAAAAATAAACAAATGGGAATACATCAAATTAAAAGGCTCCTGCACAGTGAAAGAAACTATCATTAAATAAAATGACATGTATTAAATGGGTGAAAGTTTTTACACATGATACATCTGACAAGTGTTAATATCTAAGATCTAAAAAAGAAGTTATACAACTCAATGAAAGGAAAGGAAATAACCCAATTAAAAAATGGGCAGAGGAGCTAACTAGACACTTCTTCAAAGAAGACATATAGATTGGTCACATATGAAAAATGCTCATCATCACTTATCTTATGAAAATGCAAATCAAAACCACAATAAGATATCACCTCACATCCATGAGAATAGCACATATCAAAAAGACCAGAAATAACAAGTGCTGGAAAGGATGTGGAGGAAAAGGAACCATTGTATGCCATTGATAGAAATGTTGATTAGTCCAGCCCCAAGGCTATAGTTATTAGACGTAAATTTAACATACTATCTTTAGTCTATTTTGGGTGTTAAAAGAAGGCATTATTCTTAATTAATTAAGAAAGTTTAAGCCTACTAGAATTTGAAGGAAACAATTTGAAGGAACTAAGGATTTATAACTTAAGTATTGAGGTTTCTCAAAACACTAAAAGTAGATATACCATATGCTCCAGTAATTACTCTCCTACATATCTACCTGAAGAATGCAAAAACAATAATTTAAAGAGGTATATACATGCCTATGTTTATTGCAGCACTATTTACAATATTAAGCAATGGAAATAACCCAAGTGCCCAAGGATAGATGAGTGGATTATAAAGATGTGGTATAAATACACAGTGGAATACTACTAAGCTATAAAATCTTAGTAGTATCAAAAAGACCACATATCATTGCTATATCATTGATATATCATTTGATATATGAAATCTTGCCATTTGTGATAACATGGATAAAATTGAAGTGGATTATGCGAAGTGAAATAAGTTACACAGATAAAGACAAATATCAGATGATTTCACTCATGTGGAATATAAAAAATAAAGCAAACAGATAAAAACAAACCCTTGGAATCTGAGAGGAGAATTTAGGCTACTACAAGAGGAGGGTGCAATGGTGGTGGGGTGGGGGGAGGCATGTCCTGTAAGTCGTATGGCTTTTGGTCTCTGTCATTCTCTCTCTTCTTTTCTATCTTCCTACCTACCTCCAGTTCTTGACTTCTCTTACATTGCTCAGATTCTCCAAAACAATAGCATTCTGACCAAAACAGATTCATCTCAGAGGTTAAGAGCATAGATTAAGCTGGAATGACAGCATTTTCTTTACACCAGGGTAAAGTATGAGAGTTTGCCAATATTAAGAAATTTCATTCCATCACAAGCACTAAAGATTATTTTATTAGAATTCCAGAAGCTGACTTTCTGAGTTGAGATATGAGCTGCTTAAATCTTGATCTAGATAGAGATGTTAAAAGCACAGCTGCTAACATCTGACACACATGAGATCAAATCCCACTTCTGTCACCTGCTAGCTGTTTGACTTTCAGACAATTAGTTAACCCCACCAAGTCTTATTTTTCTTATATGTAAAGTATAAAAATTATCACATTAGCTAATAGGCTGTTTCAAGGATTACATATGACAATAAAGGTAATGCTTAGCAAATTTCCTGGCACTTGGTCATAGTCTTGTTGTTACTGCTAAATTACTTCTGGAAGGTTATTCTAGATTGATACTCCCATAAGTAATGTCACAGAGTTGTGACTCTAGTTATTAGATGTAAATGTAATATACCATCTTCATGTCTATGTTGGGTGTTAAAGCATTATTTTTAATTAAATTAAGAAAGTCTTAAGCCTACTAGAATTTGAAGGAAAAAAATTTGAAGAACTAATGATTCATAACTTGAGATTTACTGAAGTCCGTTCATGTTTTATATAAAATGAAGTGAATATGGATGGATAATAACCTAGATGCTATAATATCTTTTTAGTATTTTTTGCCCTCTTTTTCATCAGAAAGCTCTTCACAGTTTTTACCAATAGTTAAGAACTTAGTCTAAATGGATTCTGTGTGGCTATCAGCATGTGACAAGCTTTCTGTTTTTCCTAACTGAATAATTGCCAATTCTATTGGTTCCGTCATTCTTTCCCTATAGCTTTTAACTTCTAACTATTCACTTATTATTGTTGACAAAAGTGATCAAACTGGAAGTCTTATTTTCAAACTTTCTGTATCCTTATGTGATGGTCAGAAAGGAAATCAAATTCCTACTGCCTCAGTTTACATTTATTAAATAAGGACATACTAAGTACTACTTATGGGTGTCAGACACCTTAGTCTTGTGATCTATGAAAATAAACTGTCAAACTCTTGCTGAAGTGTTCCATAAACTGTAAAACATATTCGATCTTCTACATATTATTGGTGAAATCAGAACAGCTTCAAAATCACAAATGGAAATTTATTTCAGGAATGGCAAGTGAGCCTTCTACTGCATACATTAAAGTCTGTTATTCAGGAGAAACATAAAGTAAATCTTGTGAGCTGAGTCGATTTTTGTCTTACCACACAAAAAGGCAGCTGGATAAAGAAGATGACCTTTGTTAAAAGGAAAAAAATCTTCAATACCTGGTGTTCACTATCAGTGGGTGTTCTGGTGTTAGCTCTTAAAAGAAGCAGGAATCCTATTGTCATTTCTTCTAGCTTTAATGATGAAATTTACTTTCAAGTTTGTGTTTAGTCTCAGGCTATAAAAGTTCCGTACCTCCCCAGCACTTGATTCTGGGTCATTTCTTGGGGACCCTAACCATACTCCGAGACAAAATAAGCAGCTACAGATTAAAAAAAAAAAAGCCTCAAGCTTCAGTACTGAGTGCCGAAACTGGTACAAGAGCAAGGCTGTTAATAGCAACCAAATTGATTTTGAACTTCAGGAGATTTGCCTTCCTCCAGACTCTCAAGGCTTGGTTCTGACTTAGATGAAAGCTCTTTCTATTTAAATAAACAGAGAGTGTACTGTAGGAGAGGTGGAGAGAGAGAAATAAATTATGAATTACGAAAGCACAACCATGCATGCAAAAGCACTCAAGGGCTTTGAGGGAAGAGTATAATTTACCAACCTTTTCCTAGATGTGAAGTCCATATCATTCTTCAGAAATTTAGCAGGAAATTAGAGTTGGGTTGACCCAGCTTATTAGTAGTTGAAGGCAAACAAATACCCTAAGTATGAGAAAACATTCATGACTGTAGATGACCACATTTTAGGTGGGAGAATGAAATGTTTGGTTTATAAACTTTTGTTGACTAAGGATATAAATGTCTTAAGGCCCTCAGAATATATGACCAAAAGATCTTTCATTAGATTTTTAGGATATTACTTATGGCTTCTCATCAGGCAAACATTGGTGAACACTGGTGTACTGTGTCCTTTTCCAGGCCCTCTTTGTTCTTTGGCAAATTGCGATTTTAAAAATCAACTCCACCATCTTGTTTCCAGAATGTTCATTCATTCTTTCATCATTCATTTAAGCAATTCTGCATTTAAATGAAGGATGTTTCATCTTTAAAGATACATCATCCAAAGCAGTGATAGTGAAGCAAAGATAAACAGCTGGGACTACATCAAATTAAAGAGCTTCTGTACAGCAAAAGAGACAATAACCAAAACAAAGAGACACCCCAGGGATTGGAAGAAAAAAATTTTTTTAAAGATTTATTTATTTGTACAAGAACTGGGGTACAGGCCAGATAAGCGGGAGGGTGAGAGGATTCACCAGAGACAGAGCAGGGAGCAGAATAGGCAGACAGATGAAATACACTGCTGAGGGGAGCAGCGGGTGTGACAGGAGAGTACCACGTCATGTGGGACCCTTGCCTGCCAACCAGGATCGAACCACTGCTGCAGTGGCTGCAGACAGCTTCACAGCGTTGCGCTCAACCACCTGTGCCACCAGAAGAGGCCCATGGGAGAAAATTTTTGCACACAACACTAATGATAAAGGACTGATCACAAAAATCTACAAAAAGCTGATGAGACTCAACAAAAACAAAGGAAATAATCCAGTCAAAAAATGGGCAGAAGAACTAAAAAGAAAATTCTCCCAAGAGGAAATGCAAACGGCCAACAGATATATGAAAAAAAAAAAAAAATGTTCAGCATAACTTGTAATCAGGGAAATGCAAATCAAAACTACAATGAGATACCATCTTATACCAGTGAGAATGGCACATATTAAAAAAAAAAAAAACTAGCAACAGCAAATGTTGGCAAGGATGTGGATAAAAAGGAACTCTCTTCAGCTGCAGGTGGGAGTGCAAACTGGTCCAGCCACTATGGAAAATTGTGGAGATTCCTCAATCTACTAAAGATGGAGCTTCCATATGGTCCAGCAATTCCACTCCTTGGTATTTACCCAAAGGACACAGAAACATTAATTCAAAAGGGCACCTGCACCCCTATGTTTATAGCAGCACTATTTACAATAGCTAAACTATGGAAACAACTCAAATGCCCAAAAATAGATGACTGGATCAAGAAGATGTGGTACATATATACAATGGAATATTACTCAGCAATCAAAAAGATAAACTCATGCCATTTGCAGCAACATGGATGGAGCTGGAAGGGATCATGCACAGTGAAATAAGCCAGAAAGAAAAAGAAAATTACCAAATGGTCTCACTCATAGCAGGAATTTAGAAAACCTAAATAAGGGGCCAGGAAAAAGACTAACTATAATAAAGTAAAAATCAAAATCAACAAGTAACTATAAACCAGAGACACAGTAGGAGGGTGGGAGGAGGGAGAAGGATCAAAACAAGGCAAGTGGGAATTGTGTGGGGACTATAATCAAGATGAAATGCATACATTGTGCAAAAATGAAAATGATGTAAAAATATATAAAATTAAATATTTTTTTTAAAAAATTAAAAAATAAATGAAGGATGTTTCATTCATCTAATTTAAGTAATACTTTATAAATGCTTGATTAAAGATCAAGGACCAGAGATACAAAGATAAAACAAAAGCCCCACCTTCAGGAGTTTCTAGTCTGTTGAATGAAAGGCCAAGTTTTCTAGTTCATCTACATAGGAGGTCTCCCAAAAGATCAGCATTGCTTCCAGTTCATCTTCCAACCAAACAGATCAGGGCTTAACACTCAGACTACTTTCTATACCATCTGAACAACTTTTGCCTAGGAGTGCACTCATCTGGCTTAGAAGGTAATAAGCAGAGAGGACAGAGGTCTTTCTCAATGGTCCTGTCCACATCTAATGTCCCTACCTTTGACTTCTAGAGTTTGGATGTTTGTGCTACTTGTCAGAAGAAGTTAGAAATGAGAAATGGCCTCTCTTTAGGAAATGACTTAGAGTCTCTGCTCTAGATATACCTTGTTTTCCCCTTTCACACTCTTTTTCATTTTCCTTTGAACATTGGTAAATGAGCTATATATAGTATGAAGAAACCATAATCATTAAATCTCAAACAATAGAAACAATTTAAAGTTAGTAGGTGAAGTCAGATAAAGGGAGATCATTAAAATCCTAACAACTGTAATTTATATAAGAAGTGAAAAACACTTTTTGAATCAAGCAGTAGAATAATTCTTAGTTGTAGAGATAATGATAATTGGGTATTAATGACAGAATACAACTTCTTGTCTCAAACTAGAAAATGGCATTAAGCATTATTTCCATTGTAATTTCAATATTTGGTGATGGTGAGAAAAAATAATAAGACTTTTAATGCTCTAGGAGTTGCATAACTGAACAGTTAGGAAAATCTTTTGGCATTTAGTTAAACTTCAACATGAGCATAACTTTCCTAGAACAAGCTGGAACAAGCAATTTGTACAAACATGACAGTGAAAAGGTTATTTATCAGATTTTGGATTATGGTAGCAAAATGTATTGTTTTAAATTATAAAAAGTAATGAAAATACATGCATATTGCAAAGAACTAAAGTATTTAGAATAAAAATAAAATACTCCATCCATTTTCTTTTAAATTACCTTCTTTCTTCGCACCCCCATTTTTCACTTTCCTTACTAAAAGGAAACGGCTATTAACAGTGTAAGCTATACCTTTTTAATAGAATATATATACACATATACACACTTATATGTATATGCATATATGTGTTCAGACACACAGACATATAAATATATTTTTCCTAAATGAGATTATATCATTTTGCAATATAATTTTTCACTTATTAGTATGTCTAAAAGATTGCTACATGTCATACCACATTCTACTTAATCATTATATGTGTGGTTTGTTATTTTTCACTATTATGAACTCTGCTAAAATGAACACCATTGCATGTTTATGTGCAAGTACATATGTATATATGTATTTTTGTAAGATAAGTTTTAAAGTAGAATGTTTAGATTAAAAGCTACAACCATAAATCTATACAGAATGCAATACCAATTTAAGTACAATGTATCTATATGCCTGTCTCTATCTTCATCAATACAAGATAGTATAACTTGTTCAACTTCTGACACTGTGTGTAATGTAATGTTACATTACAGTATAAATATTATATACACACTTTCTCACGTGCTTTTTTCCCACCTTTTTATCAGAACTCGCAAGTTTATTGAGGAAAAGAGAAAAAGGAAGAGATTCCTGCATAGACGCGGATGGGCAATCTTAAAGGACAAGATCTGCTTTGTGAAAGGGTCAGGTTTAAGAAAGAGACACCTGCACAGAAACAGATGGGCAGAAAGCTGATTTTCCCAACTTTTCTTTTTACTATTGATTGTGAATTTTAACCCTTTGTGAGTCACATAGTTCTATCATGTATTCCTGCTCTATCATTTGAAGTATGGTATTATGGCATACAAAAGTTTTACATTTGAATATAACAAATCTGTGACTAGTTTTATCCCCTCTGGATTTGGGTATTACCTTAGAAAGCTTTCATCATACCATAGTTATATATACAATATATTTATGTTATATAATTTATACTATATATTATATAAACATATTATATATTTATATATTATTGTATATGTTGTATATATATATATAAACTATGGTATGATGAAGGCTTTCTATATATAGCTATATATCTTCTGCAAATTCTTCTAATATTTTCATTATTATTTTACAATTTTTATTTAACCCATTTGTAGTATATTTTCATGTATATTATCATGTAGAAATTGAACTGAACCTTTTATATAAATTTCCAGTTTCCAAACACTATTTATTGTTTAAGTCTCCTGATTCTTAATGCCATCATTTCTAACTGTCCATAAATGTCTATCTCCTTCTGACTTCTCTGGGCTAGCAAATGCAATAGATAAGTGCTTATCTCTTTGTTCAAACTACGCTACCTAAGTTTTCATATTTACAAATTTTGCATTGGCACATAATAGAGCAAATTCCTGGTATTGATTATTTTCCCCCTTTTCTTAAAAGTTCCTTGGTTATTCTTGTACATTATTCTTTATGAATTTTAGACTGATTTTTAGGTACTACAACACATTCTACACATGTTGCATTTCTTACCAACTATTGTTTATGATGTTCAAATAAACAATATTAGTTCTTACCCAACATTAATAATATTTTTAAAAGATTATTCATACATTAAAAAAAATTTTAAATGTAGTTGTAAAAAATAATGACTCCTACAAACTCTTTGTGAACAATTTCCTAATAAGGTCAAGAAAAACATTTATCACTTTACTCAAGATTACTTGAAATACTAGAAACGTTTTTAATGGTAAGTAGAAGTGATTTTTGAAACCACATCAAAATCATTTCCAAATATTTCGTCTACAGGGCCTCCCCTGGTGGTGCAGCGGTTGAGCGCTGGGCTGCAAAGCTGCCCTCAATGATCCCTGGCTGCCGGTAAGGGTCCCACATGGTGCGACAGACCTCTCCTGCCGCACCCACTGCTCCCCTCAGCAGTGTTTTTCGTCCGTCTGCCTGTTCTGTTCCCCACTCTGGCTCTGGTGAATTTGCTCACCCTCCCGCGCTTCTGACTGTACCCAGTGCTTGTATAAATAAATAAATAAATCTTTAAAAAAAAATTCCTCTACATGGGAGTCTGAAATAATTTTGAGAAATGAAATCACAAGTAGAGCTTCTCAAATATTATGACGTGTCAAGTCAGTGAGAACATCTAAGTGAACTAATTTATAATAAATCAATTGTGTCTCATCACTGATTTTTTTTTTGTTATTGAATAGATGACATACTCCTACATGAAGCTGTGAAATAACTGTGTCCTTAATGCTTTAACATTCTGCCAAATTTCAGCACATACAAAGAATCCTTACACTGTTCTTTAAACAGCAGTGGATCCTAGGAGAAAGAAAAGAACAAGAAGAATAAGAACGAAAAGGTGCCTGTGGGGACATCTCTGGGTATTATAATGGGCTTGGATCTCTTCTGTATTGCAGCCATGGTGGTGGTTACATGAATGTAGACATGTGAAGAAATTGCATGTGAAGAACACACACAGAGTACATTTAACATCGAAGAAACCTGAATAAAATAAGTGGATTGTATCAAAGTCAGTATTGTAGCTGTGAACATAACACTAATATGTTACTGGACAAATGACATATTTAATATTTCTGCAGCATTTCTTACAACTACATTTGAATCTATAATCATGGCCAAATACAAAGGGAATAAAATGGCAACAGAGAGGGAGAAAATACAAGATGACTTGTTTTATTTTAAATCCAACATGGGTTCAGATAATAATTACAATGTTTCTGGTCACTCAGTACCTCTATAAAGCCTAATTTTTACACACTATATTCCAAAGTCAACCATAGACACACACATACACACACATATATGCATATATATACACACATATATATATACACACATCCACATTTACTTAAATAGGCATAGGTTTACAGATGGACATATACATATATCAACAGCAAATATATATGCTTCACCACATGCATGTGTATATATAGGAAAGAGTGGAGCAAACAAACAAGCAAAAACTAAACCAAAAGATGAAGACACATGTAGAAAAAAGTGAAGGAGAACCATGGGGACACAGTGAAAGAGGCTGGAAAAGAACTGATAAACATGGAAAGGTGGGACGTGATGGTAAGAACACCATACAGCAGTGGCATCATTTAACACAAAGCACAGCTACATCAGCAACTATGAGATCTGACCTAGATTTTCTTGACCCTTCTCACCTTCCAAAATTAAATGCAGACATAGGATTTTGGAGGGTCATGTATTTTTCTAAAATTGCATCTGGGATGAGCTTATTAAGGTTATGAGAACTTCCTCATTTGGCTAAGAATGAATTCACATGCTTGCTCTAAATAGGTATAATATACATACCAAATGTGAGCGGGAGTTATTTTACAATACTGTTCTCTGTATTTATACTAGTAGAAGAGCAATGCATTTCTTGGGAGGTAAACATAATGTACAACGTCTAATATCAGAGAATCATATTTAAATGTTCTTAATTCCAAATTTGTCTTATTTAAAAAAATAAATGATTTCATTAAGGTTACCTATAGTGAATAAAAGGAAACTTAGTTGAGAATATCGCTGTTCTTTGGATAATAGGCCTTTACACATTTAAATATCTACATAATGGAACTCCCTTGTGGAAAAGGGTAAGTAAAGTACTTTCTGAGTTAATGGAGCCAGATAGACGGTCATTCTGGAGGGTACTGAGATTCTGGGATAACATATTGTGGGGTATGTGGCTCTCAATATACTCATCAAAGGTTAAACATCATATTAAGGAGAATGTACAAATTAAGGGATAGCCTTTGGCTAAACACCAATTTTTATCTTCCTAAAGATAATTCCTATTGATATGAATCTTACATAAGAAGTTAATGAACAACAAATGATATCAAAGTGCTGTTCAAGTCTCAGTTGTTTGTTTTCCCAACAAAATGAAAGGGGGAAGAGGTAACTTGTGAAGGGGACACACTGCTACAAGAATTGCCATAGAAACTCCTTGTTTCCTCCCACCATTTATTATTTTTCAGAAATGTACATGTACTGTTTGTGAAAACACAGGACAGGCAGATTTACCTCAGTCCTCATACTTCATTATGGGTCTGCTAGAATCTTCTCAGAACAGGAAGGTAGGTCCTTGTGCACAGCCCCCCATGCTAGATTCTTTAACCTAGTAATATGGAAACTAATAATCCAATTTTAAAAAATGGTAGAAGCTCTTAATAGATATCTCACCAAAGACGATAGACAGAAAGCAAAAAAAGCATGTGAAAAAATGTTCCACCATCATACTCCATCAGGGAGATGAAAATGAAAACAGCAATGAGTTGCCACTACACCAATTACAATGGCCAAACTTCAGAACAATGACAATACTCCATGCTGCTGAAGATGTGGAGCAACGGGAGCTCTCCTTGCTGATGGGCATGCACAACAGTACAGCCGCTTTGGGAAATAGTTTGGCAGTTTTCTTACAAAACTAAGCATACTTGCACTAAACGTTTTACTGACCACATTCCCTGGTCTCTTTAACCAACAGAGTTGAAAGCCTATGATCACACCAAAAAAAAAAAAAAATGCATACAGACCTTTATAGCAGCTTTATTCATAAGTGACAAAACTTGAACAGATGGGGCACACAGAAAATTTAGGGATGTGACCTATTCTGTATGATACTAAAATGGTAGATATGTCATTCATTACACATGAGTCAAAACCAACATGTATGACACCAGGAGTGAACTGTGATGTAAACTATGGACTTTATGTGATAACGATGTGTCAGTGTTAGCTCATCAGTTTTAACAAATATACCACTCAGATGAGGGTGCTGGTAATGGGAAGGAAGGGAATTATGGAATATTGCATTTTTGCTTAATTTTGTTCTGAACCTAAAAGTCTCTTTAAAAAAAATCTGTGTTTTAAAAAAGAAAGCAAAATTGAGATAAAAAGCTTGTTCTTTCAAATTAGTAAACATTTTTTAAAACACTGATATCACAGTAAAATGGACATGTTTGTAAATCATCCATTCCTGAGATTTTTTTTTTATCATTTTCTGTTTCATCGTTTTTGAACAAGTCATACGAAAAACTTTTAAAATAAGAAAAAATATTTTTAAAAAGTGGCTTGAGGCATGAGGCAGAACATTAAGTAATTTTCAGAAGGTCATGTAATTATTCACTATGCAAGGGACTAGAAACACACTCCCAAGTGGTTTCCAGAGTGCCTCTCAGCTCTCAAACAGTCCAAAATGGAACAAAAAAATTTCTTAGCAAAGAGAGTGCCTTTCTCCACCAATTAGTATAAATGTGGTGAAAAACTAAATTTCTGTCAGATATAGAACCAAGAACATAACCAAGAACATAAACACCAGCAACAGCTACTGGAGGGCATAGGAGTAAAGGCTGTTAAGAGTAGTTCTCACACACAGCTGCCTGGTCCACACTCAAACTCCATGGCAGGAACACCAAAAGCCTTACCCAGCAGAGGTCATTCTGCTGAGGTCGACAGTGACATGATCACATAGGTGGTCATGTGTTGATAACATCAAATTGAGAAATTTTTCAATTCCTAAGAGTGATGTGATAGATTTTCCCTCAAGCTAGGGTCCCTAAAAATAATTTCTCTCACCAAGACACAGGATATGACAGTAAATGATTACCCCTTGCTAGAGCCTAGAATAATTCATTGCTTCATTGCTGATCTTTCACAGATTCTTTGGACATCAAATAAGGAGGTAGTAAAATTAATTTTCTGTGATGAAAAGTGGAAAGCATTTATTCTTGCCTGAGTGAAAGAAAACCCCATTTGTACCTATAGTGGATATAAAGATAATATCCCCCCAGATGTGTTAACCAGAGACCACACAGCATTCCATTTTAGAGTACACAGCAAAGATTACTGAAGTGGGGGGGGGGGGAATGTTAACCTGTTTTGGGGAGATGGCCCCAGGCATCCCTCTGTTCTTAAGATGGCCTCAGTAATCCCCATGGGGAGGCCTACACAACAAGGACCCCTGCTGTGCCCCTAGACAACATCTGCAGGCAGAACTGGGACATCACTAAACAAATCAACATGTGCTCCAATATGTTGGAGATTATCTGGCATCAATGTTCATCAGATAATACTTGCTATAATCCTTCTTCTTGATATGGAGTACATATTAGTATATATTACTTATCTTTCTTTAGATAACATCCTTGGTTAACAAGTCCTAAAAATGGATATTCATGCAAGTACCCAGTTCAAATAAAATCCATTAATATAAAGAGAATGATTTTGGAGACTTTACCTTTTTCTTTGTATTCTTATCTCTAACTCTGTTTCTTGCTGTCCTTGGAATATAGGGTCCCCTGCACTCCTCTGTTCCTCTCAGGCCTGACCTCACCTACCTCATGCTCTAAAATTAATCCTGCTTTAGTTCTTCACCTGTCCAGCAATATTTCTATCTCTCACGTGATATTAGTGATCCCTAGCAGATTAGATCATTAAATTATTTCACATTAATATGATAAAATTAACAAAGAGAATTCTGATAAAAACAAATTCTCCAAAGGGTTACTTGCACTTTAAAAGAGGTGTTTATTAATTCAAACTGGTTTCTCATTACTAAAATCCTTGGGGAATGCACTATTTTGAGCTGTAACTTTTGCCAAACTATAGTCCTTAACTTTCCTAAGTCATTAAATCAGAAGAAATAGCTAGAAATCGCCCTTTTGAAAGATTGTCATTAAACTTCTGAAAGATGTAGCTAATGATGGTCTTCCTCTAGCCCAGGAGCCACAAACTGACATTAAAACAACATATATTCCATTAATATCTCACCCGATAACTATAGAAAGCATATCTGAGAGTGCTGCAAGCTAATCATTTAAAATAAACTGATTATCCTAAAAAAAATCAAGTTCACAATGACATGAAAATGAATAGGAAAATTACAATTTATTTATTTATTTATTTATTTATTTATTTTTTAAAAAAAATAATAAATTTTATTTTTATATTCCCCCATACAACTGCACATGCCCCATTCTGACCCCAATCCCTCCCCTCCCGGCCCCCACCCCCCAAAAAGTGTCTCTGGTTCATAGTTTTTTGTTGATTTTGATTTTCACTTTCTTATAGTTATTCAGGAAAATTACAATTTATTTTTGGGACATTTTGGAAAGGTTTCAAAGTCAGACCCATAATTTTTAAAAAAGATTTCATCTAGGATCTAGGATCTAGATTTCTAGATCTATGGAACTAGGAAGTTAGATCCATAGTACCAATACATACATTAATCACAAGCAGATTGACTTTTAAGAATAATTTGTTTAGCATTTGGGTGTCATATAATAACCTCTGATTAAATTGAGAAGCAGCGAGCAAGATTCCTAAAGAAAACATATGTTTTATTACGAATAGTTTTGAATCATCAGGCTCCAGACTCACTTTTACAGCAGCGTGCTCAGGTCTCTCTTTAATTCTTGCTTCTCTCAACTCTCATGTCTACAAGTTGAAAATGCTACCTATGCAAGATCACATAGACCCTCATGTTTTTCTCATGTTTATCTCCTCTGAGACTATTTAAACAGCTTCCAAAACAGACACCTCCACGTTCAGACTGGACTACTCTGCCGCGGACCAGCACAGCAGTGAACGATGAGGCTGTCTCAGGGTTGAGAGACTGCGCAGGGTGGTCAGGGATTCGGTTAAAGAAATGACAAACAGACACACTTCAAGAGTGAAAATCTGAGTGTAATTTTATTTGAGTGGGTGACCAGTATATATATGTTTTCTAAAAGCATAGGAATGGCGAACATCAGTGAAGAAATCAGCTTGCTTATAGGTTTAGCTTATCATTGACAGGGCAGTGATTTACATCTGGACCCAGGCGCATTCCTAAGTAGTTAGGCTATTAATTTTTCTTTTTGTTTTATATGATTACTTTTTTGTTTTAACTACTCATTATTACTATTAATTAACACGGGTGAATTTTACTTTTCACAATGTAATATTTTTATCATTTAGATTAATACTAACAAGGCTAAGTATACAACAGAGAAATTATTAAGCTAGCAGTTCTATTAATACACAGAGTTTAGTAACGTTTCATTTGAATCAGCCTAGTTATTAGATTTCGTATGTTCTTTTTTAATCGGCAAACCAATGACCTTTTAAACAGAGAAAGAGAAAAGATTTTAGAGAGACAGTTGTATTAGAATAAAGTTTGTGGGTCTAGAGAAGGTGAGATAAGTTTCCCTGTGGACAGCATTCCTGTAGTGGCTCCTGGTGGTCGTTATCTTTCAACAGGCTTCCGTCTTATCTATGTCTTCAGGCGGTTTTTGCTGTTCTCCTCCTGTGCGCTGCCCAGCCGGACCTAGGGATTCCTAGAGGTCACTGCAGGAGGAGGTGCAGCAGGTATATCTTCAGGGGGTTTTGCTGTTCTCCCCCTGCATGCTGGTTGCCCAGCCGGACCTAGGGACCGTGGCGCAAGCCATTAGCCCTAAGGGTCATTGCAGGGGGAGGTGCAGCACTACTCTATGCAATAGATAAGAGCACACCTCAGAATTCTGGATGCCCTACCAAATTCAAACTCCATGGACTGACAGTCAGATAATTTGTTCCCAAACTACTTCTACAAATTTTTGCCTACATTTTTCTCTCCTTTTCAGCCTCTGGAACCAAACTGGACTCTACTCCATTTCTAAATAGAATGTTCCCCACTGGTCATTTGCTTGCTTTATCAATGCTTCCTTTGTTACTTTCACATGTTGGAAATATATACCCTTTCAATTAATTCTCATAAAGCCTTTTCTGATACCTCCAATTCAGTGTGGGCTCTATTCTTTATTTATTAAATATTTAGTACATATCCTTGTAGAATTATCATATTGATTTATTCTTAGAATTTGTATACTTCCAATGATGCTATAAGCTTTATGAAAGCAGGAATTGTATTTTGCTTGTCTTCCCAGTAACATTTTATACAAAGTAAAATCTCAATATATTAGAATTGAAATAAATTAAAATTGGCATATTCTCTGATTTGGCTTTCACTTGTTGTATGTCCCATGTGTTGTCTTGAGAAAGCATTTCCATCATATGAATTTAAAAATAAATACAGAATTTGATACTTTCCCTCCTTTCTCTCTCCCAATGAGTATATGTATTCAAAAACGTTAATTCTTGTGAGGATAACACTCTGATGGCGTCCTTATATGTTGGAAAGATATTTCACACAAGCAATTGTCTTTCTCTTACTATTGGAAGTAAATTTCAGGCTCAGGAAGGTGTTATCTCCATTTTTAAAATTTGACACATTGAAATAAAATACTTAAGTTACAACAGTCCAGTGCAAAAGATTTCTTTTTCTTTTCCAGCAGTCATCATATATAGTATTCTTTATATTTGTGATAAATTACAAAGTTTTTGGCTTTTGAATTTAAGAAATGTGTCCTTACACACATTATCTTTCCCTCTAGGAGAAATCAGTTGATTTTTGTCTAAATGTTCTAAGAAAGAGTTCTGTGTATTTGGTGTTACTGTGGCATAAGTAGAAGACTACTACTTGCAGACACTGCTATTGTTATCTTCTAAAAAGAAAGGAAAAAAAAAAACCTCTGTGTTAAAAGTTCTGGGACTGAGTGTGTGGACTCTCTTTCCTGCAGCGGAGAGCGATACAGACTGCCACATAAATAAGGAAAGCTTCTGTGGGACCTGTGTCCCACTAACAGTCCCTCGACATTAAACAAGGGCAGTTCTGTCTTTAAAATACTAACCCGTTTATTCTTATAACATTCAATCTCTTCCAGGAATTTCAACTGCTTTTGAACTTATAGATTGTTTCGGATTATTCACAGTAAGTGGCCTGTTTCTCCCCGAGTTTCTTTGAATTGAGAAGCCCCCTAGGGATGCCAGAAGAGAACAGAAAGGAAATAAACCTGACTCACCATAGTCTAGTTAGTTTACAGTTTAAAGTGAGTAATGGAGCTGCATGACCAGCAGCGTGACCTTCAACTAGTAAGTGCTCCTCACGGACTTACAGTTAGGAACCTTTTAATTCTTGTACTCCTCTTGTCCAGTGGAAGACTTAATTAATCCCTCTGTCTTTTTGCAGTCTACCCTGTAACAATAATACTAAACAGTGTCTGGAGAAGCTATCAATTTAATTCATCTATAGTCTGCTACATTTAACATTCAAATACATTAATGTTGATGGACTGATACTGCTTTTTAGGTGGTGATTTTATATATTCATGTGTGCATATGTATATATTTACACACACACAGGGCTGATATTATTTTCATCATGATGAAATTTTCATTGTATCGAAGTTTTACTCTTTATTCTAAATGACAAGTGTTGAAGATTTTAGAATAATATTATTTCCCCCTTGTTCACAATAATACTAATGTGAAAGAAGGAAAACAATCTTATCTTAAATAATTATATTGGCTAAGGGCCAGTTAGGACAAGAGTATTAACTCATCATCATCATCATTATCAATCAAATGGCAAGAGTTTCCTCTTTGCTAAGCTGTAGAGTCTGGAGTTAACTTCTACGGGAAGGGAAGCTATGTTAGTATTAGGTTTTGGGAGCATCCACTAATTTTACATAGAATTATCCGCATACAAGTACTTCTTTTGGAAAGACAAAAAAAAAAAAAAAAAAAAAAAACCAATGAATGGAAGCTTTAGGAATAGTTTTCTCCAGATTAAGAAACAATATATGTTTATGATCTGTGTACCTCAAGGGAGATTTGTCTAGTAATATTTATGAACACTTTCAAAGTGCTTGGAAATGTCAGTGAGAGAACACAAGAGAATATGATCCCTGAGTTCAAGTGTCTATATTTAAAAAAGACAAGCTCTTTTGAGGCTGCTCCAGGTATGTTTACCTAATATAATAGTGTTCCTAAGATATATAAATTTATAGTCCTGCAAATTGAATCAGATTTTGTTTGTTTAGATGAAATCTTCATACCAGCTTTACAATAGGCTTCTGTCTGTCTAAGAAGATTACTTAAGATTTGAGAGTACAGTGATGGAAAATTCTTTTAAGCTACACAGAACAACTACTTCTATCTCAGTTCTACTGGTTCTGAGTAGAATGGTGGGTTTGAAAAGAAATCTCGAAGTTTTCTTAGTTTGGTTCAGCTTTTCTATGGTTGGTTTCTTTTCACACTACAATCCACACATGGACAATCCACCTTTTCAAGAAAAACTGTTTAAGCAAAGCAAGCAAAGTTGGGACAGGAGTAAAGTCAGAACCACTTTCATTAAAGTGTGGCCATCTATGGAGAGTCAACTGTGATTTCCTGAATTCTTCCTTAAGTCCAACTGCACATCACAAAATGAAATCTTTTCATTAATTAAGGTATTGTTAATATACATTATATTAGTTGCAGCTGTGTAGCACAATAATTTGATGTTTATATATATATTGCCAAATTATTATCACCATATTTCTGGTTAACACCTGTCACAAATATATTTTCTTGTGATGAAACTCTTAGGAGAGTATAAGAAATTGTGCTAGGATGCACATTCCCTTCTCACCATTTCACAGGGAGCCATTTCTCTTCTTACTTGTGGTGAGATAGAAATGACTTAATATTGCAAAACCTTCAGGTTTCTGTAGGGGGTGCTCTCATCTTAGCCATTTTAGCCCCTTACTGAGGGACTATGGATGTTGAACAAGATCAAGGGTCCAAGACTTCCATGGGGTCCCCCAAATATTCAACTTTCATAAATTAGACCTAAGTCAGAGTACCTATGAAAGTATCTTCTTTTGAGCTAACAGAATTTATCCGAATTGAGCAGAAAAAAGGTATATTTTGAAATATTTTTAAGCTTCAGTTAATTAAATTTAAAATTTAAAATCTGAGCTCTTACTACAGATAGCTTCACTAATAAATTTTACCAGGGCCTCCCTGGTGGTGCAGGTGGTGTGCTATCGAGCTATTACCAGCCACTGCGGCATGAATTTGATCGCTGGCCAGGGAGCTAACCCAGATGGCGCAGTAGACCTCTCCTCTTTCACCTGCTGCTCCCCTCAGCAGTGTATTTCAGTAAATCTTCCTGTTCTCCCCACTTTGTCTCTGGTGAATCCTCTCACCCTCCACCCTGCACCTCTGGCTGACACCCCAGTTCTTGAATGTAAAATAAATAAAAATAAATCTTAAAAAAAAACTAATAAACTTTACCAGACTTTCAAAGAAGAATTAATACCTATCATCCTCAAACACTTCCAAATTATTGAAAAGGAGAGGAAAATTTCAACTGTATTTTATGAAAACAACATTAACCTGATTTCAAAACTAGACAAGAACATCACAGAAAAAGAAAATTATAGACATATATTTCTGATAGCTGCTGATGTAAAAATTCAACAAAATACCAGCAAACTAAATGGTTAAAAGAATCATGAACCATAATTAAATGGGTCTTATTCCAGGGATGCAAGGACGGTTCAACATATGCGAGTCAATGAATGTGATATACCACATCAACCAAAAGAAGGAAAGAACATACGATGGCCTCAATATTTGTAGGGGAAAAAAAAAACAAAACATTTAACAGAGTTCACCATTCATTTATTATTTTAAAAATCTTCAACAAAATGGGTATAGGAGAAATATATCTCAAAATAATAAAGATCATATGTGACTAACTCATAGCTAACAGTATAGTCAACTGTGAAAAAAACTAAAAATTTTTACACTAAGATCAGGAATAAGACAAGGATAGCCACTCTCACTGCTTGTATTTAATATTATGTTGGGAGTTCTAGCCAGAACAAGTAGACAAAAAAAAAAAAGAAAAAGAAAAAAAGAAAAATGGAAATGAAAGGTTGCCAGATTGGAAACGAAGAAGTAAAAATTTTACTATTTGCAGATGACTTGATATATGCATCGGAAATCTCATAGACTCAATAAAAAGCTATCATTAAGCAAATAAAAAATGATAGGCTATAAAATTAATTTGTAAAAATCTGTTGCATTTCTACATACAAATAATGGAGTATTAGATAGAGAAATCAGGAAAATAGTCCCATCACATCAAAAAACTTAAATATCTTGGAATAAATGTTACCAAAGAAATAAAAGACTGTATACTGAAAACTATAAGAAATTTTTGAAAGAAATAGAAGAAAATACAAAGAAAAGTCATTCCATGGTTATGAAATAGAGGAAATAATGTTGTTAACATGGTTATATTATATAAAGTAATATGCAAGTTCATTGCAATCCCTATCAAAACCCCAATGTCATTAAATGGAGCAAAATATCACAAAATTTATCTGGAACTAAAAAAGTCCCCAAATAACAAAAAATAATTCTAAAGGGGAAACAAGATGGAAGAATTACCATCCTCAACTTCAAGTTACACTACACAGCAACAGTAACCAAAACAGCAAGATATATTGAAATAAAAATGCATAGATCAAGGAACAAAATTGAGAGCCCAAAAATAAACTGACATAAATCTCCAACAAATAAGAGCTTACAATGGAGCAAGGAAAGTCTCTTCAATAAATGGTGTTGCGAAAACTAGACAGCCACATGCAAAAGAATGAAAAGAATTTACTATTTGACAACATATATAAAAATTAATGCAAAATGTATTAAAGACCTGTGATCTAGAGCAGAAGGGGCACTAAAACTGGCCAAGAACACTGCCCAAATAGTTTATTGGTCAACATTTGAGTTCTTCACGAGTGCTACTAGGTGAGTTCTTCACCTAGCACAAGATTACTAGGTTCAGAGAACAACAATACTGGGATTTATTTAACAAACCAGGAAAAAAACAAAGAGTTATTGAGGCCAAAAATGGTTGTTTACCTCACCAGAAGCAGTGGCCAACGTTTCAAACACAAACGCTCCCAAGATGGCATCTTCCCATCACTGCTGACCTGGAATATATGACAGCGAGGAGATGCTCACTGGAGCTGCTGAGAAGCCCCAGCACAGCACCAGACAAGCAACTCTCAAAACAGCAGCAGCAGTGGCCAAACAACCTGACAAATGACCCAAACTTATGCAGCTCAGCATGATGCCTGGCTCTGGGTCTTCAGCTTCCCTGTCCGGCTGTATCAGCAGCTAAACCAGGAATAGTTGTAGTCATTCGGCTACTTGCAAAACCTCCAAACTTTTCTTCTCTGAGGCTGGCTGCTGGAAGCCTCTCCATGTTCTTCAGAGGTCAACAACAGCCTTCTGTAAGATCAGCATGGTGGGGGCAGAAATTGCTGACCCCAGAATCCTTGGCGATCTGAAAATGCTGAAATCCCAAATGCTAAATCCTGAACATTGAACCCTGGGGGCTGCTTCTGCAGTCCCTTGTATTTCTTATCAGAGTCTCCACCCCTACTGATAATTTGTTCGCATTTTCCCTGGGGCTATCTATCTTCACCAGCACTCCCTCTCCAGGGGGCAACACTTGTAACAGCCTTTGGCTTCAGCCACCCATTACACTTGGATGTAACACCTGAAACCATAACAATATAAAGAAAAACAGGCAATATACTCTCAACATTGGTCTTTGGGAATTTTACTCCAAAGGCAAAGGAAAAAGAAGCAAAATAAACAAATGGGATCACGTAAAACTAAAAAGCTTCTACATCTCTGCTCAACAAAAGAAACTATCATCAAAATGAAAAGTCATCCTATTGAGTTGGAGAAGATCTTTGTAAATATATACATATGTTGACTTTCAATGATATACATGTAAAATACATATGTCACAATGCAATGTTATTTCAATAAAAAATTATAAAGAACATTGTTATATTTTTACTTAATGTAATTGGCTGTGGCTACTTCCTTAATCTCTGGGTTGAGCAAGTACTAGGAAACAAACACTTAATATACACAGAAGTTTTGAGAAAATGAACATTTTGTAGAAACTATCACTTGCAGAAACCATGAAGAGTAGACTTCAGAAATGTACTTGTAAAGTATCTGGGGCTTGGAAGTGGTATTATCAGAGATAGAGAGATCCAAGAAGCAGATGAAGCACGTGATAGAACAAGCAAGGGAAAGTGCTATGATAAGAGTGAAGATGCAAAATGAACTCAAAACTGCATACAAAAGTTTATTCAAAGTGGAATATAGATATAAATGTAAAATCTAAACCTACACAATATCTAGAAGAAAATAGGAAAAGGTTTTTGTGAACTTAAGATAGGCAAATGTTTCTTAAGATATAGAAGTCACAAATCATACAATAAAATTAGATAATTCAGATTTCATTAAAATTAAAATCGTTAGGTCTTTGAAAGACAAGAATGAAAAGTCAAGATGCAAAATAGGAGAAATCATATAGCAGATATAGAACTTATTTATAATTAATTCAGAAAAATTCTTAAAATTTAATATTTTTTAAAAGGACAATAGATTTGAATAAATATTTCCCAAAAGAAAACATGCAAATGGAAAATAAATGTCATATTATTATTATTCATTAAGAAAATCAGTCCCACAATGGGATAACATGAAGCAGGCCAATTAAAATGGCCAAAGACTGACCATATCAAGTGATCTCAAGAATGCAGAGCAACTAGAATTCACATACACAGCTGGTAGGAATAAACAATGAGTCCCTTTTTTTAGATATTTATTTATTTATTTGTTTGTTTGTTTATTTATTTATTTATACAAGCACTGGGTACAGTCAGAAGCGCTGGAGGGTGAGAGAATTCACCAGAGCCAGAGCGGGGCACAGAACAGGCAGTTTGACGAAGTATACTGCTGAGGGGAGCAGTGAGCGCAGCAGGAAAGATCTGTGCGCCATGTAGGACCCTCACCGGCAGCTGGGGATCGAACCGGCACTGCAGAGGCTGCGGGCAGCTTCGCAGCCCAGCACTCAACTGTTGCGCCACCGGGGAGGCCCTCAATGGGTCCATTTCTTATAAAGGTAAGCATATTCTTAACACCCAACCCAGTAACCCCATATCTAAGTTTTTACTTTAGAGAACTGAAAGTCCATAGCCACAGATAATTTCCTACATGAAAATTTGTAGCCATTTATAATTATCAGAAATAAGAAACAACCAGGCTCATGAACTGGTCAACAGACAAGCAAAGTATGGCATATTTATACAATGGAATATTACTCAACAATGAAAAAGGAATGGATATATATATATACAACACTGGTGAAGAGATATAAAACTATGTGCTGCAAGGTACCATTTCTCTGAAATTATAGAAAATACGAAAGTGTAGTGAGATACAGAAGAGTAATTACCAAAGGCCAGGCTATGGGGAATGGGTAAGAAGGAACTTTTTGGAGCTTTTGTTATACTGGGGGTTATACAACTGTATGCTCTGGTCAACGCTTTTCAAAACATACCGTTGAAACTGGTTAACTTTACTGCATGAAAATTATACTCAAGTCTGACTTTTAAAATTGTCTCAAAGTTACTGAATTGGAACATAAAATCAGTAAGAGAAGGAATTAGAGACCGCTATAGACACTCTAAATTGAGGGAGATAGCAGGCTGGAGTGAAAACATCATTGCCTCACTAACTAAACAGTTCACCTTGGCAAATCACATAACCCCTCTGACCCTCAGTTTCCCTAGACATAAAACAAGAAGATTGAACAAAACAGCCTTTCTTTACAGCTCTGAAATTGACCAAAGGTCTAGGTGTTTTAACATCAAAGATAGCCAATGCAGAGGGATGTTTAATCAACCATGTTAGTTCATTTTATCAGGCTATAATAATAAAATTGAAAAAGGAAACTCTAATTTATGTAGTTAGACAGTATTTCAAAACAAGTTGAAATGGAAAGGTTGAATAAGCAAACACAGGAAAGAAAGTGGCTCCCTAAATAAAGTTTTTATATAAAAAATTCCTCTGATGTACCTCTACTTGCACAGAATGTTTCAACAGTTCTGAGGGTTAGTCACTATCAACACAGAGCAGTGGAGTTTCGAATATCAAAAACACATGCAGTTATTAAGTGGGAGACTTGAAAATGTCCATTGGTGCTTGTCACTAAGCAAAAAAAGAAACAATAGATGAAGTGTTAAAATGGTGGAAATGTAACAGGCAAACCTTGTGTTTTAAGAGCCACAATACTGAAATAACTTCAAGGGATTGGCTTACACTCAAACAGGAAATTGACCAAATCAACATTTGGCTTGAGATAATGAAGTGATAAAAGGAGCAGTTGGGGGGGTGGGGGTGGGCACAACTGAGTGAAAAGGAGGCAATGGAAGTTCTGTGCTAAGCTCCCAGGCTGTTTCTGAAAAGTGTTTTTAATTAAACTTTCCATCCAGTGTTCATGAAACCTAAATACAATCCTGAATTAGTGCCTTCAGGAACAGGTATAATATAAAAAAACACAACAGTAACAAATTGGACCAGCAAAATCACCTCCATCTTTCCCAGACCAAATTCTACACTATTTTTCTTTATTGATGGTCCTATTTTGGCTGTAACAAAGCAATTAAGAACACAAACCCATTGTGAAAGCAGATGAAGAGGAGACTAAATTGCACCAAAACACCTGAAAGTGTGCACTGCTGTTCTTGGATTCCTGCTCCAATCTCTCTGAGGGGGGAATGGAGCTGAGGTACACTCTGGGACCTGGTAACAGGAAGTCAGAGGCTAAGGTCTGATAGCAGACCTAGCACCAAAGCACCAACCAGGTGAAGCAACTAATCAGTGGAGTTATCTAGCCACAGCTGAAAAATTTTTACTAGCCTCAGAGTCCAAGACAGAATCAGTAAGTAAGTGCCCACTGCCTGGGGCTGAGTTAATAAGACACTGAGGTGTACTAGTGTATCACAAATGTCTCCCTCTCTTCCTTCCTCTCTCTCTCCCCACCTGCTCCATCTCCCTTTCTCCACACACTAAATTATTTCCTTATACAAATCTGAAACCGATTTCACACAAATAAGAGTTCCATAGGGCTTAGACTAGCATAAGGCATTTTACCTAATAAATGCACAATCTTTGGGGCAGTAGATAATAATAATGGCTAACATTTATAGAATGCTTTCCATGTGCCTGGCACTGTCTTAGCACTTTACAAAACAAAGCAAAAACTTTATGATAAAAGTACTGTTATCCTCCTCATGCAAGGACACCGAGAGTTTGAGAGACATGCCAAAGGTTGCAGGACTTGAGAGGGGCAGAGCAAAAACAACCAAGATTCTGGGCCCCAGTTCTTATAAACCACTATGGTCCAGTGATTAGCTGGAGGGACCCAGATATGGAATAAAAACCACCCTTAGGATGGAACTGATCCCTGGAAGAACATGCCCACGTGCAGGTGCAGGGAGGAAATTCAGTTCTGTGGGCAGTGCATGTATCCAAAGTTTCTGCCTGGGGTTGAAGTGTTCCAACAGGTCAAGTAAGGAGAAGAAAATCAGACAGGTAATTTCAGACAGGTAATTCCTCTGTTGCATCCCTGGCAACAATTTCAAACAATCCCTGTTCTAGGAGAACTAAGAATGCTAGCAATGGCACCAAAATAGAACTCAAGCAGAGAAAACAATTATGAGGTCTAGACATCCCCACCAATGAGACCAAAGCCATCACTATGTTCAAACCAACTTTCACTATCCCCGGGGTCTCTGCCATCTGAAGAGATGGGTGCAGACCATTTCCTAGGCCATACAGGATGGCTTGGACAGCTGCTTTGGTTCCAGAATGCCGCCCCCCCGCCCCCAAGCCTTGCCAACCTTCATTAGGATGCATAGTGGTCTAGCACCCTCCCACCAAACACTTTTCCTTTCCTCTCCACTCAGGATCCATCATGATCTGACACCTTTCCCAGAACCCTCAGCTACCTTTCTCCTCAATTCTCACATTTTCCCTGATGAAACCCTGCCTCTTAATTCTATCTGGATTGTGCTTCCTCCTGGAAGACCCAGACTCACAAAAGCCTCTACATTTGTAGAGCATATACTTGCTCATTTGACTTTACAAGAGTTCTATGGCATAAGCAGGATAGGTATGGTAATATCCACTGTACAGCTTAAGAAATAGGAGCTCAGAGAGATCAAGTGCTGTGTCTCTGGTGGGTAGCCACTAAACTGGCCCCCAATAATCTCTGCCCCCTGTTATCATACCCTGTATATTCCCCTCTCCTCAAGTGAGGATTAGATTCACTGACTTCTGATGGAGAGAAAAGGACAGAACAAAAGGATTGTCATTGCTGAAAGTAGATTATAAATGACTACAACTTCTGTCTTGAGTACTCTGAATTGAGAGAGGGAAAACAGCAGCCCTTCCATAAGGTAGCCTCAGGGACAAATTCATGTTGCAAGTGATTAATGACTGCCAGCGGTCACATGAGTGACTTTACAAATGGACCCTAACCTTTGCCCCCAGTCAAGCCCACAGATGAGACCACAGCTCTAATAACTTGAATGAAATCTCATGAGGGAACTTGAGCCTGAGATACCCAGTTAAGTTACAAATAGAACTCTGTCCACAGAAATACTAACATAATACATATCTATTATTTTAAACAGCTAATTTTGGAGATAATTTTTAAGTAGCAATAGAAAAATAATATTGTATCCAGTGTTCAGTGTAACAGGATATCTGAAACTTACCCCAAATGATATAACTAGCTGCATTTCATTATTACCTCTACTTCAATTTGCAATGATACATTTCTGTGTACTTTATCTAAACAAGATTGAATTACTGCTTCTTTTTATTTTGGGCATGGTCTATCAGACATTCTTGTTGTTGTAATGAATATCCCTTATGTCTCAGTGGTTCACAGGTTTGTCAATTGGTTACATCTCATCCGGATCCTGCCATAGTCCAGTTTTGTTCTATATAACTTTGCATCCCGGGTAAAAGAACACAGGCTACAAAGCTGCTTTGTATTTTTAATAAACATGGATCAAAGATTTTATTAAACTTACTGATTAATGTGTAAACCAATTAGAAGGCAAGTTGGATTCTTACCATTTTGAGAATCTGGTACTTATAGGATTTTTAAAATAATATTATTATAAGATTTCTAGGTAAGTTTCAAAATTGTTTAATGCCCTACGGGAAATAATGCATAACAGTTTATTTTTCCTCTGGATAGATATTATTTCTTTTTTTAATTATTTTTTTAATTTTATGTATTTTTTACATCATTTTTCATTTTTGTACAATGTATGCATTTTCACCTTGGTTATAGGCCCCATACAATTCCCACCCCCCCTTGTTTTGATCCTACTCCCTCCTCCCTAACACCCCTGTAGTGTGTCTCTGGCCCACAATTGCTTGTTGTTCCATATGATCCAGAAATTCCACTCCTAGGTATTTACCCAAAGGACACAGAAACATTAATTCAAAAGAGCACCTGCACCCCTATGTTTATAGCAGCACTATTTACAATAGCTAAGCTATGATAATAACCCAAATGCCCAAAAATAGATGGCTGAATCAAGAAGATGTGGTACATATATGCCATGGAATATTACTCAGCAATCAAAAAAGATAAACTCATGCAATTTGCAGCAACATGGATGGAGCTGGAAGGGATCATGCTTAGAGAAATAAGCCAGAAAGAAAAAGAAAAATACCAGATGGTCTCACTCATAGCAGGAATTTAGAAAACCTAAATAAGGGACCAGGAAAAAGACTATAATAAAGTAAAAATCTTTTTTTTCCTAAATTGAGATAATGCTGGTTTATAACGCTGTGTATGATTTAGGGGCACAGGTTCACACCACACCCACCACCAACGATGAAAAAAACTGTTCTTATCTGGAGATGCTGTTCAATTAGCAGAGGCAGAGACACAAGAGGCCAAACTGTACCATCCAAACACATTTTTAGCTTAGACGTGGCATACGCCCTATCCACTCCCACATTCCATTGGTCAAAGCAAAACAGTCAGCCAGCTCAGCAAGTGGCAGGAAGGCATGCGCTGTGAGACATGGGAGACAAAGGCAAAGGGCATGGGCTGCTAATACATGGGGGCTGTATTAATAGTCAGGAGGAATAACATAATTTATCACATACAATGAGTAGTGATGAATGTAGACCCTATCAGTAGTCAAAGAATTGATGCCTAGAAATTTAAGATGCAAAAGTATTAAGTGTGATCAATTCACCCCTTTATTATTTTTTTTATTTTTTTTAATAGAGGCATGTTTTATTTATTTATTTGTTTGTTTCTCTGTTTGTTTTGTTTATACATGCACTAGGTACAGTCAGAAGCGCGGGAGGGTGACAGAATTCACCAGAGCCAGAGCGAGGAGCAGAGCAGGCAGAAGGACCAAAGTACACTGCTGAGGGGAGCAGCGGGTGGCAGGAGAGGTCTGCGCACCATGTGGGACCCTCCTCCGGCGGCAGGGGAGCAGCCGGGGATAGAACAGGCGTCGCAGAGGCCGCGGGCAGCTTCGCAACCCAGCGCTCAACTGCTGCGCCACCGGGGAGGCCCAAATTCACCCCTTTAGAGTATGAAAACACTGATACTCCCTGAAACCACTGAGGAAAAGGATGGAGAACACTAGACTATCAGTGGGAAGAGACATTGGAAGAGGAGCCACATCCAAAATTTGTGAATAGGGTTGAGTCATGATAGCCTTTCAGTTATAACATTTAGAGATGGGAAATTGGTGCCCTTCAATACCACACCCATTTAAAAGGTATCTTTCCGTTCTTTTAAAAATGATCATGAAGTACTATAGAAAAACACATGAGATGTCTTGCTTAATCCATGAGATGGTTATCATGTTATGTCAACCCTGAATTGGCCAGGAACATTATTAGAATTTCTAAAAAGTTGTTAGCACTAAGCCTTGAAAAAGAAAGAAAATGCAAATTTTTTTTTTTTTTTTAACAACCAAATGTTCCGGTAATGATTTTCCACTCTTTGCCTATCTTGATGCTTTAAATAGATTCTAGGTTAAAAATATCTGCTATAATAAAAATAAAAAAAAGGCAGCTAGCAAATTAGGAAGTAGGTAAAGCTAATTAAAATAATTCCGAAGACTATTGAAGATACAGTCCTACCAGATTTTTTTTTTTTTCAGAAATGGCAATGTTTCAACCTTTTCTAGACAGTGTTTCCACAACTGATTTTGATATTAACTTCAATGGCATGATAATAATTTTAAACAAAAATATCACAGCAATGCTATGTATTGCTATCTGGCAGTCCTACTTATGCTCTGGTTATAGGCAAAGGCCATCTTCCATTCTTTCCTACAGTCCTTTATAAAAAGTGTCCTAATGAGCACAGTAGTCACAGAAGAGACACCCAAGGGGCTAAGGAACCAATGCTACCACAACAAAAATGCAAAGACAATCCTCTTCCATGGGATAGCATTAGGAGAGACGGTATAGGTAGGCTGAACTATCGTCATTCATCTCAGGCTGCCAAAAATTGAGAGAGAGGTCAACATTTTCAGGTTTGCAAAGGCTTAATTTTTGGTAAGAAAAACAGGGAACTTCAGTCTTCTGAGTTACTTCCAGCCTCTAGCTCGTTCAGAGTCAGTTCATCTGGGTGGAAAAAGTAATAAGTATAATCTACCTGCTGATTGTGCCCAAGGTTATAAAATTTCAACATGGTTTTAGAGTCTGCAGCAATTTCCCAAGACAATACAATGAGAATATTAGTCCCTAAAAATTTGTTAGTACAGACTTGCCACTCTGTTCACTACGTTCTCCAAATCACTGGATCTCTAACTTTTTTATATCATTACTTCCCCAACCATCTATTTGGATTTTTCATGTATATTTGTGGAAATATATATGTATATAATACATATAAAGAGAAAGAGAGTTAACTAGCCATAAAACTAAAAAAGCACTTTTATTTGTTATACTTATTAGCATTTCAGGCTATATTTTATAAATTTGTAATGCAAATAAAATTTTCTCTTTAAAGATACTGTTTACTTATGTACCTTACTATTTATTGTTGCAGGGAGACCTGGTCAGTAAATTTCACTATATGAAAAGACCCTCCCCATCTGGTTTCCATAACAAAATGGGACTTGAACATGTCATTAGAATTGTTTCAATATACTTAGCTATTGGGGTACACAAACTCTAGATCTTAGTTTTCTTGTAAAATGAGTTAACCTATTTAAACTTCAAGTTCAGTCATTTTATCTACATATTTTCTAAAATTCATCAAACCATTCTTGGCAAGTTAAAGGAACTTAGTTCCTCCTTCTCCAAGAATTGTCATAGGGAGAATTATAAAGCCTCAGATATTAAAACATCCACAAATTAAATAAAACTGTGAATATTCTTAAAAGACATATAAAACATATTATGAAATTATATTGCAACACTTAGGGTTGTGATCTCATATTGTTTTGTTATATCTGAAAACACAAAAATTATAACGATCATATTAAGCATATTTAAAATAAATATAAACATCATTCAAAGCATAACTTTATAAGTTATGAACATTTTAGTTTACCATGCTTATTTTTGAACTCATTTCCTTGAAGTAGAAAATCTAAATTTATACATATTTGGATTCTAATATTACATGCATAGATTTTTTTTAAAATATATGAATTAATCATTTGAACCAGAATATGAGAATTAACAACTAGATAGTCACTCAGGGAATACCATTAAAATCTTACTACACTAACAGAAAAATATCATTCAAATTCCTTTGTGATTCAGAAATGTTTGATTAAAGCTCTTTCCATCCTCCTGACAGTGCTTCCTGTACAACTACAAGCAGAAGTGCCGAAGACTCTGACAACAGGCGTTCATGAAGAGAGCTAGAAACTAAGGCATTCTCCCAAGACTTCAAGCCACAAATTCAAAATCAGAGGGTTTCTGAGACATGGAAATCCCTGGCTATCCACTAGAACTGTGTTCCAAATATTTATTATGCATCTATCCATCACTGATTATAAGAAATGGTACTAAAATATTTGTATGAAAGCAATAAAAATCAGTATCCATGAACACAATAATTTGTTTCTAAGTACAGTGCTACCAGCCGCACTTGAAATTTGGTTCCACTTTTAGTCAAGGCTCTCTCCTCACTGAATTACTCAAGCAACTGAAGCCCAAATTAAACCATCATATTGACGGTCCCTGGCAACTCTGACAAGGGTTGCCTCGGGACACGCACTGTAGATACAGTACTGAATTCATGTTCAACCTCATGCTCAGGTTGCCTATTATAAGGAGAGCTATTGAGAGTAGAGCCATATGTTGGGCCCAGATAGTGATACTGAATGAAGGCCACCCACTCTATAGTCTCATTTCAATAACAGTTGTTAAATAGTGATACTAACCAAAAGGAGGACCATTGTCAAGAGGAGCCAATCTTTCATGTGGGTGATTATCTTTATCATAGAATTTAAAGTTAAAAATGGAGTCTCCAGCTCTCAATATTCAGTCTCCACTGTTGTCTGAAATTTACCAGTAATAATTTATTTCATCTGAGTACCCATTACTTCTCCAGAGGACTGTTTTGATGGAGATTTTCTGGGGAGGGATATCCAAAATCTTAGAGTGAATCCATTTGCCAGATATTTTATTCAGTCATTAACTATTTTTATTCATTCATTCATCTAGTCAATTCTTACTCCTGAAATTTATATATTTTTACATGCAAAACTATCTTCTAGGTGATAGATATCTTGAGGTGTACCTTGGAGTAATCACCCCAACTTGGCAACAGCACACTGAACTGGTGAGGGTACCCAAAGGGGAGAGAGAGGCACTGAAAAGGGAAAAGAGATTTGCCAAATCCTGTTACTTCACAGTTTTGCCTAAAGCAGGCATCGGTGGAGCCCACAGGTGTCCACCCTCAACCACAGCCTGTGAAGCGTGCAAAAGCTGCCTTAAAAAAGGGAAGTTGACTTAGCAAATACAGGATTCCCTAGAGTCCATAATTTCATTGGTTCACAACAAGTTTTCCCTAGCATTTAAAAATGTTATACAGTAAATGCTATAGTGACAGAATCCAATTAGTCTCCCAAAGAAGCTGCTCAACATCTTAAGACACATATGTTCAGCAAATCTAAAACTGAGAATTTTATCTTCCTCATCAAGCCAACTCCCCTATTTTTGTAGATGGACCCAGACATAAAACTTGAAACCTCAAAATCACCTTTAATTATATATTCCAAATCTTTCTTGCTTCCCATATTGCATCTTTGAGCTTATTTTCATTCTCTATTTCAATCCCTCACTTCTTCCCTATGTTCCACCTCATCTTGAGCTAATGTAGCCACAACTGAATTCATCTCCCTGCCTTCTGTGTCTCCTTCCCTCTTCCATGTGGAAAACTGCCACTACCACCTCCTTTTGGCCATGTTGTTCATGCTTGTGGTGTAATGGATAGACTCAAAAATTTAGCTTCAGGCCCTTGTATCTCAATTACAAATTATTCTATAGCTGACCTCTAACCTTGCTGCTGAGCTTCATAGTTTCATATCTAAACTCCTTAGTTTACTTGAATGTATCCTCAAATTATCTTTACCATTTTATGTATAATCTTAAGGCTTCTAATTCAGTCAAAATGACTGAATCACTCCTTACTTTTTATCTTCACATTACGGGGGTGGGGGTGGGGGGAATAGAGAAAGAGAGAAAGAGAGAGAGAGAGAGAGAAAGAGAAAGAGAGAGTTTTAAGCTGCATGCTACTTCTGACTATTCTTAGAACTTCTAGGTTTGATTTCAAACTATAAAATGAAGTTTTATAGTTTCTAACCTCTCACCCTTGTAGGGTCTTTATTAGCATCAACTAATATTGATGGATTTTATGTTACATGCTAAATAGTGATAATTTTAATAAAGCAATTGTATTAAAATAATATCTTATTAAAATCTTGCAATGACTCTGTGATATAGGAAGGCTTTACTTTCACTTTGCAGATAAGAAAATTGAGGCAATATAAACTATAAACAATGGTGCGTGTATATAAACAACTGTAAACATGTGTAATGTCTTTAAATCATGTTTTTAATGTAATCTTAATATTTCCTCTAACTACATTTTAAATTATAAATGACTTTATGTATTTCTTTATAATATATCACCTCAGGATAACTGGTCAAGTTGGTAACTGCGTTGTATGTAGTTTCAGATTTATTTTGATATACAATTTATGCTCTTTCTTTTCCATGAAAAGAGGTTAAAATTTTTCTCCCTGTATTTTTCTCTATTAGGTGGCAACCACATTCCTTACAATAAAGAGGTTTTGGAGGCATTACTAAGAAAAAGAGATCAGCCTCACTTATGGGATTGCCTCAGGGTATGCACATGTAAGTAAAAATATTATAAGTAAGAATAAATATTTGTCCTATTTGCAAATGCTTCAAGATATATTTAAATGATCAGTCAAATCTGACTTGATGAAGAGGAAAATATTAAGAGTAATTTAAAACCATTTGCAGCATATTTTCAAAGGTCTATTAGTAGTGAGACAACTGAGGATAACTTCACTTCATCAGTGAGAAATATAACAGGCAAGATAATGATAGACACTCTCAGACACGAGCTTTGTAACTTGGCTTTGATGATTTAAGTAGAGAAGTAAAACTAGTTTATACTTGAACAAGGACTTGTTTGTTCTATTATCTCAAGCTAAAGCCAACCATCAGAGTAGGTTGGATGAACTTAAGTCTCCACATTTGAATTGAACTTAACAAACACTTTGTTGATAGATAAAGTTCAGAAAATAAACCAATTCTCACATCTGTATGTATATATTATATATGCTGAATGCTATGTTACTTAATTCTAAAAACAAATGAATTTCTTTTGTAGAAATTTAAAAGGAAGCTTCTAAACAACTTTTATATAAATACAGAGGTGGAGTCACAAGGCTGGCTCATTCAACTTAAAAAGATGAATGTTAGGTTTACCTGATGATTAAAACTCCTTGGTTAAAAAGGTGAATTAGAATTCTGCTATTTTCTTCTTTTTTCTTGTTAGGAAGAAGTGTTTTTATCATGCTTTGCTTATCAGTCATAACATTTTAGGAGGATGTTCTCTAAGTCCATTTTTCCCCCAATATGAAACAGGATGTCTAGCGTGAATTACATTTCCTTTATTGTCTTGTGTTAAATTGCAAGTACAGTTCTACATCTCAATATAAGAAATAAGTGTGACATAGCACTTTTCCAAGACAATATTCTTGAAGTATTAACTAGGGAAATTAATCCATCAACCTGTTAGACGATGATGGTTTAAGGAGACCTAGTCTATCTTTTCCAACTACTAAGGTCATGTGTTTTGGCTTTATCCACTAGAGGGGGTAATGTTCTTCCATCCCAAAAGGACATGGAATTATCCCAACAAGATTTAATGCACACAATAACCTTGCATCTTTGAAACCAGGTTAATCAAGTAATATAATAAAATGGATACCAAAAATATTAATAAAAGTTGACCAATCCTTTGCCACAGAAAGATCAGAAGTAGTTATTGCTCTTACCCATCCTAAATTCTTGTAAAATCTGTGTTTGCAAAGATTGATAAGTATGTTTTAGCTGAGAAAGGACAATTTACATAAAGTAATGCTTTCTATGACCATTTCAAAAAATACTATGCATTTTTTTCACGTGATTAACTTCAGCTTATTGTGATTAACAATTGCATAGTTGTCTGTTTTGCTCAGTAAGGAGGAAAATCACCTCTTTATATTGTTAGGCTGTATTTAAGAACAATGGGGGAATTAAGTAAATTTATAGAAGTTTATAACAAGTATCATAAATACATAAATATGGTGTGGTAGAACATGGTGGACCAGTGATACAGGCTTTGGAATACTTGAAGATCAATAACGTAGATACGGAACTAATTTTTCTATACATAAATATATCATTGTCCCTGTTTACCACAATAATGATTTCGTTTTAATAAATTTCCAGTCAATAAGATAAGAATGTTTTTTCTTTAAATCTACTGTAAAATAGCTTAAATTGCAGAATAGCCAGTCATATTTTGTTGTTAAAAGATAATCAGACTAATTGGTTAGAAATAACCAGTTGCCAAACTGATGATATGTCATAATTATAATTAACTATGCTATTTGGTCAGTTGTTTAGCTACTTCTATGAATAAGGAAAAGCCTAATCTAAATGCAGAGTAATTAATTAGTTCAGCTGAAAAGAAGAGATATAATTTGAGAAATGCAAGTATATTACATCAACTGGATTTTTGGTAATTCTAGTCATTTTTAAGAAATAAAACATATTTCTGATTCCTGAAGATTATTCCCCTTTAATAACAGCTCCAACAGTGATTTCAAAGGGTGGGTGAATACCAGACCCATCATATAATTTTTGAAAATATTCTTGCCTAACAATGGACTATGGTAAAAGGCTGTGGGTACCTTGGTGGTAGATACACACCTGATGTGTGGTGACATACATCTGAAGAGGGGGGATTCTGTATTTCTGAATCATATACAACATTATAAACCCATGTTACCTTAATAAAATTATTTTAAAAGAAAATAAAAATATATATAGAAGAAAGTATAGGTAAAACACTAAAAGTTATACATTGCAATAACATCTTCAAAGACTCATCACCCAAAGCAAAGATAGTCAAGGAAAAGATAAACACCTGGGATTACATCAAACTGAAAAGCTCTGCACAGCAAGAGACATTAACCAAAACATAGAGACACCCCACTTATTGGGAAAAAAATCTTTGCACTCCAGTCAACTGATAAGGGACTGAACAAAGATATACAAAGAAGTCACAGGACTTCAACAAAGACAAAATAAACAATCCAGTCAAGAAATGGGCAGGGCAGAAGGACTTAAAAGACATTTCTCCAAAGAGGAAATGCAAATGGCCAACAGGCATATGAAAAAAATGTTCAACATTCCTTATAATCAGGAAAATGCAAATTAAAACCACGCTGAGATATCACCTTACACCAGTAAGAATAGCACATATCAAAAAAACAAGCAACAACAAATGTTGGCAAGGATGTGGTGAAAAAGGAACTCTCCTACATTGCTGGTGGGAGTGCAAACTGGTCCAACCACTATGGAAAGCTGTCTGGAGGCTCCTCAGTCTACCAAAAATGGGGCTACCATATGACCTGGCAATTCCACTCCTAGGCTTCTAACCAAAGGACACAAAAACATTGATTCAAAAGACCACCTGTACACCTATGTTTATTGCAGCACTATTTACAATAGGTAAAAGCTGGAAACAACCCAAATGTCCAAAAATAGATGACTGGATCAAGATGTGGCATATATACATAATGGAATATTATTCAGCATTCCAAAAAGATAAACTCATGGCATTCGCAGCAACATGGATGGAGCTAGAAGGAATTATGCTCAGTGAAATAAGCGAGAAGGAAAAAGAAAAATTTCAGATGGTTTCACTTACAACGGGAATATAGGGGAACCAAATAAGACATCAGTGTAAAAAAATAATAACAGTACAAAAACACAGCATAGCAAAAACAGACAATTACAAATCAGAGACATCCTGCAGGGAAGGAGGCAGGAGAGGGATGGGAGGGAGGGAGGGAGGAGCACAGGGGACTGAGGTGATGGTGCACAGGTGCATTGGGGAATGAAACTCTATGGGGACTACATCTGAGGGGGTGAGGTAAAGCAAATATTGTTTAAAAATGAACAATGATGTAAAAAAATATAATGAAAAATGTTTTAAAAAAATTTTAAATTAATTAAAAAATAAAAGAAAATAAATTAGAAAATAAAATAAAATTAATTAATTAAAAATAAAAGAAAATAAAAATAAATGCAATGAAATTAACAAAAAAGGAAAGAAAAAAAATATGCCTGCCAAGAGCTCCTACAGAAATGACTCAGCAGGTTTGGGGCAAGAGCTCAGCACGAGGACCTTTTACAAATCTCTGTGTCACTTTAATGGACAGGCCTGGTTGAGCAACAATCCCCTGAAGGAGTCAATTGTGCCTGATGATTGTTTTTTTTTGCTTTCATTTTTTGATCACTAGAAGGTATAGTATTAGGCCTTTGAAAGCAAGAGAAGAAAATCTTAGTGAATTAATGTGAGTTTTTACAGGAAAATCTCTTATTGTATAAGTGAAAGTAAAGGCCTCAAAAATACCTATGTGGGAGAGTGAATTCCACATTACAGTGCAAATAAACATCCTTTTGAAGTCCTGCATTGTTTCTTAGCAATTTGTACTTCCTGGAGATCATCCAAATACAACTAACAAATGCTGGAAAAAAGGACTTATGGCATCATGGAAAATTTTTTGCTATAGACAAGAACAAATATTTACAAACAATAATTCTAAACAGACCAAAGACCCTATAAAAAACTATTTTTTCTTGTAGCTATATAACCATTAAAATACAGTTATTTAAAATGTGAGCAATAGATATATTTACTATATACATTAAAACAAATTTTAGTGAGGTCACATCTCAAATGGAGATTTTGTAATGACTGGAAGTTAAATTATATGCAACTAAAATAACTTTGGACTGTTTCACCATAAAATATGTAGCACCTGTGATATTTTACTATAAATAGGATTTTATACATATTGTAGATAGCTATAATCAATTTACAGTGCATAATTTACTATAATCAATATAAGAACAAATTTACTGTAAAACAAAAATAGGTCTTTTGTTTTTCTTCTGGAGAGTCTTTTTCAACCATTTTAACACTTACTGAAAAGATAATATAGCTAAGAAGATATACAGGGCATAACTCCTAGACCAATGGAAGATTCCTATGTATGCAAATAATTGCAATGTAGTAGTACATTCTGCCCTAAATGAAAGATGCCAGGAGGTATGGGGACCCAAAAGGAAAAGTACCCAACTCTGCTTGTAAGTCCAGAAGTGAGGTGTTAGCTCACACAATGGTGTGTGTGTGTGTGTGTGTGTGTGCCTTGACAACAGTATGTTTACAAATGACTGAAAGGGAGCAGGGCTAATCACAGAAGAGTCAGAAATAGTTCCAAGGTTCATTACTTCATTTCATCCAAGTTTTTGGAGTACTTACTCTGTGCAACAGGGCATTTTCCTTCAAAAGGAATCCCCAAGAGATAAGTCCAGAATTAGCCAGCACAACAAAGCAGGGTATGATGCATGGTATGTGGAGATGGAAAGTGCTATAGAGGAGGATTTAAAGGAAACATCTCCCAGAGAGCATTAAATGGGGCCTCGAGGGCAGGAATCGATTCTATACACATGCAATGCATGTCACATTGTCTGCTATGCTAATCAGACACATTGTATGGGTTCAGTAAGTATCTTTTCATTAACTGATAATATGACTAAACAAGTAATGCTAGTCTTGCCAGGTAAAATATAGGAAGCCCAGTTAATTTTGAATTTCAGATTAACAAAAAAAATTAGTATATAAAATATTGATGAGGCCTATGCTTAAAAGTAATCATTTATTTGAAGCTAAAAATCAAGTAACTACACACACGCATATGTGTATGTACATAAGAATATACATTTTTTTCTTCCTAAATATGGCAGTCATAGGTAATAGTGTATAATTTTATGGCTTTGTCAAAGTTACCAATACACTGAATATCAGTATTTGAATTTCACTCAAAAATAAAGTAAGTCACTTACTTTATGTTGTTTGGAGTTTGGTTCTTCCTTGAGCAAGCAAACGACATAAAATAAGGGAAAGAAAGGAAGAAAAGACATTTGTGAATCAAAAACAGTGACTAAAGATAAATGAATGAAAAATTCCAGTGACTGAATTGAGACTACATAGAAGGTAAGGGTGATATATACTGAAGAGAAAGTTGTTTGCAACATAGGTACAAAGATGTGATGGGAAATTAGAATGTTTATTTTTTTAAAGATTTATTTCATTTATGCTTATGAGAACTGGGGTGTAGGCCAGAGGTGCAAGGGGTGAGAGGATTCACCAGAGACAGAGTGGGGAACAGAACAGGCAGACTGACTGAAATACACTACTGAGGGGAGAAGTAGGCGAGTCAGGAGAGGTCTGCTGCGCCACGTGGGCTGCTCCCTGGCCAGTCTGGGATTGAACTTGTACTGCAGTGGATGGTTTCACAGTTTTGTGCTTAACCCCTTGCACCACCAGAGAGGCCCCAGAATTCGAATGTTTAAAGCAGGAAAAGTTTTAAGAAAAAAACATGAACAAGTGAATGAAATACCAAAAAGGTAAAAAAAGGACAAGAATGAAAATTTGATGGAAATGGAATAAAAGTAAAGCAGGAGATACAAAAATAGAACCAGGATTGATGAGGTGTGAGGTGTAGCAAAACCCCTCCTGCCCCAACACATACATCTCTGTGCTCAAGTGACTGATCTATTACTGCTACCAGTGGAGCTATCACCAGTCACCAGGAGTACAGGGACTTGATAATGATTGCCTCAGGACAGATGAGAGAGAGAAACTGGCCACCAGTGACAGGGAAAGGAAAATCAAGTGGTGTAAGGAAGTCTGCAGGGCTACAGAAAGGGGGTGAAGGACACATATACATGCACAAACCACACACATATGCACAAAGGGAAAAAAATGGGATGTTGTAACAAAGATAAGTTTTAGGAAAGGAGCATAGGCTGAGAATAAAAGTCTTAAAAATAAACTCATATCCAATACAGTGGAATATTAGTCAGCCTTAAAAAAGAAATCCTGCAATATGCAACAACATGAGGGAAATAAGGAAATTATGGTAATGGAAAAAAGCCAGTCCCAGAAAGGCAAATACTGCATAATTCCACCTACTTGAGGTATCTAAAATTGTCAAGTTTGTAGAATCGGAGTTAAATGGTGGTTTTCTGAGGGGGAGAAAAAAAGGGAATATTACTAACCAAGGAGCATCAAGTTTCAGTTAAGCAAGATACATTCTAGAGACCTGCTGAATGAAGACATGTCTATCATGAACAATATTGTATTGTGTGCTGAAAATTTTAAAAGGATAGATCTCATGCTAAGTGGTCTTACCACAATGCAATAAAACCATAAAATAACCTATCGTGAAAATTGTAGACTGTGAAGCAAAATTTTTTAATTTATAACAAATAATTTATATTTGTATGATAGTTCTTTCTAAATTATTCAATATGGCTTTTTCCCCTTCCCAAACTATATAAGCAAGGATAAAGAATACTTCAATATCATCTCCTTGGCATTTATGGGCTGGGAGTTTGTTTTACTTCCTATAGAAGTGTTGAGGCATTAGTCACCAGATATAGTGAAACAGATATAGACAAGTAACAATCTAATAGATCAACCTAAAAATTCTATGTATGACATTTATCCAGAATCCTGGACAACTGTTTGATGCGCAGTTTTATAAGTCAAGAACTGGCTTCCCAAGTAGCTCGTGGCTTTTTGGTCTTACTACAGTGATTCATAGGATGGAATTCTAAAAATATATATAATATATTTGAAATACATTTTACTTGTACTCTGTTAATGATAGTTTTGTACATGTGTAGAAGGACGGTGGAAGGGAGAAATTTCACTGAAGAATTTTATTTTTCTGTTTCCAAAACTGAAGAAGAACCAAAATTCTACACTGATGGCCCAGGCTTGTTTTCAGTTCAACTTCAAAGAGAGAAAACCTGCTTTTCTAGGGAACTGCAGAAGGGCAGCTCAACTGTCCTGCCTTGAAAACCTGTCTCCCAATAAATCAGCCATGTTGTCAGAAAGCACTTCTTATAAAAAAAAAAACAACACCTTTTCTTCCTCTGTCTCTTGTTTGTCTTTCCTATATGAAATCTAGATAGGATGAAGAATTAGGAGTCGCACACCCTTGTAATTTTTACAGTCTTCTTTGTATGTCCAAAAAGCAGCAATGAAATCTTTATGTCAACTTAGAAGAAAGTCTCTAGAAGCAAATGAGGACTCTATGTTGTCCACTTCATTATCTTTGTCAGCAACTCAGGTGGAAATATAAAGGAAAGTTATCAAATTAGCATTTGAACATAATTTGGGGGTTGAGGAGAGAATTCCAAGTATGTTGGGGTTAGGAGTCACAAAAACCAAACCAATTGAACAATATGAGATTTAATATGGGTAAATGTAGTACTTAATATTTGGGTTCTCTCTCTCTCTCTCTCTCTCTCTCTCACACACACACACACACCATACAACTGTATTCCTACAGACTAGGGGAAGTAAGGCTTTATTGGCTCTTGTATAACAAAGATTTATGGATTTTATTTCAATAAAAGCCAGCAGTTGGATGTGGCTGCTGAGAAAGCTAATGCACCTTTTGAGTGTGGTAATAGACCTATAATGGTGTGGATGAGGGAGTGATTGTCCTGCTGTTGGAACAATCCTGGTCTTACATTCAGCTCTGAGAGCTGAGGAAAACAGACAAACTAGACTATATTCAATGGGGGAATAATCCTTGGATGAGGAAACTCAAAACAATTTCCCATGAGTTTCACATGAATATCCTGGAAATAAAAGCCTAGAAAAGAGAAGATTCTCTAGACTATTAGCCCATATAAGAACAACGTTTGCTAACTTCAAATTATTTATCAGATACCTAAAAGCCTGTAAATAGAAAAGAAATCAGCCATGTTCTAATAAACAGCAGAACTAGAGCCAGTAAGTTGAGGTTACAAGGAGACATTGGTTCAATACAGGTTTACCTTGCATTTCAGAATGTTACATTCTGCCACTTTGCTTTGTGTTTGTTTTTCTTTTCTTTACTTTTTTTTTTTTTGGCACAGAGGAAGACCTAAATTTTATTTGATATCAAGATTGTCATCACCATCACTACCATTGCCATTATTTCTTCCATCCCCACATTATTTGCCACTGGACTTTTCTGAAAAAACAACATTAGTACAGCAGATACTGGTCATTTCACTCAGGGTGGTTTCCTTATACCCCAACGAGAAAAAATTCCCACAGCCACCCAGTGAAAGGACAGAATTCGAGGACCCCCTCTCACTCTACTTAAAGTCACAGTATCAGGCCTGCCTGGTGGCTCAAGGGGTAAAGATGCAACCTATGAAGCTCTCCACAGCTACTGCAGCACAAGTTTGATCCCGGGCTAGGGAGCTACCCACATGGCGCAGCAGACCTCTCCTGCCTCGCCACTGCTCTCCTCAGCCGACTTCAGTCACTCTGCCGGTTCTGTTCCCCACTCTCTCTGGTGAGTCCTCTCACCCCCCACACCTCTGGCCTACACCCCAGCTCTTGTATGCATAAATAAATAAATCTTTAAAATAAATAAATAAAGTCAGTTTCTAAGAATCGCTGGACCACATTAAGTGAGGACTTACTGTACCTGTTCTCAGGAACCGAAGGAAGGCCAAAGAGGAATCTGCTTTTACGACACAGCGTAAAGCCACCCTGTCGCAAAAGCGCCACCTGGTTTTCTGGCAGCAGCCGGGACCCCCGAGTTCTGCGCGGGCTGTGCTTTTACCAGGCTGTCCTGCTTGGCAAAATGTGAGTGGGTTTTAGGTTCTCTGTGTTATTTCGTAGGATTTGATGGATTGTTTCTTGGGACTGGGAACTCAAAAATGTTCCATCAATCAATTATAATTGCTTCTTTCTTTTATGCCATTTCCCACGCTTATGAAAATCTGGGACCATCCCCGGTCGGCCTGCGAGGGTCCCACATGGCGCGCAGACCTCTCCTTTCTTGCCAGCTGCTCCCCTCAGCAGAGTATTTCGTCAGTCTTCCTGTTCTGTTCCCCGCTCTGTCTCTGGTAAATCCTCTCAGGCTCCCCGCAGATCTGACCTGTACCCCGGTTCTTGTATGGCTAAATAAATAAATCTTTAAAAAAGAAAATTTGCATAGGAACGCTGGGCTTCTGGATGGGGGTGGGGAACCTGTATGCAGAAATGCTGGTTTTCTGAATTTAAAGTGGGTTATTTAATTAATTATTCTTTTTTAATGAAATACTATTTTTTTAAAGCCTTATTAATGTTTTGGTAATATAGGATTTATCACCTCAGGTGTGGTCACCATATCTCTCCCACCAGCAAAGGGCCCATAGTCCTCACCACAGTCCATTGTGCTCTCTGTACAGCCAATCTCATTCTCATCCCTACCCTCCCGTTCTAGGTGCCTCAGATCTATGGTCAATTATGTTTGGTTTCTCTCTTTCCACATATATGTGACACTGTTTGGTATTTATCTTTCTCCTTCTGGTAACATAATCCCTTCTAGCTCCATCCATGTTGCTGCAAATGGCATGAGTTTATCTTTTTTGACTGCTGAGTAGTATTCCATATATATATATACCACATTTTCTTGATTAGAGTGGGTTATTTTAGAGGAGTTCCTCAAATGGGAAAAGACAGTCAATGATTTGTTGTTTTTTTTTAAAGATTTATTTATGCATGCAAGAACTGGGGTGTAGACCAGAGGTGTAGGGGGATGAGAGGATTCACCAGAGAGAGTGGAGAGCAGAACAGGAGGATCTACTGAAATACACTGCTGAGGGGAACCGTGGGAGAAACAGGAGAGGTCTGCTGTGCTATGTGGGTTGCTCCTGGCAGGAGGGGGTTGGAACACTTGCTGCAGTGGCTGACTATAGCTTGATAGCACTGTCTTGAACCCCTGTACCACCAGGGAGGCCCAAGACAATCAATGTTAAAGAAGTCAATGTTAAAGAAATCAGTGTGAAGATAAATGTTTTAGAGAACATATAAGACCTTGGAGACAGTATAAATATAGCCCATAAAGTCTCATTATCTGAAATCAAGCAACTAGAATCCACATTTAGGGTCTGTGTAGCACTACAAAATAAATAACTCCTTGTTCCCCAGTTTCATCATGTCTGAATAAAAACAGTAGAAATTAACTCAGAATTGTTGGGAAGATTAAATGAGAAAACACATATATAGCAATCAGCACAGTGGAATTATTTAATGCCATGTTTTTGTTTTAAGATTCAGGTCCCTTCATTCCTGGCAGTTGGTAATCATTCATAAGGAAGATTATTGTTTGACTTGAACAATCTCTGCATTGGGTCCTCTTTCAATATTCTCTACTGCTTCAAATTTTGGCACCATCTACATCTGTATCATTTATTTATTTATATCACTTAGCAGGATACAGAAGCTATGAAAATGCTTAAGATTCATTCACACTCTGTTAGCTGTGACTACAGTGCAGTTATAGCCCATTAAGTGTTGACAAAGTTAGTATTTCTTGTATTAATGTTACCTTGGGAAAAATGCAGAAGAGAAAAGAGTAAATTCATAGATCTTGATTTCAAACTTATGACAAACTCCTCACATTATAATTTGCACCCCATTAATTAACCTAGAGTGTGGGTTTTTTTTTTTTATCACTGCCTCTGATGTGGCCTATTTAAACATAAAGAAAACTACATGGAGGGGCTAAAACTCTCAAAAGGTGAGGTATAGGCAATAGGCGGAGATGTCCTGGATAATACAGGGACCCATGATGCATCTGAACTAGGGGCAAGGAAGGAGTACAAAGTGAGGAATTACAGGGCATCTTGGCATTCAAGAATGAAACCACACATTTGTCATATGCATCATCTTCCTTGAGATATAATCTTTGATTGAAGAAAAATGTATGTATGTATGTGTGTGTGTATGTTTGTCTCCAAGACCAGCTTCATGCATATGTAACCTGCACAATTACACAGAGCTCCATGCATAAAAGGTTCTACACTTGGTTTAATATTCTTCTTTGCAGAATTAAACTTTTTCTTAATAATTTTTGAACATAGAACATACATTTTCACTTTGTATGGGGTCCTGCTGATTAGGTGCATTTTGTGTGTGTGTGTGTGTGTGTGTGTGTGTGTGTGTGTGTGTGTGTGTGAGCATGGGCTTTTAAACTTACATGTGAAAGGAACCTTACTGTTTGTCTAGTTGAACATTTCCTAACACCTCCATTCCTTCTCTCAATGTTTTTCTATAACATGGATGTCTCAAAAATTACTTTACATTCATTTTTCATTTTAAAAATACCAGCAGTGAGCCCTCCTCATTTGTCAACAAATTAAACCACTTTCCTTTTCCTAAAAAAAAAATACCAGCAGTTAATGAATACTCAATGTACATCTCTCTAGTTATTTTTTAATGAATATAGATACATATGTGCCTACATATCATTACCTTTATATAACTACATGTATATATCCTGCTAAATGATGTAACTAGATTTATATATATATATGATTATGCAATATGTAATCACTCCTGTTTCATTTCATAACATGCACATGTGCCTATATGGACTGTCATGATTTCTGAAAATGACTGATAGTAAGTTAGCAGGTCATCCACAAGTTCTTACAGTGCCCTTGATGTGATTTATCTAGACTATAGATCTGGATTATTTTAATGCAATAGGTACTCCATTATTATTTCTCTACATTATGAACTTCAGCTCTTTTTTGACTACATTTACCCTATACTTTACAGTTTTTGTGGATTATTCTTTTTAGTAGAAATAAAGAAGCAAAGAGAGAAATGATGCCATTATGCCCTCACCCTTTCATCCATTATAATTACATTACCTTGAGCAAGAGACCTAAGTCTTCCTTTTTATTTTCATGTTCAGAAGCTAAAAATATCATTTGGTTGTCTTCAAGAGTTTTTCCTTTACCAATAATCTCAGTTCCTTTTAAGACCAAATTAGTTGTTACCAGAAGAGAAGGGAGGATGAGAGGTGGGTAAACTGGGTTAAATGAGTGAGTTATATGGCGAAGGGAGGAAGTGAACTTCTAGTGGTAAATTCAAATGGTATATGCAGACTTTGTTTTATAATGATGCACACCTGAAACCTATAAAATGTTATAATGCAACGTTACTTCAATAAAAAAATGTAAAAAAATAAATCTGAACTCACTCTGAAACCCAGTTCCCTGGTTACATTATATACCTCCTTTGCTTATCTTCATTGGAATAATTTGGTTAATATTTACTACTTACGATAATATTTTGAGAAATTTCTTCTTCCCAAACGATCCCCAAACGTTTAATTCATTATAATCTCTAATCATGACTTCATTTTCTTTGATCTTTAAAAATGGTGTGTATATATATATGTGTGTGTGTGTGTGTATATATGTATATATGGGTCAGACAGAACTAAAGCAGTAACTAACCATAGAAGTCTTACTGTAGAATTGAGACTACCAGGGGGAGGGGAGAGGGTGGAAAATAGGGTGTGGAGGGAGCCCAGTGGACTATATGGAGGACACGTGTGCTTTGGTGGTGGGGGTGATATAGCCACATGCATGTGAAGAGGTATGAGTCTATATCTGAATCATACAGGCATTGTAAACCAATGTTACTACAATAAAAATTATTTTAATTCTTGACTCATATACCAAAATATAAATGAAGTTTTTTGAGGATTTATAGTCTAGGCAAGTACAAAAAGAACGTAATGCTTCTGACTCAGAGCCAATGCTTAGTGGTCTCATAGAATGAATGAATGAATGCATATATACATGAATTTAAGACCAGAACCAACATGATATTTGCTCATTTAAATAATTATGTATGTACCTAAGCGTCTTAGTTGTTATGCAGAGTAGTTATCTTCTATGACTCCTCTCTTGCATCTCAATCTTGATTAACATGTAATCTTACATTATATATGAAATTCCTGCATTTTTTGAAGGAATAGATTACATTGTTGATTCCATTTCATGCTATGTCATTTAAGATTTTTGCATCCAAGTTCATGAAAACCTTTGGCCTGGTTTCTTTATTGCATGTTTTTACCGGATTCTAGAATTGGGATAATGCAGGCCTCATAGAATGAGTTAGGAATTATTCCTGGATTGTAGAGAATTTTGATATTGTGTCTTCTTTCAAAGCCTGGTAGGAGTCATCAATGAAACCATCTGAACCTGATACCTTCTTTTTGGAAGATCAATCATTATTCAATTTCTTTACTAAATGTAGTGTTAATCAGTTTGTTTGTGTGTCTTTATGTGTGTTAGCAGTTTGTGTCTTTTGTGACTTTGGTCCATTTCATCTAAGTGATTTGATTTATGGACACGTAGTTGTTTATAGTGTTCTTTTATTATCCATCAGTTTAGTAGTGATGAATTTTTTCATTTCTCACACCAATAATTTGTATCTTCATCCTTCTTTCCTTGGTTAGCCAGAGCAGAAGTTTATTACCTTTTCAGAGAAGCAACTTTCTATTTTGTTGATTTTCTCTATTATTTTCTATTATCAATTTCATTGATTTCTAATCTTTATTATTTTATTCCCACTTCCTTTAGATTTAATTTTTTCTTTCTAATTTCCTAGGCTGAATTATTGGTTTTTAGATGGTTTTCTTTTATAATATGTGCATTTAATGTCATAAATTTTTCTATAAGCATTTCTTTTCCTCTATCCCCAAATTTCAGAGAATTGTAGTTTCATTTTCATTTAGTAAAAAGCGTTTTTAGGGGCCTCCCCGGTGGCACAGTGTTTGAGCGCTGGGTTGTGAAGCTGCCCGCAGCCTCTGCAGCGCCGGTTCGATCCCTGGCTGCTCCCCGGCCACCGGACCACATGGCGCGCAGACCTCTCCTGCCGCCCGCTGCTCCCCTCAGCAGTGCACTTCGGTCCTTCTGCCTGCTCTGCTCCCCGCTCTGGCTCTGGTGAATTCTCTCACCCTCCCGCACTTCTGACTGTACCCAGTGCTTGTATAAATAAATAAATAAATAAATAAATTTAAAAAAAAAAGTGTTTTTAGTTTTTCTTGACACCCTTCTTGATCCCTAGGTTATTTAGAAGTGTCCTGTTTCATTTTGTTATAATGCAACATTACTTCAATAAAAAAATGTAAAAAATAAATCTGAACTCACTCTGAAACCCAGTTTGATCTTTAAAAATGGTATGTGTATATATATATATATATATATATATATATATATATATATATTTCCAAACACTGGGGGATTTTCCAGCTATCATTCCTCTTATCAATGACTATAATTAGATTGTAGTTTGAGAATATATACTCTATATAATGTTTTACTTTTAACTTTCTTGGGGTGTATTTTATTGCCAAGATGTAGCCAGTCTATAGTGGTGATATATTCATATGCATGTAAGTGCATATTCATATGCACTTGATATAAATTTATTTTTGGCTGTGTTGTTGGATGAATTGTTTTTTAAGTGTCATTTACATCAAGTTGACTGGTAGTGCTGTTCAGGTCATCTGTATCCTTGCTGAGTTTCTACTTGGGTATCGACTACTGCTGAGGAAGCTAAGGTCTACAGCCTTAATAGTAGATTTGTTCAGTTCTTTTGTCAGTTCAGTCAGTTTTTGCCTCATGTACTTTGACCCTCTGTTTCTAGGTGTTTACATGTTTAGGGTTGTGGTCTTATTGGGGTAATGAGCCATTTATGATTATGTATCCCTATTTATTTGTGGTAATCCTACTTATTCTGGAGTTGGCTTTGTGTGAAATTAATGTGCTACTCCAGATTTTTTATTAATTTTACCATAGTATGCCTTTCTCCTTTCCTTTACTCAGATTGAGTCTTATATTTAAAGTAAATTTCTTGTAGACAACATAGTTGTATCATCTTTCTTTTCCACTTTGACAACAGGTATCTTTTAATGGTATATTTAGATGATCAGTGTTTAAAGAATGTATATAATTGGATTAATGTCAATCTTATCTATTAACTTTTGTATTTGTTTTTTTATTTCTCTCCCTATCTTTTTCTGAATTATCTCACTAACTGATTTTATCTAATCACATTTTATCTACTCTCCTAGCATACCAATTATACCACTTTTTAAATTTACTGGTTTACCCTGGAGTTTAAGATAAATCTTTTAAATGAATCTAAGTCTACCTTCAGATAACATGTATCACTTTCATACACTGCAGTTTCCTTAGAACAAAGTATTACCAATTCTTCCCTCCTGTTTTTTCTGACATTATTTGCTTCATTTATACATTTTCTCTAATCACTCAATACATTATTACTACTATTAATTTATATAAACATCTATCTCATTTTTCCTCTGCTTGAAGAATTTCTTTTAACATTTATTGCAGGTCAGGTCTGTTGGGAATAACACTTTAGTTTTTGCTTGTTTCAGCAAGTCTGAATTTCTCCTTCATTTCTGAAGGATAGGTTTTGCTAGGCATAGAATTCTGGATGGTTAGTCTTCTCTTTCAATGCTTTTAAATTTTCACTTCATTTTCTCCTTGCTTGCCTGGTTTCTGATCAACACTGTGTATGATTTAGGAGAAAAGATTCTTACCTCCTCAGATGTATGTTACCAACCAACCTCACTATCTGAGCACCCATAATCCTTTACCATAGACCTTTGTGCCATCATCCAAACCTTCCTTCCATGTGTGTGTGTTTTTTAAAATTTATTTAACTTGGTGTTATCTGTACTTGCTAGATTTATAGTTTGATATTGATATCTGTATTACATTTCTAGAGTTACCATAGAAAATACCCATCAATTGGGTTACTGATAACAGAAATTTATTCTGTCACAGTTCTCAAAATCTGAAATCAAGTTGTCATTAGATCTCTCTGAAGGTTTTAGGGAAGAATCTTTCTTGCTTTTTTCTCTAGATTCTGGTGATTGCTGACAATCTTTTGGTAATTTTTGGCTGCATCACTCCAATCTCTGCCTTCTTCACATGATCTTCTTCATATGTCTTTTCCCCACTGTTTGTGACCATATCTTCACATGAACTTCTTATACAGACAGCATTCATTTGATTTAGGGTCCAACTGTTGTAGAGCAACCCCGATACAAAACGGGGTGCCTGACTGTGGGTCCTCACCCGCGCGCTTAAAAGGACTTATCAGTGTTCTACTGCAGGCACACGTGAAAGGTTAATAAAAGGTTTATTTACAAGGGAAGGGGAAATGAGGAAATTACAGCTCTGGGAGAAAAGTGGTAGACAAAGTTTTAAATGAGTCCTACCCAATCCGCCGATCAGGAATCCCAAAATGGCGCTCTCAGAGTTGGCCGCCAGCCAGGAGCAGTGAAGCCAGGAGGCGAGCGATCGCAAGCCAGCAAAACCCAAGGCCCACGTGTCTGGTTTTTATATCCAACCTGGCTGCCCAACTGCACCCTCAGGTCCCAGCCACCTTCCCCTTGGTGGTGATGGGATTTGTCTTTCCCAATGTCTTGATGGCTTTAGTCTGGAGTGGGGGTGGGGTCCACAAAGCCTGCATGGGATTATCTCAGGACATCATTTCCCCCTAACACTCCCAAATCTACTATGTTCTCCTCTTTAAAAAAATCTATCTGTTATAGGACAGGGAGAGGGGCAGCCCAAACCCCGCAAACCTGCCTATTCTAAATGGGTTCTGCCATCCGCCGCATCAACAGAAAACATAGGAGACTTTAATGGGAAGGAACTTTAATAAAACTAGGAAACAATACAGGTAAGGCAAAGAGTCTAGTTTCTAAGTGAAGCACCCAAAGTTACCCGTCCCCTCGTGGGTAAAAGTCCATCCAAATGGGATTGGCCCAGAGCAAGGCCCCAAAGCCTGCCATGAGTCTAAAGCACCTTCCAGTGGGGACCCACAGAAAAGGGTCAGAAACAATCAGACAAGCCCAGAAGGAAAAGAGCAAAATCAACATCAAGATAAAAGCTGCCATTGTCACCTCCCCACGGGTCTCACCCACATCTGTGTCACCCAGTCCACGACCAAAAGACAAGCGCAGTTTCTTCACGTGTCTCTAGGCTCCATGCGCCTCCTCCAGGTCTCCTGGCTCCATCCTGCTTCTTTCCTCAGTCTCTTCTGCAGCTTCTCCTCTTCCTGCTCAGCTCCACCCTCCCTTGGGTAGGGCAGGGAACCTCCCCCTTTCCTGGGGACCACGCTGTTACATATCTACCAAGATTCTATTTCCAAATAAGGTCACATCTGGATTCTGATTGGAAGTGAATTTGAGGGGAGAATTATTCAACTCAGGATGGGTATATAATAATTTGGGAAAGTTATTGGCTGGCATTAATTAAAATATTTCTTCTGCCTGTTTTTTATTCTTCATTAGTATTCCAATTATGCATAGATAACACCTTTGAAATGATTCCAGCTCTTGGGTATTGTTTTTCTTTCTTATCCTTTTCTTTCTTTTTGCATTTCAGTTTGGGGAGTTTCTATTGTTCAAGCTCACTGATTCTTCCCTTGTCCATTCCAGTCAGTGTTGAACCTATCAAAGACATTCTCCATTTCTATTATACCATTATTTGATTTCTAACTTTTCCTTTGATTCACTCTTATAATTTCCACCTTTCTGCTTACATTACCTATCTGTTCTTGCATGTTTTCACTTTTTCCACTAGAGCTCTTAACATACAAGTCATAGTTATATTAATTTGTATGATAATCTCAGCATGTTTAATATCTGAGTCTGAATTTGATGATTGCTTTTTCTCTTCAGACTATGTTTTGTTTTGTTTTGTTGACTTTTAACATACCTTGTAATTTTTTTGAAAGTTGGACATGTTGTATTGAATATTGGAAACTGAGATGATTATGGCTTCACATTTATTAACATGGCTAGGAATCAAGCTGGGTCCATGTTTGTTCTAGCTGTAGTCACATTGACTTCAAATTCTATTATCCTTGCTTTTTTCTCCTCTCCTGACTTTGGACATCTCTAAGTATTCTTCAAAGGTGGTATATGTTTGCCAACTTCTGTGATACACTGTTACTTCATTGAAGCCCGCTATGGTGGTGATAAGATGTAGGGGAGGAAGGAACATTCTAGAATCTGATTGTCTTTTTTTTTTTTTTTTTCCCATCAACTTGTGTGTTGAGACTGGGTTATGACCTTGACAAGTATTTGTCTGTAGTATGGCTTTTCCTTCCAGTTCCCTTCTCCGTGCTTTGGCAGGTTCTCCATCTGTTTCATTGATACCCAATGACTCTGTTTTTCCTATCTTAGTTGAGATAAGATTAGAGGGACTGAGTGGGAGGAATGTCCTTCCTTAAAATGGAATAAAGCTCTAATAAAGTCATTTTCCTTAGGAGAGTAGACCTTGATTATGCTCTCCCCCTGCCAAAGCCTTGAGGTAAAAAGGTTTTTCATCATGTTAACCTGGGGGGTTACCTGCAGGGGTGAAACTACTTTAATTAGGAGTTTCTTGTCTTCACACTAGTTTACATACTCGCTCTGGTAATTCATTAAAATTAACATGCTTGTGTTACTACAAGTTTTTGACCCCAGCATCTTCTGATCCAGTTAAGAAGATCTTGACTACGTTTCTCAGAATATGCCTGTCTGTTCAGATTATAGATAAACAGTTTGCCCTATGATTTCCATTTTCTGATTAGGCCACGAAAAACCATTGAATTTCAGTTTACCTGGTTGTTTCTTTTCTTGAAGATGTTTGGATGAATGACTTCCATGCTCTTTACATGGAAGAGCTGAAACCAGAAATGCATTTGGAAAATAATAAATTATCCCTAGTCTGAATTTCTTTCTGCTTATTTGAAATAACAAATTGTAAAGGGTATTACAAATATAAAATAAAAAAATTAATTTTTCTTCACATATTTGCTCCCTTTGTGGGGGGCAGATATCAGTGCATACCCCTGGAGTATGTTGTTGTTTTTGCATTTCTCGACATTTCTGAGAGTCAGATATTATCTGTGTGAATTTGAGGAAGTTGCTCATTCTCTTTGTATTCCAGTGACCTCATTTGTAATATAGAATATGTATAGTACTTGGCATTTAAGGGTTATTATGGAGATTAAATGAGATAATATATATATATAGAGGCTCAGGATAGTAAATTCCTGACACTAAAATGTTTTCATTAAATGTTAACTTATTAATGCTTTTATTGTTATTCTCTTTCTGTAGAACAGAGAATATGAAGTCAAGCATTTTTTTTTTTCAAATTCACTTCTCCTTACTGAATTCCTTCTGTTAGAATTTTCTGCCCCTTGACCTGCAGCTGGTGGCAGAGATGAGGGGGCTGCAGACTTGATCACTGTGGAACTTGGTCAGATGAAGTGCCAATATCCTAATTGTGTGCCAGGTCCACAGTTCATAGAATTAGTTCCTCAGAACTGCCCCATCCCCTCCCACACCAGCATAAATCAGCGTAGACAATAGCTTTAGATCAATCCTGAAAATGGTCCCTGGAGAAAGGCACTAAGAATTCTAGTCTCTAGCAAAATTTCGAAATTAAAAAATCATCTCTTTTACTCTTCAATCATGTTATAAGCATTGTGTTTTAAAGGATTTCTCCTGGTTTATTTTAATTTTATTTTCCTAGGAGTCATCCTATCTTTCCCTGCTTTGCTAGTATTGTATTGGTAGTGAGGTGTTGGTAGTGGAAGGAAGGCGGGGTGAGCAATTTCAAAAAGGGTTTTGCATGATTCAGTACTGCGTAACTGTAAGTTCATTTCTAAAACTCCATTTACAGCAGAGACCAAGTCTGGAAGTTCTGACAATGCCTTAGGGGAGCATTCTTCCTGGAAAACTGAGGCATTGAATGATGATGAATACTAATGTAAACCAGGGCACATTTAAAGAAATCCAACTTTAAGATGCCTGAATCTTAAAATATCTTTACATGAACTTTCAAGGGGCAGGTTTTCTGCATTTATATGTAGACTAGAGAAAAAAAAGTCTAGTTTCTATGTCACAGTTTCTTACATTTTTTCTTACATTGGATTCTTTGAGTCTATTTCACTTTTATATTATATATCAATCCCTATATTTTGACATTATAGTAAATTTCCATACACATGTAAATGTTTTCATGTTTAATGCTTTTATACTGTTTGTGGGACTCTTGATGGGATAGTCAAGTTGTCTAGTCCATGTCCTAGTATATTCCAACTGTCCAATTACTATTAAGCAGCATATTGCTTAGTCTCCAAGTAGCCATAATTTCTCCTTTTTTAAAAACCGGACCGAGGGGTTTTTAAGCTTTTCTTTAAAATATATATTTTTAAAGATTTATTTATTTATACAACACTGGGTACAGTCAGAAGCGCGGGAGGGTGAGAGAATTTACCAGGGCCAGAGCGGGGAACAGAACAGGCAGACTGACGAAATACACTGCTGAGGGGAGCAGTGGGTGGCAGGAGAGGTCTGTGCGCTATGTGGGACCCTCACCCGGTGGCCGGGGATCCGGCGCTGCAGAGGCTGTGGGCAGCTTCACAACCCAGTGCTCAACCGCTGTGCCACCGGGGAGGCCCTCTTTAAAATATTTTTAATAATATGATTGCTAATGTTTTGAGGAGAGTATAACATCGTTCATTTTGACAAATTATAACCCAGTAGCACTTGATGTAATTATCTTTGAAGTTTACAAAATACTTTTGTAGCCAACATATCATTTCAGCCTTGTAACACATGAACTAAGGAGGGCAAGCAGCTGTTGCTAAAATTCTGATATGCCCAAATCTGCATCTCATCTAGACTGTGGCAATCTTCTAGGAACAGTTTTCACATAAGGGTCTGATGTTTCTTGGAAAGATACCCAGAGGATTTTGTATTCGATGTCCCTGGGATTCTCATTTCCAAAGAGAAAAATACAAAGTTTGCCCCTAATTTCTGGTACGTAAATATGGAATTTTACAAAGTCTGAAAATGACCCTGAAGCATCAGAGAAAATGACATTAGTTACCATTTCAGCAAGATTTTTGCTAATAAAAGTAATTCTGGGTCCGAAGTAATTCCCTCAGTCAATTATGCCATTGTACATTTTTAAATTTAAAGCATTGGAATATTTTTGGTTGCTGTTATTTACTTTCCTCACATCTGTCCTACTCCTGTAGAATGCATGATTTTGTAGCATGAAGGCTTGATCTTTTTTGGTTATTGCTGAATCCACAGCACATGGAATAATGCCTGAAAGACAGTAGGAGTTCCACAAATAATTCTCTCTATGACCTTAGTTCCAGGTCAGATATGAGTTAAGTGTAGGTTTATGTTTCTCAAATGATCTCTGTGCTGGTCTTTTGGGAATGTTTGTTCAGTATGGGCTGCTTTCACAAAAATACTGGATGCTTTAAGCAACAAACATTTATTTCTCACAGGTCTGGAGGCTGAGAAGTCCAAGATCAAGGCACCAACATATTCAGTGTCAGGTAAGGACCTGCTTTCTGTTTTGTATACAGCTGTTGAGAATTCTTTCTGTATCATCACATGATGGGAAGAGTTAAGAGGTTCTCTGGGGTCTCTTTTATAAGGGTGCTAATTCTATTCATGAGGGCTCAATCATCATGACCTAATCACCTTCAAAAGGCCCCATCTCCTAATCCCACCCCATTGGGGGTTAGAATTTCAACATATGCATTTCGAGGGCACACAAACAGTCTATTATAGGGAGTTTGCTTGAATTCACATATTTGTTACTATGCCTTTGCATATGACAGAAACAGAACTTAAACTCATTGAGGCAAAATAAAATTCATGAAATCTACTGGAAAGATACTAGAGTGGAATAAAATTAAAAGGAAAATCCAAAAACTAAGCCAAAATAATGAGGGTGACTCAGATGACCTAAATGACTGGAATGATGGTCTCAAGTGCCCTCAGAACCTCCTCAGGTTCCTTTTGTATGTTTAACTCATTCCTTCAGGTTGGTTGCCAGCACTGACTGGGACTCATGGCTGACGGTTATTGTTGGGCTTACATTCTACAAAATGAGGCCCAATGGGAAGAAGGGACTATTTCTCCTAGGTACAAGTGAACAAACTAAAAAAAAAAAAATCCAGAAAGAACTACTTACTTTGTGTGCCCATTTCTTCCCCAGTCACATCCATTGGTATTAAGGAACTAAACAACAACCTAACCAGGTTAGGTCACCTGGTCAGGTCAACCTATCACTGCCTCCAAGAAGCTGACGCATGAAAGAAAAGGGCCATATAAAGAAATTAGTGGAAAGACCTGCTCAAAAAGAGAATGGAGGATGATGTCCAGAAGATATGAAGGATGCAGTACCAAAGAAAAACGCTTACCTAGCAACAGTGCTTAGTTACAAGTAACAGAAAACAACAGAATTGTGGCATAAAAAAAAAGGTTTTATGTGCCTCACATGAGAGATTCAGAAGTGGGTTGTTGATGGGACTGGGAAACTGCCTAAATTCCTTCTAGAAACTAACTCACTTCTTTGTTTCTTCTGAGCCATCCATTCTTGGTCATAGAATGGTTTTCTAATCTTTAACATCATGCCCAGGTTCCAGGCAAGAAGAAAGGAGAAAGCAAAAAGCTTGTGCTAAATAAGTCTATCTACCTTGGGAGGTGCACTGACAAAAACTCAACTCAAAGATTTCTGCTCACATCTCATTGGTTGGAACTGTGACATGTGACCACCCTAACTGTAGGAAAGGCTTAGAAATGCAGGGTTTTAGCTGGACATTTTATGTCTCAAACAAAATGTTGACTTCCTTAATGGAAAGAGGAGAAATGGGCAGCTAGCAGTGTCTCACTGTTTTTGGAAGTCAGAGCAATCAGGATTTGCTAAAAGATATTTAAAATATTGCTTCAAGGGCCTCCCCTGGTGGCGCAGTGGTTGAGCGCTGGGCTGTGAGGCTTCCCACTGCCTCTGCAGCACCGGTTCATTCCCTGGCCGGTGAGGGTCCCACAAAAAAAAAAAAAAATTGCTTCAAGATCCCTAAATAATGGCATTAATCTCAGTCAACAACAACAAAACAGTGAAAGAAAATAAGCAATAAGCAGAGGATCTGAATATCTTCTCCAAAGAAGATACACAGATGGCCCACAGCCACATTAAAAGGTATTCATCATCTCCTATTATTAGGGAAATGCAAATCTAAACCACAATGAGATATTATCTCACACCTGCAAGAACACCCATTATCAAGACAAGAAACAAAAAGTGTTGGAGAGAGGTGGACAGAAGGAAACTCTTGAACCTTGCTGGTGGAAACGTTATTTGGTGCATCCATTATGAAAACAGTGTGGAGAATCTTCAAAAACTTAAGAAACGAAATATTATTCAGTTATCCCTTTTCTGTATATTCATCCAAAGAATATGAAAACTACAATTCAAAAAAATATATGTACTCCTTTATTCATTGTGACATTACTCACAATAGCCAAGATATGGAAACAACCTAAGGTCCATCAATGGATGAATGAATAAAGAAGATGTGTTGTGTATTGACAATGGAATGCTAGTCAGCTATATAGGAAATGCAGTCTTGCCATTTGTGACATGCATAGAACTTGAGGGGATTATGCTTAGTAAAATAAGTCAGAGACAAACAAATACCATATGATTTCAATTGTGTAGAATACAAAGAAGCAAATCAAACAAACAAAACAAAAACTTAGATATAGAGAACAGGTTGATGGTTACCAAAGGGAAGTGCTTGAGGGTGGATGAAATGGGTAAAGAGGGGATTGATTGTGTGGTGATGGATGGAAATGAGATTTTCCTTGGTGCCCATGACATAGTATATATACAAATCTCAATTTATAATGCTATATGCCTGAAGCTTATATCTTGTTATAAACCAATGTTGCTGCCACAAAAAAATTACTTTTCTAAAACCATTTATGGATAGCTTTCATAGATAGTGATAATAGGATTTAAAAGAAGACTACAACGTCTAGAACTTATGAAGTACCTGGGACTAACAACACAGGAAGTACCTGAAATAGAGAATGGGAACTATGGTGGTCGAATCTGTGGGTTTGTGCTCTGGCTGTCCCTTTCTTAAGGGCCTGGGACTTAATTTTACCCTCCTAATAGGTCAGCTGACCACAGTTTGTTGATGCTAACAGAAGACACAGAGTCTCAAGTCAGAATCAAAGGGCTTTTTTATACTCCTGGTATAGCAAACATCCTGAGTATCACCACCCTTATCGGCTCCCCTTGCTTCCCAAGTTCCCCGGGAGAGACACAGAGTTGTAATCCTCACAGCAGAGGAGCATCGAGCTTAAAGAATCTGCATTTTGTACAGCCAGCAGGAAGCAAGCTTTGTGTTTCTTGTTTCTGCTTTTTGTCTGCAAAGGAGACTTCACTTATCCCTCAAGATTGTTCCTTTCAAACACAACTTAGGGTACAGAACAATCAGGTTACATTGTTTGGCCTAACAAGATGTGCAATAATACAAATGCCCCATGGAGGACTAGAATTCCTGAAAATCCATCCCTCAACCCTACACCATCTTGGCTTCCGGTGAATTTTCACAAGAGGATGCTGCTGTGTTGGCCACTGATTCATTTGACCTAATGGGCAGGGAAAATATTTTTTCAGTTTGTTTCATAGAGCACTTAATAAAGGGTTCTATTAACTTGATTTTAAAGACTTCATCTGTGTCCCAGGACCTAGTTTCAGCTAAATGAAAATAAGTTCTAGGTGGACCAGTAGTCAAATGTGTACTAGTCAGGATGAAACAATCCTGGCTCAATGTGTGTTTTTGTAATATATTTGAGAGGAATCTCATTTGAAGCTACTCTTGATGACACCAGATAGAGCAGAATAGTTTGGGGCCCACCAGGTCAGGTCCATGTGAGTTTTTTCGGATTGCAAAGCACACATATGGGCATATACAGCATGAAGAGCCAGCAGAGCATCAGGCTACCAGCTGCCTTTGCTTCTTGCCTGTGGTGCTGCATCTAAGAGACAAGGAGAGCAGTGAGGGTTTCTTACCACACTCCAACAGCTCCCCTGCTCTGATGGGTTCTCTCTCCAAGCACTGGAATTACTGTTCTTCGCCCACTGCCATAAATATGGGTGTACATCCTGGTAGCTCTAACTTCAGCTTTTTGTAATCACCTTTAACTCAGACTAAGACCTTTTGTCTAGAAGGGTGAGGAGCATGTGAGACAAGGCAGTTCTACAAAACTTACAGAGGTCCCTTACACACACACACTCCATTTAGACCCCAGGGCCCATATAAGGGAGCTCAGTGAGAAGGCATTAAACCAAGTGGTCATCATCCTTATGATAAAGATCTTGTCAATTCCAAGAGCTATTCTGGGTTGCTGAACTAGAATTAAGTTTGAATTCCCTACACCCACTGTTGTCTAGGCTGCCACCCAAAGAGTGGACCAACCAGAATGGCCTGTTACTGCTTACTAGGGAAAGAAAGACCAGACATGCCTAGAAATGGCCAGGGCTAGATGCCATGCATGTAGTAGGCTTGCATGGCAAACAAGAAGCACTAAATTTGGAGAATCCGTTACTCCTTTTTTGATATATAATTGAAATATATTATTTTCAGGTGTCCCAACATAGTGACTCAATATTTGTGTGTTTTATGAAATGAACACCACAATAAGACTAGTAACATCTATCAACATACAAAATTATACTTTTTATCTTGTGATTAGAATTTTCAAGGTCCCACTCTCTTCTTTCAAGTATATGACACAGCATTATTCATTACAGTCACTACTGTATCCCCCAAACATATTTGTAACATAATTGACTGCTTCTATAACAAGCAGTAGTAACCTATTCTTTGTTTTGGAGGCACACATGATTTCATCCCCCCAAGTTTGCCTGTTGTAAACAAAACCATAAGAAATAGTGGGTGAAAAGTGTTCAGGACATGGTATTCTTGGCCAGCCATGTTGAAGCACAAGAGATGATGCAGGAGCATCTATTTAATAGAAACACAAGAACAATTCTTTCAAACTCATTACTGCCTTGACCCAGAAGAAAGACATTTCAACATCACTCAGTGTCCTTGAGAAGAAGACCCTCTTGAGAAAAAATTTCTGTTTGATCTTGATGTCAGAAATAATTGGTCTTCTCCCTAAGAATTGCAAATATTAAAAGGGACACCTTTCCTTCCTTCATGACTGCTGGAGAGGTTGAAGTCAAATATGTGATTTGATTCTAACACAATTTCCAGCACCAGAAGGTCTCAATGAACAAGGTTAATAAAGGAAACAAAACTGTATGTGCATGATTTGATGAGCTCACTTCTGGTTACATTTTATTCTCCTGCTTTTTTATTCCTTAACCTAGTTTCTCTTACTTTAATTTAGGATTGTAGTGAAGAATCACACCTTTTATTTTTAATAAGCTGGTCAATATTGTTATCTCCAAAATTTTCTGGAGAAAATTAATCAATCACGTATTGTCTGGCTGTTCTTCCCATTGCCCTGTGGGGTCTGTTTCCAATGGTTTAGTCAGTTTTGTCTTTTTTATACTCTAGACTTTGTCATGTTCTGTACATGTAGACCCAGACACTCTGGTGTTAATTTGAAAATTCTTCTCATTCTTTTTGTAGCCAATTCAAAATTTTCAGACCTTTTAGCCATGTATTTTACCGGAGACCAAAGTAAAGCTGTCTTTCCTACAAATAATTTTGTGATGTTTTTAGCCATTGATTTTGTTTTATGTGCTTCAGTTTACATTTCATATTGTCCATTTTCCATTTGCCCACATTTCCATATTACTGTGCCATAGGCAACCCAGTACTGCAAATCTGAAGGGAGTAATAGAAAGAGGAGCATCATGTGTCCAGATGCACCTGACTGGGACTAAAGCCTGAAATAGTGTTACCTTGCTTGGCAGTTCTCTTACTAATGTTAAATCAGAAAAATATGTCAGTCCCCTTTGCTTAGAAATAAAATCAATATATCTCATTACATGTAAACCTCTATACATTTATGATACAAATTTGTAACAACAGAGTACACAGAATATGTAATGGGAAAACAAGCACAGGCAGAGGGGAATCCATACATAAGTCCTTTTTTTTTTTTTTTCACATGTTGAAGTCTCCCGTATTGAATACTCATTATTTAAAATTAAAGGATAGAAATCAAGTTGAAAAACAGTAAATTAATGGACAAGATGTGGGGACTACAAGTTGTTTCACTTGGATAGAAACAAGCTTGTTCTCTCTGGTTTTTCTCCCAGGAAAGGAAAATTTAACAATCAGAATAATAAACACTTTGCACTAATAAGAGCAAGGCAGTTGTGGTTTTGGTTGTATAGAGTATCTGGGTTTTATACATTATTTCCCCCTTTGAAAACTGTGGCTGAGATAAAAAGAAAAAGTTCATCGTAAACGGTTACTATAGAAAATTTTAAAAATTAGAATTTTCTTTTAAATGCGTACACTACATCACATTTCAGTCAATTCCAGCAACAAAACCAGTGTTGGCAGTTTTACCAACTGTTTTTAACCAGTTCAGTTCGATCTGTTTCTCAGCTGTTAATACACAACTACCGATCCTTAATTTGTAGAACCACAGGGGAATGTTTAAATAAAAGAACACTCCATTTCATAGTAGTTTTTAAATGAAAACATATGTATCTGTAATAGGGCTTTAAAAGTTTTTTTCAGTAAGAACTTAATGTGTGGCATCTGTTACATACAGGGTGTCTTTTCAGCGTTTCTGAAGAGACACATGCAGCCTGATAAAGTAATAGTTTAGAGTGTTATCTCAGGAGTTATCAGGAATTAAGAGTGCCCAAGGAAGGAAAATTATTGTCAATTATTTTTCCTTTCATAGAAAATCATTTATATTTTATTTATTTATTTATTTTAAGATTTATTTATTTATGCATGCAAGAGCTGGGGTACAGGCCAGAGGTGTGGGGGATGAGAGGATTCACCAGAGACGGAGTGGGGAACAGAACAGGCAGATTGACTGAGATACACTGCTGAGGGGAGCAGTGGGCGAGTCAGAAGAGGTCTGCTGCGCCATGTGGGTTGTTCCCTGGCCAGGGATTGAACTCATGCTGCAGTGGCTGCGGATTGCTTCATAGGTTTTGTCTTAACCCTTGCGCCACCAGGGAGACCCCTATATTGTATTTAGAAAGAGAAGAAGACCTCAAAATACTTTTCCAAAGCTGGTTGAGTTGGAGAAGTTCATGTCTAAATTTGATATGCATAGCAAGTTTGGTGAGACAGGTCAAAACAGACATGGATAAATCACTCATATATCTTGGATTCTCATCAAATGTTTTAAGGTTCCTTTGTGCAGTCTGAATGTTAGAGTTCATAATTATAAAACTAAAATCATCTTTTTACAATATATTCCTATTAATGGAGTAAGGGTTGGTAAACTACCCTAATTAGATATATATTTGTTATGTGTATTGCACACACACACACACAATTCAAGCCGTTAAGATGTCATATTTCGTCTCTTGTACCACTTAAATTTTCTTCTATTTCCTGAGTCATAGGATTTGTGTTTATTAGTATCCCTCTCCATCTTCTTTAGGATTCCCAGAACCCTTTCTCAGCTACTTTTATTTTTTTTTAAAGATTTATTTATTTATGCATACAAAAACTGGGGTACAAGCCAGAGGTGTGGGGCGGGGGGATGAGGGGATTCACCAGAGACAGATTGGGGAACAGAACAGGCAGAGTGACTGAAATACACTGCTGAGGGCGAGACTGTTGAGCAGTGGATGAGACATGAGAGATCTGCTGCGCCATGTGGGTAGCTGCCTGACTGGCTGGGGATTGAACTCATGCTGCAGAGGCTGAGGATAGCTTCATAGTGCTGTGCTTAACCCCTTGCGCCAGGGAGGCCCTTAGCTACTTTTAATATATGTGATCAAATAAATCCCAAATGAACTTTGTATAAATCAGTAAAGGTCAAATATTTTCTACATTCCTATATATTATTTGTACTTTATACTAGCATTTTCTCAGTATTTCCAAATACATTGGTAGGATTGAGCTTATTCAAAATTTTTTAGATAATCTTGAATACCTTGGGTGAATGTAAAGTTCTCTCACGTTAATAATATTTCTAGTTGCCACAGGATGCAGCCATAATGTGGGGATGCAGATTGATACAAAGCTTAGCTGATATGTCCTTACTGTCACCATATTTTGAGATATGTACATACACACGTATCTTTCCATGAATATATGTACATACAGTAGATATCAATCTGAAAATATATATCAGAAGGTAGCAAAGCAAAGTGGCCAAAGCCTTTGTGCTGGATTACAGTGGTTTGAGTCCAAATTCCTTGACTTGCTGATTAATCTCTGTACCTCAGTTTCCACATCTGTAAAATGAGATAATAAAATTGTGGGGGGGGTAAGGATTAAATGAGTTTACACAGGCAAATGCCTGTGAAATGAAGGCATTTAAAAACTTCAGTTATTAATATCTACACCATATGGATATATACCTATATGTATGCAATACATAATGACTTAACTTACAAAATAAGATAATTTCTATATGTTGCTAAACCTTTTATATGTGTGCTTCCTGTATGACATTTTTAGATTTTCTTGGAAATTTCACAGTGATCTAATGACAGTGTGAATGAGCATACCTACACAGCTCATGTCTGGACTATACCTAGTATATATTTGGCATTTTAAATTACACACCCAGTGGAATAATATTTATCACTGAAAACTGGTCTAATACTGAGTGTAAATGGCATCGCAGTGGAGCAGTCAGGTTTGCATGCCAGCAAGACCACTAGAAAGTTGTATGATTTTGGACAAATCCTTTAACCTCTCTAAGCTTTAGTTTTCTCACTTGCAAAACGGGAAGTAACATTTCCTGCACATTTGTGGCAAAGAGAGTTGAAATACATTTTTAAAGTGCTTGGCCAAGAGCCTGGCACATAATAAATGCCTGATAAATGGAAACACTGATCTTTAATGTGTCAGTCCTACTTCCAATGTAGATTGTTTTTTTTTTAAAAGTCCAGCACAAACATCCCACTGGACGGTTTTGATCAGTGATGCTGTTGCTATGTAGTGATCATGGTTAGTCTTCACAGCATGTGGTTTCAATAATTATAAATGGTTGCAAGTGCTGCTGCCTGGAGGAAAGGTTGGTGTAATTCAAGTTTCACCATCTATCACCAGGCAGCTTGCCACTTTGCCCCTTCATCCCTCTGTCTACCCCCGCCTGTCACCAGGAAGCTTATTAACCCCAGCAGCAGTCAGTACTGAAGAAGCAGTAGAAGCAGGGACCTTCAGGAGCTAGAACCACTCTGTTTGGTGGGGCTAGGCTAAGCAAGCACATTTGTCAACCATTGCTGGAGACCCAGGGCCACAAGACCCACTTTGTCCTTTTATTTTCATTGACCATGTTCTGAGAGAAAGGGCAGTGGAAGTTCTCTGTAAACAACAATCCCTTTTCAAATGTGATGCCTTTTCAAACAGTTGCTAGTGAGGGGAGATTTGTTGTAGTTTTGCGGGATTTGCCACTAGCACATTATATAAGGACCTGGACCTGACCTTGTATTAGCTCATCTTGAAAGCAGCTACCTGTGTGTTATGAGACTATATCACTCAGTGCATGCCAAGGAGTCCTCTGAGTAAAACACTTAAATTCAGAGAGAGTACAATTATTGATGAATTCTGCTTCACCAGAATTCTTTCCTTATAGGCAAGTGGCTTGAACTCAAAGCCTGAATGTCATGGGAAATGTGAGGAAAAGTAACATACAAGAAAGGTGTTCTGTGTGCAATCAGAGAATTGTTTCACATGGTGGTCAGGCCACATTGCCATAGCAGTTCTAATATTATCATCATCCAGGGTCTCTCTCATTAAATACTTAAGAAAACATAGTAAAAGTGTTTAAGGTCACACATTTTTAGAATGCCATATCCAGAGATATATCCAAGCAGTGAACGATCACACTACTTATAAATTCTCACAGATGATAATTTAGAGTCCCCATGAAAGCCCTCAGTTGATTTGATTGTCCTCTTAATTACTGGGCTCTGTGCTATCAAATATTTGTGGAAGAGGAAGCTTTCTTTATGGGAGTGGATAATAACCGTGCTTTACACTTTGAAAATTTTGCCTTGAGTTATTAAGATTTGCATTTCTCACTTGTGTTCTGAGGAAAGGTGTTTAGCCATTTTTAGAAAGCAGGTACCAAATAATCAATCGTCAAATACCCCAGAAAGTTTCCGCCCTAGCCAAGTGCAAAATCTCAGGTATTAACAATCCACCTCCAGAAACAAATCTACAAAGGGTGGAAAGTGGGAGAAAGGATGTATCACTTTTCTAGGTGAATATATGATGATTGCCATGTGTTGCATTCATTAAAAAAATATATTTGCCTACTAACTGCCCTTTAGAAACGAGCCAGAAAAAAAGTCTGCGAGAGGTGGTACAGGCAGGGAAGCCCTGAGCTTCGCTCCAAAGCTGCTTCAGTGCCCTGCTCTTGCAGGCACGTGAAGAACAAGCAGACGGTGGTCACTGATGTCCCTGCCGTGCTGCAGCACGCTGGGAAATCTGGGGGTGCTCAGGGACATGGTTCATCAGTGGGTGCGCGCCTGAAGAAAATCACAGGGATGGGGAAAGAGAACATGCAGATGGCATAAAGCTAGAGAAGAGGAGGGAACTGCTCAAAAAAGAAACGTGTTGCTCGTATTGTGTCTTAGTCCCCTTCCCTCTCCTCTTCCCTCAGACCCGCTTCCTCCTCGTGACACCTCTTTCCCCGCCCCTTTCTGGACACCAGTTCTAGAAAGAGCCTTTGGGACCCCCATCCCCCGCCACCCAAGTCAGAGATCTAATAGGATTTTTATTTTTCCCTCCTGGCAACCCGGCAGGCTGTTTTAAATCAATGAAAGTAAGATGGGAAGAGATAAGTGCGGAGCAGCCCGGGAGCTGTCAGAGTACACACTTCAATCAGCCCCACAGCTTCTGCTCAGGGCTTTACCCACCGAGTTTGTCCAGGTGGTGATGTAACCTGAAGGGTGTCTCCGTCGGCTTCACGAGTCCACTCGAGTGTCGCAGAAGTCCAAGTCCCGTGCCCAGCCTTATTTGCCCCTAAGTATGAATGAACCTCTCTTCTTGGGCATTGGGTTCTGGGGCTTCACCCACAAAAAGCCAAATCAGTTTAACCACCCCGGAGGCAGGGGCGAGAGCGCCTCAAAACTTTTCTTCCTTCCCCGAGGAGGAGTGGTGGTTACAGAATGCGGGTGGCGGGACCCGCGGGCGCAGAGCCGGCTCGGGGTGGCCGGGCAGCTGCAAAACCCCGGCTCTCCAGCCCTCGCGCCGCCCCAGCCGGGCAGACCGCGGTTTCCCTGGCAGGAGGTTCAGGGTCACTCACAAGCCCCCCACGCGCGCCCTCCGTGCGGGCTGCACTGCGTGCACCCGGGGGTGGGGTCCAGAGGGGGCCCAGGTAATGAGGACTGGGCAGCGGGTGAGTTTCCAGCGCAGGGCAGAAGTTGACAAAGGGGACTTGACTAAACACGAATGCGTATTTTTAGATGCGAGCTCCTCCGAGATCTAGAGATAGCCCACTCTCTCTGCCTCCTTCCACTCCTGCCCTTTCATTTTATCACTCCCTGAAGTGGAGGGCAGATTTTTTTTTTTTTAAATACATTCCTGCACGGTGTGGGTAATCGCCGCGTAATTTACAATCTAGTTACTCTGCAGCAGACCGGGGAGCAAACTCTGGGGCTCCTTCCCTTCGGATGGCCAGAGAGGGCGGCCGGGCGGCCAGCGGCAGAAAGGAGGTCAGGGTGGGTTTGCGGGAGCTCAGGGGCGACCTGGAGGGGGCCGGAGCCCCCGGCGCCGCCCCCGCGCCCGCCCCCGCCGCGCCCCCCGGGGCGGGCGCCGGGCCGCGGTGACCGCCGGCTGGTGCGCTGCCCTCGCCTCCCCCATTGTTCCTACTGTCTTTTTGCCTTTTGTTATTTGCACTCGCATTGTGTTGTTTGTCTCTGAAGCCGCCTCATGACCAGCAAAGGGATTTCACCTCGTCCTTGAGAGCTACACGGGGAGCGCGAGCGAGCGAGCAAGCGAGCGAGCCGGGGGGAGAGGGACACGCGCGCGCGCGCACACACAGACACACACACACACACACACCACACACACACACACACACGCGCGCACGCACACACAGGAGTGTAAAAGGAGAGCCACCCAAACCCATCTCCATCTCCTCCCGAGGGCCCCCAGCCCGCCACTGTGCCACTTTGCATCCCACGCCAGAGGACACCTTAGGAGAGCGGGTAAGGTGCGTGAATCGCCGCGTTTTAACTTTGTTGTCGGTCCCCGTGCGGCGGTGGGCAGAGCTCCAAGGCGCAGAGCTCCCTGCGCCGCTGCCGTGCCGCCGCGCGGCGCGGGTGCCGGGCTCCAGCTGGAGAGCCGGCGCGGGAGCCGCGGGAGGGGGCCGCCCCGGAGTTTCCCCAAGTCCAGGGGGAGGGGGCCGGGCTGGGGGAGCGAGCCGCGCCCGCGGCTGCCGACGGGCGGCGGCCCTGACACCCGCGGGGGGCGGCCGACACCGTGGCCTTGGCCCGGGTTCAGGCCAGGGGATAACTTTGGATGAGCGTGGGGAGGCTGCGTGCGGCGGCTGGTATTGTTTTCCAAGTGGCCGCGGTGGAGGTGGTCCGCCGAGGGCAGGGCAGGGGCTCAGGAAGAGCTCAGGCTCGGGTGTGCATGCCAGCCAACGCCGAGCGGCAGCCCCCAAAAGTTGGACAAAGCCCCTTACCCTGCCGCAGTTAGGAAGGCGACCCCCCAGCCCACCCACTCAACCTTAATTTTGCCCCCTTTCGTCTTTTTTGTTTCGCTTTCTGCCATCCCCCTTCTTACCATTCCCCCCTCCCTGCAGCCCGGAATTTCGGAAACAAGTCTCATCCTTCTGGATTCTAGGGATTTCAGAGACCGGAAGCTTTCGTTTTAATTGCAACTACTTTTTCCCCACCCCACTCAGTACACGAAGTGGAGACCACTCACGTGCTGTCACTTTAAGCGCGGGTTTAGGAGATCCCACCAGCACTTTGGGGCTACAATAAGAAGCCAGGGAAAGAGGTTATACGAGTTGAAATCAAATTGGATTTGGAAATGTTTGCGTTTGATAGCAGCAGTTTATGGCGTATTGATCTGCTGGCAACTGATGCACACGAAGCACTGTTTACATATTTTAATAGTCATTTTCCTTACACTTTGCAAAGCGAATATGTTAATAAATAGATTGACGCTGGTGACTCTCTGAAGACGTTGGCTTCTGTGACTGCATTCAGAATGTGGTGAATGTGAATTTAATGTCTTCCCTTTTCAACTAAAGCAGGTCAAAAGGAGGGATTCTGTGACTATGCAAAAACGGGTATTCCCGCAGTCTGGCCAGCCGGGCACTCTGGGTGGCAGACAACTGTACTTCAGAAAAGTTTAGGGATTTGTTCTAACGCAGTTGGATTTCTCACAATATCCAGATATCCAAAGTAGTTTTCAAGAAAGGCATGAGCCCTTTTCCCCAGAGACTGCCTTCCTGCTCAGCACAGTTCTTTAGTCAAAGGCAAGACCAAGGGAGATCTGTGGGATTTTGGGTAATAAGTGTGGGAATCTGCAAAGGGACTAGACAGAGTGATTTGTTTCCTTGCTGCTCATAAATAATGGCCCCTAGTATCCTTAAAAAAAAAAAAAAAAAAAAAAAAACCACACAAACAAAACAGGCCAATGAAGTAGGCGGTGGAAGATTTGTAGGCAATGGACATTTCAATCAGAAAAACCAGAGCAGAGTTTTTGATCTGGATTACAGGAGTGAGTCTCGATTGCCAAGAGCGATTAGGTTAAGGGCCAGATGGTTTTAAAGTATACGGAAATGTTTTTTAAGTTTGACTTTTATAGCATTTACAAGGAGGACGATTTCTGAGATGAGAGTCTTTACAGAACTGCTCAATTTTGTTCTGTCTAATTTTGAAGGAATTCAGCTGCATGTGAACTGTTGTAAGCTCTGATAGGGAAGGAATCTGGTTTCAAATGCAGATACAGTGAGACAAAGTTTCTGGGGGTGCTTCTTCCTGATTTAAATATAGCTCTGAGGCTGAAGCCTAGATAAATCCAGCCGCAATGATTTAAAATCAAAAGTACTTACACTGAAAGTTCTCTTAGGCATTGTGCAAAGTTCTCCTGCAAATTATGTCATCAACTGTTTATTCCTCAGAACTATACTAGATAAAAATCACAAGCATCACTTAAAACTGATGCAATACAGCCTTCAATCCTTAAACTAGTAGGGATTGCCTTTGTTTGCCTAAAAGGTAGATCTTTCATCACATGAGTTGTTTAAAAACATTTAATTGTGGGGGTGGGAAGGGATGTGCATAATTATTTAGTTATTTGTGTTAATTATATAGCAGCATACTCGCTTGAAATTCTTTCTATTTTTTTCCTTTCTTTCCAGTGGTCTTCTTACATCCTTGTGCATAAAGAATTTAGAGTTTTTGTTTACTTGTGGGTTTTTTTTTTAATCTTTTTGTAGCCTTTTTGAATGGGCAACATAGAGCCAATCTGATATAGATTTGAAAGAGAAAACTCTTAATACAGGAAAAAAGAACACCAACTCTTAATACAGAAACCTTGTATTAGTTTTGTTGTTGACCTGACACAGTTCTGGTTGAATGGCATGTTATATACAAGATTCAAAACTCTCAAACTTATTTGGTAAATAAACAGGCATTTGCGATCCAGTGGTTATTTCAAGTTAACTTAGTTCTATACATGTAAATGCACATCCTGTTTAGACTGACACATGGTTTTGTAAAGGAAAAAAAATGAATATATGCTTATAAAGATGTTATCTGTACAGTATGTAAATAGTAAATAACAGAAGAGTGGAGTTTATACTTAGGTATGATGACTTTTTATTTGGGCGGGTCTTTGATGGGGTTAACATTTAAGCTATGAGAGTTTAAAACTTCCTTTGCCACTTAAAAGAATGAACTTGAATGCTTGCAGAACTTTTTAATAAAGCAAATGAAAAATATGATATTTGATGAAAAGGGTATACTGTCTTCTTGAAAAAGCTGTCTTTTTCTGAGTGATCAGTAATCATTGTTCTGAAGGTATGTCGGGTTGTGTGTGTGTGTGTATCACACACATACATATATATACACACACATATAAAAAGTAATATCCAGGGCAGGATAAGACTTGTTTTTAGTAATCTCCTAAAATACACTGGATTTCAAATGACTTGGAGTTCTAATGTTGAACACTTTAGATTTCCAGCAGGTAAAATTGTTGGATATGATTGATTGGCACAACCTGAATGATTCACCCAATAGCTAACTACCTGCACTGGTAGAGAATGCTATAATTAGAGTTTTGAGAGGAACCTGGGAAATGTATTTGTCTAGGCCTGAATTCATTGCAATCCCTCACACACCCATCATAGATTTTTAGCCTGAGAAATAGAGATTTATTTTAGAGGCGAAGAAAGTGCTTGGCTGTTTCAAATAAACTATATCCAGGACTTAGATTTGTAGATAGCTAATAAAATAAAAGTTTCAATTTTGTTCCAAACATTGTTTTAAAACACCCATTTGTAAATTGTCTGCATTTGGTTTTCATATGTTAATGATTTGGGATCTGAAACTTCTTTCAGAAAGGCATTTTGGTTTATCTTAAAAAACACCACACAAAACTGTCTAAACAACTCTGTAAATAAACTGTTCCAAATGCCTCAATTTGATGAATGAATTAAAGAATTATAGTTCTTAATCCAATTATGATCACTCTTGTTATTCCATTTCCCATTTGGGGGAACTTGGGGAGTAGAAATGGTAAATGAATCTTAAATGTGAGTGGGTCTGGGTGGTTTATTTGCTGTGTATGCTATATCCCAAATAATTCCTCATATCCAACAGTGAGGAGGATTTTAGACATAGATATGTTATTAAATGATTATCGATAAAGCTGAAAATCACTCTTAATGGAGGAGTAAAACCAAGTTTTTAAGAATATGAAGCAAGGATCTAACCTTTTGTTTAAAAATAATGAATTTTATTGTAAAGGGGGAGAATGGATGCTCATTTGTTGGATATACACTCTGGAACTTTTAGTCACTTGCAGCTGGGTCATTTAGGGACATTTCCATGGTCCTATTCAATCAACTTTACCATATTCTATGTCCTTGTTTTTAAAACTAAGGGGAATATGCATTGGGGTTGTTTCTTTCAATCCCCTAGCCCTTTGTCTATATGGGGACTTTCAAATACTCTCTTAATCAGGGACATGAACATTAGGATGGGCCTCTGATAAGGACCCAGTTTGCTTCCATGAATCCTTCAGAATTCCTGCCCCATTTGCCCAATTTAACCTCTGGCTCATAAACTAATTAATTCGAAGATGTTACTAGCTCATTCATAGGTTTGATTTTCTAACTAGATATTGTTGTTGCTGCTATTATTATCATCATCATTACATTAAGAGTTTATTATGACCATCTAATTCCTTAGAGAAAAACTTGTAGAGATTACAAGTTTCATGAGAAGCTGCCAGAAAAAAATATGTGTGAACACAGGGAGTTCTCAGTACCTCTCTAGTCGTCTAGTCCTACCTGATAGGCAAGTAATTATTCTACTTACAGGTAAGGGTGATATTCAGTAGGGGAAGCATATGAATAAAATGGGGGAGGGCAGTCATGAATGTATTTAAATAATATACTAAATAACCACCCTTTAAAAATTAAACCTAAAGTTTAAGAAAGCCACCCAGAAACCCCCCAAAAAATGCTAATTTCTGGGATTAGCAATGGTTTTGATGGTGGTGGTATTGAATTCTACAGGTGGAGTCCGTTTAGTCTTTATTGCTTACAGTTCATGATAAGGTATTAAAAAATAACTTGGTTCTATCTTGGATACTTAATTAGTTGTCATTCGATTATTTCATGATGATGTGGCCCCATATCCAAAGGGGGCAGAGAGCAACAGGCAGGAAGATGGTAGGGATCTGGTTGGCCTCCAGCCTGCATTCTCTGGACACTCAGACCCTGCAGCATCAAGTGACATGTTGGAATTAGGAAATTCAGGAGGGAACCAGCATGCATCAGGGGCATCCCACTATTTTGGGGAACATCTTAATTTAGGTGTAGGTATAATTCTTCTAAGACTTCATTTGGAGTTTTGACTATTCAGTATTGTCTACAGTTGGAGATTTTAATGCTTTTTTCTTATATGTCTTGGATTATAGTAGAAAGTGTATGTCAAATTCCTAGCACAGAATCTATCATGAGTTAGGTGCTTAGTAAATGTGAACTACATGTTTCTTTCCAGTCAAATCTAGATTTTGATAATTAATAATGTTTGGAGCTTTATTTTGTACTTCCTTTGAACTTATTTGTGTCTAAGAAGAAAAATATATCACTTCTTGAGACTGAGATCAACACTTTAAAATAGCGATTCGGTTAATGTCTATATATGATCTCTGACAATGTGGTTTTATTAAGATGCTGTATTTGGTGCAAGTGTGAATTCTATCTTTTATTCATATAAATGTTCCTTCAGTCATTAACATTTTATCCTACATAACAAGGTAAAGGCAAACAAAAATGTTAGAACCTAATTGTAGTTTTCCCATCTTATCCTTTATGATTTCTTGTAACCTATGTAAACTAGTGAAATTTATTGTGACTTTATCCATTGACAGTCATCTACCTCTGGGTTCTATGAATTTTACATGTGGATGGAAAGAAATTCCACTTGGAAAAAGAAATAAATATTTTACTCTTTGGGGTCAATTGACCCTTTCAAGAGAATCCCATAGATTTATTTCAGTTGGCTGTCAGGAGCAAGGCAGGAAAAGTTTGAAGAGATGATATATATTAACATGGAGAAATTAGTGGTTATTTCTCTTCCCAATGAAACAGAATTCTTCTATAATTACAACTGACCAAAGATAAAGGAAAGCCTCTTAAAAAAAGCAAACATATGACTTGGTTATTGCATTAATTTGGGTCGCTCCAGAAGCAGATGCCACGATGGGGTTAGATGTGTAAGAAGTTTGTTGGGATTGGGAGGAGAAGGCTACTTGGAGATCCAAATCTGACATTTCTGCAGAGAAGGAAGGAGGATTGAACAGAAAGATGCTCTGTGGATCATGGACCAGGAAAGTTTGGCTAGGCAGGTCAGAGTGGGCCATTGGAGCAATCCTGGGGCTGGAAGCAATGGCCTGCATCTGCACTTACCTGAAAAGCAGCCCCAAAACATAATCTTGGTGTAGAGACATGGGCAGTAGGTGGGGCACTGAATCCAGTGTATTTGGCCGCAGGAGATGGAATGATTGAGTGGTGGTTGGCAGTACTATGAAACCATTTCTGAGCCTAAAGGATTTGAAGTGATGAAACAATTGCCACTAATTGATATGGAAATGTTTGTTTGCATTCCCCCCACCCCCAAGAACCTATTAAACACTGTGTGTTTAAATCACACATAAAAAGTTTAACTAGATTCACATATAGTAAAAGCAGGAATGCTGCGATAAATATACACCTGTGCACAGTAGTTCCTGGATGGAGCTGGGTGGAGTTCCTCAGTGTTCTGGGTGCCACTGTCCCAAAACTCACACCCATACTGTGGCCATTCCTTTAGCAGTCCTTTCCCTCAGTAAAAATGGGTACTTAATGTAGTAGGTGTTTCGCAAATGCCCAGTGGCACATTTGAACTTTTCTTTTTGTTCCTTAATTATGTTATTGAAATAAGGTTGGTTTACAACACTGTGTTTTAGGGGTACAGGTTCACACTTACATAAATGTGTGTGACCACCCCCCCCAAAGCCCTAAGCAGGGAATATCCATATAGCCCAGTGGTTAGCAGCTCACCCTTGGGTCACAGTTAACAAAGACCTTGCAATTTCTTTGAGATATAGCATCCTTTATAATCCTCCACAGCAAAATGAACATTGGGACAGTATCACCTCAGTCCTGGACAAGATTAAATGAGATTATACAGAAATCCACAGTACTGGGCAAGGTCCAGAGGAAATGCTCAATATATATTGCCCTTTTAAAAATGTGCAGAGAGGTATAGGTGAATAATTTTATCAAGCCGCTGTCAATATATTTAGACAATAGATATTTCATGTAATTAGAAGGCATTGTTTATGCAAGCAAAACATACTTGGCATTTTGCCTTTTAAAAATAGCTCAGTTTATTTCTCCTGCTTCAATCTTTTATTTTTCATGTCAGGTTAGTAAAAATGCTAGACCCACTGACCTTGACGTCTTGTTAATTTGTCCTCAAGCATGAGGAGGATGGAAGCTCTTCATTTTCTTACACCACCCCTCCCCAAGCATCCTATTCAGCTGAGAAGCAACTAGCAATGCAATTCTGCATTTTGTCTGGAGCTCAAACACCTTGCCGGTCTCTGCTCCCCTATTCGACAGCTCCTAAACCAACTTGCCACAGCAGCACAGGCCTGAACTCAAGTGGCCCTCAGCGCGAGTGCCCGCTGTGACGAGTCACAGAGCCACAGCACTTGGCTGCGTTGGATTTGATCACTGCCATGAGCAGCCCTTCGATTGTCAGCTAAGAGACCCTTCAGGGAGTTGTCCCTTAATAGAAAGTCTCTTTTCTTCCCTCCTGTTGTAACTTTAAATTAAAAGAAACTGTAGAGAAGCTGGCAGCATGGCCGCAGTCCATTCTTCTACCCACTGGGAGAAAAGCATCTGTGAAAAGACGTTATTGGACTGAGAATTGAGTTGTTGCTATTTGGGGTGGGGGTGAGAGGCGGGGGAGGCGGTGGTGGCTGAGAACCACGTTCAGCCTCGGACGGATCCCCAATGATGGCATGGAGTCTGAGTCCCTCTAATGGGATGGCGAGCCAGCCTTCACCTCTTACAGGGGGATGTGGATTTAGCATGTTAGTTGTAAGAGGGCTCCCTGGGGCCACTGGTAGGTATTTTGCCCCTGATTTTAGGTGCTTCTGTGGGTTGTGTTGCGGGAAACTGGCACTGGGACAACATGAGAATCCAAGGAGGTTGGGAGGCAGGAAAAGAGAGCTAATTTTTGACACGTTGCTCAGACAAGTGACCCCTTTGGGGAATCTGTGCCAGGATCAGGACCTCTTGCTGTGAGGCTTTTGGCAAAGTTTTCCCAAATAGTGAGCACTGGTTCCTTCAGCATCTCTGGTTCAAAAGGCAGATGCACTTAATGTTTCTGCGAGGAAAAGGAAAAGATGCTCGTCATTTGGATGGTTTGTTTTTTAGAGGTCATTTGTCACTCGAGTCTGATCCCTCCGTCCTGGACTTTCTACCCTCTGGTGGCTCCATTGCCATTCTGGGTAAGGGTCTGCCCACATCAGATGACTGCTAGGATTTCTTGGTGGAATTCATGGCTCCTGAAAGCTGAAGTTGTTTGATGTGTAATCGCAGGAACTAACTGGGGTTTGCCTGTGAGCTTTCCGGATGCTGGGTGCGATGCTGTGGAATTGGCATTCTTTCCCAAGTCTCTGGCACCATCAGCCTCATTAGCTTACTTTTGCACCAGGATTTGTTTTTGAATTAGTGCATACCAATTCTTCTCGTTCTGTCTTGCTTTTTCTTACTTCAGCCTCTCAGCCTCATCTCCACCATCCCTTCAATACTAGTAAAATAGCAGTGTCTTTTCTATGTTAAATCTGAAAATAAATATAGTAATTTCAATGCATACTAAACAAGTCAACATCTCTGTATGCAAAAAAAACTTAGTAGGCCCACTGATTGTTTCTGAGGACTTTAAAAAATGACCATTCTCTACCTGACTCCCTTTCCTTGGCTTTATTTATTGGATGTTTCTAAACATTTCTCTGACCACAGGGTCTTCATTCTCCTGGTACACTGACCACCCTGCATCGTGTTGATCTCACTGGATAAAGTGAGAAATAAATACATTACTGCCTAGTTTGAAAGAGGTAACTATAAGATGACACAATGTTTCCCATTAGAATGTAAGCTCCCTGAGGATAGTGTGTCATCCCTAAGACAATCATGAGCCAAAAACTCAGTAACAGAATGACTACCAAGCCAACATGTATTGCACAGTGAAATTCATTTTCATTCAAGGCAACCCTGTGTTATGGGAAAGTGGGAACGTTGACAGTGGCTGAGCATGGATGGTGTTCCAGACAAAGTGCTAGGCTCTATACAGGGCCATCTCAGGTCATCCTTACAGCCCCCTCATTCGATGCATATTGTCTCTTTTCACCATGGACAAAGTCCCATGGGTCAGGTGCTTGCTCGTTTTCCTCAGTGTACTGGATTTCTGTCTCTTTGCCTCCACTATTGCCCTCATGTTGTGGGCAGGAAGCTGGTGTGGGGTTCCGCTTCACCATAGGGGAGCACTAAACATACCTGTCTATTTATCAGAAAGAAGAGTTAGGAAGAACAGGTGGGAAGTGACACTGAAAGCAAACCATGGCTGACTGTAAAGTAATTTCTACAAGTTGTTATCTTTTAAGTATCCACTGATCCATTGATTAACCAAAAATTATTTATTGGCTACAGATGCATGTTGTTTAAACTTGACTTAATAGGGCATATTTTATGACTTGAAGCAGAGATTCTGAATACCTAAAAACTAACATCAAAGGAAATTGTAGAGCAGTGTTTCCCAAAGGTGATCACCTAGTCATGAATTGAGAGCCACTTGGTATATTTGTAAAAACCCACCTTTCTGGTCCCCATGCAGATGCAGGGAATCATAATCTTTGTGTTTGTAGCCTGGGGGCTTGCATTTTTAATAAGCATTGCTGGTGATTCTTTTGCACATAAAAGTTTGAGAACCTGTGATAAAAAATGTTACTGATTTTGTTTGGTAGTAAGTTATATATATATATATATATATATATATATATATGGCTATATATCTATATATCTATATATATATGCAGTTTTATATATATATAAAATTTAAGTGAAATGCTTGAAGAAAAATGGCAGTACCATGAAAAACATGGTTAGATGGCTAGAAAGACCTTTTTTTGTATGATGTGGCTTTAGGAGTTATTTGAATTAAAATGTGAATTTGAGTGTATAGAACCCTAACATGCTTAAAGTCAAGAGTGGGGGGAACTGACAGCATGGCTATTCTGTCCATTCAAGACTTAGAAAGAACTTTCTAATGGGATAAATCTAAGGTAGTTAACCAGGCCTCAGACCAGAGGTGGATGACTCCAGCCCTGTATCTAAATACTTGCCCGTGTCTGGACTATTGTAGTTGCTTAAAGACTTTTGTTTAGCATGTAAACAATGAGAGGGAGCAAGAGAGAGCGAGAGAGCGAGAGAGCGAGAGAGCGAGAGAGCGAGAGAGAGAGAGAGAGAGAGAGAGATAGGAGGAAAATGGACTGGAATAGTTTGGTTGTGATAGCTTGTGTGTTCTTGTGGATAAAGAAGTCAGTGAACAGTATGCCGATAAGGAATCCTGGTGAGATGACTTAATACAAGGACATGGATTTAATTAGTCTAATATGGTCTTTACAGGGGAAGTGCCTTCACACACACAAATCAACAAGACAAATACAAACCTGAGGCGCCAATGAGGGGGCGACTGTGCATTGTCTTGGAGCATCAATTACTCTATGAGGACAAAGGACACAGTCTGTGGGGTTCTCTAGCACCTAATGATGACTTGGTGAACAAATAGTGGGGTGTCCCCATGGCCTGGAGAAGAATGCTTTGAAATGATACTAAGAGATCTTGTAAAAAGAAAAAAAAAATTTATACATGCCAACCAGTAGATCGGTGATGGTCAAAGTAACTAGTCTTCATAAATCTTCATGTTCTTAGTACGTTTAGAGTTTACTAGAGGCTCCATCCAGTCACTTGCCTGTCATCAAGTTGGGCTTTTGCTGCCGACACCACATTTGTGTTCCTCTTTCAAAGCTGCACCGTAGGGCCTGGCAGAGTGCTGTACCGATATTAGCTAGTTAATAAATATTTGCTGACAACTCAATGAGATCATGAAGCAGTTTGGCCTGGGGCTGGGGGAGGTGGGAAATTGAAAGCAGTTGGAGAAGAGAGTTGCCCTCATTCACTTACAATTGCCAGTGGCACTTGTCACCCAGCTACCTTGAAGTAGGTCCATTTACCATATAGTTCAATGTGTGGTTATTGGAATCTTGAGAGGAAGGATGTTTACTGAAGTAATGACTGCAAAGGTGTTCAGTATTTTTGGAAGAGGCAGCCATTCCTTTGATCTTCAAAGTCAGGGTGGAAAATGTATTGGGGGGTGGGGGGAAGGGGATGGTAAAAAGTAATTGTAAACTAACAGGAATTTCAGTAGAAAAATGGCTTGAATTCAAGCCATGTAATGGTAACATCAGTGCAAGTCTCCTGGCTCAAGCCCGGCATACTGCTTTGGAAATAAAAGGAGATTGTGTAAAGAATTAGCAATACAAGGCATTTTTAAGTGCTTTATTGCAGAGGCTTGTGATACTCTGTGAAATCTATGCAGCCTCTTTCTTCCCGCTGTGCTTAATTTCAGAATCTGATGCTATTACCTATCCTTGGAGAAAAAAAAAATATCACTCTGTTAACTCTTAAAAACCGAGTTTAACGTTGCATTTGCTTTCTACAGCATCTTTCTGACATTTCTCAGAAAGAGTGAAGTGGTGTGTTTAGCCACGGAGGGTTTGTCTTCACCTTTGGTGTCTAGGATTGCTTCTGAAGGGTGACATTAGATTAAGGGGGCAAGTTGGAAATAAAGTTTAGATATGGCTCAAACAGTTTGAAGAATAAGGTCCCTGAAAGGGTCAGCAGCGGTTGTTTGGCATGGTTCCCAATCAGAAGCCAGAAAGGTTACCAAAAAAAAAAAAAAAACAAAACAAACCAGGAGAAGCCAAGGCAGGAGTTAACACTTACAGTATAGGTGGTTCTCTTCTTGTAACATGTTGATATGCCCACTAAAAATAAGTTCCCTGGCATCCATCACTGTGCCTCTGCAACTCTATCCAGCTTGAAAAAACAGTTGATGTCGATTGATAGTTTACCACAGGCAGCCATTGTGTTTAGCAGTTTATTTAAGTTGCTCCTTCCCAGTAACTCTGAAGTACATAAGGAGACTGAGCTTGACCTAGGGGGCCATAGCTGGCAAGTAGTGGGGCTGAGACTTGGATTCAGTGATCCAATTCTGAAGCCTGAGTTCTTACCCATTGTAGTGTAGGAAGTCTATTTTAAGTCATGTTGAGTCATCCCTCAAAATGATGCTTTATTTCTCCCTTTCTTTATACCATGTATGCGTCAGTATCACCTCCGACATGCTCTGAACTATTGCAGAGTTCTCCAGAGTAGGATCTCTCCTTAATATATGCTCTATTTACTACTGTCAGGTCAATCTTCCTGACATGCTATTTAGATCACATTGTCCGTTTCTCAGTAATGTAAAGTGCTTGAGTACTACGCACGGGTGCAACACAGACTCTAAAGTCTCGTTTTTAAGGCCTTGCAATCTATCTCCAATCCTTGTATCTTTTCAGGCTCATATTTGATGCCTTCCCCTAGAGAACAATTTGCTTCTGATCTGGATTCAAGCTGAACGCAGTTTCCCAGCTGACTCCCAAACTGTCTGCAACACGTCAACCTTATCAGCTCTTCTCAGAATGCTCCTGCCAAAGGCCACAGGCATTGCATTAAAGCCACTGCTAGCACCTGGCCTCTGTCTGATGCAGGGAATTCTTCCAGAATTGCTTTTCCCCTCTGCTTTCGATCTCATCGTGATTTTCCTTAGTCCAAGTGCACTTCTGTCTCTATTTCCACTTCCTGTTTTTATTTTGTCCCTTTATTCATTCACTCATCTACAAGTATCTACTGAGCACCTATAGAAGTTGACACCATGTTGCCAGTCAGAGATCTTGTGGTATGGGGGACAGGCACACCCACCTTGTGCACAGGGTTTTAAGCTCTACTAGAGAAGATAAATGTCAAAGAAATAATTACAGCACCCAGGATTGCAGATTGGGGAACTATATTTCCCAGAAGTATAGGATAGCTGTATGATACATTTGGGGGGAAGACAGAGGAGGCTGCCATAAGGAGTCACTTTGAAGGATGGTTAATGAGATAAAGAAAACAAAAGAAAAGACTTCTGAGAGATAGGGAGTAGCCTATGGAAAGGTTCCAAATAGGCAGGAGAGGGTGTGTTCTTGGAATTAGAAGGCGGGGTGACTGGGAAATGGATGTAAATGAGATTGTGGATCAGATCATCAAGTGTTAGGGCCCTAACTGAGAGCCAAGTCTTCATAAGGAGGTTGAGCAGAAGCCCACTGAATTCATCTAAACACTGTGTGTGCTGTAGCATATAAGGCAAATCTGAGCGAGTCAGGAATGCATTCAGGCAGAAGAGGAAGCAACCACGGCAGTGCTTCACACTAGAGAAAATGGTGACTAGGACTTTGGTCTGTGGCTCTAGTGTCAGAAATGGAGACAAGAGTAGAATTTCAAAGACAAATATGGAGGGAAGATCACCAGTTTCAGATGCTTTGTAACCACTCTCTACAGCCCCCAATCCACCACCCTAGTGGGCTATTCCTCCTAGCAATGGCCCATGTTTCCATATTTGTTAGGCTCAGAAAAGAGCTGCTTAGATCCCTCCCTCTCCCAGGGACTCTGCTCACTGGGTTTATACCTGCTTTAGTTAGCCCCTGAGAATTCAGGCAGGGGAATTTGACACAAAACTTATGGTGCCTCCTACCTACATATATAGATTCACTTCATATTTCTATGTCTTGCATTTGTGTACATCAAATGAAGACCTCTCCTTCTATACTTGTGACACTTACATCTGTAATCACCTTTGTGCTATTTGCCATATATTGCACCATAGTGTAAGGCATGTTTTGAACTTGTCTTCCTTTGAGAGATATTGTTAGTTTGTGCCGAGGATCATGGATGCTATAATTCAATATTATCCTCCTATTTTGGATTATCATTTCTTCATTCTAACTGGACAATTTAATTCATCTCTCAGTCTGTGATTCCTGAAGAATGGGGATAGTGATATTTATCCCATAAAGCATTGTGAAGCATCAGTGAGAGAATGAATACAAAATACTTAAAATATTCATTGGCAAGGAATGGACTGCACCCTATGATGGCATTAATGCCTCCAAATGTTATTCTTTGAAATCAGAAACCTGTATCTGATTACTACTTTTTGTCTAGTTGGAGTTCAGTAAACATTTGTTGACTTCAGTTTTGAATTTTAATCTAGGTATCATTTCTGCCAGGAGATACAAATAGAAATAAATCTTGGTTCTTCTGTGCAAGAACCTTCATTTGATAGGGGAGCTAGCAACATGAACTGGTAATTACGTATGAGTGTGGTAGGCACAGTCTTGAGTATTTTGAGAGTAAATTCTAAGTAAATTGATGTATGAACTGAGCATTTTGGTGATTTATTGAATACATATTAAAATAATGTGTGTACATTGTATAAAACTCAAAGCTATATAATAAAACAGCACTGTCTTACTGTCAATCATCACCACCCTATTCCTGCTACTTCAAGTATGTATTTCTTTTTTTTTTTTAAAGATTTATTTATTTATTTATACAAGCACTGGGTACAGTCAGAAGTGTGGGAGGGTGAGAAGATTCACCAGAGCCAGAGCGGGGAGCAGAACAGGCAGACTGACAAAATACACTGCTGAGGGGAGCAGTGGGTGCGGCAGGAGAGGTCTGTGCACCATGTGGGACCTTCGCCAGTGGCCGGGGATTGAACTGGCACTGCAGAGGCTGTGGGCAGCTTTGCAGCCCAGCGCTCAACCGCTGCACCACCAGGGGAGGCCCTCAAGTCTGTATTTCTAAAGAAAATGTTTACTCCTTATTTTTCCAGTTAAAAAAGTTAAGTTATTGGTTAACTTCCCACTACTCAGTTTTGTAATAGTAGTCTTCTCTACCTCTCCTTCCCCTAACTACACGTACTGCTTACTGCTTTTCCTATTGTCTGAATGTCTTCCTCCCTGCCCTCCCTCCCCTCCCTTCCTCCCCTCCCCTCCCTCCTCTGCCTCCCCTCCCTTCTTTGCTTCTTTCTTTCTTACCTTCCTTCCTTCCTCTTCCCTCTCCCTGTCCCTGTCTCTTCCCCTCTGCTCCTTCTCCCTTTCTCTGGCTCTACTTTCTTCTAGTCAAATCAGTTCAGTAAACTGTTACTTTGACTATGTAAATATTATTGTGGAGAATATTATATGTTGATTACTTTTACTTTTTATACAACTGCTTTGGTTTTCCTGGAGTTACTAATAGCCTATTTCAAACCTACAAGTTTTACTCTCCTGGCTGCTGGGAAATGAGTGTTTGTGGGTAGCACGCCACAGCATCCCCCACAAACAGCAGTCCTGAGAATTTCTCTCTGCTTCAGATTTTCATAGATGGTGGTTGACAGAGAGCCAACAATGGATCTACAAGATCCAGTTCTGCCATTTTCTCATGTGCACTTTTATTTGTTTTATTAGCATTACTTGAGAATATGAAATTTTTTTTTGGGGGGTAGGAAAACTTTTTAAAGCACTTATACACTTTATGGTGGTTAATTTAACTAAAGATTAGACATTGTATTCCAGCTTCCTCCTCAGCATAGGAAAACTATAATGAGTGACAAAATGGTGAAACAAAGGAGAGAGAAGGGCATTAACATGAACTCCTTCCTGTTGTGAAAATTAAGGCTCCCTGACAATCTACTGGTAATCAGGTTAAAGCACAAAACCACATGGATCATCTTGCACTTGTAGTTTTGGAGACAGTTTCTTTATGGAATGAGACCAAGGGGACATTTCAGTTGGAGGTGGGCAGTTGCTTGGATCTAGACATGATGGTGCTGGTGGAGTTACTCTTTGTGTATAGGTGAGGGAGAAGGAATTCTTGCCCAATATTTCAACAAGAGTTAATTGGACCAGGAAGTGTAGGATTCGATTTGTCAGCTTATCAGATGGGTCTCTAATTTAATGCTCTCCTAATTTTTTTCATCATAAATGTGTACCATCAATAAAAGCATAACTAATTGTAAACACATAGATACAGAAATTAAAAGGGATGTGATAAAGAGGTAATCAGGAGTATCTCAGAACAAGAAATGTAAATGAAAGGTGTCATTTTTTCTTCTAGTATGCCAATGAATTATTAATTTTTGCACCCACCTCAAAGACGTCTGAGCTACATTTCTAGAGCATGAGTTAGACTCTAAATGGGGAGAAAGTATACTGGATACAAATTTTTCTACTTTTATGAGTTGAACAGTTCCAACTATTTAAATGAGATAATATGAACTGCAAGTATTAAAGTTATAAACCAGAGGAAAAATAAGTTTTCAGAATATCATCGTGATGCTTTAGAATATTTATTTATTTATTTATTTATTTTTAAAAGATTTATTTATTTATACAAGCACTGGGGTACAGTCAAAGTCTGGGAGGGTGAGAGGATTTGCCAGAGACAGAGCAGGGAGCAGAACAGGCAGACTGACGAAGTGCACTGCTGAGGGGAGCAGTGGGCGGCAGGAGAGATCTGCACACCATGTGGGACCCTCGCCCGGAGGCCGGGGATCGAACCGGCGCTGCAGAGGCTGCGGGCAGTTTTGCAACCCTGCGCTGCAACCAGCGCCACCAGGGAGGCCCTGCTTTAGAATATTTAAAGCATCGTGGAATTTGTGTGTGTGCGTGTGTGTGTGTGTGTGTGTGTGCGCGCGTGCACACACATGTTGTTCAGGGTCATAGTGACTTAGCATTTCTTTCTGTTTATTGCTTCCTCACCATTAACTAGAAGGTTTGGGCCACACTGACACCACTACCCCTCTGTATATACTCCCTTTAATTTATGAGCCTTATGTCCCAGAACACTTTCGAATCTTTTCTCATTGTTTCCCCACCCCTCTGATTCATACATTTATAACTCAGTTAAGTGCAACAATTAGAAGATATCTTAAATTGTGTTGTCTCAGCAATAGAGAACCCGAAAAGACAAAACTTTCCATAAATGTAGTAAGTGAGTTAGTTCCTTCATGTTCTTTTGGAATTTTAAATATTTATAAGCATTTTTCTAGTAAAACTCAGCCAGACTTAACAGAATTTTTCTAGATTCATCTTGTGCCTCAACTTTAGATAGCGTAGTTTCTTTGTTAACATATTTTACTGTTAAAAAATTAAGTTTGTGCTCTCATTTTTGTATTTCACAGATCCTGCTCACAAGATGTTGGTTACTTTGAATTTTTTGTAAGAAAGTGGAAAATTACATTTCAGATAGCATTTTTGTTACTTCTCATACAGATACAATTAAAAAGCCGCTGGATTTGAAAACGGCAAATATAAGTCTTTAATAATAATAAAGTAATCATGTTTAGTTACCTAAAGAAACCTAATCACATAGTTTTTTTAAAATATAGTTTCCTAAGTTAAAAGGTAGAAATGTCATTATGCTAGCTAGTACTATTTTTAAAAATAATAAAAATTTAAGTTTTTTTGGTATATGTACAAATGATTTTTCTATTACTGAGTTCAGGACAATTCTGTTGTCTCTCAATAAAATGCTGTGCCTTAAAATCTTCAGGTGATTCCATTCATCTTGGTCTTAATCTCATAATCATTTGCTAATAAAAAAAATAATGAAACAGTATTGGTTTTTAAGATGTTTCAGGTATGTATTATTATAAAACAACATCTGTATATAGTACATGATGTTTGTAACTAAAAGTCCATTCTATCCTTCACCATCCTGACACCTTTTATGTGATTTGCACATCTCTATTCCCCTTCCCTCCTGGTAACCACTAATTTGGTCTTATAGACTAAAAGTCTATCCATAGTGTTGCAAATGGCAAGATCTTTTTTTTTTAATAGCTGAGTAGTATGTGGTATATGTATTGTGTACATATATCACATATTTATCCAATGATCCCCATCTTTATCCAAACACCTAGGGGATTTCCAACACTTGGCTATTGTATAATTATTTGCATATTGGTCTCAGTAGTGATTTAAAATAAACAATATTGTCTTTGACTAATCTTGACTATTCATTTAAATTAGTATTATTTGTCTATTCTTTGTTACATATGACAAATGAGTAATGAAAGGGGCTGTAATGATAAGCAAAAAGACTTGGTTCTTACCCTTACTAGTTTCCAATCTAGTCAAAAATACAGAGGTAAATCAACTAACAAGTAGATCACATGGGGAGAGCGTCTTTTTCTAGATTAATTATGACTGGTACCTAGGCTGTTCATTTAAAAAATCTATTTAATAGAACCCCAAAGAAATGATATCTGCCTTGACTGTTTTAGATTTTAAACTTAATGTGTTTTATCAGTCTCTTTAAAATGTTTCATTGTTTACCAATGTTTATCAGTGGGTCATTTAATTGATGTGTGTAGAGGCTCTTAAATCTGGGTTGCCTGGGTGACTATCCTTGTCATCTTCTTGGGTAAGTCACACCCATAGTATATATTTTCTGGTTTTTACTTTTGATTTACTAAAAATGGCAAGAGAGCTTAAAGGCATTTGGCATGCAATCTAAGTGCAGAAGCTGTCTAGATTTTTAAATTTTTATTTGGATTTTATAAAGTGATTTGACACTGAATTTAGAGGTTTTTATTTTAATTTTTAAAATATGTGTTATTTTTATTGAGGTGGCATTGATTTACAACACTGTGTATGATTTAGGGGCATATGTGCATACCTCTTTAGGTGTTTCCTACCACGCCATGTCCAGCATTTAGTCATTTTTTTAAAATTACCTTTATTCTTTCTAAATCTTTCAATTTTGTAGCACTAAAAGGATCTTTTTTTCCCCTCTTCTGTTTCTTTAGCTACATAGTATCTAATGAATTGACTCCAGCACAGTGACATATAGAAATGACGGACCCAGCAGAGAGGTCACTGTGAGAGTGGGTATCTGGAGTGACCTTTTACCCTTTGGGGTCAATAGTATGTTTTACTAAGAGCACGGGGCATATCAGCCACTCTGGCCACTGGGTGACTCTTGGGTGGCTAAGAATGTTGTCCTTAAGTGTTTAGTGATCATAGTATGGAGTGTGTCATGGAGGAGACACACAGGGAGCCCTCAGCAGATATTATAGAGCAGCCAGTTTCATTGTGGAGGGCACAGAATGCTCTCGTGAGAAAGAGATATGCGGGCTGGATATGGAGAGAAGGGCTACCTGGGTGAAGAAGGTGAGTGTGGAGTCGAGTACAGGGATGCTCTGAAGCAGGTTCGAGCTTGTAAACTTGGGGAGCTGAAGGAGCCCAACATGGTGGGGCCAGAAAGGAAGGGGGCAGATTTGTGACGAATGAAGCTGGAGGAGGAACAGGAGTCATTCCATGAAGGACCAACTCTGTGAATGCTGTTAAGATTTAGGCCTTCCCTGGTGAGGCAGGCAGTTGAGCACAGTGCTTTGAAGCTGTTCACAGCCTCTGCAGCTGAGGTTTGATCCCTGCCAGCTGGCGAGATACCCACATGGCACGACAGACCTCTCCTGTCTTGCCCGCTGCTCCCCTCAGCAGTGTATTTCCATTAGTCTGCCTGTTCTCCTTCTCACTCTGTCTCTGGTGAATCCTCTCACCCTCCCGCACATCTGGCCTATATGTACCCTGGTTCTTGGATGCATGAATAAATAAATCTTTAAAAAAAAGATTTCGGTTTTTATCTTAAAAGCGGTGGCAAGTAATGAAAGGATTTGCATTTTGACTGTTACAATACTATTTTGGTTGCCATTTGGAAAATGGAATGGAGGAGACATCATTATGTAGTGATTAGAGTAGTCTAAATAAGAGACATTTCCTTATCCCCAGAACTATTCTTTTTAATATTTTTCATGGCCTCTTCATATTCCCTGGGTCCTTAAAATATTTGAGGAAAAGCAGAACCCAAATTCATCACAGATATAAGTCTTTTCAACACTCAGGAGCACCTGGAATGCTAGTTTTTCTACTGCATTTTGCTTACTATTTTCTCCTTTTATATTTGTACCATATTCACCATTTCACCACATCATGTTTCCAAGACAATAGAAAAAAAAAAAGAGCTCATTCTTTTAAGCTTGTATCATGCTACTGACTTTCTTTGAAAGGACAACAAGTGTCTTTATTGTATCACAATGGGTGTAAAAATTAACCAGGAAACATCATTCTTTACTTCTAAACTATGTGTAACAAAGATGCTTTACTGCAACTTCATCAATTATTCAAATGTAACTTAAAGGAAAGTAGGGCAGTGTAAGGAAAATCATACTTGTTCCATAATTGAGTTGATTAAATAGTATTGAGTCCCACTGTCATACTCATATTGATGAAACAACTTTTATAACTACAAAGAGTTCAATCAGAAATAAGACATCATAATTAGGTGGCAATGTCACAAATGTTTCTATATCTGTTGTTAAAGGCAAATAGTGAAAGCCACCTTTTATCAGTGTGCAAAATAAAGGAACAGCATTTGAAAGGTGCTCTTGTTGGGATTTTAGTAGTTTTCAAGGCTGTGCAGTAATAGCCCGAGCTATTTTGGAACTATGCATACATTACTGTGTTCTGGTGCAGCCTGATACAATAATGTGTGAAAAGTATACGATCGCACCTTGTTTAAATTTGCAGTTTTTGTGCATAATCCCACAGTGAGCTCTTGTCAGGTTTTGACTGTCTATAGGTGAAAAAAGTTTCTAGAATCCTACAGATTGGGGTTGGATGTAAATATCTGACTATGAAAATAAAGATCTTTTTATTGTACTTTTCTCAAAAGATAAAAAGTTCAGTTTATATTATATGGACTATTTTGCCAATCAACCCAGGGTTCGTTTCATCTAGTGGGATCTTCGAAATATACATGCTTCACTATCTAGAAGAAAATGTCTGTCTGCTCTATTTCATATTGGCAGAGCATGAGTGAAAAGTACAGTCTGATTTTTAACAACAGTGATTACACTATAATTTATGCATTTATGTTAATGGCGTTTGTTTCAAAGTTGTCACCCAGAGACGCAATACCCAATGAATGTCTTGTTCAAAACATTGCGGAAAACTTGCTTTCTCGCAATTGTCTTTTGAATCATTTGCAAAGCCTGCCTACAACATCCATCTCATTACTTTCTATTCGCATTTTATACCAAGATTCATCATCCATTTTTTTTTATTCACCAGAGTTGGCTATAAATGTCTCTCTGAAATGATGAAAATCGCTAAAATTGACTTTCAAATTATGAAATTTGTCACTATTGAGGAACTTTCGAAGTGTGTATGCATGTGTGTGTTACAGACTTACAAAGCAATTTGAAAGGAGGTAAAGATACCGGGAGTAACGGCTGAGTTTTAGAGTGAGTTTGAGAGTCAGCTGTTCTGAGGTAGCTACTGTAAAGGGAAAGCACATTTGGATGACATGGTATGTTTGTTTAAAAACCAGTCACATTACCTTCTAATGACACTGTATTTTAGTTTCACAACTTATACAAAGAAAAATGCAAATATGACTTTGGACTGCAAGGCCAAAATACCTTACACAATTAGTAACATGTTTTATTATTAAGGCAATTAAAGGATTAAGCAACTACAATGCTAATCCTATGTTGGCAGATTCTCCAGATAATGGCCCTTAGATGGGAACATTTCTGTATAATTTTATTTTATTTAAATACTGCCATTTATTGTCTGACTTATAAGTATGTTAATGTCCATTAACAACTTATATAACTCACACTTATTTTCATGTCATTTAAAGGTGCTATTTGGTAGTTGAAATTTTCATTTAATTGACTACTTCATGCATAATTGATATGTTTTCTTAACCAATAGCAAGTAGTTACAGAACCCAAATAGTTACATGTGTTTGGAATAATTGGAATAAATACCAATTTTTTTTTCTTAATTTAAAAAATCTTCAACCACTCAGTACAAATCCTACAGTGTTTACCTGTTGAATGATTTACAAATAAAATAAAAATGAAGTAATAGTGTACCTATCCAAAACACTCACCATTTCCCACAACTTTGAATGAACATCTTTATTATGTTATTTCTTAAATGGGTAGAAAATGAAAGAAATGATTACCTGAGAGAGTCAATTGAGTGCTTTTCTTTTCTGAGTATTAGAAATGGCACTAGTGCTACCTGGTAGGAGAAGAAACATTTCAGACATAATATGCTGTGATCAGTTTTTGTGACCCGGTACCATCTGGGTAGTTTCTGATTTCCAGCTTTAGGCATTAAAAACTGAAATCAAATGCCTATACTTTAAGAATGTCATTGGTAACATTCAGGCTCCTCGAAAACTGACAAATTTGAGTGGAAACTAGTGTTTGAATGTGAAGATTTGAAATACACTTTTGCACCCCTGTAAAGTATAACTAACTCACCCTTTGGAGACAATTTAGACTTCTTGTTAAACATGTTATGTTATTCTTGTAGACTAATTTGTGTCATCCTGATTCTTTTATCCTGCTTAACAACTGTGTTAACATTTATTTTTTCTGGCTTCATAGTACTAAATGGGTTTTCCTTCCCTAAATGCCTTTCTCCATGACTGTTCTAAAAAACTTTTAACACAAGGTTTATGCAGGCATTGTTCCAGACTAATAGCTACATCTTTGCTATTAAACACCTTAGTTTAAATTAATGAAATTGGGTACTTTTCATTTTTGCAGATGAAGTTTATTTTCCTAAACAGGGCCAGTGTTGAGGGACTAAATAAGCTAAACATGTACTACACCCTTAGTTCTTTGCTAACTTCATTTTGCTTACGAATCGTCATGGGACTTAGACAACCAGAGTCATATCTGACATTCCATTGTTGGAGACTATAACCTTGTGATAATTATCATTTGCCATATGATAACTGTCTATTAACCATTTTTTGAAAAGCCTTTAACAGATTAGTAAATAAAATCCCAGCAGATTTTTTTTGTTCTCTATTAATAACAGTAGATTCAGAAGGAGCATAATGAATGTATCTTAGTATCAAAAGTTCATTTTATTCTTGTAGGAGTTAGGCTACTAAGTAATATTTATGTAATCCTGATAAACATTTTTCTGTGACTGAATTTTGAGTGGAAAACTCTGTTTTCTGAAAGACTCAGAGGGAAAAAACAAAAAACAAAAAAAACTACAAAAAACCAGTGTCCATATTCTGAATGTGTGTGTGTGTGTGTGTGTGTGTGTGTTTAGATCCAGTTAATACCAACTAATGCCAACATCTGGCAAGAGATGGAGATCTGGGAATTTGTAGCTTGAAACCCCGGGACAAAGTGTTCCAATCTGACCAGCAAACATAGCTGTGGACTTGAACTGGAATCTTCAGGGGCAGAAACGTCTTAAGTGTCTGGAAAATTGGCCTGTTGAGTCACCACGAAGGCACTAAAACAAAACTAATTTTAAGCAGGTCAAAGTTCAGTGATTCCCTCTGGAATTCAAACTTTTTTTAAAGAGTCTCATGTTTAAGTGAAAAGGGTCAAAGTTGATGCACTGTTATAATGTTTTGAATGCTTTCCCTTAAGAACAGCCACCCAAGCTGGGATTAGCATGAGGAACTGCAAGGCTGGCACTTCAGCGTCTGGGTTAAAAATATTTTAAAGCAGTAAATGCAGTCAGTACAGAGAGATCCCTGGGAGCCTTTCTATTCAAAAATGTGTGAGCTCAGGGCAGCGACTGCAATGTAATTTAGGGCAGTGTATGCTTCATAGCTTTGGAGAATATTGCTTCTCGCTAATGTTCCATCGGAGGATGGTAGGAGAGTAGTAATTTTAGAAGGTGGTATTCCTGCTTCTCTTACATTGAAAACTTCAGAATAAATAAAGGGACACATGAACTTGAACTAGAAATGTAACCGGGGAAAAGTACCAATGAATCTAAATTTGAACCAAACAGATACAAAGTCAGCATGGGTGTAGGAATATTTTTAAGGAGGAAGCTACAGCAAAAGCAACTTCCCGCGGAACGGATCGCACAGGTAAGTACAGTGAGAAATAGCCTGCAGGAACTTTCAAAGAAAGTACTTTGTCAACAGCGAGGTGCTTTAACTATGACCAGATGTAATGTTGTTGAATATTGGAATTGAGGAATTATTTTAGAAAATGGAAACATGAGCAATTTAATTTCAGTAGCTGGCTTTCAGATGGTATCTAGATACTCTGAGTGGTAATGAGTAGCTAGTCAGAATGCCTTGAATGAGGTTGGATTGTGCTCAGATGGCCGACTCACCCTGCAGCATGTGGTTCCAGGTGTTTTTATATTAAAATGTTACATACAGCCGCTAAATAGGATTGAAGAGGCATATTCTCAGTCTGAAGATCTTGTTGCTGACTAGCATGAGACCTAAATAACATTCTTAAACTTTAAAAAGGGTCTATCATTTTATGATTGTGTCTAGGAAAGAGGGGAGATGTCTTTACTCTGCCTTCACATTTAGAGACTCAGCTAACCACTCTGTACAGCTGAAATTTAGCTGGTATGCACAACCTTCTAAACTCCCTAGAAAAGTTTGGTTAAAACTTTAAATTTTTAGTTATTTAGTAAATATCCGTTATTCCAATAAGGAACTACATTTTGCATTATGTTGACTATGTCTCAAGAGCTATGAACTCAGTCATGTCTGTTTATTGTAATGAGATAAGCCAGGCACACATGATAATTTCTACCAAAACACAGAATAACAATGCACGAGGAGGAAGGAGAAGCCAAGTTACTGTTGTAAGACATGGAGATTCTCCCTTGTACAGTTTTTTAATGGAAAAAGACCTGAGTTGTTCTGAAAGATGAAAAGATGCAATGCATGGTCTTTGTGCTTCCTTCACCAATATAGGTCAGTAAAAGTTGGTCTTTGGTTTGGGATTTTTGAGTTCAGTTATGTTTATAATTATGAGCACCATACAAGCAGCTTATTTTAAGGTAGTGTTAAAGAAAGAAGAATAAGAGAAAACCAGCTATTGCAAAGGTTAAAGAAGAAAAAGTAAAACAATAAATGTTTTTTGGAATCCGAGCCAGGATTATCACACAGGGGTAGTTTCAGGGTAAGTTGTTAGATTTTCTGTGTCTCAATTATGGAGCAGATATTGACACTTCTGAGCAGGGAATTTCAAAAACAACATTTATTTACCATCTGAACTAGAGGAAGAATTAGTTAGAAATCTCAGTATATTAGTATATTCAATAACTAGTTCACTATTTCAACGTGACTAGTTCATAGTTTCATAGTTTATAGTTTCACCATTAAAAAAAAGTCACTCTGAATCTTGGCCCCTCTGTATGTCTTTGTAAGGAGTGCTTTCTCAGTCTTGAATCTGTCAGATAGTCAAATATCCTGATCCATTTTCCTCTCTCTCCATCTCCAGGCTCAGTCAGCTGTTAAACTGTGCTAGCCCACTACGGGCGCCACATGCTGTGGAGAGCCTTTTGTTTAACTGGCATTTCTCTTAGCTCCCCCACTTAAACTAGCTATCAGAATCCCATAGGTCAACCAGATAGTTTGCCTCTTCGTGAGCTCACCTGAAACATCTTTTGAGGTAGGGCCTATGATTTCGTGACAAATAGTCACCTCAGTGGGGAGCAGCGGAGCTCACCTCTATCTCCCAAGGGTTAACAGTAACCTATAATAATAATTTGGTGACACGAAATGCTTCTTTTTATGCATTACCTATTTCCAGAGGCCTAATTTAGGTTTGTATCAAAATGGATATCACAAACAGTACAGCTTCCTGCTGAGAAGCAAAGTGCTGCTGAGACTTTCTGTTATTCTTCTGGTGGCATCTGGGAGGGGTGAGGAAACGCTGGGGGAGGGAAGCAATTGTCAGTAGCTTAGAGAAGAGCTGGACAAGCTGTGGTGGTGAATGGTTTTCAAAGGCAGAATCACTTTAGGGAATTGTTCTATCAGAGCTGAACTTTGTGCTATTGCACTTGATAGGAGGCAAATTTCAGAACGAGGAAAACAGCAGAAGTGGTTCCACAGATGCCTTATTTTTCGGTATGATTTTCATACTTCATGCTCTGGCAACAGAGACAGCGCTTACCCAGGTGTAAATACAAACATAATCACTGAGTGCAGAGGAATTTTCAACTTGGAGAGTCCATTGAAAGTCTTCATTCCTTATCGCAGAATCCCTGGCTGTGCAGGAGTCTGTTCAGTAGAAACTCAAAGTGAACCTGTCAGCAGGTCTGGTGGTCTTTGACCTTTTACCCTGTTTTAGGGTCCTCTGTTGTCCTACTTCTTTTCACAAAAGGAAACAATCATGAATTTGTCATATTTTTTCTCAACTCTACCCTGGAGAATTTGGGCTTAAATAGAAACTTATGAAGGGCTGCTTTTTCATAAATGTTTCCAGTTTGGCTTTCTGGCTGTGCTGGTAGTGATAGGTGGGCTGGGGTTTCACAGAGGAGTCCTCCAGTGACCCCCCCTTCACACCCTGCAGGTAAATTTATCATGACTAAGAGCCAAGGGCTCATTGGAGCCCACACATGGAATGGTAAATGACCTTTGTGTTAGAATTCATTGATGGGAGGTATTCATGAACTTCTGTGCTTCAGATGAGATGGCAAGCTCCAGCTTTGCCCTTTGCCTTGCTGTGTCTGGTTCTGGTACCTGGAAAAAGGGATGGGACAACCTTACGGCCCTGGGCAAAGGGTCAAGAACTCCCAGAAACATAAATTGGGTTCCCACTTCAACAGTTTGCTCATGCATGCTTTCTGAGAGTGTGGGGTTTTTCTTGGCTGGCTGCTTCCCCAAGTGGCCAGCCCTGCCTCTTGCTCTCCTCTGGGGATGTGTTCTCAGAATGCCGTCCCACCCACCCCTGGGAGCACCAGGAAGCAGCAGCTGGCCTGGCTTTCCCACTCCCACTCCAAGGAGGGGCCTGGGTGCTCAGGCTTCTGTCACATGCATCTCAAGCTTGGCTTGCTCAGATCTGCACTTTCAACTCAGAGAACGCATGGAACATGCTGGTAGCAGTGCTCATCTTGGGGTACCCCCATGTGGGGATAATAGCTGTGCTTTCTCCTTTCAAGGACTCACTTTTTAAGATTATTTAATGGCTATTGGGGAAAAAATTGTGTGTGTGTGTTTTAATGTACTGCAAGTAGCATGCTCCTGGCACTTTTTGTTTCTTTGAAAAGTTATGTAAAAACTCAAATTTTAAGGATTCTTTGTCATAAAGACTGCTTTCAGACACATTATATCTATTTCCTTATCTAATTGGCTAGAATTCATTTTGTGAACATTACTCTTTCAAAGTAGCAACCGACGCCCCTGAGTACTGTCCCCTTTCTTAGGGATTGCTCAGATACTCCTTGTCATTGCCGTCCCTGAAGAAAACCAGAGAAAAGAACATCCAACTTTCAACTGCAGCTTTTGTCCCATTTCAGTTGCAATTTTGAAAATCTGTAAGTGGGGTGATGATGTAACATGAACTTTTAGTTCTCTTTTCAAGTTTCTCCCAATTTTCTGCTTATTTCAAAAACTTTACCTAGAATGAGAGTGCATGCATGTCATTTAATGTCCTTTGTTTTCATGGAATTGTTTTTTCTTTTGTTGTTGTTGTTGTAATGATTGGTGGGTAGAGACGTGCCAGGGCCATGCTTTGGGATCTGAGCCTCCTTTGGACCCCATAGGATGTCAATGGACTCATTAGGATTTAGCCAAGTTTTATGTATTATTCATAATATACATTCACAGCATGTGCACTAACGACTGTCTCCTGTGTCCGCTTAGTCAGAACCATTTGCATGCTGTATTATGGGGCCATAATACAGAATGCATTTAGCCACATTTTCTGTATTATCCTTAATACATATTGTCATCATATTCTGTTATGGGGTCTGTGGTGAATGTGTTTAAACAATAGCATGCACTTGTGCCTTATGATTCCATAAAAACAAATGTATAATAAAAGTCTTGATGGAAGTAATTATTGCATATGTGCAATAATAGTTTCTAAAAAAGCCTTCATATTATTTCCAGTTTGCTTTTATTGTTTGATTATCTAGTTATTTGTTTTATGTTGTTTTATGCCTGCTGGACTGATGTCCTAAAAATTTTTAATTTTGAAAACAACCTACCTTCTTTATCCTCCTCTCATAGCTTACCTCATTAGTTTCCCTAAATGAGTATTTAAAAATATAATATTTAAAAGAGACTGGATGATTAAGAAAAGCAGGTTTCCTAACTACCAATTAAAGATCTGTAGGGTATTTGTTATAAAGAGCTTGAGTTTCATGGAGCAGCAAGATCTGTGTTGTGTATGTGAGAAATTTACATCCAATTTTTAACATCAAATTATGTTCCATAACTGGGTTTTAGAGAAGTTCTGAGTTCTTCCATCGAGTGATGCTAAGTCATTTGAGGAATTGACTCTTTATCCTTTTACCTCAGACATTCTGCTTGCAAAATGTTTTATTGCAATAGGATACAGATTCATAGTTTCTTTTAAAAAACAAAGTTAATTTTGAACAGAAAGAAAACAATCTAAATCTACACCTTTACATCACAGGTATGAATAAACAATGAATTTATCTAAAACTTTAAATGCTAATTAGTTTGAGAGTTAGAAGTTTACTAGGGTCAGATTTCTGAATCAACTTCCCATGTTTTCTATGGTAGAAATCTTAGGCACAGAATGTTGGGAAAGGATTTATTGATATTTTTAGGTCTTTTTTTTAGGAAAGTTACTGGTGGTTTTTCATCTGGTTTCTGGTTAGCTACTAGTAAATTCACTTTAGAATGTTTCACTTTGGGACCTCCCCAGTGGTGCAGTGGTTGAGCGCTGGGCTGCAAAGCTGCCTGCAGCCTCTGCAGCGCTGGTTCGATCCCCGGCCGCCGGGCAAGGGTCCCACATGGTGCGCAGACCTCTTCTGCCGCACCCACTGCTCCCCTCAGCAGTGTGTTTCGTCAGTCTGCCTGTTCTGTTCCCCGCTCTGGCTCTGTGGATTCCCTCACCCTCCTGCGCTTCTGACTGTACCCAGTGCTTGTATAAATAAATCTTTTTTTTTTTTTTAAAAGAATGTTTCACTTTGAAAATTCCATAATTCATCGAATGTCCTCCAAATCTAGTGCTTTTACATGAGGCCACGTATTTCATTATGAAACCGTTTGGGAACAGATTTGGACTGAAAAGCAAACAAAAGACTATAGTCTTAGTTTGAGGAGGCCTTTGAACTTTTTATTAATAGCAACACTTTTATCAGTAAACTGTTTTACTTGCAATCACTTTTGTGAAATGTATGTGTTTTGCTACACATTCTTGGTGAATGTGTGTCAGATAATTGATCTCCCTGTAATTTTGAAGTGTACCCACTTGGTAATGTTGTAAGTCATCTTTCTCTTGTCTTTGTGTTTCAGCAACTATGATATTAGGCATTCAGAGAGAATGGCTTTTTCAGTGATGTTCACATATTTGGGGAATCCAGAAGAAATAGAAACTCAAGGCAAAATCTAAATAATACCTTTTCTGCCTGTTGCTCCCTGTTGCTCTTTATTTCTCCAGACTTATATATAGCTGTCCAGGCCATGTGTGCTTGTTGAGAAGGCAGCATTCAAATCTCTGTTTCTGGATAGCATTCCAGATGTGATGGACTGAGTTCCAAGCAGACCTCAAAGTAGGATAGAGAAGGATAGGGTGCTCCTAAATGCCTAGAGACTTTTGTTGTTGGGAGTAAGATGAGTTTGTGAGAGAGAGAGTGCTACACGGATTATTGAGAAATAGGTAAAAGGGTACATCATCCTAAGTGGGTACTTTTCTATATTATATAGGAGGGAAGGATCTCTTTGGCTCCTGTTTTATGTGTTTTTTTTTAGAGAAAGAATAATTTCATTAAGGAGAAAAGGAACAGAAATTGGCTCCGGTTTTAATAAGTTATATTCTTTATACTTTAAATTGTTGTTTCCTCCCACTAGACCTTCTTAATAAAGTTCGGCACATTGTCCAACTCATATTGTCAATTTAAATGGCTCTTGTGCATAAAATTTCTTAACATAATGTTAATTTTGGTTATTTTTTCAAACTTTGAGAAAAGTCATTGGTCCCCAGTGTATATGGTTGCCTAAAATGTTTTTATGTTTTTACTTAAGACACATTTGTAAATCAGATGGCTAGAAACTAGCTCATTTTTTTAAGATAAATATTTTATATAAAGGAATGTTGAATGTCATTCTATGCCGTCACTTTCAAGGCTGTATACCTCATTCAGTGATACTGAAATTGCTCAAAATATTTCAGGAACGCCTCCTTCAAAACTGCCATAGAGCAAGGGGCAGACTATTTTGATAACCTCTGGGGGCAAACTTTCTTACTAAGAAGAAAGGCTTTATATTTCCAAATATTCAAAAAGATTCATTTGAGCCAAGTCAGGTAGATAAAATAGGCAGGTGGTCAAGAGGGAGAAAGGAGGCGGGGAGAAAACACACTGTGGACTTGAACTAACAGGACTGTGTTGTTGAGTCAGTTGTAACTGGAGGATCTCTAGGCAGAGATTCCCAATTTGAAGCAACAGTAGCAACCAGGAGATGAGTGTGTGGTTTCTTAAGTTCAATTCTGTGAAGAAAAACACATGTTTGTCTGTAAAGGCTTAAGTAGATTTGTTTTTAAGTAGATTTAAAGGATGTTGCGTTACTTTGTGGTTTATATATGTTGTCTACTTTACCTCCCTTAGGTAATCACAATAGATTTCATATTGTTTTGTGTTGATCTGACATGCAAAAATATGTCCATTTTGAGATTGGTGTTCCTGCTTTTTCCAAATTATGAAAAATGGAGTCTTTCAAGCATTCATTCTGAACTAAGTAAATTATTTCTATGTCATTTTTATTTTGTACATTAAATTTTAAAATAATAGTGACTTTTCAGTGTAAGAGTCTTAAATGTAGATTTTTTTTCTTTCTTCATATTGGTCGGAGGTTGCTTCAATTTTCATAATAATGAAGTTTATTTCAGGGAGTTTGTTCATTTGAGTTTATTTGTTGGCTCTTCAAGACCAGTCTGGCCACTTGTAGACTGGCGCAGTTGCTTGCAAATAGATCATTTCCTTAGATAAACAGTAAGAGACACTCAGATTATATATACACATAGGATTTCATAACTAACTTACATAGTGATGTATTTTAAAAGACCATGATTTTGGAAATGTATTTAATAATTAAGAGGACAGCCACTAGATCAACAGATTTTCATGTCAGACTGGATCTCAAGTATTATAAAGTCCTCATTTTTACATCCTTGGAGTTCCTCTGAATGCTCCATGACCAGGAATATTATTGGAAGGTTTGATATAAAAAACACAGATTCAACAGAGTGTGTTGGATTAAGAGAAAATAGTTGAGCACTATATTATATTATTGGAGACAATTTGAAAACTCAAATCACAAAGGGAATTGCCATTTTTTGAGAAGGGTTAAGAAATGGAACACTTCTAATGATGTGACTAAAAGGGAACATTCAAATTAATGTGTATATTAAAAATAAAGTTTAGATTAGGTAGCAATTCTTTGTCTAAAATTTGAATTCATTTAGATTGGGTTTTGTAAATAATTGTTGTTACCTTCATAATAATGCAATGAGATAAATTCTCAAAAATACCATGTGGTAGACAAATTTTTAAAAAGTACCTTGGAATCCCAACAGTTTTAATAGATTTTAATAATTTTCTTTCCTTTAGCAATTCTTTCTAAATTTCAGTTGCATTTTTTTTTTTTTTTTGGCTAACTTGTAAGACCTCACTCTATATAATTGCATATTGCTATCTTAGTCTCTAGTCCAGAAAAGAAAATACACTCATTTGGCTAAGTTAGAAAATGTATTTCCCCCTCTCTCTCTCCCTGTATTCATCTCTTCTTCCTTGTTTCCATTTTTCTTACACTTTAAATTCTCCTATAATACAACTCTTATTATATATAGAATATGAGTATAAAATGGCATTAAAAATGGACCTTCTAGGAAAGTTCTCAGTATTGTTATTATAACAAGCTTCTCTTGGTGCTTCATGGCTTAAAAAATGCCCACCTATTAGCTCCCTCTGCCTCTGTTTTGCTGCTTCTGAAGTAGCAAGGTTCAGTGAGCATCTGGGGCCACCCTGAGTTTCCTGTACTCAGGCCCCTAAATTTCTCTTTCCTCACCTCTAAAATTAGGTTTAACTTGGAGGATTTTGATGAGAATTAAATGAGAATGCACTTTGAAAACTGTAACATTCAAATAGATGTGAGTTGACCACTCCTTCATTGCAGCAGCAAGTGTTGCAGCTGGACTGGCAGTTAATTCTGCTGATGAGTTTACCATCATTTTTATATGTTGTAGATTCCTTTTGATGAAGTTCAAACTTTATTGCTTTATAACTGGAATGGTACTAGTCCTGAAAGTGACAGCCTCTGCAAACATACATATATATGTATATATATATGTGTGTGTACATACATATGCATATATATATTATGTGTATATATATACACACACACACATATAGCATATCATATTGCATATTACTATCTTAGTCGCTAGTCAGAGAATAAAATACACTCACTTGGCTAAGTTAGGAAATGTAGTTTTCCTATGTCTCTCTCTCTGTGTATTCATCTCTTCTTCCTTCTTTATATATATATATTTATATTATATTTACATAAATATAAATATATATTTATATCTATCTATATATATATATATAGAGAGAGAGGTGTGTGTGTGTGTGTGTGTGTGTGTGTGATCACTTCTTGGGTCATGTCCACCATGCTGGTTCTACAGCTTTAGAGAGGATTTGGGATGGTCTGTGGAGTGTCGACAGTGCCTCCTGTGACTTTTATGCTTGAGTTCTCCTGAGATTATGCTTCTAGTTTTCTTTTTCTTGAGTAATGTAAATAGAAATTTAGTTCAGGCCTGGGGGATGATTTGTATATTTTTTTTGTTAATAGGTATGTGGTATATAAATTGAGTATTTATATCTCATTATTTTGATAGCATGCTACAAAGATCCCAGTAGCTATGTTTAATATTTGTTTAAGGAAATTTGCCACTGCAGACAAATTTATTTTAGACTGACTTCTCTGAAGAACAATGAATTAAATGGTGGGGAAAAAAACCCAGTGTGGTAAAGTAATGTGATATATTATCTGAGTTCAGGGAACCATTTTTAATCTTTCTTTTCTCTGAGGTTTTTAAAAAAAAGCCTCTCCATCTTCATTGCATGTTTCTGTTTTCTTTGTAGCAACTGACCTTTAGCCGTGGACTTGTACTAAAAAGTTAATTCCAAGTGAAAAGATAGGGGCCAAGATTTCTGGGTGTTGGTTGTTGCACCTCCATTCTGACCATTGGCAAGTTACTTCATCTCGTGGCTCCGTCATTCTTTCTTTCCTTTGCTTGTCATGGAAACAGTGGCCACGCATTGCACCAGGCAATACTAGAGAGTCAATGAGATCATATGCACAAAAGCTCAAAGATAGAAAATTAAATAGTGGCATGCCAATACAAGCTATCAAAATACGGAGGATTTGCCCACTTTGAAACTGTGATGCCTAGCTTTCAGGCGTGTTTTCCAAGATTTTTTCCAAGATTTTGAACTGACTGGTGGAAATAGAATTTTAGAACTGGGACACTAGTCTGTGGTCTATAATCCTTCCTCAAAATCCATGCAAGGAAATTGAGGGCTAGGGCTGGGGGATGAGCCTTTTAAGGTCCCAGGGATCTATCCCTTGGTCTGCTTCCCTGTGAGATACCTTATCAGCATTCCCCTTCTCTCAGAAATGAAGGGCTCCCGAGAGGCAGTCTCCTTTTGCTTTCTTTTTCCCCTGTGGTTATTGACAAAGCTGGGGATCATGTTGAAACTTGTTGCAACCACCAGGAAACTCTTTCAACTTTTAATAGTTATCGCCCTACTCCTAATTAACAAGTAGCAAGCATGATGATGCTCCAGTAAGTTGGAAAGACTTGTCAGACTTTAAAATTTAGATAAGGAATAGACCTCCAGCCATGAAAAAAAAAAATCCTGTTGATATTTTCCATAAAAGGGGACGTACAGTTCAAAACCAGCGGCATCGACTAATCGCTGTGTGTAAATGAGATCCTGAGAAATGGCTCTGAAGGGCGCATGTTACACTCAGGCTTACATTTACACTCAGACTTCCCTCAGATTCCTTTGCTTCCTTTCTTTTCATGAAAATGCTGCATCATGAGCCATTAGGAGTTTTTTGCCCTTATGTTTTGCCCTGCAATAAAAGAAACATATAATAAAAATGATTCAACTTGCATTTGTGGAAGTGTGTATTGAAGACAGATTTCTGTCAATGAATCTTTCACTATTGGTCTTTCCTTTCTATCAACTAAGTGATGTGCTCCAAAAGAAAGTAACTTCTTAAAACCCGTAAACATATTTCACCATTTCTAGAATGACCATACACTGATTACAACTCGCAGTGAGTCGGTCTCAAGAAGTTTTTTTCCCCCTAATAAATCAGTAGGATGTTCAACTCCCCAAAGAAACTTGTTGCTTCAGTGCTCGTGTCTGCACCCCAAGCTGCTTCAAGTTGAAGAGTAGGACCTGAAAAGTTGACTATGGTGCAGGTAATGTGACTTGAGCTTCCTGCAAGAGTTCTTCAGTATATATTATATTTGGTATATATTTAGTATATAGTATATATTTAGTATATATTTTCTTTAGTGTATATTCAGCAACATTTAAAGAGAAAAATCATCTACACTAAAGAAAATGGGGGAAAATAGAAATAGAAACCAATCCAACAGTGTTGTTTGGTCGGCTTTGAAGCAGAATTTATTGTCTTAACCACATATTTAGAGGTTAGTTCAAGGCACACCCCAAATGAGGTTATCCCTGGTCTTAGTGTTTTTCTAGAAAGTCTCATCAGGGACATTGATGCAGCAAGTTTTAACTTTGCTATTCAAATGATAATATCAAAAAATACATTAGATTTACTGTTTCACCTCTCTCTTCTGGTCCCTTATGTGGGTTCTCTCCATCTATACTCACAGTATAGAGAAAAACCCACTCTCAGCAGTTGTCTCCCAGGAGGAGACATTTCTCTGGGATGTTAAACTCTCCCCAAATTCAGCCGATGGGTTTATGAATCCAGTACCTCCCGTATGGCATGTACTCTTTGAAACACTGGAAATGCAACAGTGATAGCTTTTTTCCTCAAGGACCTTAAAATCTAGTGGGCAGGTAGAAAATAAAATGTGAATAAAGATGTAATTTCACAGAGGGAAGAATAGCATACTATGATAAAATAGTGCCCAGCGTCTGCTGTGATTGGGGTAGTCAGAGGATGGCATTAGACAAGGATAAATATGAGAGTCTGTGGTGATCCTGAAATACAGCAGCCTGCTGACTGGGGACAGTCTCACTTCTCTGGGTGGGAGAGCCTACTTCTTCTCTTCTCACAATGGATCCACATGCCCTACTCCTTCCCCATTCACATGAATGATCTTGCTTCCTGTTTCACCTAGAAAAGTAAAGGAACAAAAAAGAGAACTTTTGGAAACGTCTGTGCCATAGCTACCTACCTGCGGCAAACTCTTCTCCTTGTCCCTATGTCTAAACTGTTGATGCTCTGCGTAACAGCCAACTCTTCCTCTTGTGCACCAAGTTCCAGGTTCTGTTCCCTCTGGCCAGCTCCTACATGTCTGCACTACCTCTCCCCCATCATCAGATTTTCCTCTCGACTCCGTCTTTCCCATCAACCTATCAACTTGCTACGTCTTCCATTTTTAGAGGAAAAACGCTTTCTGATGCTCCTACTCTCCACCTTTGTCTAATTCTATAAAATAATGCCTTGGAAAAATCGTGAATGGCATTTTTCTGAATCTTCCCCTCTGGAAACCACCCCAAAAAGATGTTTGCCTTTTTCACACACTGAAATGACCTTTTTTTCTTTCATCACAATTTTAATGACTTGCCACTCATTTACAAGTTTATTTGTAAGTTTGGGAGTACAGCTTCACAGCTCAGCGTGGGCACCAGCTTCACTGGCCCTCCACCAGGGCTCCTGTGCCCATACGCTGTCACCTCACCCCTCTACTCCCTACCCCTTCCCTTTCCTTCCTTCTGGTAGTCACCACAGTTTTCACAGAGTCTAAGAGTCATTTTCATGGTGTTTTGCCAGTTTGTTTTCTTTGGTTATTTGTATTTCACGAACAAGAACAAACATATGGTAATTATCTTTCACTTTCTGACTTATGAAACTATTCTTTATGAAGGCAGTCAGTGGTGGTTCCCTTCTTGCTGTTCCAGTTCGGTCAGTCCCCTGCCTCACGTGTTCTATCAGCTGCACTGCTTGCAAACCATTATTTACTTTATAGCACACTTTTCATTGACTTCTGTTTTCTGGATTTTCCTCCAACATACTTGCTGCTTTTCAGTTCTTTACTTGAACCCACTCCATCACATCAATCTCTAAACATTGTTATGTTTGTGGACCGCTCCTCTTTTCTATAAAAACACAACTTTTTGTTATTCTTCAACTCATATATTGGCTCTAATGTCATAATGTAAGCCCATGACTTCCAAATATCTATGTAGAGTTATACTAATAGTTCCAACAGCTACATGACAGCTCTCTAAATATCTCATAGTCATCTAATTCATTATGATAGGTACAAAATGAACTCCTGATCTTCCCTCTCCTGCACCCAAACCCTCTGCTTCTTGTCCAGTCTTTTCTGTCTCTACCATGGCAGGTAGCTCTCTTCCTCCAGTTGCCCAGGCCAAATCCTGGGAGTCAACTTAATGCTACATTTTTTTTTTTTTAATATCTTAGGACTGCAGTCCTGTCTTCCCTATCTTTTAAGTATATTCAAATTCAGACTGCTTCATACCATTTCTCTAGCTACCATCACAGCTGATGCTATCTATCATCATCTCTTATCTGGATATTGCAATAACAATACCCATGCATCCCTGCTTCTGCTATTGTCCATCCCTGCTTCTGCTATTGTCCATTTTAAATACACATCCAGAATGACCACGTGAACGTTTGGACAGGTCTCGTTCCTCTGTTCAAAGCCTCTACTTCTCTCCAAGCCTCCAGGTTCTATTTTTCTCGTGGATGAGTAGTCAGGTCATGACAGTGGCCTGCAGTGCCTTACCAATTTGTTATTCCCTGACCTCCGGGACCTCACAGGCTAATATCTTCTCTTCTGTTTGATCTGCTCTGTCCCCATTTGATGTTCTTTCCTCAAACACTCCTGCTATTCTCTTACCCCATGGCCTTGGCACTTGCTGCTCCTGCTGCCCAGGGCACTTTCCTCCAGATAACTGCAGTCTTGCTCTTTCACCCCTTTAGGTGTTTACTCAAATGTATTTTCCTACACTTCTAAATTTTAGAACTTTGGAAAGTTCCTCCTGGGTCACCCTATGTGACATTTCACCCTCCTTTCCACTCTTCTCCACAAACACACCTGTGTTCTCTCTTCCCCTTCCCTCTTTCCTTTTTATTTTGCCTTTTATCTCTTGTTGCCATTTTGGGTTTTCTATTTCTCATCTCATTTTTCTCACCTCCCTCATAATGGATGCTCACTGAAGAGAGCAATATTTGCTTGTTCTGTTCATTGTTATATGTCCCGAACATAAAGCTTGCTCCATCAATAATTTTAAATGAATGAGTGAATATAAGAGCACCCTGAACCAAGGAAATAATTAGGTAGCAATAGCTATAAAATGATTTAATGTGATAGAATTTCATGTCTAGGTCCTAGGATGGAAGGTTGTCTTCAGTTTTACAGTTTAGCAATATTTCCTTGGCATGAAACCAGTTTAACTTTAAAAGAATAAAGATGAGAGAAAAAGGGCTAAAGATTGTTAGATCCGCCTTTGGAAGTGTAATTAGATCATGCAAATTTGATCTACTCGTACCTTATTTAAAGAAATTGGAAAACACATGAAAGTATGATAGAAAATTACTGTATAGGGTACAGAAGTTTTGTTTCCTAAATATTAATACAAATATCACCTTAAGGAAGTAAAACAACTTAAAGTAATGGTTTTTTAAAAAAACTTACAGGTGTAAAAGGAAGCATATGGTTGAACAGAGATTGCCAATGAAATTGACAGATGATTAACATTCATTAAAACTTTTAATTAACACCTTGGAAAATTCCATAAAATGATACTGTATGTAAATGACTATGTGTGATATCTTCCAGCATTCTCTTACCTGTTTTACAGAGGGTAAAAAAATGGATCACAAAACTGCTTATGATAACGATTTTCCCTAGCCCTGGGTTCATTTTGGGTGTTATCTACTTATGTCAATCATGCCAATTTGAGCTGCCAATACTCTAAATACATTTGGCTGAAATATAAGTGATTCTTTGCATTCTCTGGAGGAAAGAAAAATTACCTTTTGGTTTCCTATCACTTCTTTTTTTCTACATTTCCTGATTGAGTAACTATGGGAGAGTTTCAGTTTTAATAGGAGCTTCTCCAGGCTGATTTAAAGTCAGGTTAATAAAATTTGCCATCAATAAATCATATGAAAATAACACTGAAGGCTGTAAGATGATCTTTTGAGGGATTCAAAGCACAAACTTACACTTTGTTCTATGAAGTCAAGTATCATTTTCTATTCATTGTAGCAAAATGTTTTTCTGCTTGAAATTTGTGGTAGTTGGTATACACAAGATTTCAAAACTTTTATAGAGGTATAATTACCATAGAATTTTGTTACGAATTTTTTAAATACATTTTTAAAATGATAGAGGGTAGCTTTTAGTGTTATGCTGAGTTACAAATACAACTTTACCTACCTGTTGCTGATTTCTCAGCCAGGTTATGATTACAAAGCATTGACTTATGTTTTCTTGGGCAGAAATACGTTTCAGTTGTTAGTTGATCACTCATTTGGTCAGGGTTAAACATCCATTGGTGGTCCAGGCAAATCATTAAGGATATGAGTTATGATCCTGTGTTGTCATTGAGACGCTCAAGGAGTGCCCAGGGTGTGTGGCTCTCTTTTTTCTACTATCTATTTAGTTACTGCACTTAACTTCCTCTGCTTCGCTTATGCTACTTTTCCACCCTCCTCCTTTCCTTTTCTTATCTAGTCTCTGCCTTTCCCCACTGTGTTTACATGCTTCTGGGCTTAGTGGCTGTTGACTTGGTCTTCAGAGCCACACCCACAAGTGGTGGCTCTCCTCTTAGGAACTGTGTGCTTCCTCTATGTTATGAATGATTTTAGGTCTTCTTAGAGATTTCCATTTTTTACTGCCATTCATAATTTATTAATTTGCTGCTCCAGATATTCTCTCTTTGGTCAAACGGCAACAAGGCAAGGCGGGGGCAGGGGGTGGGAGGGTGGGGGAAAGTGGAGATAAAACTGGATATGGTAACTCTTTCATCTGGCTGAGGTTTTCAGAACAGTTGCTTCATAAATGAGACATTATTATAATTTAAATGACTAAGTGTGATTTTAAGGAATCAGTTATAATATTCTTGCTTTGGAAAGCTAATGTGTAGTTTAGGTTCAGTATTTAAGTTCCTTAGAATAATTTTTTATTCTCGTGTTTATTGTTTAGTAAGAATTAAGATTTTAAATCATTCTACAGATTCATTTAAGGAGTTCCAGCATTGGAAGTAAAATATAAAAGCTTTAAAGATACAAAAGAACAAATTTATATTATTATTTTTATCTTTTCTACTGTTAGAAGCCTAAATGTTTTGAAGCTGAAACATAAAGAATGGAGGAAGAAACAAAAAAATTACACTGAAAATACCAATTAAGCATGAATGTTGCCTGATTTATAATTCCATGTACAGAGATTATAAAGAAGAAATATAGCTCACGAAGGATGAGATGCTCTAAAATTGTAATTCTGACTATATAATTGAGAATAATCCTGCTGAGAAAGAAACGGAGTTAAATAAAAGTATCACTATATCAGGAGCTCTTTGGTAAGCTCAGAATTTAAGTATCAAAGAGAGATCAGGTGTATAAAGCTAGAAAAATCTTTCTTCTTCTATTGAGAAGGGCAGGAACTTTGGAGAGTTTATGGTCTTGATGATTGATTGATTGATTCATTCATTCATTGTTCAATAAATATTTGTTGGGAACCTTTCTATGCCAGATTTGCTTGTTTGTACAGTGAGTACTACAACACAATGAAGTCCTTGCCTTCATAACTCTACTGTGATATTATTGGACTATAATATTAATAACTGACATAACAAAGAACAACTATTCAATCCCTATTTTGTTCCCAAACTGGAAAGTGGAGATTCAGCATATGCAAGTAGAAATGCAAGGCTAGGCTGGAATAAAAAATAGAGAGCGAACTTAAAATGAGTTCATATTTCCTATTCCTGACAGATGTATATATGAGCTTTCAAAAAGATTTTCTCACATAGCTGTGAAGGGGGGAAAAAAATGTTGGGTATATGATAACAGATACATAGGTAGATTTTTGTCAGGTAGAACTAATGAACTCATTGATAATTGATTAATTATCAACTGTGAGTTAGTGTTCATGAAATATGGATTTGACCTTGCCTTTGTCTTTGAATATTTATTGACAGTTTCAGTAAATGTGTGTCCACCAGATATATTTAGATGACACATATCTTGGTATATAAGATAAGGGATAGCTTATCTAGTCGATCAAGTAATTAGGTTTCAATGTTCAGATAAATGTAAAAATAATGCTTAAGACTAAAATGGTAGAGACTCTCTTGAGTGATTCCTTGGGGAAAAAGAATGTGAAGTTTCAATGGTTAACAAACCAGAGGTTTGATAGAACATTAGAAGGAACAATTGGCTTGCTATAGCAAATTTTTTATGCAGTTGTAGTTGTCCTATTGATAAACTTGGGTACGTCGGGAGATTGAAGGGGGAACATCACAACTACCTTCAAATACATGAAGACCTGGTGAGAGGGAGAGTAGACTGGCTCTGTGTTACCCTTAATGACTTCCAAAAAGTAAATGCAGATCCTTTTACTACTATAAAATGGAAAAACCACTCCAAAGCTAGAGCTGTCCAATGCAGAGAGGAATACTTTGTAAAGTAGTGTGAGAGTCTTGTTTTATGTCCTTTATGTTAGGACAAGGATTGCATTAGAAAATCTCCAAGATTTCCTGACTTTAAAATGGTATTGTTCTATAATTAAACAAACTTGTCATGGCAATTTGAAAAGATAAGAGGAATTTACTCCAGGGGAAATAATATGCATATGAGTGCAACGTTTTTTGAAAAACAGATCAAACTCAGTGACAATCCTGAAGACTATAATTAAAGTCAGAATGGGAAGTGGCTATAGCATGTCTCTCTCAAACATTCCTGTGCTGTTCCCAGTTATGTACAAAAGTCAGTAAAATACACAATAGCTGAAATAGACCCCTAGTCTATTGGACAGGGAAAGTGTAGAAATATTTAGGCGCTCCCTTTCATTATTCCTTTGTGTTCTACTTCTTTGATTGGAATAAATTCTTGCCAGATTACAAATAGGAGTCTTAATTTGGGAAACTAACAATTCTGGCCTTTCTATTGAGTTAAATACGGAGGTTTCATTTGTGAGAAGAAATCACATTGGATTCCTGAGTACCTAAAAACCATTTCTAATGTTGTTCAAATTAACCTCATTAGGCATACCTGATATTTTTTTCTATCAAGTAAACATGTAAGACTCTGGGTAGATGACAGTCCTTGCTTGAACAAAGTCAGCTTGAATTTAGAGATAACTTAATACTGGAATCCTGGACTTGGAAAAGATCTCAAAGTTAACGAAATAGCAAATTCATTATTTTATAAATGCAGAAATTGAGTTCTAGAGCAATTGCTTGACTTCCCAAGGCAAATGTGTTCAGTTAGAAACACAGTATAGATTAGAAGCCAATTCTTATGACTTCCAGTGAATTCACATCTCTTTCTATTGCACAGCTCTTTCTCTTCCTTTAAACTGTGCAGAAGTTGTACAGTGTGTCAAGGTACAAAAGAAAAAAAAGGTGCCTATACCCATGTTGTCTTCATTAACTTAAAGGTGTTATATTTCAGGGCCTCCCCGGTGGCGCAGCAGTTGAGCACTGGGTTGCGAAGCTGCCCGCGGCCTCTGCGGTGCTGGTTCGCTCCCCGGCTGCTCCCCGGCCACCGGAGGAGGGTCCCACATGGCGCACAGACCTCTCCTGCCGCCCACTGCTCCCCTCAGCAGTGTACTTCGGTCCTTCTGCCTGCTCTGCTTCCTGCTCTGGCTCTGGTGAATTCTCTCACCCTCCCGCGCTTCTGACTGTACCCAGTGCATGTATAAACAAAACAAACAAACAAACAAATACATAAATAAATAAAACATGCCTCTATAAAAAAAAAAGGTGTTATATTTCAGTTTTAAGTATTTTTCAATTTTATTAAACTTTGATCTCTGGAAATAAAAGAAGAGTTGGTTGTTAATTTCTGTTCTGGTGAAAATGGAAAGGATGGAGATTGGATTCTGTGGTTAATTTCAAAAATGATTTAGAGTTTATGACAGTCTTAGCAACCTCCCTAGATTATGCTAATTGCTCTTCCAGTAGTTGATCAAGTATTCCTGTTTGAGAACAGCTTTAAACTGGGCAAATCTAAGACATCTGAATAGCCTATCACTTTATCTAGAGTTGATTTGTGTTGATGAACTGCTGATAGAGGAAAATGTCAGCATACTAGTGTACTTTGCCACCAAATCTTTAAGAGTTAACATTTTTTTCTTTGATTCTTTTATTCTCCCTTGAGATTAGAATATAGGTTTAAGTAGAAGTACATCCTTGCTTTTAGTAATAATCGACTCAATATTAGATTTAATCGTGATAATGGGTCATCACTTAAAATGCATTGAGTGAACGTTTCAGTCTGGTTTTTAATAAGTAAACTCCCAAATGAGTATGTGACTCCCTAAGATTTCTGATAAAAATCAGAGGTGCTCAATAAATGTTTAGTTGAATTAATTCCATTAAGATTTTGAAAAGCAAACTCAACTGTTTCAAACAAATATCTGTCTTTACAAATAATCAAATTGATTCCTGCTCCTGGTAACTTGATATAGATGTTTAATACAGTCATGGAACCCTCGGGTATTAAAAAGGAAGGGGTGTGAATAGGTTAAGTAGAAGGGAACGGAATACCAAATTACAATTAATGTAGAAAATTAAAAATCTTATGAATTTAAAAGCTGGATTTCAAAATCAGTTAGGATATTTGAAAGTAAAAATCAAACAGCAAAATCAGTTTTCTGATTCACATGACTTCAGGAAGACATACAGCAAAGGGAGAGTGAGTATCTGCAGTGTATTTCAGTCTGCCTGTTCTGTTCCCCATTCTGTCTCTGGTGAATCCTTCACCCCCCGCATCTCTGGCTTGTACCCCAGCTCTTGTATGCATAAATAAATAAATCTTTAAAAACAAAAAAGGGAGAGGGAGTAATTTAGATGTCCTTGCCACAAAGTAGTTGTAGAAAGTCCCTGCATGTCTTCTGCATCACCAGCCTATTCCAAGGAAATATAATCACATTCATTCCCTGGTCCTGCAAAATTTGCTTCCTTTGGGTCTAGAGTGAGGGCAGGATAGTCACAAATGAAGGAAATTGTAACTGTGGAATTTGTATGACTGTGAAAATAAGTGGAATGCAACCTAAAGATTGTCCTGGGCTGTTCTCGCCTCATCCTGACCCCTTCCTGTCAGAGACACTTCTTTGCTGTTCCCTGTGGACACTTCTGTCCTGATCAACATTTATGTGTGTAAGAAATTCTTGTTGGTGCCGCTCCCTCACCTCAAGATCATGCTAGAATTTGGCAGGTGTCCCCTCTTTCAGGTCTAGCTTATGTCTTTGACCTCTTTATTTCAATCAGGCTCATCATTAGAGTTTTAAAATTCAGGCACGAATCTCTGGGGCTCTGACTCAGACATTTTAAAAAAGAAAGACATACATATGTTTCTCATCACTTTAAACTCTACAACTCCTGGTGTCAGTGATCTGCATCCCATTTGCTTATCTACCTGGTCTTTACTTCCTGCCCATATAGCAACCCTTCTCTTAGGTGTTTAATTTGGTTTGTCTTACTCGACATTTGGGGCCATAACTCTTTTAAGATCATTAAACATTTGAAAACTGGAACCAGTGATTGAATTGTAGAGAACCTCTGGCCTGTGCGTAAGCATCTATTCTGGTCTATGGATTGTATTTATCCACTTCCTCATCCTTGTGTGGAAAACTCTTATTTCTTTTTGTATCTTATTCTGTGTTCTGTAATTGCTCCCCAAACACACTGTGCTCACCTGTGTGTTGATCCTAGGTATCTGGATGAACAAATGTCTATTTTGAACATGAAAATACACTTGTTTCTGTAGCTACCTGATTGTGCGATTAATTTGAACAAAGTGATTCCAGTCTATTTGCATAATTTCTCTGATGTGGTAAACAGACAACTTCGTATTCCAATGACAAGTTTTTTCTTATTTATTCATTAAATGTTTCATGAAGCCATTAATACAGATTAAATAAAAAGAAATCAGGTCTTTTTTTTGCTACAGTTTGTGGCAGTCTCAACATTTATCAATAAAAGCAAGATTGGGGATGTCAGGTTCACTGCCTGAGCTTCATGACAGCAAATGGATTTTTGTTTCCAATGTGAAAGGACATTCCATCTAACATGATTTAAATATTTAGTGTAGATAAGACCAAAGTTAACGGATTTGTGGAGTCACATGAATTAATTTTCTCGTTATTTGCTGGGCCGAGAGCATGACAACCATGTATAAGTGTGGATCAAATGAAACTGAGGACCTTTTTATAGCTTGCTGACAAGACACCAGCACATTCCACATCAGCACGGCCACCTAATGTCCCACAGGTCAGCAGGGTCAGTGGTATGTGCTTTCATGATTACTGGGTCGATGGCATTATAGTTATCACTATCAATTACTCTCTATCCTGAAAGAAAATTTTAGGATTTAATCTATTAGTATATCTCCTATCTGTGAGTTTCTGGCATACATAAATTCTGGGCCTGACATGTCTCTTCATCTGTCATCTTTTATTTGTTGCCATAAATGTCATGTCATTTTTATGTTCATATAAAGTCCATCACTTTCACCCTGAGGCAATTTAGAGACCACTTATAGAAAAAACCAAAGAGGTGGGAGAGAAATGAGAAGGAACCAAAGGAAAGAGTGAGTGGAGCAGAAGTCCAGCATAAATGCAATGGATCTCAAAGTGGGTCCTTGACTCTTTCTATCTTCGGAACTCTTTAAACCAAAGGATTTGCTTTTGTAGAATTTCAGAATTGAATGTAACCTGAGAGATAATGTAGTTCATAGGCTTCATTTTAAAAATAAGGAGAGAATAGAAAGGTTAAATGACACAGTCGTGGTCACACAAATAGTGGCATTGTGTCCCGATGGCCATCACGCTGCTACTTATCTTTATTTTTAGGGTGAGCAAAGTAGGTCGTGTGCATCAGGGATTCAGAGGAACGGCGAAGTCCTTCGGTTCCTCCGTTCTGCCAAGTGAATGGTCACTTTCCAAACCTTGCTTTCATCAACCCCTGTACTGAACATGGTTGACTCCTTATGCTCTCTTGAAATTTTCAGTTTCTGTGGCTGTGGGGTCTCTATCCTCCTTCTAGCCTGAATCTTATGTTTTATTTCCTTCAGGGTCCACTTCATGCCTTCATTCCTAATGCCGGGGCTCCAGAGTTCTGTCCCCAGGTGGCTGTTCTTTGCATCCTTCCCGCTTGGCTCCTGGGCAATCTTGTTCACTTTTTATTTAGTACTGAGCCCTACAACATGCTAGATACTGAATCAGTGACAGGAGTGACTGCTGGACTGTGGAGCAAGGATCTTATCCATTCTTGGGATTCAGTCCCTGCCTATATTCTGAGGCTTGTGGAATCTATTGATCTGGTTATGTTTCATGCCCTGAGCTAATATAGCCAGGTCAGCAGTCCCAAGAAAGTAGGTTTTACTTCCCAAATTCCATACCTCGATGTCAAAATTACTTAGCCACTCTTACAGAAAGTTGAAAGTGATTCTGTCTTTCCCTTCTAATGATGATTTCTGGCCCTTCTTCATGCTCCTGCTCTCTTTCACTCCTTTGCCTACCTTGTCTGCAGTTGTGATTTTCCCCTCAACTTGCTTCCCTCCCCACCAGCTTTTTGAAATCTGCTCTGCAATCTAACCATGTGAGTTTCTACTAAAACCCTGGCTTGGTTTCCTCCATTCTACAGAAAAAAAATCCAGACTCAGACTGATAGTCAAGGTCATCTGTGACCTGACAATACTCTCTGTTACCCGCCCTTCATACACAATGGCTGCCTTCTTTCCGATGATGTTTCTGTAGTCAGAGCTTCTGCTTGTGACATTTTCTCTGCCTGGTACACAACTCTTCGCTCATGATTCCCTTTCCTATTGGCTAAACTTTAAAAAAATTAAGAAAAGTTTCAAAGAATCACAAAAGGAGAGAGAAATGTACACAGAATTTCTGCCTTCAACATAAGATTTTGACATGCTGGTTCATCTGTTATCTTCCTTTCTTCAATCCCTTTTTTTCTTTTGTAGAAGTATTTAAAAGTAAATCCAATGTACCATGCATTGTCACTCCTACTTCAATATACACTTTCAAAAGTATGGACATTTTCATATGTAGAAACAATGTTACAACAACACCTAACACAACTGATAACCATTTTTTGGGACTATCTGAGCCCTTGTGCATAATGAAAATTTCCAAATTGTTGCAAAAAAAACTTTACAATTAGATTATTTGAATCAGGATATGAGTAAGTGCCGCATATTAAATTTGGTTAATTTTTTTAATTTTAGGGGGAAATATCTGCCTAACATGAAATTTGATTAGTAGGTCAATATATCATACACCTCGTATGATTTATTCTGATTTTTGATAAATTCCAGAATTCCAGTAATGGTGTGAATCACAAGTATTTACTATAAGAGTACCATCCCAGCGAGCCCCAATTTTACCTCCTTTCATTTGCACATGAAATATGACATGCACTTGTAGATAATATTTTTTGTTTGCTTATTAAAGGAATTAAATTACTTCAGTTAATACCCTGATTTTATTTTTTTTTTTTTACTAATTCTGAGCTTTCCAGTGACTAATAACTAGTTCTGTATTTTATTATATGTTTCTTTCTTAACAGCTGATATGCTGTTTTGTAGAAACAAAACAGATGTGGTAAGAAAAATGCCCCACTCATTCAGGGATCTAGACTAGCAATTGTTCTGGAAGTGGAACCCATACAGCAAGCATAGGCTTAACCAGAAGTGGCAGTGAGTAAAAGACTCAGCACAGAGGTCTGAGGCTGCATTAGGGGTTTTTATGCCAGAGAAAGAAGTGGGAAGGGCTGTTAATGTTTTCAACTCTTTCTGAGTTAAATGAGTCATATTTGGTACCCTTCATGCTCTCTCTCTAAGAGATAGTGTTTAGAAACTCCCCAAACTACTGAACAGACAGTTGAGACTGAAGACTATCAGATGTGAAACTCAAATCCCCCAAGGTCAATTCCAGCTTGACCTTATTAACTCTTTTCATTGAGATTTCCTCCTCTGTAATAATTGAACTGATCTCATCATGTTCTTTTAAGGCTTTGGTTAATATGTATGAAAAGTTTAGAGCAAGGTGAAGTACATGTGTACTTGAGCTTACTGGATAGAGCTGTGGAAAGGGTTTGAGAGAAAAAGGAGGTGGGAAAGGCCTATGTGTGTGGTTAAAATGGTGCATGTTTGGAGGAGAAATTAGCCACTTCACTTGCTGCCTTCCGCCTCCACAGGCACATACTCACACCCTGGACCTTGATCTTTCAAGTATGGAAGTATCCAAAAATTTTTTAAAATTTTAATTATTTTATTTTTGTGTAGAAGAACTAGGATGTAGGCCAGAGGTGCCAGGGAGTGAGAGGATTCACCAGAGACAGGTTGGGGAGCAAAACAGACAGATCTACTGAAATACACTGCTGAGGGGAGCAGCAGGCCTGACAGGAGAGGTCTGCTGTGCCATGAGGATAGCTCCCTGGCCGGGGATTAAACTAAGGTGTATGTAGAGGATTTAATCCCTAGACTACCAGGGAGGCCCTAGAAGTGTCCACATCTTAATCTTAATGACTGGTGCTCTGAGGATAGTGTTTTAAATAAAAATGGAAGTGCTCATGGTGCACTTGTGTTTCAGAAGTGGAACATAATCGCCTGTAAAATAACGAAAAAAAATTGTTAGTCCATTCCCTTGGCTGGTTGGTGGCCTCAGAGATAGCTGAACATAGAGGAGTAACAGCCGTATAACAATATGCACAGTTGTTCCCACAGCACCTGTTTTCTCTGGGCGTGTTTACAACATTCTATCATTAGGTTTGTCTACCTGATGGCTAAATAAGGACATATTCAAAAGAAGTTCCATGCTAAAAGCGTGACACAGACTGACTCTTCTTATTTTTCTCAATTGTTGCATCATTCAGTAACATCTCAGGAAACCACTGCCTTCTTATTTTCATTCCCATGATACCTGTTCTGAGATTGGTGGAATTCCTCCAATAAGCTTCCCCTTCACTGTCTCTTGTTTTGATAACTTTCTTTGTTCCAGACATAACTCAAGGTTTGCCACATTGCCAGCTTTCAGTTCAAACCAGATCCTGATATTATACAGGTATTGATCTCTTTTAGCAATTTCAGCAATTGTTTTTGAACTTCCAGGAAAGATCAGTAAACACTGTTGGCCGGTAAAGGAGGGACTTTCTTGTCTTTCAGATTTAGGTAACTCAAAACTGTTTTACTCAGGCAACAAGTAAATCCTACAGTCTCCTAAAAGTCCCCAGTTTTCAGTCTTTCCTTATCTGTATTGCCTCCTTTCCATGTACGATTTGCAAACCCCAGAATGGAGAGGTAATACTTTAAATAGTTTTGATCTTTTTTTTTCGCACCTGCACCTCATCTTATCTTAGATTCAGCCTGACAAAAAAAAAAAAAAAGTGAGAGCAGTCAAGGTGGCTGGAAATGTTGTAATTATCCCTTGTTCAGATTAGCTCCAGGCTCAGTTGGCTAGGATTTTTAATCCACTCATCAAGGTAGATATGAACTCAAAGAAGATCAGGATTTATTTTAAAAGGACAGAAAATTAGTTTATATCACTAGCCATTGTGAGAGAAAAAAAGACAGAAAGAAGGAAATGCATGTTCTATTTGCATGTTTATATAATTTATTTATGTATAAATACCTCTACTATTTTTGCATTTGACATCACTTTTTGGAAACATGGAGGATGTTTTGAAAATAATGCACACATACCTTAAATTTTAGATTTGTCACAATAAGATTGTGACATATTTGTGTTTTTGTGGAATAATATTAATTCTTCTTAATGCAGTTATATTTGCATATTTTGTTGATAACTACTTCTACACCAAAAAAATATATTTTGAATAAGGTATAGGCTTAATTGAGAAGCCTTTTAGTGACTTATAATTTTTACATTTTTCAAAATGTCCACATTTGAAAACATTATTTTCAAGACCCTAAAGTGCATCCTGGAGCTCATATGTAAAAGACTGAAGAATAAGGATAAACAAGTGAGCCTGCTGATATGTGTAAATTCAGAGCTTAAAGACATAACTGTTCAAATTATTAAATTGTGCTATAAAGATTGATTCATTTTATCAGAAAATTAGACTACAAAGTGGCCAAATTAATCACTGTTTATTAATTTTATTTTAAAATGCTATATGGCAACAGGGTAATAATCCAGAGTTGAAGAAAGGAAAATATTTTCTCTGTGTTCCCCTATAACTTAATTGAAAATAACTGAATTTCTAATCTGAGAAACTCAAAATATGATTGGTCAGTCTTAAGGAAAGCTCATTTATTAGACTGTGCTGGTTCTAAATGAGTTTTATCAGTCTAGTAGAATCCTTGATACCACCCTTTTTACCTTTTGACCTCTGGTTTGTCAAAAACTGCCTTTTGAAATGAGTTTAGACTTACAGAAAGGGTTCAGAAATATGGTTTCTTTATATCCTTCAACTAGCTTCTGCTAATGATAACAACTTACATAATCTTTGCACGGTGATCAAAACCAGGAGATTAACACTGATACAATACTATTACTGTATTCAGACTTGGGTTTGATATCCCTGAATCGGATGGAGGGTATGCATTTTTGGTCAGCGTACCACAGAAGTCCTGTGTATTTCTCAAGGCTTGTTTATCTTAATCATGGTTGCTTGCTTTAAGTGGGTCTGCAGGGTTTCTTCCCTGCAAACATATCCTTTCCCCATAGAATTAATAAATATCTTGAGGGAAATACAAATCTCTGAAAATAGCATGTTTCTTGAGATTTTTACCCACTGATTGTAGCACCTACTAGAGGATCTTGCTTGCCACAATTATCACGAGGTTTTAATGGTGCGTTTGTATTTCCCTCTTTTGTTTACTTGGAATTTTTCAGTGAGAAAGCACTGTTCCTTCTCCTCCATTTATTTATTTACATATTTAATGATTAATTTTTAACTCATAAATAATCCCAGCATTGTGGGTTCATGGCTATTTATTTTTATTTTATGCTTTATAGCCTAATAATATCTTTATTATTTTATTGCTCAAACTGTTTCATTTTTGGCCTTTGGGAATTCTTCAGGTTGACTCCCATGTCCTTTTGAGGTGCCCCATACTTTTTCCAGCTCTGTCTTGTTTTCTGACACTCCAAAGATGTTCCAAGTCTTGTCTTGTCTTTTCCCTGCCCCAACATTGGACTCAGCTACTTCTAAACATTTCCTTATTTATAGACTCTTACCATTTGAGAATGAGATTTAAAAACTAAGATCTTGCCTCATGAATTTATGAAAAAGAATTGTTTTTAAGAGGTTACATAGGAAGAAAGAGATATTAAATAAACCAGAGTATTTAGGGGTGTGTGGCTATAGCCAAGAATGCTGTCTGCAAGCATTAACCCACAGAAGATAGAGGATTCTTTCCAAGATGTAGAGTATTATTTTCAAGATGTGAATACACTGGAGAGCATTGCATCTGTCTTTTCCTAAGATGACCTTGAAACATTATTTAATTTCTTAAAATTTATTTCATCTTCATTTTTTTTTTAAATATCAAATTTTTTTTTTAAGATTTATTTATTTATTTATACAAGCACTGGGTACAGTCAGAAGCGCGGGAGAGTGAGAGAAATCACCAGAGCCAGAACAGGGAGCAGAGCAGGCAGAAGGACCAAAGTACACTGCCGAGGGGAGCAGCAGGCGGCAGGAGAGGTCTGCGCACCATGTGGGACCCTACCCTGGTGGCCGAGGAGCAGCAGGGGATCGAACCGGCACTGTAGAAGCTGCTGGCAGCTTCGCAACCCAGCGCTCAACCGCTGCGCCACCGGGGAGGCCCTATTTCATCTTCATTTTTACGAAGAATTCCTATTTACCATACCAACTAACAATTGCACAGAACTAATGAGGAAAGGTATTTGTTTTTGCTACCACTTGAAAGAATAGAACATATCATAAAAGCTAAAGCAAAATGGCATCTATTGAAATTAGTGCTTAGGTTAGAAGTCTTGTACATTTTGGCGTGGGTGAGAGTTGGTTCATGGTATTCTTCCCGGCACTAGATTTTCTCAGTTGCAGTCATACACGAAGACATATATCTTTCCTGTATTCTGGTTCCTCATTCCTGACAACTAAGTGGGCATCTTTGTGGAAAATAATGCAGGCTCAATAGGATCACAACCTTAGTGCTAAAACTGCTCTTAATGAGGTGCTGTGTATGAATTAATTAAATTAGTTTGCCCCTCATGTGGCAAGCTCTGTTTAGTGTTTGTCTGGTTGACTAATTTATGAGGGTAAAATTATGGTACAGTCTCTGCCTTGCTTGTTTTCATCAAAGACATGGGCTAATTTGTAATGAAACTTTATCAATCAGATCATGCAGTCAGTCCACCCTCCAAGCTCTGACTAATGAATTAAGGCTGTTTGGCTTCCTTCAAACACGGCATATCCTGTTGATGTTGAAGGGGGGAGGGTGCGTTGACTATAGATTGATTATAAGGGATTGTTTCTTTTCCAGAAAACAGATAACCAACTTTTCTGTTTTCTGTTTCTTGGCTGTTTGTGGCTTTATGATTATCTTCCTCTTTTAGTCAGGGTATGATTTTAAAGTGAAAAGTACGTAAAAATGCTCATTTATATTTGCTTGGGAGAAAACAAAGATTGTGTATTTCAGATTGGGAGTGCAGCAGCTAAGAACTTTCAACAATGGGAGAAGGAATAAGGGTACCTCAGGCAGAGAAATGGAGAGTTTCGAAAGGCAATATTCTTCCATGTTGGGAACGTAATGAAAGGTCAGAATGAAGCTCAATAGAAAAGCCATTATGAAAGGAAGGGGCAGAATTGGGCTTTTCTGTTGCTGTCAGGATTTGGGATTTGTTTTCTTTTTATTCTGACACAACTCTTTTGGGGTGTGTTTTTTTCTCTTCAATTCAAACAGTTTATACAAGTGTTATTTTAAACTTCCTTGTGTTTACATCATCATGTCTTTTAAAAAGAAACTTTTTTTTTTTTCAATCTTGTTATCTGGGAATTTTTAAGGACAGAGTCACTGTTTGTAAAACATATCTGCGTGAATGTGAATATTTCTAATTTCATTGCCTAGTTGAGAAATAAACAAGTATAAGATTGTTCGAGAATATTTTCTAAGATACTGAAAGTCTAGAGATACATTTCAATGTAATAGCCTGATTCTTTTGAATTTTTAAATTACTTCCTAGTCACCAGGTAGTTAATTTATGAAACACTTGACACATAAAGCTATTTCACAAATGCGAAAATGACATAAAACTCCATGTCAGACAGCAAGTCCGTGACAAAAGTGGATTTAGGATTTTGAGTTCTGACTTCTGTCCTGTCATCAGGCCACTAATCACTTGATTTTCTAAAAGAATTTGAGGCCTGAGCAAAGATGATGCCAGAGATGCATTTGTCCAAAGAGATGAGTCACTTTGAGTGGTTTGATATAATAAAATCTGTGTTTATTTTGCAAAAGGCTTTGAACAGTTATTAGAGAAACAAATTTCATCATTAGGTTCAACTTTATACTTCGTAACATTGTACTTTCTGTTCCAATAGTTCACAGCACTAAGTTCATACTTCTCTTCCTATTCCTCTTGGGAGTTTTCTATTTTTTTTTTTTTTAAAGCAGAGCAGTATTTTATCAAAATGACTTAAAATGTTGTTAGTAGGCTTAGCCTGGGCTCTGAAATCATCCTGTAATGCACAGTATGCTTTGCATAGGTCCCTTCCTTGCTCGGAGATCCCCTGTGGCTCCTCATCACCCACAGAATTCTTCTTTCTGACACTAAACACCCTCCTAATGTCACTCAATCTACTTTTTCTGTTTGGATGTGCACAATTCAAACTAGAGGGTTCCATCTTTCCCAACCAAGACCCAGCTTTCTCTCCTCTGTGCATTTGTATATGCCATTATCTTTCCCTTCAGAGCCTATCACACGCATCTCTGAGAGCTGTCATATCTCTTTCAGTCTGTTGACTTTGTGAAATCTTGTCCAGGAGATGCCAGATCAAGGCTCCTGGTCTCATGGCCCGTGTTTTTTTTTTGGTTGAGGAAGGAGTAAATATGATTTAAACGTAATTCATTTCTGGGCCTCCCTGGTGGCGCAGGGGGTCAAACGCAGCACTGAGAGGCTATCCATGACATTTGCGATGTGAGTTCAATCCCCGGCCGGCCCAGGAGCAACCCAGATGGTGCGGCAGAACTCTCCTATCTCTCCTGCTGCCCTGCTCAGCAGTGTGTTTAGGTGCATCTGCCTGTTCTGCTCGCAGCTCTCTCTGGTGAATCTTCTCACCACTGCCCCCCCCCCCATGACTCTGTCCTGTACCCCACTTCTTAAAAAAAGTAATTAATTTCTGATGATAATCCATGTTGTGAATACAATGAGATACTTATGATAGAATTGTGGGCTAGATTAGACTAAGTGGTTCATGGTGGGCCTCTTTGAGAAGGTGGCATGAGATAGTGACTTGAATGCAAAGAAGGAGCCAGTCATAGAAAGCTCAGGGGAAAAGAACCAAGGCATAAAGGTCCTGAGACAGGAGAAATCTTGATGAATTCCAAGAACAATAAGAAGGTCAAATATCCACAGCACCACAGCACACTGAGCCAAGGGGAGAGGGTATGGTAGGTACTAGTTGATGCAGGGATTTCTGCATAAGCATCCAGTATGTTGGTTTTAAGTCCTTGGTAAATTTTAGAAGAATGTAATGATCTGATTCTTAGCAATTCATTTATTTCAATGATTAGTATAATTTTTTTTAATTCTTTTCTTTTTTTTTAATATTTATTTATACAAGAATCAGGGTACAGTCCAGATGCGTAGGAGGGTGAGAGAATTCACCAGAGACAGAATGGGGAACAGAACAGGCAGACTGCCGAAATACACTGCTGAGGGGAGCAGCGGGCGAGGCAAGAGAGGTCTACTTCGCCATGTGGGATTCTTGCCGGCCGGCCGGGATCGAACCGGCGCTGCAGAAGCTGCGGACAGCTTCACAACGCGGCGCTCATCTGCTTGCGCCACCAGGGGAGGCCCTGTATAATCTTTTTAAACTAATGGGTTATAAACTCATTTTGGATAGGAATGGCTTGCTAGACAATTTTTTTTAAGATTTATTTATTTATTTGTTTGTTTATTTGTTTGTTTGTTTATTTATACAAGCACTGGGTACAGTCAGAAGCACGGGAGAGTGAGAGAATTCACTAGAGCCACAGCGGGGAACAGAACAGGCAGACTGACGAAGAAATACACTGCTGAGGGGAGCAGTGGGCACGGCAGGAGAGGTCTGCGTGCCATGTGGGACCCTCACCGGTGGTTGGGGATTGAACTGGCACTGCAGCGGCTGTGGGCAGCTTCTCAGCCCAGTGCTCAACCGCTGTACCAACAGGGGAGGCCCTAGACAATTTTGTTCATTGATAAGAGGAGGTCAGTAAATATTTATCAAACCATTGTATAAACAAAGTTGGGGGGATCCTGAGAAATTACTGATGTAGGTGTTTGAAATGAATCATTTGTTGAAGCAGAAAGAGTCAAGAGCATGCTCTAATGCTCATGATCCTTTGATGAAGGAGCAAATGGGAAGAGCATATGCTGATAGGAAAGGGGCAGAGCAGCAAAGGGGGTCAGTGTGAATTTGGGAGTCAAATTGTCTAGGTAGAAATCCCAGCTGTTTCTCTGACTTGCTGGACTTTGAGAAAGTTACTTAATCTCTCTTAGACTTTGTTTCTACCTGGATAAAGTGACGATAATATTATTTACCTTATTAGTGGATGAGTCTTAACCAAAGTCATGCAGATAAAACACTGAGAATTACTCCTGACATGTGACAAAGATCCAATAAAGAAATCACCAAGGTTTTAGGACAAAAGCTCTTGTGTCAGAGGCTCTAGTTGAAATTCTGTTGGGCTACCAAACCCAACCTTGGCCACTTTGTCTGGAATTTTAGGATGATTTTTTTTTTTTAAGATTTATTTATTTATGCATACAAGAACTGGGGTACAGGCCAGAGGTGTGGAGGGTGAGAGGATTCACCAGAGACAGAGTGGGGAACAGAACAGGCAGATTGACTGAAATACACTGCTGAGGGGAGCAGTGGGTGAGTCAGGAGAGGTCTGCTGTGCCATATGGGTTAGCTCCCTGGCCGGGGATCAAACTCGTGCTGCAGTAGCTGCCAATAACTTCATAGGTTGTGTCTTAACCCCTTGAGCCACCAGGGAGGCCCCTTAGGATGATTCTATTGATAGTTGATAAGGTGAACAGAGAAACATAGTTTGCAAAAAATAAACAGACTCAAAATCTTCTGTGTGTGTGAGAGAGAGTGGAGCAATATCTGGGGGAGAGGGATTGTAATTATTTGGTATAATAATAATATAAGTACTTCTTAATAATTTTTTTCATAATTGATTTGACTATAAAATTGCATGAGAAACTATAGCCTGACTTGGCCCTCATCATTCTGTGTTCTGTAATTCCTATCATTATGTGTTTATAGGCGTGCCCTGTGGCATTGGTACATTGCCGTTTCTGTCAGTGTCCCTGCTGATGGACTGTGTTATAGGTGAGGTCATTTTCTAGCAGCTTCCTCTGGTACCAAATCCAAAACAGCTCCATGTCATAACAAATTCCATGCTTAGCGGTGCTTGTAGAAACCACAATTCGTGGCAAGATGAGCTTTCTTATCTTGGAAGGAAGCCAGTCGAACTTGTATATTCATAAAGAGCAAGGTGTTAAGTAATAAATTCAGTCCATGTTCCTTTATCAAATTATGTTTTAGAAGTGTGATTTCAGGCAACCTTAGATTACAGCAGCACATTCTTTGGGTGCTCTTTTCTTTTATTCTCATTAATCCTGAAATTTTGGATTGGAAACCATGGTATAAACTAATGGTGGAATTCAGACTGGAGCTCTTTGAGGGTGTGGCTTATTGTTCCCTTTCCAACTCTTAAATAATTCTGAACATTTCAACCAGCCAAGTAGAAAAATCCCTCCAGGCTTTTTGTACAGTTGTTTTGTTTCTCTTCTGCTGCTCCCAGTAACATTACATAAGTTACCTGGAAATTGTGAGGCTTGGGTACACTGAGCCAGACAGTCAAAATTCCTGGAATTCTTACTTCCTCAAACATAAGAGTGCAGTTGGATATTTTTTGGATGATAAGGAAGGATCTGGGAGAAGTGTTAAAAGTGGATGACACTTTCTTGAATTACTGTTCTTTTCCAGATAGTCAAAGCCAAAAAGGACAGAGGCAAACTGTCTCTAGGGATTTGTAGCCCAATTTGGCTTTTTCAAAAAGTTTGGGTAAACTTTAAGTAACCTCTTGATGTTTAGGCATTACTCTTCTTTATAGGTATTTTTGCTTGTGTAGGAGTAACTTGAAAATGAGCAGAGGTTGGAGTTATTAGGTTCTGGAATTCTACCTCTCCCTCCCCACCCCTCACCCCCCCAACACTATTTGGATCAAGGAGTATGGAGCCTACTGTTCTTAACCTTCAGCTCTGTCTGGTTATGAGATTAGACTGTTTCACTTTTCTTCTTTCTTGCACAATTCACATCATTGTGACACATTCCCTTGAATTTATTGTCATAAAGTTATGGGATTCACTTGCTGTTTATTCTCAAATATACCTTAAAACCTAGAGTGATGTATCCCACTTAGAAGTTATCCAGAGTCAAATCCCAGCCTTGTCTTTGACTTTGCTAGGAAAGGAATCTCTTGGAACTCTAGATGCCTGAATACCACACCCTCACCAGCCCTATGGTTCTTTTGATTTTTATTTTCAAATTTACATCTTCTCTGGCTACATTAGTTAATAAGTAGTTATTCACAAATGGTGCAATTTTGGATGCTGGTGTGTCATGAGATATACTTCATAACTTAAAACGCTTTCTTTAATCAGATCCTTGAGCCTAAATCAGAAATGACTTGTATCTTTTTGATGTTGTTCTGGAAGCTGACCTCAAAGTAACCATTGTTCTCAAATGTTCACTCAAACTGAAAAGAAATTAACATCCAGGTTCATTATTGGTTGATACTCTTTAATGAAACTATATTAAATTCTCTGGTATTATGTTCCCAAGGATCCTTTTGTGAACTTTTGTGAATTATGTTTTCTAAATAATTTTCTTAGTACTTTCACTGTAATTTGGGCTCATTTATAGTCCCAAGTGGAGGAAGGAAAAAGAACAAGAACAAGTGGATTTCTGATATTCCCTATAAGTCTTCTGATTCTGTACCTGATTATACCCCGACCTTTGATTAAAATAAGTTCCTAATGACCAGAACCCTGCTTATTCACAATGTCCTTATTGTGTTGCAGCAGACAGATACCCAGTAGATAGTCGCTGAGTGAGTAAATCACTCTGGTACTTCTTTAGTTATAGCAAAATTGAATAAGAACTAAATTTTACTCGAGTAGATGCAAGGTTATAGCTAAATAACCTTAATTTGACAATGGTTCATTGAAATCAAGATGGACATTAGCTTTTCTGCTAACAACTTTATAACAAAAGTGGCTATAGATGGTAGATAGCCAGGCTATCATGCTGTCAGAGGTGTAAATCAGTTTTTTAAAGCCAAGATTGCATAATATGCAAGGATCACATTTAAGATAAGTGGCACTCTAGTTACATATATTTGGAGATAAATTTATTGAATTCTGTGATAATTGTCTATTAATTCTGTAAGCAATTTTCTGCTGTTTGTTTTCACTGTACTAATATTAAGAGAAAGGGTGATTTTTTTTAAGATTTTTTAATTTATTTATGCATACAAGAACTGGGGTGCAGGCCAGGGGTACAGAGAGTAAGATGATTCACCAGAGACAGTGTGGGGAGCAGAACAGAGAGATCTACTGAAATCTACTGCTGAGGGGAGCAGCGGGCAAGACAGGAGAGGTCTGCTGTGCTTGATCTTTTATACTATCATATCTTTTTCATTTTATTTAGCACTGCTGTTTTACAGGAAACTGTGGTTCACTAGAACAGCCTCGCCCTAGAATTCTATTACACTAAGAATGCCTTGCATTGCACTCTAAAGACAAGGCTAAGAAAGAAAATTCTTTTCCTGAAAGCACATTATTCACAGGTATGAATTAAGGTGGGAGGTTGAAGTTGGGAAAGTTGGGTCCTTTTTTTTTTTTTTTTTTTTTGAGTTCAATGTCTTAACTTCCCGTGTGACTTAAGTTTCATAACCTTTCCTTGTCTTTATTTTCTCCATAAACTGTGATCATAATAATCTATGCTATCTGTTTCATACAGTTGCTGTGGGGATGAAATGAAATAATAAATGTGAAGCACTTTGAAACTTTCAAAGGTATTATTATCTACTGTCCTTTTTATTGGATGACCTGGATTAGAAAACAGTTTCCAGTTTCTTGCTTTGGCAACTGATCTACAGGGAGCAGTAAATCCATTGGGTCTCACTATTACCTTGCCTTTACATTATTATAAGTGCAAGAGGTGTTCTGTATATATGATTTTTTATTCCCCTGCCTATGTCTATCTTCTGGTGGAAAACAGATAGATACAGAATTATTTCCTAGCCCATTTAGTCCATATGTATATTCTGCACATCAGTGTGATTTTCCCAGGCAGTTGCACTCTTTTTAAAGCATGAGAACCCTGAAGTTAATTTCATCGTGGGCAGAGATTTTCAATAGATATTGTTATTTCTAAGACCTTGTGGATTTTTCCATTCTTTCGCATACCCAATACATCCGACAATAGAAGAAGTTATCAATTGCTACATGGATTTCTTCTTGAAAAGAGGATTTAGCTGTATCACTAATGATGTGGGTTTTTTCCAGACAAACTTTTTATTTTAGAAGAGTTTCAGATTTATAGAAAAGTTGCAGAACAAAAGCTTTCCATATACCTCCCCCCAGCTCCTCCACACACAGATTCTGCTGCTATTAACATCTTACCTTAGTATGTCACGTAATTTGAATTAAAAGTTAATGAACCAGTATTGATATATTATTATTAATTAAAGTGCATGCTATATTCTGATTTGCTTAGTTTTTTCATTAATATCCTGTTTTGCTTTTCTGGGATTATTTCTTATAGTTTTCCTTGTTTTGGATAACCTTTACAGGTTTAAGTACAGCTGACATTAACTTTTATTTAAATTAATTAATTTATTTATACAAGCACTGGGGTACAGTCAGAAGCATGGGAGGGTGAGAGAATTCACCAGAGCCAGAGCGGAGAGCAGAACAGGCAGACTGATGAAATACACTGCTGAGGGGAGCAGCGGGCAAGACAGGAGAGGTCTGTGTGCCATGTGGGACCCTTGCCTGGCGGCCGGGGATTGAACCAGCACTGCTGAGGCTGTGGGCAGCTACGCAACCCAGTGCTCAACCGCTGCGCCACCGGGGAGGCCCTGACATTAACTTTTAACCAGAGATATGCAACTTGTGTTTTAGAAGAAATAATAAAAGATCCACTTGCCCATCCACAAATAAGACCTTCTATTGTGAAAAAGAATATCATTTATTGGGGTTGTAGGATAAGCAAGACTCTCAAAGCCCAGGGAAGGAATTCTAACAAGAGATGGCACTCCTTCAGGAAAAGGCCTTTTTGGCAAATAAGCTCATGCATTAAATAAAAGAATTGAACACCAGAAAAGACCATGTCATAGTATCAGATGTACTCAAGGCAATGAAAATATTTTTTAAATTTTTAAAATTTTAATATTTTTAAACGATATTTGCTTCCCCCTACCCCCTCAGGTTGAGTCCCCATAGAATTTCCTTCCCCCAGGCACCCGTGCACCATCACCTCAGTCCCCTGTGCTCCTCCCTCCCTCCCTTTGATCCCTCTCTCCCCTCCTCCCCTGCTGCTGTATGTCTCTGATTTATAATTGTCTGCTTTTGCTTTGTTGTGTTTTGTGCTGTTACTATTTTTTTTTAACACTGATGTCTTATTTGGTTCCCCTATATTCCTGTTATAAGTGAAAGCATCTGATATTTTTCTTTTTCCTTCTGACTTATTTCACTGAATATAATTCCTTCTAGCTCCATCCACGTTGCTGAAAATGGCATGAGTTTATCTTTTTTGATTGCTGAATAATATTCCATTGTGTATATATACCACATCTTCTTGATCCAGTCATCTGTTTTTGGGCATTTGGGTTGTTTCCAGGTTTTACCTATTGTAAATAGTGCTGCAATAAATATAGGGGTTCAGGTGTTCTTTTGAATCAATGTTTTTGTGTCCTTTGGGTAGATCCCTACAAGTGGAATTGCCGGGTCATATGGTAGCCCCATTTTTGGTAGACTGAGGAGCCTCCAGACAGCTTTCCATAGTGGTTGGACCAGTTTGCACTCCCACCAGCAATGTAGGAGAGTTCCTTTTCACCATATCCTCACCAGCATTTGTTGTTGCTTGTTTTTTTGATATGTGCCATTCTTACTGGCTAATCTCAATGTGGTTTTGATTTGCATTTCCCTGATTATAAGGGATGTTGAACATTTTTCATATGCCTGTTGGCCATTTGCATTTCTTCTTTGGAGAAATGTCTTTTAAGTTCTTCTGCCCATTTCTTGACTGGATTGCTTACTTTGTTTTTGTTGAGCCCTGTGAGTTCTTTGTATATCTTTATGATCAGTCCCTTACCAGTTGACTGGAGTGCAAAGATTTTTTTTCCCAATCAGTGGGGTGTCTCTCTGTCTTGGTTAATGTCTCTTTTGCTGTACAGAATCTTTTCAGTTTGATGTAACCCAGGTGTTTATCCAAGGCAATGAAAATATGTACCTTATGAAAGAGAAAAGAGAAATAAGTTACTCCCATATAGGAATGTTATTCCTATGTATTTGAATATCCTCATTTTGATGTATTTTTTTCTCAAATTTTTATATATGTACCTAAACTCTCACATCTTAAACCTCCCATGTAAGACTATGTGGATAGCTCTAAAACTAACCTATTTTACAGCCTGTTCGTTCATAAAAGGCCAATTTTCATCAGAAGTATCAAGAACAAAATACATAAGTGTCACTTGTAGACTCTAAGAAGCAATGCGGTTATGGTAACTTTGTTTAGCATCACTTGTCAGTGACAAGATGGCCTTAAGTGTTTATTATAACCCTGAATCTCTATTTCTCTTCATACTTGAGAGGATTGAATCATTGACTTTCCAAAGCAACTTTACAGAAGTCTATGAAATGATTACTTTTCATCATTTCAGTGTCATTACTAGTCTTGTACCATATGGTATTTTTAAAAAAAAATTTTTGTACTCACCCTTTACTTATTTGGTAGTTCTACAGTTCTACCAAACTTTCTGTGATGGATGTACCATAGTACTAGGCAGTTTATTTCAATTTAGCCAAGCTATTGCCTATGAGGGAATTTATAATCTTTGCTTCACACCAAAGAAGGCTAGACATTTTGTGGATTTTTTAAATCATGGAAAATGAGGCTAAATTAACAGTCAGACAATATTTATTTCCTTTATTTGGTTACCAAAATTAACAGCTCTTTCAGTTGGTGAGTTTTCATTGGCATTGCATTTGGACTTTGAATTGTGAAGGCCATTTTGACTCGTCTGAAATGTATGAAGCAAAAAGGCTAATGTGAAGGGGGAGACAGCTGCTTGTTCTTCCTTCCTCTTTTCATTAGTTTGAGCTTAAGGATTTCATAATGACCAAAAATTTGGTGAGTATGTGAATCTGCTTGTAGTTCATGCTTTTACCAAAGCTGTTTATACTCATCACCTCAAAGCAATTAAATGGAATGAAGATGCTGTGTCCTAATTCAGCAAATGCATGTAGTGACTTGCTGGCTTATAATTTACCTCAGGAAAAAAATTCTACTAGGAGTGTGAAACAGCAACTCCCTGCATTGGTGAAAAACAAAGCATTTTCTTATGGCATGAGAGATAAGAGTATAAGGGAGATAGACTGCCTTCTATTACGTAAATACTCTGGGAGTAGTGTTAATTGCAGTGGGTGTCCTTGGATTTGCAATGTGATCCCAGAGTTTATCAGAACATCAGCAGCTATTTTATTGTCCCTTCAGCATCCTTATCCCCTGTTCTCTTTCTGTTTTCCTATATTGGTCATATAAATATGCCTTAGTTACTCAGGGATTTCAAAAGACTTCTGTTTTAAGGATTTATTTATTTATGCATACAAGAGCTGGGGTGTAGACCAGAGATGGGGGGGGGGATGAGAAGATACACCAGAGACAAAGCAGGGAGCAGAACAGGCAGACTGACTGAAATATACTACTGTGGGGAGCAGCGGGCAAGACAGGAGTGGTCTGCTGTGCCACGTGGGTTAGCTCCTTGCCTGGGGATTGAACTTGTGCTGCAGTGACTGTGGATTGCTTCATAGTGCTGACACTTAACCCCTTGTGTCACCAGGAAGGACCCTGTGCATCTTCACTTTTAAAACTTTGATTGAACTGGTTATTTTTCTAACAATTCAGAGCCCAACATTTACCATTTTGCATTGCCTGAGTTTTTTTCTTTTTTAGGCAGGCATCAACAAGTGACTCTACTGAACGTTGCTTTGGTGGTGGGTGTGGGAGGCACTTTTTATTCCATCATGATTGATATAACAACAGGGGTTAAAATACCAGGCAGGGTGCTACCATCAGAAGAGTAGCTTCTTGAACCTTCCCAGAAAGCCTATTAGGTGCTGTCACAGGCTGGAAAAATTTCCCTAAGGGTCCAGTTCAAGTCAGAGTTACAGAATAGTTGCCTTGGGTTTTACCACAAATGTAAATCAGGGACCCCACCATCCAGAGTCATTGTAATCTCCCCAGAAACTAATTCTTTCACTCCAAGTGAAGCCAGCATGAAAATTTCCACCTGAGCAGCAACCTTGGCATCCATACAAAGAGAAGAAGATGTTGGGGGTGTTGGTTGAGTTTGGGATCAAAAGAATGGGGTAGACTTATCTGACCTCTTATTTTGAACGTGGGAGCTCTTTTGGTTTTTGTTATTTTTTTAATCTTTTTTGTTTGAGGTGGTGATATCATTTTTAGCCAGGTGCTTTAGAAACCAGGTGCTAATGATTGAATTAAAATAGGCATAAAGGAGTATCAGAGTATCAAGCTATAAGTAAGTCAGCAAATGAGCAGCAGACAATAAAAGGGCAATGAGAGAATTTCTCCATGCCCATTTGGGATATTTATATGGATTTTGGAGTTCTTCATGTGCCTCTAACCCACCCACACAACACCATTAAAAAAATATGGTGTGTGTATCAAATACAGCCTGAATTTCCATGAAAGCATTCCAAAAGAAACGATGATTTGCCCATGTAACCAATTTTCCCCTGAATTTTCCTGTGTAAGTGGAAAAAAATAGCTGTTCAGGTTTCAGCTACACTCAGGCATACTGGCTTCATACCTGTTTCAAAATGTGCTTGCACTGGATAAATGGTCATCCTGAAACAAAATGCATCTTGAAAAGGGACGACAGTCTAATTTCCATTATTTATCATATTCAGAAGGAAAATGATTTTGAAAGTACTATAAAAGCAATCTCTCTCTTATTTAGTACCCATCTCATGAATAATCTTGAGAAACAACAGGACAAAATTCCAAGAAACAATTCCTTTTTTTTTTTCGTTAATTAAGAACTCCATACAAGTTCAAACTGAAATTGGAGTCTGTCTTAGGTGCCCTGGGTGCTCTTCTTGACTTGCATGCTGATGAAATATGTAACTGGAAGAAAATGTCTGCTATAGCACAAATGGCCTCTCTTTCATTCATGGCAGTGTCTGTTGTCTGCCATTGTTTTGCTACCCGAAGGTGACAGGGCAGCACACTGAAGGAGTGATATCTGCCCTAAACTGCAGGGAGACTTTGAACCCCAGAGAGCTTGGCTGTTAGGGCTTGAACATCAACTTTGCCCTATGTCTCTGTGGGTAGTACAGAGCAACCTCACATCTAGGTGGCTTTATACATCATATTCAACATTAGAAAATGGTTTAGTTGCCTCTGAGGGTTATTTTTCACAGGCAGAAACCCTGATGTGTAGTTAACAAAATCTGAGGGCAAAATCAGCCCAAGATCATCTGGAAGAGAATGGGAAGCATGTACCCCTGAATCCTCACCAGAGCCTTGTTTTCTGGTATGAGGAGTCTTGAGACCCCTCTTTAAACAGAAGGAATATGGCTGACTTGTCTTCTGAAAATGGGTAGATGTTAATTGAAGTTGTGTATCTTTTCCCCACTTGACAATTCTGAGTTGGACTGAAATATCTGAAGGCAAGAATTCTTTTATTATTATTGTTATTATTTTTTATTTTCCTACATCATTGTTCATTTTTATACAATATTGATTTCTCCCCTCAGTTGTAGTCCCCATAATTCTCCCACCATCATAGCACCCATGAACCATTGCTATTGTCCCTTGTGCTGAGGCAAGAATTTCTTAAAGCTCCCAGCTACTTGGAAATGTGGAGCTTTCTTAGTCAAGTGAAATAGCCTGCAACCTTACCTACAAATCAAATCTTCTTTCCCTTTACTTCTATTTCCTTATCCCTTTATTCTTCTAAAGGAGGCATGCCCTGGCCACGCCTCCTTGGTTTTCTGCCAGGCACCATGTGGGGTGACAAAATGCCTCCCAGAAGCCCACTCAGACCCTGGGGAATGGGAGCAGTCCCCCAACCCCTACAGATTTTACTATGTGCACCCCTCACACACCTACCATCTCTTTCTCACTTGACAAATGTAGGCTTGGGAATTGCCCCTGTTCAGCCTGACATTCAACTTTGATACCTGACTCTGATGGTTGATCAAGTTCACTGAGCTCTACATTCAAGAAGCCATTCCTGTTTCTCCATCAGAGTCATTTAGAAAATGGGAGTTGAGTAATGGGGAATCAGAGAGCAAACATCACTGCTCCCCTCTTTAAGAGATTTGGACATCTGTGTTGGCAGAAAAAGGTCATTTTAGACCTGAGGGGTTTCACATTGTTCCTTTAAGATAGACCTTCAATGTAAACTATTTTCAACACTTGCCACAAAGAACAAATGACCTTTAGTTACTTGCCCAGAAGACAAATGGTGCATTAACACAATAAATAGAGCTGGAATCTCATCCCACCCTGCACCCTGGCTGGAACTTCTGTTAGAATGCTTTGAAACTATACAATCCTTGAAATCCCTAATGACTTCAGATTAATTTTTGATACTTTGCGTTTTGAATTCTGTGTAGGTTTATGACACTCACATAATGGAAATCCCCTAATATCACCTAGATGCTTTGGAACACAGTCTGACCTTGGTTTTTAGAGTAAGTAGACTTAAAAGGAGTTGAGTAAGAATGGACTTGGGGTTATAGGAGGATTTTGGAATATTGACTCTTCTTACGGCAAAATAAAAAGATTTAAAATTAAACATCTCCAAAATTAAATACAAAATTTTCTAATCTAATACAACTGCAGATTTAGTGATATTGTAGGTCTTCTAGAATACACTATCAGACCTGCATCATGTCTGGGAACTTGGAAACTGATTGCAGCAAATAAATAATAGGACATGGCCTATATTATAAGGGGCTGAGGAATGTTTTTAACCTTAAGTAAAAGCAAACATTTAAAGTCACGCTTGACTAGATCCATGACGAATCACTCAATTATCGGCCTATTTCCCCCTCTTTTTAAAGTCCACATCTTTGACAGGTTGACAAACTAAAAACTAAATATTTTAGCTTTGCTCCAAGGAAATAAGACTGACTTACTTTTTCTCTACTGTGTTTTAGTTGGGAGATAATGGGTTCCCCAGTCCTGAAATGAGAGGATAAGAGTCATACTCCTCTTATTTTCTCTGCCCTGGCTAGAGAATGTGCTGAATCCTGAGGTTGCCCTGCTTCTAAAACCCTCTTGGAAGATTTCCTCTTTGGAGACAAAGAACCCTGCTTACTAGGAACCAGATGGGCAGGGCTATTTGCTCATCTCCTGGCAGGTGCCTCCTTAGTGAAGAGACATTATAAGTTGTGACCTTGCCAACCTCTTAGAATGGGTGGATCCTGAGCTAAACATTATCTGTTTTTCCTTGAGAGAAATATCTCTAAAAGTAGAATGTCAGTAACCATGGAGGTAACTTTTGTTTCTCTAGAGTAACTTCCTGTTTTAAATGGAATATTGAGGAGGACTTTATTTTATGTGTTTGAAAATTTTTTTTAAACTGTAACTCTATTTGAAGCAGGGTAGTTTTTCAAAGTAAAGTTAAGGTTGTAACTACTTTAGGACAAATGATTCAAAAAGTAACATTTTGTTTCAGAAGGGGCTTGAGTAGAATTTTGCATATTTTTAAATGAAATGGGCTATGTAAAATATTCCAAAAGGTAGGAGGGAAACATTTGACCTTTTCTTGCAAATCTAGCCTTCTCATATACCTATTTTGTGTCCCTTTTAATGAATATTCATAAAATTTTCAGCATTGTGCAGATTTCTCATCTCTGATCTCTATAGCATTTTTCTTTTTGATTTTTGTATAAAACATTCATACATTGAGAGAAAGCAGATTGGGTTTTGAAAGGTAAAATATAAACAAATATTTGTGTATCTACAGATATAAAATAATATGAAATAATTTTTTTAAATATGTACATTTTTTAATATAAATATTTAAAAATATTTAAATTCAGCTAAATGAAACAAGGCATAAATTTTCCTTTGGTTCTAATTATAGGTTATTTGAAAATCAACAGTGTTTTCAAGGAATAATTCATGAGCTTGTCTCACTGGTAGGGTATAGGAAGCTGGGATTGTCAATGGTGAGCTTTGATCAGGTCTTTTGATCAATTTCTGATTTTAGCAAATGCCTGTTCTCAGACATTTGTCTTGTGTTCTTTTCTAGGTGACATACAGGCAATTATACCTAGTTTTCATTTATTTCCTTTGGATGCCAAGTCATCCTAAAAGGTGTTTGTGTTTCTTTTGTTTTATATATATATATATATATATATATATATATATATACACACACACACACACACACACACACACACACACACACATACACATCCGACATGGTTGATGAAGGAAATAAATTAGATGTAATGTATTTAGATATCAGCAAGGCAATTGTTAACGATGACATTAGAGCCAAAGAATGCTGATGAAATGGGTTTGTGATAATGAAAACTTGCAGTATCCTTTCAGAAGGCTGTGCTCCTGATCATGGAGTAGATAGAACTCACTTGCTCAGTGAATACCTTGCTGGTAGTGTGATCACATTTGAAGAGCCTTTAGGACTAGAATAAATTAATAGTATGTGTGTTGAAAGTATCAGAGTTTGAAATCGTCTCAGCAGGATGGAATAAAGTCATTGCTATTTCAAGTCATATAAAGTCTCTACCACCAGGAGAGAGTAAAGAAGTGCTTTTCTCCTCTTGTAAGTGGAAGGGTTAAATTATTTCAGGGACTCAGTAAAGGTTAATATTGTTGTATTGTTAACATTGTTTGGGGCTGTACCCCAAACTAGTATGGTGTTGGGTTGCATTAACAGAAGTTGGGCATCTATTTAAGAGCAGTAATACTGGCATGGAACAGAAACTGCTCTGTAACATTTTAGGAGTCTTATTTGTAATGAGTTTTCCATTACACATGACAAAGATTACAGGAAATAACAACCAGAATGATGAGGGAACTTGAAGAAGAGACATGATGAGAGGTTCCAGGACTCAAGGTGGTTCCCAAAGGGCAAAAGTGAGCTTAGGTTTCTTTCTTGTTGGGCCATCATAGGAAGAAAGATGTGGACTCCATCAGATTGGTGCGGACTTTCGTTAGAAATAGTGGACTTGCTGGACATATTCCACAGAGGTGGGGTTAATGATTTGTTAGGACACTGGAGAAGAAACTCACATATTTGATAATGGCTAGACCAGGTCACTTCAGAGTCTCCTTTAGGTTGTGAGATTCTTGACTTTCATGTTATAGAGTGAAATGGATATGGTTTGTCAGTTTAGCTAGTATTGATGTTGTATTTCAAAACAGAAAACAAAAAAGGGAAAATGCTTCAGCAAAAATGTAAGGAGGCATATAGTGAACATATATAAAATGAGGTAGATTGTATATAATTGTATTCTAATAATATCTGCTTGAAAGACTGATATGTTTTTGCATGGGTGGAAAAGTAAAGACAAACCTTTCAGGTGGAGGGGTGAGGGTGTTAAAGACACTTCATCATATTATACCAAGAGGCCTTAGTATGGAAAAGTATTTCATAATAATAGCTACCAATTATCGGGGCCTCCCCGGTGGCGCAGCGGTTGAGCGCTGGGTTGCGAAGCTGCCAGCAGCCTCTGCAGCATCGGTTCAATCCCTGGCTGCATCCCGGCCACCAGAGGAGGGTCCCACATGGCGCACAGATCTCTCCTGCCGCCCGCTGCTCCCCTCAGCAGTGTACTTCGGTCCTTCTGCCTGTTCTGCTCCCCGCTCTGTCTCTGGTGAATCCTCTCACCCTCCCGTGCCTCTGACCTGTACCCCAGCTCTTGTATAAAAATAAATAAATCTTTAAAAAAACAAAACCAAAACAAACAAACAAAAAACAACCAGGTACAGAATGGTTGCTGCATAGACAGGTGATGGCAGAGCAGCAGCAAATTGACGTCTTTCTGCTTTAATCTGCTGTCACTCCACTGCCCACTAACGAGTCTTGCTCACAATTAGTTTAAACAATTCTGTGCTTTTCATGCCACTTCTGAATCACTCTTAACCTAATCCCAATTACCAGTGAAGTTATTTTTTCATATCCTCTAACTGGAATTTTGACTATGAGGGCTAGAAAAATCTTGGAATTAATTGTTCAGAAAATTTGATGCCAAGAACCCCTAAATGTTCTTTTAATTATCTGGCCTATGTTCTCATTATTATTTGCTGGAATTTGGTATTTGTGTTTTGCAGTCTTCATTCTGCTGTGCTGTATTATTAGTGTTCTGGTGAATAACTTATGTTTACTTCCTCCTACTATTTTGCTTGAACCTGTCTCTTTTCTGTACAGGCCATTTCCCCAAAACCTAAATGCTCTTATTCCCTTCTCCATGTGTCAGAAGCTTATGAATCCTCCTGTAACTTCCAGTTTCTGAGTTTGTTTCAAATCTTTCTATCTCTTATTCTTATGAACTAAGAAGCATCTTTCTCATAGTTTTTAAAATTATCTTCAGTAGCGCTTCATCTATTATTTAATTTTATCAGTGACTTATGTTTTTTTCTACCTCCATATTTAAATTTCTTGGAGTCAACCTTCCAATGCAGCGGGTTTTAAAGAGGGAATATAAGATAATATGGCTGTAATTATTAATGGGAAGAATGCTGTTTATTTGGGGGAAAAGATTCTGAATGCTCAATGGAAACTGATTTCAGAAGTCTTTGACATTTTGATACAATGATGTTTTTAAGGAAAACAGGACTGCTTGTCATGATTCATGTACAATGTTAGTTACCATTGGGAAAGAGTAATTCAATTTCTTTAAGAGAATTATTTTATCACAAGGCAGTCAGTAGTATAAGTAATCACTTACACATACACACACACATATACACACACACAAACACAGCTTCACTATAGTGTAAAGTCTGAAGGTACTCAGCTGTGATTCATTCTTTCCTAGAAGAAGGAAGCAATAAATGCAGTATTCCTAATTAAGATGATTTAAAACATTGTCAACTAGCAAAAGGGAAGGTGATTCAAGATTATCTTCAATAAGGCATCTTATTTCTGTAACTCATTTTTAATTCAAGAAAATATGGTCCTTGCCCTCAAGAAGTTTATAATCCCTTGAATCAAAATTAAGACCAGGGCAAGTCTTTAACAATCAGAGAAAAAGAACAAGAAAGATTAATGATTTGAAGGGATTGACTTATGAGGAAAAAATTATAAGTTTTAAATATGTATACTGTGGCTCAATGAGCACTGTGGAAGGAGACATGATAGTCAATTTTACTCATTTGTAAGTCTTTCAAGACCAAAAGACTTAACACTACAAAAAATATCCTACTTTTCTTGTAGCTCTTAGTATATACAATCTTCAGTTATAACAGACAGTACAAATATAATTAATCTCTGATTTTGTGATATAGTATTATTTGATTCAGCAAACTTTCTTACACAGGAATGAGTTAATTTTTTAAAAATTAGCACAGGAATTTGAGAACTTCATGTGTTTTTAGAGACAGAACTAACAAATGCAAAAAAATGTAAAATGAGTTTTATGTGTGGAATTTAAGAAATTAAAAAATGCTTAGAAAACCAATTGCTAGCCAGTTTAGGATAATTGTGGCCAAGTTATTATCATCTGGTATCTAAATGAACATGTAAATAATTTGAATGTTGATGCCATAAACCTACTACTGTTTTAGTAAAATGACCTTTTGGGGCAATAGTCTATTAAAGGAGGCTGAGAGACTGTAATCACTCATGCATCCTTAAAACAAAGGACTTCCTCTACCCTCCTACACTGCAATGATGGTAAAACACACACGTATTCATTTAGTTTTCAGTTTTGATTAAGAAGACTTAAGATTAGCATCTCTTCTGAGAGGAGAAGTGATAGTGCATTAAAGTAACTGAATTAAAGTGACAAAGAATGGGGATGCCCAAAACAAGGTTTAGCTTTTGTGGTGAGTGACTCAGAAAAACCCATAAGAACTTTCACTGAAAGAGAAAATTACTACAGAGCTAAGTTAATTTACCTGGTGTTTCACTTTCCAGTAAAAGTCTGCATATTATTCTCTCCTGTTTTGTTTTGTATTGCATAGAAGAAAAATAAACATTGTCTTTAGCACATAGTTTCATTGTTAAAGACTAGAAAAGCCTACTACTTTTAAAAGGAAAATTGAAGAATCTCAAATGTATCTCTCAGTAGTCCACAAACTGAGGAAATTGTCATTGTAACTAAGCTTGAGTTGTCTTAAACATCGTTTAACTCTCCTTTTTGACTGTGCTTCTCCATATATATATATATATGTATATATATGTATATATATGTATATATATATCTCACACTATATATATATTTATAAATATATTTACATGTGTATCTATCTATGTATATATGTTTGCATATTTACATACATACACCTTAAGCAATAAAACATCTAAAACTTATTTTATGTAATGAGAAAATATCAACCCATGTTGCACATATCAATGAGTTCATTGAGAACAACTTTTTAATTACCTACTTCGTGTAAATTTTCAAGTGTGCATTCATGTGTCAGTAACTCACATGTATATGGTTCACTCTGCTCTTTGTGGTCTTTTGAAGATACATTCTATACAGATTTAACATAGTATAAAATGAAACCACAAGATGAAAAGCTCTTTGAAAATATAAATCTTCCAGAACCAAAACTTTGGAATGTCTACTTTCTGGATCACTGGGTTCATAAATATGCTACTTGTAGGATGGCTGGACGGACTGAAATTGAATTTCCATGATAAGATGTGAAGACCTTTATTTCCCTGGAAATGTAACATTCTACACTGACCAAGGGTTACTTACATCTTCACTTGTATCTATTGATACACATAATAGTAATAGTAGTGGGGAGAATGTCATTTCTGGTAATACTGAGTGTCAGAATTTCAAAGACTGAAAATCTATGAGTAAAATTGTTCTTAATATGTTATCATTGTCAAATGAAAGCTGTCCTGATTTCCCCATTCTCTTCTCTGGGGAATTATACTTATCTTTCATTCTGTGTCAAGAGAAACTGTCATTTAAGGGCAATTTCTGTTCCTATGCTGGCATATTTCTTTTGTTTATGTTCTTTCTTTTCCCATATGGGAATCTTTCTCAGCGTGTGAGTGTACAGTTTATCCATGCATAAATGGCAGCACAAGCTACTTCTCCTGTTGTCTCAGGAGTTGTTGCTGTTAAGAGGTGTTGCGTGGGATGGATACTGAGAGGAATGGCAATTTTCCTCTAATGTCTGAAGTTAAAGATCTTTTATTCACATCTTTTGTTTTTCTCCTTAAAATCTCTCAGCTGATCAGACTTTGGATGACTTTATTAACTACTATGATTATGAATAATCTAGAGTTCCCCCCAGATCACATTAGAAAGATTTCCCAAAGACTATTTTAAGAATTTAAAACAAATTAAAACAATTTAAATGATTGCTGGAGTTAGGTAAATGTGTGGAGAAAGCAACATGGCACTGGGTCAGCATATGGATTCCAGGGTCAGACCTCCTTAGTCCACATTCTTCCTCGGGATCCTTGCTAGTTGTGGAAGCTTGGGCAAGTTAGTATCCTTGTACTTCTGTTATCCTCTAGGAAAAATAGGAATTGTGTAGCTGTCATAATTGAATAAGCTAAGACTTGTCACATTCTTAGAATTCTGCCTAAGGTAGATGTCCAATTATATTTTAAAGTGACTTCTCCAGCTCCTAACACTGACCTATCTCCTATTAGGTAACCTCAGAATAAGCAAATATGTACAAACTTGAGTCAATACCTGGATATCCCTTTGAGATTTCCCAACATAAAATTTTGTGAAACTTCTTTTTCATTTAATCTATTTTCATTGAAATCATAATATGCACAAGTATTGTCCTAAGCACTTGAGAGTTGGAGAGGTATTACACATCACATGCTGTTTAAAAGCATGTGCTCTTGGGCAAATTCTTTAAGTTATTTTCCTCAACTGTAAAAGAGTTGTTGCATAGAGGAAATGAGATCCTGTATGTGGATAAATGTAGGTAGAGTGCGTGACTGGTGCCTGGTTATAGTAAACACATAATAGATGTTAGAGTATTTCCTACAGTGGGGAGTAAAATACATATAACACAAATATGCAGAGCAAAAAATGACAAGTACAATAAGAGAGATTAAAGTGTTAGCTGTGCATGTTTCCGACAGGGTAGCGGTGGGGTGTGGAGAGGAGTGGTCAAAGAAAATTATAAGTTGGCATTTGACTTGTAATTGAAGAATGTATGGAATTTAGACATCTTCTGTGCAGAAACATGGCATTTCAGGTAGAGGGAACAATCTGAGATAAGAAACAGGAACAGTGAAAAGTTCAACTTTGTTAGATGAGACGAGGTATCTGTTCATACTGTCAATAGGAGAAATAGTGGGAAGTGGATGTGGATAGGTAGACTGGAACACCAGATAATAGGTGTTTTCAAATAAGTTGGATGTTATTTGTTAGGCATTTAAAAGATGTTTAAGATTTCTGACAGAGGAATTACATGATGGAGATTTTCTGAATTCATTCAAGAAACAGTGACTTGACATTTATAGGTATGACAGACTAGGGATGGAGATACTGGAAACAAAGACATTTATGAGTAAGATGGAATGGAGGAGTTGGGCAGTGGTTTAAATGAGGATAATGAGGTCCTGAGCTTGTTTAAGTGAGAGTGTGGTGGAAGGAACAAATGGAAGAAAGAGATTTCAGTGGAAGAATTGTTAAGACTTGGCAACTGGATATGGAAGAAAAGCAAGGGGATAGACAAATAATGCCCCAAGATTTAGAGTTTCAGATGACTAGGAGGTTGTTACTGCCACTAACAAAATAGGAAACACAGCAAATGGAGCAGGTTATATGGTAACAGGAACAATAATGAGCTCCGTTTAGAATGTATTGAGCTTGAAGTGTTGGCCTCTATCCCGGTCATCTGGGTGGAGCTGTCTTTCTTTATGTAGGTGGGAAGGAATACAATTCTTTTTATAAACTGTGAAATATCTGGATAGAAGGCAAATATCGCAGCATTCTTATAAAGCTCTTGAGTTACAGTGTTATAGAAGAGGACATTTCCTTCTTTTCCTTCTTTCAAGAAAGTAAGATGAGAAAAGAGTAAGCAGAAAAATATAAATGTGTTCTTCACCTTAATGAATAAATAATGATAAAGGAAATCTGATCCTTGATGAAGTTGGGATTTTAATATCAAATACAAGAAACTGTTTAAATAGTGGTGAGGTTTATGATAAGTCATGTAAAAGAAGAAAATTTGAGATGAATTCTAATACCTTAGTAGTAATTAAAAAATCTCTTCCCATTACTTCCAAAAACATAGTTTAGACTGTGGCAAAAGAGATCATTCTTGATCCTGGATTTCTAGGTGTTGGACAGACTCAGTTTTTTGTGTTTATCATATTTATTCTGAGTGTTTTGTGTTTCTTTTTGGAAAGTTTTGCTGCATTTTTTTAATCTCGTAAGAAATCAGTTTAATAAGTTAATGAAATATGTGATCCTTAGGCAAGTTATGTTATGAACTGGTAGCTTCCATTAAGGGTGACTAGCCATTTTTTGGTTTCAATAGGTTTCAAGAGAAAGACAAACTGATGATCAGTTAGAATCTGGTAGATATAGCTGCATGATTAATACTTGAATCAAATATACATTAGTACAAATATCAGTATAAATAAGAATAATAAAGAATAGATAAATGCGGCTAAACATTGTTTACCACACTTTTCAATTCATAATAGTATTTGATGCACATATGACAAAACATTTATCTCATTCCAAAAAGAACTTCACCTAGAGAACTTAAGAGATTTGTCTGTTTCTTTAAAATAAGACCCTTCTAATTAAACTAAGACTGTCATTCATATACAGCAGTGAAAAGCTCATCTTTTAACACATGTCCTCTTACCCAGGGCATTTATTGTTTCTAAAACCTGCCTTTGATAGTGACCATTGTTAACTTTGTGGTAGTGAAATTGTGATTGTCTGTGGGTGATAAAATTCCTTCACTAAGTAAGAACAGTCACATCTCGTCTTAGAATGGCAACTATATTAGTGAGAATATATTAGGAGACTATAAACCCTTGGTTATGGAATCATTGACCTTATTTTCAAAATGCATCCTAAAATTCTCTGCAGGTTGGAATACCCATTCTTTTTTTTTTTTAAGATTTATTTATTTATTTATGCAAGCACTGGGTACAGTCAGAAGTGCGGGAGGGTGAGAGAGTTCACCAGAGCCAGAGCGAGGAACAGAACAGAACTGACGAAACACACTGCTGAGGGGAGCAGCGGGCGTGGCAGGAGAGGTCTGCACGCCATGTGGAACCCTAGCTGGCCAGCCTGGGATCGAACCGGTGCTGCGGGCAGCTTTGCAGCCCAGCACTCAACCGCTGCGTCACCAGGGGAGGCCCTGGAATACCCATTCTTATCCACCCCTGAATCACAGATAGATCTGTATCATTTTGTTTTAGCTCTATAATGGAAGAGATGTGTGTGTGTGTGTGTGTGTGTATGTTAACTTTGTAAGTTTCCACTCTGTTCAGAGACCACACAAAGATGAATATAACATTGTCCTTGCCCTTAAAAAAAATCCTAGTCTAATGGGGAAGGCCAAGAAATGGGGCTGCTTGCAGGTCATTGTGAGAACTGACAGCAGTGGAGTCCAGAGCTGAGTATCAAGCCCCCCTCTCAGCTGTCCACTGTTCAGCATCCCTGTGAACTTAGCACCAGGGGCTGGATCACTCCATTTCAGCCAGCCATTTCTACTGCTGGCCAGTTTATATTGTTAAAAAGTTCTTCTGCTTTAATAATTGACCCCAAAACTGACTACTTTCTCTTAAATTTAATTTCTTATCTGTCATGGATTAGATTTGATGCTTATAAAACACGGTAAGAATGTTTTGTAACATTCTTTTTCACTGTTGGGTTCAAAAGACATAAATGGACTCTGCCATATTGTTATAAATATTACTCTGTCCTCCTCATAGAGCTACAGTCCTCACCTTGCAAACCAGTGCCAACTGTGCAGGGACTGTGACCTCAGCGCATACACAGAGGTAGCTGCTCAGAACATGCTAGGCTGTCTCTCCAGGCAGTTGAGTGGAAAATTTTATTTTCTGCTTCTAATTAAAGCTTAGAATTAGCCTGTTGACTTTCTTCTAATAAAACTCATTCCCTCTGCACTTTATGAAATTCAGTCTCCCTCTTGTCAGATACTCATTGTTCTAGCACAGAATGGCCAGAGCCAGGAAAACAAGGAGAGGTGACATCTCCTGGTGCCCACAGTCAGTTCAGAATGTCTCTCCCTTGTCACTCATCATCACCACCCTCAGCTTGCTCACACATTTTGGTGAACTAACTTTGTGCAAGATGTTGTGCTTGGTGCTGGGAATGTGAAGACAAATGACGTGTGATTCCTGCCCTTAGATTACTTGCACTCCTATGGGAAAGACTGACCAAATTCTGTTTTAACATGTGTTTACTATATTAAATATACTCAAGCAAATGATATAGAACAAATGTTAACTAGATAATTTCTTCAATTTTACTACTTCTCATTTCAAATACATTGTAGACTCTTTTTTATTTATTTTTTTTAATTTTTTTTTTTTAAATAGAGGCATGTTTATTTATTTATTTATTTGTTTGTTTGTTTGTTCTGTTTACACATGCACTGGGTACAGTCAGAAGCGCGGGAGGGTGAGAGAATTCACCAGAGCCAGAGTGGGGAGCAGAGCAGGCAGAAGGACCGAAGTACACTGCTGAGGGGAGCAGCGGGCGGCAGGAGAGGTCTGCGCGCCATGTGGGACCCGCCTCCGGTGGCTGGGGAGCAGCCGGGGATCGAACCGGCGCTGCAGAAGCCGCGGGCAGCTTTGCAATCCAGCGCTCAACCGCTGCGCCACCGGGGAGGCCCTAGACTCTATTTTTTAAATGTAGATATGGAGTCAAGGATGTGACAGAATAAATTAGGCCATAGAGAATTCTCAATAATTTTTGTAATAAAATTACTTAAAAACATGATAGTCTAATAAATTTTTCTTATAGTTCAGATTTTCCCCATGATAGCTGTATTAGGATTTAAATTACATTACATTGGGTGTGCCATCCAGATGGAGTTATTAAAACATAATCTTAAGGCACCAAATATAGGCAACCAATTTTTTTGGTTTTTAAGCCAAGTTATTTTTGTTCAATAAATCATTCTAGAACGGTTCTGTTTAATAAACCTTGTTAAACCAAGCATCTGTCCAAGCCAAAATTAAATATATTTATATAAGAATATTATTTATATATTATTTACGTAACAAAATATGTGTAAAACCTCATTGTTTTATTTCACATTGAAAAAGGACCCTTCAAATCTCATAACTTCATTTCTCTGATTTCTATGTGATGTTCTACAGGCTTTTAGTCCTGAAGACTATAAATTATAGCATCCTTTATACAAATAAAATGCATTTATGCAAATGTTTCTTTAAAAGTTTAATGTGCCATAAAATGATCAACCTTATTCAGACAATTTTTTAATTAATCAGGAGCTTTATCAGATACTAAATTTATTTTCTTGAGCAATGCTTGCTTTTCTTCTTTTGTGTTTGAACAAAGGGAAGTCAGATAGATGAACTTGATAAGGTTACATTAAAAATCACCAGGCCTCTGAATCACCAGTCTCACTGAATCTCAGGTATTAGAAAGTGGACCGAGGTATTGGAATAGAATGAGAGTGGCTGGACATTTGCAACTCCTTTCTGACTGAGGGCGGAAATAAGTAGGAAGGTCCATTTTACACCTGTATCCACACTCACAAAGACAAGCTTCATTTGGATTTGTTCAAGGGCAACTGAACTATATATTTTTTATTGTTTGGTCTGGAGAAGAAGGCCTGAAAACCACTCCCAATGTTTTGTGACTTACAGGCAACAGATTTATATGTTTAAATCACATAACTTCACAGGTATAGATGGTTGGAAATACCATTCTCAACTGACATCCTGTTGCTGGGGAGTTGCTGTTAGGCTCTTTTTTTTTTAATATTTAGTCATTTATTCATACAAGAGCTGGGGTACAGGCCAGAGGTATGGGGGGTGAAAGGATTCACCAGAGACAGAGTGGGGGACAGAGCAGGCAGATTGACTGAAGTACACTGCTGGAGGGGAGCAGCGGGCAAGTCAGGAGAGATCTGCTGCACTGTGTGGGTTGCTCCCTGCCCGGTCGGGGGCTCGAACTCATGCTGCAGTGGCTGCGGACAGCTTCATAGGTTGCGTCTCAACCCCTTGCGCCACCGGGGAGGCCTAGAGCTGGTTTTGAGTTCAGCCAGTGGAATGACAGACTGGCTCTCAAGGGCCGATTGTGTGCATCCCTTCTCGACTCAGTGACTTCCTGTGGAGTGGTAGCTTGAGATCAGCCACCAGGGGTATTTCACCATGAAATCTGCAAATGCTACAAAATCAGGGTTTTCTTTTTTTCTTTAGAAAGCCTATGGTTGCACATATACCAGCACCGCATTCATGTCAACTTTAACCTTGTTATGATGATAACTTGATCATACTTGTAAGCAGATATTAAAAGTGCTTCCCCAAGACACTTGGAAAAACCCCATCTGCATGCTACTATTCTAGAAACAGGGCATAGGAAGATGAAGGGAAAGATGAATATTTTGGAGAGGTCAATGTTCCATGAGAAACCAAAGGGGGAGCATTCTTTTCAGGGTTCAAGTCAGATAATGATTTTTTTAAAGGTGACAAGGTGACAAGGTGACAAGGTAGGTTTTGTTTTTAAATTACATTATTTTATTCTTGACTTATGTGACATCACGTATAAATTACGTATATGTGTATATATATATAGTACTGATTAATTTGCATATTATTTCTTATTTGAGATAACACAGTATATCTGATAATTTTCTTATTGAAGGCTAGCCACTGCATGAAGCATTTCTGAGTATCTCAAAGAATTGCTTTTACAGACTCAGGAGATGAAAATTCAGTGTGTGCACACACTCAACTTTTGGTGCATAATAAAGCAAGATAGATCCCAAGTGCAATCATCTTTATATCAATAATCATTCCTGAGCCTTTGAAGACACAGGCCACTGATGGTGGGGTTCAGTCGTCTAGACACAAAATACCAGTAGACCATCTAGAATTTGGTGAGCCAGTGCATGTTTTGCCATGAACTTTTGGTTGCACTAAGTCCTTTTTGGCATGTGTGGTAGGGTAGAAAGCAAGACTGGTCCATAACCATAAGTTCTCTCCTCATTAGGGTTATTGTAATGCCTGCTGCTGCTTACCAGATTCTAAATGACAGTAAAATTCTATATACGGGAAACAATTCAAGTATGGGGAGTTGGAGGCCAGGCACTGTGATATCCTTGAACCTTCTGGCCCTGGAATTCCCTTTGCTCCTCAGGGCTGTGAGTAGAAAGAACTCTGACCTCCTCTGGGTTCCTTTCATACACACTTTGCTTATCTGAGTGGTGTTTGTCTGATCTTTCCTTTTGCATGTTTTTACTTTTAAGATCTTCTCTTTCTTATGTAAAAAAGGCAATTAGACTCATATCTGTTTATTTTAAACAAAATGGCTGTTAATTAGTGTGATCAAACACCCTGCCATTGTAGAGTATGGGTCCCACTTTGTAGTTGCACTAAATTGAGTAGGGTTTGGTGCCAGTTTGACATGATAACAACTCAAAGTCTGGCTTTTTAAAAATTAATGAACAAACACATTTATGAGGCTTTGTTTTGTCTGGTTTAGATCTATAGACTTGGAATGCATCAGAGTTCTTTTTCTTTACTGACGAATGCTGTTGCTTATTAAAAGTGCAAAAACTTTTTGGGAAACTTTTTGATAACTTAATATAAGTTATGTGTGAAAGTTCCCCATCTTCATTTAATTGGTTCATTTATGATTTTCTAAGTTGTAGTACAAAGTGTGCTCATTTATTCCATTAGTAACACACACTAACATTTCTTTGAATTACATTTATCAATTTACCAGAACTCTAGAAACATCTCACATTATCAGTCCCCTATTCCCTGGCACTCCTCTCATTAACTTTTAGAAGAAATAAACAGAATCCAGGTATTTGTTTAATATAAAACAGTTTAAAGAGCCTGAGTTAGTGTGAGATGACTCAATCATTTTTCACATCTGCACTTTTTGATGCAGGATAATAATGCTAGAGGTATGGTAAGAGTCTCCTTTCCAGACTCATTATACCACATTATACCACATTTATAATAAACTACTTCTGAGGCTGAAATATCAATATATATGTTGACATCATTTTTCATGTGGAGGATTTCTGCAAAAATAAATTTCTAGTAATAGTCAGAAAAATTAAATCAAAACAAAATAAAATTGACCAGAACATCCCAGTTTCTTAATATTTTACTTAGCTGAAGTTTAAAATTCATAATTTATTGTTCACAATAATGACAAAATAAGAGAATGATAAGAGTGTCAGGGAGCAAAAGATCCTGCTCTCTGGAAGTGTGCAAACTTTATGAATTATGTTCAATCCAGAACACCTATTTTTACCTGACATAGATTGATATCTGGGAAAACTTTGGATTCAAAACACATATCCCAGCTCATCTGTAAAACAGTAATGTAACTTGAGTTTTGATTGACCACTTGGAAAAATGTACATGCTTACTTGTGAATAGTAATGGCTCAAAATGACAGTAAAGTTATTTAGATTACAGTTCAAACTCTAATAATAATAGTTACCATTCATTTAATGTTTATAGTATTCTGTGCTCAATAATCGTTGGATTCATTTACTCATTATAATTTTTAAATTTTACATATGCTCTGAAAGTCATGTTTCCATTTTCAATTGTGGAAACTGAGGCAGCAAGAGATTAAATGAACATCCTGCAAAGTTAGCTCAGGTTGTGACTACTTGATGACAATCGTTCTGGTGATGTCATGTCACCATTTCCTATTGCTTGTCATCATAGGTCATTTTGAAAAGTCACCTTTTTCCTATTTTGTGAATAAATCATACCATCCCCCTTTTTCTTTATGTTTAACTTATCCAAGCGGAAAAGAGAAGCCTTTCCCCAACCCCTAGTTCTCTTATTGTTGGGAATCCGTTATCAAACACCCTTATGAATGAAAAACTGTTCTTAATGGATTTAAGTGCTTCAGTGATCTTCATCACTTATCTCAGAAGGTTCCTGCCTTAATCTGTCCTCACTGTTGAACATTCTTTCTTGGTATTTAGCCTAAATTTACTTCTCTTGATTATACTCATTACTCCTAGTTACCTCCCTTATTGTGGATGTGTCAGTAATGATCTATCTTTAGCCAACTGGCCTTTGTTTACAGTCCTTCCCACAAGATTGAGGCTGAGGTTGTAATGATGCATAGAGATGATATAATATAGATGTGGGTAATTGAGCAATCAAATTCAAAGTACATTCTAAACCTAGAATTAGTAGGAAAGTAATAAATGGCACTCACTGTTGGTTTTCTATATCATCTGTACTTGGGTTTGCATTTAAAGACATCTGTACGTGATGTTTAAGCTTTCTTTGTATGGCTGGTGATATTAGCTTTGTATAGCTGATCATATTATCATATACTATCCTAACAAATAGTTTCAAAGTTTGTATTATTTGATATGATACCAATTTTTGAAGAAGTTATTTTGCACTAAATCAACATCGCATACAATATAACCTTTGTTCATATGTGCTGACTGCTTCCTGCCCTTGAGCCCTTGATTTCCATTTCCTTTCCAGTAGTAATGAGACAAATTATCAAACAAGCTCATTTGAGGAAACTCCAGTTGTAATCAGTTAGCTTGATGGAGGAAAAGATTTTTGGTATGCAGCATTCATCCTCCCCCGTGGATACCCAGTGTGGTAATTTAAAGCTTAGTATAGTGTATTAAGCACCCACAAAGTGAGCTTTACAAAGTAGAACCAGATTTCTTCATTTCGCAGAGAATAGATATCTATTCATGAGCTGCCTGTGTCTGAGAATTTTTGTTTTGTTTTGTTTTTTGGTTTCACGTTGTCAGATGCGCTGACCCTGAGGCATCAAGAAAGTGATTCTTTCTATGTTTTTATATAGAATCAAGGCACTAAAGCCTGAGTTTAAAAATAAATAAATAAAACTAAACACCATAGCTGTGAACTTAGAAGATCAATGTACAAAGAAAGAAGCCCAACTCAAGAAATGAAGAGTTGTGAATAAGGAGAGGCCCAGTGGGAAACTAACATGTAAACCAGGAACCAAAGCAGAAAGGAAGGAAAGTTTAGATTTCAAAATTTATGGCAGAAACAGGCCAGGCACTGGGAAGTCACTAGAGAAAGAATTCATCTTTTGGGAAACAGCATTAGAATCCCCAAAGACAAGAAATGAAGCCAGGAAGAGAAATATGAATATTTAAAAATAAAATAGTTTAAGCTACAGATGACAGACAGCATAAACATAATAAAGGCTTTAAGCATCAAGAGATGAGCCATGTAAGAAGCAATAAAAAAACACTAGTGGCAGGGATTGGAGGGGACACCAGGAGGACTATTTTGTGGGGCTGTGTTTGACTATTAGCCTTCTGACCTCAGCATATATGGAAAATTCTGGATTCTCTGAAATCAGTCTGACACATTTCTAATATTTGGGGCCCAGCCTGGGAAACCAACACGTCCCTGTAGATCATCACATCTATAAAAACTAACACTAACATAAGTCCTTAAGATGTTGCACACACTGTTCTAAGGATTCATGTCTCACCTACTAACTCATCTTCACATTTTGCTTTAACCTAATGGGGAAGAGAGGCCATGGTTACATCACCCTTTTACGGAAGAGGAGCGGACCCCAGAGAGATGAGATGGCTGTTCAAGTTTATGCAGCAAGAAAAGGGCAGCACCCAGCTTTGATTGGAGCATTTGGCTCAGAGCCTTGTTGGCACCTAGGGTGCTGCCTCCCCCCGCCTCTTTCAGAGCCCTGGAGACTCCAGTATTTGGTTCCCCTCACCCACTCCATTCAGTCAGTCACCAAATCCTGGCAAATGCAGCTTGTATGTACGTATGTATGTATGTATGCATGTATGTACACATGCATACGAGTGTATGTTATGTTTGAGAGTTTCGTGTCTCATTTTCAGGAGGTAATCAGCAAAACTTAGAAATTTGGGGTGGTTGCAGATGTTGTAGGAACTGCAGAAGTTCCTGCCGGTACAGTTTTTGGTATGTTTTTGAGAATTCCCTTTGAGCTGCCTTATACTTTGATTTGTAAAGATAGACATGACCGCATTTCACTTGGCTGTTAAATATATCTGTCAGTGGGCTTCCTCATCAACCTGCAGTCATTTTCAACTCCAGTGCCCTCGGCTTCCAGCCTTGCCCCTTTCCAAAGCCCAATTCAGAAAGGCAAATCCCACCAGAAAATTTTCCATTGAAATTGTTCAGTGGCTCTTTATCACATCAGGATAAAACCCAGACACCCCAATATGGCATAAAAGGCTATTCTGATTTGTAAAAGTCTCATCTTACCCCTCCTCTACTCCAGTCAAACTTCTGCTCAAGAAAGAGTAGATTATTTGCGATTCCTCATCCTTACACATACCATTTTGTTCTCTTCTATAGTTTTCTCTGCCTCAGTTTCCTCCCCCACCCCCTTCTTCACCCCTTATTCCAACTCATTCTTCTTGGCTCCCTTTAGGCAATAAGTTTTTTTCTTTTTTTTTTTAATTTAAATTTTATTTTTATATTCCCCATACAATTACAACCCTTTTATTTTTACCCCAAGCCGAGTGTCTCTTGTTCATAGTTATTTGTTGATTTTGATATTTTCTTTCTTATAGTTATTCTTTTTCCTGGTCCCTTATTTAAGTTTTCTAGATTTCTGCTATGAGCGAGACCATCCAGTATTTTTCTTTTTCTTTCTGGCTTATTTCGCTGAGCATGATCCCTTCCAGAGCCATCCATGTTGCTGCAAATTGCATGTGTTTATCTTTTTTGAATACTGAGTAATATTCCATGGTGTATATGTACCACATCTTCTTGATCCAGTCATCTGCACAGCAAAAGAGACAATAACAAAGACAAAGAGAAACCCCACTGACTGGGAGAAAATTTTTGCACACAACACTAATGATAAAGGACTAATCACAAAAATCTACATAGGCAATAAGTTTTCAGGAAGCCTTCCCTGGTTCTGCCCGACAAGTGCAGTCCCTGCCTCTGGTTTCTCATTGCCGTTGTGCACATCTCCATCATTACACACACAGTCACCTGTGCTCTTGGTCTCTCCTCCCTTCCTAACTAAGGATGAACTTCTTAAGTACAGGGCAAATATGTTCATTGCCAAATATCTCCCTATTCTCACAGGGACTGACACAGAGTAGGTTTTCAATAAATATATGTTGAATGAATGAGCACAGAAATGAACACAGGTAACTGACAATGTTAGTACTTTTGCCTTTGGAATTTTGGGTGAGGGTATGCTTTAGTATCATATCTTAATCAAACTTTACATCTTTTTCTGAACTAGAGAGTGAAGGGTCAGCTCCTTATGTCACTGAGAGGTAAATCAAGCAAATTTATTTATTTATTTTTTAAAGATTTATTTATTTATGCATACAAGAACTGGGGTGTAGACCAGAGGTACAGGGCAAGGAGTGAGAGGAGTCATCAGAAAGAATGGAGAGCAGAACTGGCAGATCTACTGAAATACACTGCTGAGGGGAGCAGCAGGCAAGACAGGAGAGGTCTGCTGCACTATGTGGGTTGCTCCTGGCTGGCGGGGGATCAAACTCTTATTGCAGTGGTTGGAGAGCTGTGCCACCAGGGAGGCCCTAAATCAAGCAAATTTAAATTCCTTATAAGACAATGAGGTGGAGGAAGTAAGATTTGCCTGGCAGTTTTGGTAACCAGACTGCATATGAAATGAACCAAATCTTGTTGATGTACTTTAAAGAATTGGATGCACTTATTTTTGGCTTGTGGAAAAACCAACACCGTGGAATATCCAAGGTTGCAGGCACTTTGTGCATGAGCTTACCTGGTTTGTTTTAAAAAGAATAGATTTCTTGGTCTTCATTCTCAAAGATTTTATGTAGTAGGTTTTGTGTACGGACCCACACACTGTTTTGAGAAGCATCATGGGGAAGCCTAACACCCAGATAGGATTGGAAGCTTGTCCCTGGGTTGTGGAGTCACTGCTTGCTATTTGTATAGCAGGAAGGTATATTATATGATTTTGGAAACCTCTGAACATACTGGATCATAGAGACTACTTTGACTCCATGCCTTTTTACCAATGCTACTTATAAATGTCTAGACCTCCAGTGGAGATGAACCATGTGTGTTTTACAAACTTGTTCCTCTGCCAGAATCGTTAGAGGAAACTAAGATAGCGTCCTACCTAATGAAAATTTTAAGAGGCTGGGTAGTTGCAAAATTCTTACAGATCTCTTACTTCTGGACTCTTTTTTCCCTTCCTCTTTCCCTGTCTTTTTGTTTGGAGTCTACAATAATTAGAGCAAGATTATTGGAGTAAATGCTATTATAATAGAATGTATATTGGTATGGAGAAGGGGTAGGAAAAGCAGACTTACCATCTGTGGGGCAGTGCTGCTACACACTGCTCTGTCCTCAATCATTGTTTGTTAAGCTCCTAGGGCTTCAGTCCGATGGGCCAAGAATGATCTGCCTTCAACACTATCACACCAGCATTTGGAGTATCTTTTGTCAAATTGATCTACATCTTAAATTTGCTTGACTCCTGACTGATGTAATTTCATTTTGCAGTTGAATTGTTTGGCTAGGATTTTCTTCCCTTCTGTAAAAATGATAAGTTGGGGAGACTAGAGGCAGGATTAGTCAACCTGGATTCAGGTCAACAATATAAAAGTTACCTGTTTTGTGACCTGCACAAGTTACCTCTCCTTCTTGAAGGCAGGAACTAAGTCTGGTGGGCTTTGTTGTTGTTGTTGGTATTGTGTTTTCAGCCACCAAAACAGAACCTGGACTGATCAAATGGTTGATCTAATGAATAAATAAATCTGTAAAATTGGAATATAATACAGTATATTTCATGGGTTTGTTCAGTGAGTAAAATAATGTGTAAAGGCACTTGAACTCATCAGCATTAGCACTTAGTACTCATTTGAAGGTAGAATTCTATAACCATTGGGAGTGAGGGTGCTGAGTTAGAAAGTTTGCATTTCATATTGGCTCTGTGAGTATTAATGTGTGACTTAATTTTAATTTTCCCATCAAGAAGAGAAGGGTAAAGATAGTACCCTCTCCCAAGTTGTTGAATGGTAAATGAGATATAAAGTCCTTAGCACAATTACTGGCACATGGTGGTCATTCACTAGTAGATATAGGTATCATCATTATCAACATCACCTTCGTCACCTTCAGCACCATCACCATCTCTCTGTCAACACAACCATCATTACCACCATTCCTACAGCTACCCTGAGCTTATCAGTGGCACTCTATAATCTAAATGCTTAATCACAAGAAAGTCAGAAAAGGAATTTTTTTCCATATACTGTACTCCACATGTCAGTGTACATGTCTACATGGTTCCCTTTGAAAGCAACTATATTATTAGCCTATTTTAGTAATTGTGTTACTTGAAAAAGTGATTTGAACTCTCTGCACCTCAGTTTGCTCATGTGTAAAGTGGGCTTATGATATTTCTCTCACAGATTTCTATGAATGCATGTAAATATATTAGAGTATCTATATATGAGAAATTCTCAAAAAGTATTACTTCTTACTGGAATTAGCAATAACAGAAAAGGATAAAACAGAACAAGCAGAAGGTCTGCATTTCAAACTGGTGGATATCAGTATATATATGAATATACGTGTGCTGATATATGGATATGTGTACACATCAATATTTATCAGTATTTGTAGTATCCATACAATATATACATCAGTATACAAATGACTATGTATACTCATATTTGAATATATATGCATCATTATATATACTGATAAGTATTAGTATATATGAACATATACACATATCATAAAAATGCATATAAACACACATACATATTTGTATTTTTGCAAATATTTATTTTCCATCATTTCCCAGGACACAGAGTCCACTTCCCATCAGAGGAATCCCTAAATCTAAATCTTTCCTGAGCAGTCTGCAATTTGTACTTGATCATCAGTAGGTAACAGCTATTTGTTAAAATACTTCTAAACTTAGGAAATTTTAGAGTAGTTTAAAATTTTTTATTTCTTGTAAAAAACAGCAAAAATGGAGCAAATTGAAAGAGAAGTATTCTATTTCAGTGGAGCAAATAGTGGGGAAGAGAAAGATTTGTGTTTCTGGACATGTAACAAAAAATAGCTGAAGAGTATAGATTTCAGTGTTCCAAAATAAAAAATGATGCCTGACCAGGACTGGAAGCTTCAGATCAAAAGGGCAATTTTAGAAAATTGTGGTGAGTGAATGAGAGCACTAGTTTATTGAAGAAATCAATTTGCTATCTTAACCACTGGCACCAGTGCCATCCCTATAATCTCTGAAAATAGATAGACACTTTGCGGTTCACCAATCCGGAGATCACATCTGCTTCCTTCCACCTGGCAAGCTCACACCCTTTTCAAATAAGATAGTATCACAGGAGCTGTGTGGGTTCATGAAGCCACAAGTTTATTAGTTAGATAAAATCTCTAAGCGTTTAGAAGTTTAAAACTGTGTTTTCAAACCATATTTCAGTTATAATGGCAATTTCAAAAGTAAATATGACACAGTATTAAATCTTGTCGTTCTGTTTCCTTGAGAGTGTATGATTTGTGATAATCTACAGCAGGACTTCCTGTCTTTGTTTTCAAATTCAGCTAGACTGACAGTAGCAATTGAAATAGTGAAAGTTAGAATCTGCCATTGATAAAATATCTCCATTTGCTGCAAATGCTTCTTGGATAAAGGTGAGACAAATTTTTTTTTAAAATGGCTTTTTTTTTTTTTTTCATTTTTAAGATTTATTTATTTATTTATACAAACACTGGGTACAGTCAGAAGTCCGGGAGGGTGAGAGAATTCACCAAAGCCAGAGTGGGGAGCAGAACAGACAGACTGACTAAATACACTGCTGAGGGGAGCAGTGGGCACGGCAGCAGAGGTCGGCCCACCATGTGGGACCCTCGCTGGCAGCTGGGGATCGAACCAGCGCTGCAGAGGCTGCAGGCAGCTTTGCAGCCCAGCGCTAAACCGCTGTGCCACCAGGGGAGGCCCGAGACAAATATTTTAAAGGGAAAACAAATATGGCTTTAAATGTATAACACAGTAATCACAGAAGAAAACATCATTGGTTGGGATGGTGTCCTCTTTCATACATGTTTTGTCTCTTAAATGATCAAATAGATACAATAAAAACTTATTAGAACTCAGTATTAAAATCCTAAATAAACCTATTTTATTTTCTTTGAACATCAGACTTTAGGTATACAGGCCGATCCTAAGTAGATAACCTGATACAGGTTTTCCCCACTACCCGAAGTCAGAGCCTCATACCTACCAAAAATTCCATAAACTGAAATGACCTAAATTGCCATCGGTTTATATGGACAAATTTTTGGAGGATTCCCAGGTCCTCCAGTAACCTACCAACTTATACCAAATAACACATAGAATTAAAGCCACACACTCTCAAGTAGAGTAAAGGCAGGAATGCTGGGATCAGGCCACCAATTGAAAGTAGTTCTGTGGAAGGATCTCAGGCAGTGACCGCGCCTTCTGGCAGCCTAAGCGCCAGAGACAATGTGCGTCAGGCCGCTTTTCGGCCCTTGTCGTGAACGCAGGACCAATTTTGGTTTGCACTGATGAATGTGAACAGCCACTAATGTAGGTCTTTTCTAAAGCTGACGTGGCATGAGAACCTTCTAGAAGCAAGAGATATTTGTACCAGATTTATTCATTTAGGTTCTTATATTTTCTATCAAAGTCTATGCCTGGAATCGTTCAGTGAGAATTGTTTTACTAGAAACTGTAGATGTAGCGTTAGGAAAGCTACAATTTTCCAATTAGCCCCAGGGTCACTTCTTCCCAAAATGTAAATATGCGTATTTAATTATATTCTTTTTTTAAAAAACTTTTTTTTAAAGATTTATTTATTCATACAAGCACTGGGTACAGTCAGAAGCATGTGAGGGTGAGCGGATTCACCAGAGCTAGAGCGGGGAGCAGAACAGGCAGACTGATGAAGTACACTGCTGAGGGGAGCGGCAGGCAGTAGGAGAGGTCTGCACGCCATGTGGGACCCTCGCCGGCGGCCGGGGATCGAAATGGTGCTACAGAGGCTTCCGGCAGCTTCGCAGCCCAGTGCTCAACCGCTGCGCCACAAGGGGAGGCCCTTTAATTATATTCTTAACACTACAAAAATGGTTTCTGTGAAAGAGTAATGATAATTCTTGTCAATATAATAACATGATGAAAATGTCTTGTGTGTGGTTGGGCACAGTCCAGCGCTCTTCCACATGTATCCTCTCATTGCATCCTCAGGTCGTGTCCTGAGCTAGAGGGGCCGGCAGGATAAGCTTTAACTTGCAGTTGATTCTGGCAAGAGCAAGGAAAATATGTAATGCCAAAATGCCATTAATTATGAACTGAACTGGAGTAAGAATCCTCAAGGGTAGAGAATATGCCATTGTATTAAGCCAAAGTATGATTTTATGGGAGATGATAATATGAAAAAAAATGGTTTGTGATCGTTATAAATCTTAAAACATTGGCACAAGGTGGGGAGAAAATTGTCTCAAAGAACGACAGGTTTTTATTTTGCTTGGTTACATCCCTGCCAGAGTCAATGTCCAGTGAATGCCAGACATCATCATCATCATTATTATTACATATATTTGGAAAAATGACTAGATATTTCCAAAACCAAGTAAATCAATGCTACTGAAAAAAAAAGAAAAGAAAAAGATGTGCTAGTTTGTGATCTATTTGTGGTGAAGTTCTATTTTTTTTTTTTAAGTTAGCAGTGTTACCGCCTCTTGGGTAACAGGAATTTCTTCCTGGAAATTAATAAGGTTGGATTGCTGTGTTAGTGGGGATAGGATGTGATGACCCATAGTTTTATGCATTTGAGCAAAAACTGTCCGTTCCTATAAGATTGTCATCCTCACATTCCTCTTGACTAAACTATAAATCTGTTGGCATCTTTCATATTGTACAATGGCAACATCACTAGCACACTCCACATTCAGTGAGTTCCAGACAAGAATCATAGTGGCCATTTTTATGGCTTAGTAAAGACCAGTTTAGAGTATGTCAAACTTAGGCTAATGAATCCTCTTACAAAACATTGCTTCTGGTTGTACAAGGATTCGTTACTGGAAAAACCTATTGTATTTAGACATCCTTTCTCTTCCATCTGTGAAAAATCATCATTTAGTAGACGGCATCAAATCTCAAGTGAAGCATACAGCTATCTGAGAATTCCTATTCTCTCTTGAGAGCAAGACTCTAATGGTTAGTCAGTTACAGGGGAAGTGCTTTTGGTGACTATCAGTTTACTTTCTCCAACAAAATATGGTCTGCAACAGGAAGCCAATTCCAAGATAGCTAAATCACCTTGGGCTGGCCTTGTGGTACAGAAAATTACCTGGGGGTTTATGTGATGAGCTCAAGTCTTCTGGAAGAGTCTTTGTGGAGGAAACAACCACAAAGAGCTATCACCACTGTTGCTGTCTTGCTATTACCAATCCAGTTGTGCTACCTCACAACCCTGAAACCCATCTGTTCTTAATGCATCTCTAAAAAAAGGAGGGGAGATACATCTCCAGTAAAGAAAATGGAATGGTCAGAGGTAGCCCCTACAAATTATTCCTCATGAAGTGAAAATGCTTTTACAGGGACCAAGGAGATTTCTGAACTGAATTAAGTCCAAATAAAAACAATTCTGGGAAACATTGAAGTTGGAATCTAATCTGCTCAGTAACTTGGTCTGTTTTTAAGATGCCCACTCAGAGTTCATTCTTTTGGAAGTTGAGCACCTCTCTCAGATTAACTGTGCTGTCCTGCTTGCTTGCTGGCTGAAGTCCTTTTTGTTCCTTCTAATGTAAGCTTTTAGAAAGCTACAAAGTACAGTGACAGACACTATCATATTCAATTGGACATGCTTTCTGCAGATTTGTTAAGGATTTACGCTACACATTTGTAGCATTTAGTTGCCATGGAGATGACCTCAGTGGTAAGAGGAACAGCCTTTGGGTTGGACCTCAGATTTTCCTTTCATTTCCATCTAATTTGATTTGACTGCAAAATGTCACTTCCATTGCATTGATTAAGCTTCTTTGCTGCCACCAGCTCTGTTAGAAAGGTGAAAGGGCAGGACAGCTGCTGTCCTCTCAGACCCTACCCTTTTCTGATATCAATATAGATAGGCTTTCGAGATGAGAAACTCCTTCACTACACTGATGCCGGCACAATTTCTTTTGCTCACTTCATGAAATGTAATAAAACTAAAATTATGCTCAGAAATCTTTATTCATTCCAAAGTACACTCTATATAATCTCTATTTTCTCTGTTTAAGTCCATGCTTCTGAAAGTTGTGATATACATAATGTATGAAAATTAAAAATTACTGTCTTAGGTTTCCCTTAAACTTTTAAAGATAAATTCAGCAGTTGGCTACTCTCCTAATATGGCTATTTTATAGTCCAAGGAATAGAAATGGATCACAGAATGAAATTAGAGGAAAATAAAGCATAAATGTTTGCCCCTATGGATTGGCAGTGCCATTCTCAGGTACTAATCAAGGTAGAATGGAAGCAAGCTGACACAGTGGACAAGTTGTTTTTAGGACACCTCTACTGCTTCTCTCCTCTGCCTCCTTTTGCCTTCAGTAACCCAGAACCCTTCCCTCTCTGCTTTTAGGTAAAAATCCAACTTGATAAATGGGAAGAAAACACTAAGATTTGAGAAAATGAATGTGCTAACTTCATAGGACAGCATTTATATTTAGCTGGAGAAGCAGAGGACATAACACAAGTAACTTCCTGCTAGGAAGTTATAGTGGTGGTGATGGTTTGGGGGCAGCCTTCTGACATCTCAAATCCTGGCCTTTAAATTTCAGCCTCGAATGGAGTGCTTCCTTCTGCTGTGTTTAGGAGGTTACCTTGTTAGGCTTCTTCAAATGTAGCATCTGTCATTTGATGGATGGATGAATATGCACAAGTAACCTTAAATTCATGGCTAGAAATAATATAAGTCAGTTATCTTTACAGACACACCAGCACTTTAGGGCTAAAGTTCCTTAAATGAAGCATAGTAATTTGATGTTTTTATAAAGTAGTGCAATTGATGAGGATTGGGATAAGAGGAAGAAAGGAAGCAACCACTGCTGTGTAGATATCGGTTTCTTGGCTTGTGGGCTGTAACTAGGTTGAGGTATGTTGTTATATGGGAACTGATACCAGCATTCTATCTAGTGTCCTTTTGACAATTCACATGGTTTCTGCTGGAGTGTAAAGTAATGTGCATTTGGAAGGTGCTGGCAATTTATTTTGAGTCCATGCTATAGTAATTGTATTTAACTAGATGAATGTTGCTAAATTGGAATTAGTTTAGAAATCCAGTTAATAATTCAGTGGAAGTTATGTGTGGCTTCATTGAGTTGTTACCTCTAAATGATTTAGAGCCATGGATGTTAAACTGTAGTGTGCATATCAATCACATCTTGTTAAAATAGAGATTCTGATTGGAAAGGCCTGAGATTTATTTCTAATAAATATTCAACTGAGGCTGCTGTTACTGGTTCCTCATTTTACATAGTGGGGTCTGCAAGGGTTTTAGTCTTGGCTACATGTTGGAATCACCAGGAAATTACAAACATCTTCGCCTAGTCCCGTCCTCCCTGCAGAGGTTAGTGTTTAACCAGGTAGTTCATTACTAGGTATTAGGAGCTCTCCAGGTGACTTTGGTGTTCAGTACAGGTTGAATGTTATTGGACCTGTGAAGATGGGGAGAAAATCCCCATTGGTGATAATGTTATAAATCCTATTTTCAAAACTTTCCTCAATATTTTTAAATTTTGACCTTAATCTGGAGTTTTTAGAGAAGCCACTGAACCAAATACTGTATGTAAATAAAAATCAACTCATCATTCCATTCATTAGTTGCAAAATATTTGTCCACAAATAAACAGTTAACACCTTTGTCTTCAGCAATTTCTTCTTTTAAAAATAATTTAGAACACATCTAGCAAATAAAAATACAGACTTGGAGGCACCATCCCAGGCCTGCTGAATGAGAACGTGCATTTTAACAAGCTATTAAGGTGATTCATGCACACAATACAAATATTGCACAGGACATGCTTAAAAAATTGTTGTTTATCTAAAATTCAAATTTACTTGGGTGTGCCATATTTTATCTAGCAATCCTATTTAGGAAGGAATTAACATTGGTTTCATGATAGAATAAAAGTGGAAGGTAATATTCTAACTTTAGAGAACACTTTTAATATCTTACCTCTCTTTTCACCATAGGAAGATGAGGTGAAACATACACATCTCCCTGTGTTTATGATACCTGCTGATTTTTAAGTCAAATAGTAAATAAGACCAGGTGATCACCCTTAAGATGTGGTGCTGTGATTGGAGACACATAAGATATATTATTCTGTGTATTTAGGGCAATAATGAATTTACATTCAAGCATTGTATTATAATTTTTCTTAAGTTTATTTATTTAAAAATGGTCATAGATTTAAAATCTGATTTATGGAATTTTGAAGCCACCCTGTTAATAACTAATAACTAGTCATTGATTGTGCTTACAAAACTTCAAATACCAGAATTACCCAGAAAGAGACTGGTCCAAAGGCTGATCTCACTTTGAAAACACAGTAAAACTGTCCACCAGGGTGAAACTGTTGTGTCTATACACCCAAATAAGAAATGCTAATCTTTTAAAAAATTACTTGGATTAACTAAAATGTCAAAATCTAGCTTTGCTAAAAGCCACGTCCATTGTCTAAAGTCACATTTCACCTGGTTCCCGGTGGTAGCAGTTTCTGTGAGTTGCAGATATTTGAAAAACAGGTTATGAAAGTTGAGTCACAAAAATTAATTTGCAGTTTAAGGTAAAAAATACATCCTTGACATTATTAGATTTTTCTTTTAACCACCTCCCCTTTTCTTTGTCACACGTCTGCTACTCTATTAAGAAGGAGACATTCATATGCTGGTATTGAATACAGTGATTTGCGCCTTAAAATGTAGTGTTGAGAACTCTATTTGGAATGTGTTGCTGTATATAAGATTGAGCTTTAATAGTGTTATATTTCAATCTATAAATAACTCTTGCTTCCTATCTGACATTAAAACAATGTATGGCATTTGGCAAAAAGTAAACTGCCAAATGATTTCTTAAGTGCCTAGTTAAGGGATGTCATTGTAAATTTTTTATACTGGGGAAAGCACTGTAAGATTATGTCTCAGCTTTACTAATCCTTCAAAATGAGTGATTTATTTTGGCTCTGTGAATTCATAATGCTAATCACATTCTGAAAAGTGTGGCATTGTTGGTTTTTATTTTTAGTGAGTTGAATTAACAGGTATATTTTGTAGTGAAGTTGAACTTAATTAGTGAGAATCCAGAAGGTAAATGATAACGAAGCCCTCACACTTGGCAAACATGTGGAACTGAGGGAGGTGCAGTCCCAGAGAGACACTGGGATAAATGGACGTATCCACAGCTTCAGAGTCAGATCTCTGGTCACCTAATTGGACCACAGTTCCTTTATTTATAAAGTGAGAAAATTTATCCTGCACTGAATTGCTGCAAAGATTGAATAAGATAACATGGAAACTCCTTGCCTGATGCTAGCAGACATTCAGAAACAAGTCAGATCCTCTAAATCCCTGCAACTTATTCCAACTCTTCTCCTTCTTGAGTAGAGTTTCTGGAAATATAAAATGGCAGGCTCCAGGATACTGGAAAGTCAGAAATGGTGGGTTGTTCGTTGTCCAGACTTAAGTTCAAATGTGATTTTTCTTAGGAGACATCTAGTTAAAATCCATTGAGGGATACAATTTTAATAGAGAAATCAACACCCAGCTGTGAGTCAGGATAATGGATCTGGCCCTGGGACTAACTTTCATTTGATTCAATGAAAATTATTTAATTGTTCTTGCTTAAGGTTTCTTAGCTTGTACAGCAAAAGTAAAGTTGAAGTGTAATGTCTCTTTGTTCCACTCCAGCTCCTATCATTTTTAGTATTTCTTGGGCTGGGTCCCCTAAAGTCTGAGTTGGGGATCAACACTTTGGGGAAGCAATGGTGACAGGATGAAGGTGAGGGAGGTACAGGTCAGAGACACAGTGACAACTCAGGCTTCAGCTGATACTATCAGGAGAGTCAGAGTGCATGGCCCTTCCCAGCTGTTCTTGGTTGAGCTTGGGTGCTAGGCCTCTATCTCCCCAATCCCTGATCCCTTTATAAGGAGGTACCCCCCTCTCCTTTTCCTAGGAGCAGATCCTGAGGAGGAACCACTGAGACTTAGCAGCACCCAGACCTCCTTGCAGATTGAATGAGTGCCTTTGCCCAGGTATCTGGGTGGTGTAACAACCTTTACTGCATGAGGTTTGATTATTTCCTAGCATCTCAGAATCATGGACTTACACTCAGCAGAGCACCAGTTTTTTTATTGGAGTGCTGTCATTTTCAAAGATGTTTTGGGGAAATGCTTCAGAAGCTCTGAGATTGTGATTTTGAGCCTATGCTCCACTTCACACATTTTTCGGAAGTGAAATTAATCGGACTGCTGGGATGGGGATCATGTGTGCTGTTTCTGAAGGATCTGTCCCCTATAGCCTCTCTCTGGCAATTGCCTTGGTTTTGGAATTTCTTTTGTAGTTCCTACCCAAACACGAAATCCCCAAGTACGGTATGAGACCTTTTGAAAAATGAAAATAGACCCACACGTCTTGAGAAATCAGCTCACTCTGGAACTTTACAAAAGATTGTGTTCAGGTTCTGTGTCAGTGTTATAGAGGGGAGTTCTCCCTGTCTCAACTTCTCAACTCTGTTTACCTATCTTTAATGAGCTGGTCATTTTTCATGTTTTCGGATGGTGTATTTTACAGGATGTGCTGTGGATCAGTTGTGTGTTCTAATCTCAACCCATACTTGCAGTGGTTTTCCCTGGTGAAATCAAGTGAGTTTCTATATACCCTTATTTGGCCTGAAAATGAAATGTTAAACAATATATCATCATCTTCCTTGTTTAAAAAACAGGAGAGGGCTCCTTGGTGGCACAGCCATTGAGCGCTGGGTTGTGAGGCTGCCTGCAGCCTCTGCAGTGTCGGTTCGATCCCCGGCCACCAGGCGAGGGTCCCACATGATGCACAGACCTCTCTTGCCGCCCGCTGCTCACCTCAGCAGTGTACTTTGTCAGTCTGCCTGCTCTGCTCTCCCCTCTGGCTCTGGTGAATTCTCTCACCCTCCCGCGCTTCTGACTGTGCCCAGTGCTTGTATAAATAAATAGAATAAATCTTTTAAAAAAATAAAAAATAAAAAAAAACAGAGAGTAAGAGGAAGCAACTTCTATTTGTGTCAGATTTTCGATGTCCTAATATTCTTTCCTGTCTAATTTTGCAAAGTGGTAATAGAGTTCCTGTCAAATTAGAGACTGCGGACTTTTAACCTATGTTGTGGTGGAAAAATATCGGTTATTATTGCTATAAACATAATTCAAATAAAAACTTAGTGATAATGACATTTTGTTGAATGGTGCATTCCAACCATATAATTTTACTCATTATAAATATTAAAAATTTGGAACAATAATACATTGGAGAAGAATCTTTTTTTAAAATATTTATTTATTTATGCATACAAGAATTGGGGTACAGGCCAGAGGTGTGGGAGGTGAGAGTATCCACCCGATACAGAGCAGGGAACAGAACAGGCAGATAGACTGAAGTAAATGAAGTACACTGCTGAGGGGAGCAGCGGGCGAGAAAAAAGAGGCCAGCTGCCTGGCCGTCCCGGGATCGAACTCTCACTGCAGAGGCTGCAGACAGCCTCACAGCGCTGCACTCAATCAGTTGTGCCACCAGGGAGAACCCTGGAGAATAAATCTTAAAAAAATAAAGAACAAACACAGAGATTTCGGGATTAATTTTTGCTTCCACAGATGGAAGCTCAAAGTAAATTCTTTTGAAGAGAGTGCATCTCTATTACTTGTGGAACACAAAATTATTTCTAAAATAACATATCCTGCTGCATGTTTGTATCTATGAGGTAGAGACTGGAGTGACTAGGATCCAGTGATGCTAAAAGTGAGGGAAGAAAGGAACAAGGAGAAAATCCACATTGTCCGAATTCATGGAAAGAACTATCAACCAGTGATATTTTTGGATCTTTGATGAACCAATAAAAGTTGAACCTGTCTTACTAACCTTAGTATTGCCTGCATGTGTGGAATAACTAAATGTGAAAGTGACATCTTTAGAATTTGGGGAGATTTTATTGACACTCATAATTTTAGCTCTCATCACCACATTTTCCAAATGCCATTAGACTGAGCTCACTTTTTCAGTGTTCGAGTCATACGTAGAATGCTTCAGCGGGTGCATATTTGGTGTAAATGGGTTTAGCTTATCAGCCAAATTATTAACACTGGAGAATGAATGATAAAACAAAGAATATAAAACTCCAGAGAAGTCCTCACTAACGTTGCTTTTAGCATTATTATCAAATTGAGTCACAGATAAATATATTAATTTGATTATTTGATTGACCTTTGGTTTTATTTGGAGAAATGGAATGTGGCAATTCTCTTTGCGCTTGGATATCTATAGGATGCAAGAAAATGGAAACATCAGGCCTTGTAAACAGAAAGAGCTATGCTCACTAAGAAAGATGTGGATGCTGGGTAGAAGGTCAACACCAGATGCCACTCTATCAAAGAGTGCTCTAGTACCAGTTAGCAACAGTCATAGAGAAATGGCTGATGTTTTTGCCAAAGCTTACTACCCACTGGTTCCCTTCACTGCCCAATCATGAACATTTACCAACAACTGGCTCTGTTTCCCAGTTGCTGGATGTCAGAGTGATTTACTTGTATGAGTGTGTTCAGTTTCACCTGCCAGAATATAGTTTCAAACGTTGTGTTTTGTAGGAATATAGTTTCAGACATTGTGTTTTGTGTATTAGAATATGCATACAGCAGAAGATGACAAAATCTAGAACCTGAGAGGCCTTTCAAAGAGTATTGATTTTCCTAAAGACAGTAATTGAGTTGAAGGGTCATGAAAGCCTCTGATGGGGCCCTGGACTACAAGGGATTATTACATGCAATTTAAGGGTAATATCAAAGGATTTGGGAAAATAAATAATATAGCACAACCCTTGGTATAGATGTTACCTAATATATAAATAGTTTATAAACCCACAACTTAATGGTGCGCTGTGTATTTTGTTTAAGTAGACCAGTTAAGAGTATACATTTGCTCAACTTCTTAAGATATCAGTGTTTGGGTTTTTAGCTTATTTCAAAATTTCCAGGATTTATCTTTGCTTTTCTCAATGAACAAGCATTTATGGTTACCTAATTATTTCCTGAAATGTGGTTGTCTACTTGTTGTTTTAACCACAAATACAGATGCTCCAATTTCTACTCTTTCATGGATTTTCTATCTTAGCCCCACTCCTGTCATCTGGGGGAAGGTTAATGTACATCTAGAATAAATATTTAAAAAATAGAAGATGTGGATACTTTAAATGTAAAGGGAAATAAAGTTAATATTCGTTTGAAACAAGTCTAGTAAGGATTTTAAGTTTAAGACTTTCTATTTAATTACTTTGCATTGAAGCCAGCTGGTATGGTAACTTTCATGACCTTAATATTCCCTGAATGTTCTCATAAATCAAAGGAAGAATATGCTCAATTCTAACATTAGTCCTGGGGAAAATTCCATATTTGAAAACAAAAGAAAGAAAGGTAGACTCAAGGTTGCCTTGGGAATGTTGAGGTCCTTGGTAAGGTTAATTGGGAGGGCATACATTCCTTTATCCTTGGATTTTTCCTTTCATTTTTCTTCTCTCCCCCAAAGCTTTCCTGCCCTCTAACCCATCAATTTCTCTTGCAGCTTGAGCCTTCACACTTCAACACTGAACCTGAAGATATAAAAATATTTAACAGGCAGGGAGATGGCCTTGATGATCTTTTAAAAAATGTTTTAGTGCTCAATTTTAAATTCCAGTGCTTTCGTAGAAGTTTATGGGTGAAATGGCCCAACCAGAGGTCCTCAGTGTAGCTGCCCAGGTGAGAATGTTTCCCACCTCTGGGATGGGCATCAGCAGACAGTCTAGAGGGACCTCTGCTTTCTCTGAACTTTGACAGCAATATGGACGGTCTCAATGACCAAGTGGGGAAGGAGGTGCAAACAGAGTTGGAATATTTCTCAAACCATACATTTTATTGTCTTCCTAATGCAGATTTTAATCTTATGTATCATTGCTTTAGTGAGCCACTGTATTTATGGCTCTATATCAGCATGATTGTCTTGGTTTTGTTTTGAGTGACAGTGGGATTTCTGATGGATGAGAATTGAAGGAAGTTAGAATCCATTGAGCTCAAACAACTCAATAAATATTAATATTAGGATTTCTGTCTAAGGGTTTGTAAACTCCAATGCCTCAGAGAATGAGGCAGATAACATAAATCTGTGAATTGAGCCATAGATAAGACATCCCAGATGGTGTGAGGCCAGAAGCATTCAAGACCTTGAGCTAGACAAAGCATTTGTATTTGGCCCAAAGCTTTCAGTTTGCACACCCTTCACTTTCCTTGTATGATATCTGCTGGATGATTTGGGGAACTCAGAAGTGAAACCCCAAATTCCTGACCTCACTGAGGTACAACAGTAATAAAAAGAATTATTCTTAATGGCCTGTACTATTCTCAGAGTGACTGTCAGATGCCTGGCACAGTCCTTATCCTGATCCTATGATGCAGTCGTGTCTAACTCTGTTTTAAATATAGGGAAGTGGAGAGGATCAGCTGCTGCTCATGGTCTCTCCTTTAGTACTTGTTGGAGCCCAGGTTAAAATGGAAATGCTTCCACTCTTAGTACTCTTCAGGTACACCTCAACTACTTAATAGCTTTTTTCTTTTTAAAGATAGCTAATTACTGCATAGTAAGAACATGGAAATCAAACTTCAATTACAGAATGTTTAATCCTACTTATTGCTTACTATGGTATTTCTTTTAGAACCTTTCATATCATTTGTGTTGTGATCCCCCCATGGGTATATTTTGCATTGTTTTCCAAGATAATACAAATATTGCACAATATCTCAAGTCCTAATGTTCTGAGGAGTAAACTTTGGGAAGTTCTTATTACTAGTAATACCCAGCCCCCCTCACTGAGACAAAGTGTTTTCATTCAGAAGCAAAGTATTTTGGTGTATGTGAGGTAGATAGGAATTGTGTAGTCAGAGAATGTGTCAAAGGGAAGGTAGCATTTGGGACTCAACCTTGAAAATAGGTAATACTTTATAATTCCAGGGGAAATTATTTCAGTCAGAGGAGTAGTGCAAACATACACACAGACAGGGATGTGCAAGGTAGAATGTAGAAGAAAATTAATAAGCATAATTTTATATTTGTTAATGTTAATTATATTTTAAAAGATTGGTCTTATTTTTTCAAATACTAGGGAAGCTCACTTTAGTAAGATTTTAAGTCAGATGACAGGAGGTATTCTGTTCCTTTGTATTATTAAAATGATTGATCCCTTAGACAAATATTTACTGACTTTATTAAAAGCCAAGTCCTGTTTTGGGTGCTGTGACCATGGCTGTAAATGATGTATTTGAGTTCTAGTTCCCAGAGAACTCACATACAAAAGCAACAAAGTTATAAACAAAACAAGGCAGCAGGAAAATGTCAACTTGTGATAAGTACTGTGCAGAGAGAGACTAGGCTGATGTGATGAAGAGTGCCTTAATAGCTGTTTTACAATAACAAGAAGTAATCAGATATTTGAAGATCATGGAGGAAAATATTAGGCAGAGGGAACAGCTGGTGTAATATCCCTAAGGGAGAAATGAACTTGAGGTTGCTGAGGAGTAGAGAAAAGGCTAATGTGGTTGGAACAATGGTAAGGAAAGCTCAGAGACTGACAACAACCACACTATATAGTGAAGAGTCAGAATTTCTTCTAAGTGTGATGGTTAACCCTTATAAGAAAGTTGTGTGTGTGTGTGTGTGTGTGTGTGTGTGTGAGCACGTGCATGGGTGTGTGTTCTCTCTGGCTGCTTTGTGGGGAATAAATTGCAAAGGGAAAGAGTAGAAGCTTGGGACTAGTTAGGAAGTCATTGCAACAGTTTAGGAAGTACTAATTGGACTGGGTGGTGGTGGTGATCCAGAGAAACAAACAATTGAAAATGTGAGTCTTTAAGGATGTGCTAATGAAGTGGATGTCAGGGCAGATGGAAGGAAATGAGCTGCAGGTTGTTGATATTTGCTGATGGGGGAGGCACAGATTCAGATGGAAAATTAGAAGTTTTGTTTGGACACGTAAAATTGGAAACACCTCTTCATTTTTGAGTGGAGAGGTTTAATAAGCAATTGAGTGAGTCTTGAATTCAGTAGTGAAGTCGGGGCTGGAGATAGAGGGGTTTATTATTCCACACCATTATTCTGTGAATGAAGTTGAGGAGTTCTATCTACTTTTACATTTTGTAAAGACTAAACACATACATACAAACATAAGTAAATGGTTTTGTTAATATTAGAAAGTGAATACAGTACACAGAAGGCGATGGTGTAGCATGGACTTGGGCATACCCAGTTTTCTGCTGTTGTGCGTAGGAGCTGGTAGAGAAGCAGAAAAGTATTGACCTTTAGTATTTAATGCCCAGAAAGTCTCCTGAAACTCAGATCCACACCTCCTCTACAACTTTCAGGATACTGTCTTTCCAAGCAGAGGTCTGAATGCTCACAGTGAAGGTGCTTATTTCCTCCGAGATCAGGCAGTGAGTAATTAGGTGATGGTCTTTTTGTCTTGAATAGGTATTTTCTTGCTTATAATCTTCTTCCCATTTTCACCAAATGTCACAACTTGAGCCTTAAAAAGTCTCATTTTCACTCTTTATAATAACCCATCCTACATTTTGAGATACTTTATAAGTCTTTTGGGTTTTCTGGGTGTAGAGTAAGGAAAAATGTCAGGCTTTTCTGCCCTCCTGCCATCAGGATAGATGATGGATCCTTGCGGTCGTGAGTGCATGCCTGATGGCAGACACCCGGAGTAGGGTGTGGGCATAGGTAGATGGGATTCCCCTGGGCTGAGACTGGGCTTTTAAGGGCGGCATCACAGGGATTCCAGGAGAAGCCGAAAGAGAAGCAGAGCCATGAGAAGAGCAGAGAGAATGTGAGAGAAGGCCGGAGAGCCCAGATAGAGTGAAGACTTGCTGGGGGCTGGCAGGCCTGCCAGCCTCCTGGCCCCCCAGCACCCCTGCCTGCTGTGTACCGGGTAAATCCCAATAAAAAGACCTGCAAAAAGCCACTAAGGACTCTGACTCCTCCTTCACCTGGTCTGCATGGGATCAGAAAACCGGCTCAGTGGTCTTCCTGCCTATACACTGGGTTAAGCATAACCGGTATTCTTAGCTGATTTCTCATGTGACTTGACTTTCAGCCTTTGTCCACTATGGTCACTGTCATTTTCAGAGCAATTTTTCTGCATCCTCTCCATGCATGGTCCGTGGCATCCCTGCACCCCACAGCAGAGGAGGGCTGTGATCCAGCAAGACCACATGGAGGGTGCTTTGGCTTCCATTTTCCAGACATGACACTTCTATTGATGTTTATTTTTTTAAATAAAACTTACATTTTACAATAGCTTTATTTTGTAAATTTGAAGGTAGTGCAGAGTTCCCTGATACTTCATATTCAGTGCCCCTATTGTTGATGTTTTATATTACTCTGATAAGTTCAGCACAATTAATGAACTGACACCGGTGTACTGCTATAACTAAATTATATACTTTTTTCAGATTTGTTTAGTTTTTAGAGGTTACATCCCTTTTCTGTTCCAGGATTGCATCCAGAATACACATTATGTACAGTTGTCATGTCTCATTAGCTTCTTCTGACTTGTCACTGTTTCTTAGATTCTCCTTGTTCTCTGTAACCTTGACAGCCAGGGTATTTTGTAGAATGACCCTCAATTTGTGTTTGTCTGACATTTTTCTTACAGTTGGACTAGGGTTATGGTTTTACCGGGAGGAGGCTGACAGATATGAGGTGCCATTCTCATCTGGTCAGGGGTGCATGCTGTCTACCTCTGACGACACTGACTGTAATCACCTGGTGGAGGTTTCCCATTGCAGATTCCTTTATTCCCCCTTCCAATATTCTACCCTTTGGAAAAGCAGCCTACGCTCTAGAGGTTAGGAGTCAACCTGAGGGGAGACTATTGACACAAATGATTTGAAATTATAGGGGAAATTTGTCTCTCTTCTCCATTTATTTTTTCAGTTGTTTATATCACAACAGACACATGGATATTTGTTATTTGAATTGTATTCCAATAATATTATTTTGTTGCTAAAATTGTTCCAGCTTTGGCCACTGGCAGCTTTTTTAAGTCATCTCTTGTGTCCCTTTGACACACCTCCATCATTCTGTTTTACCGTGTGCTTCTAAAATCTGTGCTGCTGTAACTCATGAATCTCCTATCTTATGTTATGTTGTTTCTTTTTTATTGAAAAGAAAGGGCATTTTGGGTATAAAAACAGGTCTTATGATTATCCTTAGTGAATTTCATCTTCTTAAAGTCTCTGTCACCGTCATCCCTTGCAGGCCACACCAGTAGCCTCATACTTGGACTCTGAACTTTTATTCTAACCACCCCCCTTACCTTAATGCACTGTATTTGGTTTTCTGAATGGCACCGTCAGTGATCTGGAGTGATCTTTTTTTTAAGGTTGGTTTATTTATGTATACAAGAGCTGGGGTACAAATCAGAGGTACAGGGCGGGGGTGTGAGAGGATTCACCAGAGGTAGAGTGGGGAGCGGAACAGGCAGACTGACTGAAATACACTGCTGAGGGGAGCAGCGGGTGAGACAGGAGAGGTCTGCTGTACCATGTGGGTTGCTCTCTGGCTAGTTAGGGATCGAACTCGAGCTGTAGAGGCTGCGGATAGCTTCACAGTGCTGTGCTTAACCCCTTGCACCACCAAAGAGACCCTGGAGTGATCTTTATAAGCAAATCAGTTATGTCACTCTCCTTGGTATCAGTGCATAAAGTCTTACATGATCTGACTCTTGCTTATCTTTTTGTTCTCAACTCTTAACTTTTATGTCCTTGTCATTAGACTGTCCTTTTTGTTCCTTAGAAATGCCAAACTTGTCCACACGAGGGGTTTCTCACATTGTGCCTTTCTGCCAAAAATGTTCTTCCCTCATACTTTCAAAAGGATGGTTTTTCCTTGCTTTTTGGAGCTTAGCTACTAGGAGGCCTTTTCTTGCTATCCAATCTCGGAGAACCTCAATCTTTCCCTATCATATTGCCATTTTTTTTTTTATTTGTTTGCTGGTTTGTTTGTTTGTTTTGTTTATACATGCACTGGGTACAGTCGGAAGCACGGGAGGGTGAGAGAATTCACCAGAGCCAGAGCGGGGAGCAGAGCAGGCAGAAGGACCGAAGTCCACTGCTGAGGGGAGCAGCGGGCGGCAGGAGAGGTCTGCGCGCCATGTGGGACCCTCCTCCGGTGGCCGGGGAGCAGCCGGGGATCGAACCGGCGCCGCAGAGGCCGCGGGCAGCTTCGCAACCCAGCGCTCAACCGCTGCGCCACGGGGGAGGCCCTCATATTGCCATGTTTTATTTTCTTGATTGCAATCCTTCTTCTTGGGTTTTTCTTTAAGCTTCTCAAACTTCTTAATAATTTATTAATTTGTAAGCTATTTATTATCTTTCTGTTTTTCCCATTCTTAGAATGTCACTGGGTCTGTTATCTCTCGTTCATGGCTATATTGCCAGTGTCTAAAGCATTTCATGGCACATAGAATATGCTCAATAAATATTTGTTTCTCTTGAGTCACACTTATCTTTGAGGTCTCCATAATCTGTTGGCCCTTGTGGTACCCTTGTTACTTCATATTATTTATAGGATTGTATTATATGATTTTGATTAAGCTTGTGTGATAATTATTTGGATAAAATTTATTTGCATGTCATCACAGATTTTCTCCTTAGAAAATGAAACTAACCTTACTCCCATCAACAATTTCTTCTAGCCAGCAAACTCAAGTCTTCCCCTTTTTATCCCCATTTCATTGGGATCGAAAGGCTGAGATAAGAGAGAGGCAGAACATGGAGTTACTACAATTTGTCCTGTTGACTAATAACAACTAAGGTAGCAGTTCTTTCTGGATATGTTTGTTTAACGTTTTAGAACCTCAGGTACTTACATTATTATTCAGCCATTGTACTGTCTTGACCTCAACAAAATCAGCATGAGGTCTGATATGTTCTTTGATACTACTTTAACCCATTCTGACTACTTGTCATCCCTATTTCCTGATCTTAGTGTTCAAAATCAATCTCTTTATTAATCCATTAGTACTTCTTCAGATTCACATGAGACTCAATGTCTATTGCTATGAAATTTACCTTTTTTAGCCACCTTTTTTTTTTTAAAGACTCTGTACTCACAGTTACATAATTTAAAATGAGTTAACAAGCTTCTCAAGCAAGCATGTTTTACTATGCAAGGGTACGTGATTATTTATATTTGTCTGTTAACAGGTTTGAACACCATATAGCTTACATGAGCTCTACAGCACCTATGGTCACTGTGAAATCACAGATTTACAATCCCTTGCCTGATTCAGTGATTCATTATCCCATTTTAACTAACTTAAATATAAGCACTTCATGACAGCCTGAGTACTTGTGACTTGCTTCCAGTTATAACGGGACTTGGATTAGAAACTATAATAACATTAGCCCTGGAACAGATCATCAGGTATTTACTCTTGCTGTGGTGTTGTCTTTGGCCAGCTCCCTTTTGGAAACATGCTCTGAGACTCTTGATATTTGCAGGTGTGAGGTTGTGCGCTCTCAGGAACAATACCTGTAAGGAGTGAGGGAAAACACAGTGGGCAGATGGAGAGGGTGAATTGAGATGCAATTGCCACAGAGGTCTCAGCCAATCCTGTGGGGATTTGTGGGGCTGGGATGGCTCATCAGAACTGTCTTGAACTGAAGGAGCGGACTGTCCTTTGTACCTCCTCATTGAGCAGTCATTAGACATTTGCTGCCCCTGGAGAGGAGAGGAGCCTCCAGCAAAGCAGCTCCCTTCAGCCAAGGCAGTGACCTGGAGGGCTCAGCTGTGAGCTGCTAGCTGTCAGCACTGGCAGTTAGGACAGCTAATTCTTCATGCTGAAGGGAAGATTGTCCACTCTATGGATAGTGCACAACTGTATCTTCTAGAGGAAATGCTGAATTCAAATAGATTGTATGTCATATCCTTAACTTCCTATTTCTGTGCATTTGCATTTACTCTTGATTTATTATAGCTCCGTTCTTGCCCAATTGCCCTACATATACCCTGAGTGTCTCCTATTTTTGTTTTCTCATGTATAAGAGATACTGTGCATGCATGTACACACACACACACACACACACAGAGTAGCCTGGCATATCACTGAATAGTTAATAGATACTAGTTTCTTCCACTGAGATTTTGAAATGCATCTTTAGCTCAATTAAAATCCCAATAAATAGGGTTCATAAGAACCCCTATTCTTCCCTTTGACATAGAATTGATCTCTCTTCTTGCACCCTTTAGGCATTTCAAGAAGTACGTTGTAGCACTGAAATATAAAATGTGTTTAGAGAACCTCAAAAAATAAGCAACCCCCTATGCAGATCTAGCTAAACCCCACCTACTTCCCCCATATCAACCATCTTGTTAAACAGTAGTTTAAGAACAACAGGTTTCTGGAAGCTTCTCAAAACTTCTGAATGTCAGCAATTAGTGCAGTAATCATCTAAGGATTTACTGACCAGGTCCTTTATTCAGAGTTGACAAGAAAGCAGTGCAGCTATTTTATGCAGTTCTGTACTAGAATTGGTGTTTAAAAGCTGCTTTTCCTTGTTCTTTCAAAACCAGTTTTTTCTACAAAGGAAACTCAGGCCTCAACCTGCTTTATTGATAATGCACAATATATCTGATTTGAGTCAATACTGATTATTTTGCAGCTTGGTCTGCCAGGAAATGTTATCCTTCCTCTAGCTAACCAGTCTTGGTGCTTCTTTTTTTTTTTTTTAAGATTTATTTATTTATTTATACAAGCACTGGGTACAGTCAGAAGTGCGGGAGGGTGAGAGAATTCACCAGAGTCAGAGCAGAGAGCAGAGCAGGCAGAAGGACCGAAGTACACTGCAGAGGGGAGCAGTCGGCGGCAGGAGAGGTCTGCGAGCCATGTGGGACCCTTCGCCCGGCGGCCGGGGATCGAGGCTGCAGGCAGCTTCGCATCCCAGCGCTCGACCGCTGCACCACCAGGGGAGGCCCCAGTCTCAGTGCTTCTTTATTAAACTCTCCAAGACTGTGACAACTCATTCATGTTCTAGTGTCTTACATGTGCTGAACAAAACAGACCCTTGACTGATGTCAGCAAGCAATGCATGTCCCCTTTTCTTTGGTAGGAACCTACTTTATGTAAAGAAGTTAATTGTCTTTAAGATATGACAGAATCAAATTGGTTTGGTATGCTGAATAGTTTGCATTTGTTGGCTGGTGCCCTGAATTCAATCAGTGATTTTCAATAGGGTATGATGGAAATCACTGAATTCATGCAATATCTTAGGTGTTCATTGAAAGAGACTGAAGTCAGGATAACCGCTATGCAATATTCTCATTTCTATTTCTACTTCTTAGACCTATCTTAACATTTAAGTTTTCGAGGTCTAAACAATGTGGTTTTTTTTGTTTGTTTGTTTGTTTGCTTTTTTTCAGTTAAACATTGATTTATACACTGTATAGGATTTAGAGGAATAGGTTTATACCTCCTCAGAGGTATGTTACCACATCCACCATCCAAGTACCATAGTCCTTTACCCTAGACCATGGGCCCCCCCCTCCCCTCTTGGTCTCTACTTCCCTTCCTTCCACCCCTCTAGTAGCCCCAATTCTGCAACCATATTTCTGGGGTTTGTTCTGTCAGTTCCACATATATGTAAAATTTTTAAAAAATATTCCATAAATTAAAAAAAAATAAATTGCACATTACAACTCCTTCTGAAAAGAAATGGCTAGCCCTTGATATCTCACAACATATAATTTTTTGGGATATTCCTATAGCTTCTAATCTCCCTCAGAATAAAATCTCATGTCCTTATCATGCCATCTTCATACTTTCCTAGTTACTCCTCTAATTCATTATGAGCTATCTGACCTCTTGTTTGCTCCCCACCAGCCATATTGACTTTCTGTGTATTTGTCTAACTTCCTGGGACAGCCCCAACCTCAGGACCTTTGAAATTGCTCTTTCCTCACATGTTCTTCTTTTAAGGGAATGGCTTGCTCTCTAGCTCCTTCAAGTCTGATCAAAAGTAACTTTTCATTAATAACATTAGAATTTAAAACTCTAAAACAATAGATTCCCCCCCCCACTGACTCAGTGTAGTCCATCTCCTTTCCTTGCTTTATTTTTCTCCTTCATTTGTATTCCCTTCTAATATACCATTTATCTGTCTGTCTGTCTGTCTGTCTGTGTCTATCTGTACCGTGTTATGGTCTTCTCAGCTCTCTAGCATAAAATGTTCGTGAGTGTAGGGAGTTTGTGTGTTCTGTCTACTCACTAATTCTTATCACCTAAAATAATGCCTGAAACCAAATAAATTTTTGTTGAATGAATGAGGGCAAATGTGATAAAAGGACATAATCTGCATTGAAACAGACTTAAGACAACATCAAATATAGACTAAACTATGATGGAGTAGGATTACATTCTAGTCACATGCAAAAAATGTGTCTCTTTTACAAATCTCAGCCGCTCAAATTGTTTTTCAGAGGTACCTTTAGAAAGTATATCTATAAAGTATTTCCCTCTCTCTGTTAGCTCTTTTCCTTTTCCTTTTTGCTTTGCCTGTTGTGGCATTTAGTCCAGTATTTCACACCTTGTTTAGACTTAACGTGTTTACTATAACTCTACTGTTTTAAGTTTCCTACATCCTTAAATCCACAAAGCACTTCAAGAAAGGATTTCCATGTATTATATTTTGTTCAGAAAGCCTTATCTCAGGCAGTCATATTTGCCATTTTCTTTTTTATTAAAAAAGTTTTATAATCATTATACATGCAGAGTGCTGTTGCAATAGACTGGGTTAGTATCTCTCCATGAAACCACACACAATAAAACAGTCACCCCCTCCTAATCCCTCCCCCCGCAAAAGTTAACAATGCATAAAATGCTGATACAGTGCTTCAGAACACTTAATTATTTCTTTTCCCCCCATTGTTTATCATTGTTTTGTCAACTTTCCATATCACTACCCACAATGCTTTGGGTTAGGTTTTCTTTGAACATTCCTTTCCTCTGAACTTACCATGAACTTGTGCCTGTAGCATGCCGCCACAAAATGCCACAGTCACTTCATAGAAGGAGAAAAAAAAAAAAACAACATTTTTTTTGTTAAAGGTGCTAAAAACAAGCTCAGATTATATAAAATAGTAAAACCACTGTCCAATTGCTGTTACAGGTTGAAGTATGATGCTTGCTTTAGAAGGTTAGTGTAATAGTTTGCACATACTTTAGGAGAATCAGGAATTAAGTTTGTGTAGGGAGGAGGAAGAGAGAAAAGAATTATGTTTCATAAGATTAGGTGGACTGTAGGAGGAGAAGGATTGCATAAATACCAAATATGATACAAGAGTGGACAGGGTCCCTTATCACACACACGGTGTAGGATGATGGAGAGGACTGTTTGTTTAATACAGAAGGACAGGAGGAGGGGGTCTATTTTTTTCATCTCTGATTATTTTTCCACTTACAGGGTTATATTAGGAAATTATTGTTCTTTCTATCAAAGTGTCATGAGAAGGACTCTAGACTGGGAAACGGGTCTGTAGGATAAAGCTGGGGCTTAGGTGGAACGTGAGTAAGGCCTGTGCACACTTCGAGGTGCAACGTTGTACTCACCAAACTACAAAGTTATGTAAATGACTGACAACCCCCCAAAAACAAAACAAAACAAAACAAAAACACCTGGATTCTCATCCCAGCCATACCGATGGGTAAAAGTGCTTGGGGAATGGCCTACAAGAATATTTCTGACCCTGTTTGCTATCTCTGTGGAGTATAGCTCAAGTCATTGCAAACTCATGCTCCATGACATGAGGGCATCCAGGCATTTCCTCCATATAATGGGTTGTTGCCTTTTGCTTACCATGTTGCATCAGAGCGGGCAGAAGGACTCCGAAGGACCTTGACTAGTGTGGTCAAATCCTCTACTCAGAATTTGCTAGGCGATTGAAATGTCTCTTCCTTTGTTTTGCCATTTGCCCCTCACTAACCTGGAAAGAATGGGGGAGGGGAGGAGAAAGGGATGTGAAGAGTGTGGTAGTGGAAATGCCTTTGGAGAGAATTCAAGGAGTTGAGGTGTTTCTCTCATTTGCTCCTCTTCTCCCCCTTCCCATGCCTCAAAGCACATGTGGATGGGGAGTGGGAAACCTCTCAGGTATCTTGGTGTGTGTTGTGTATAGCCTGGTTTTGGGAGCATAGGTTCTGATACCTGATGTAGGAAGATAAGTCAGAAGGCAAGAGGTCATGGCACAGAGAGGGATGCAGTGGGAATCAGTCACATTGCTACAATGATGGGGAAAAGCTTTGGTTTCCTGGAGGTCAGATGAGGGTCCTGAGGAAGTGAGCCAGTTGTGACTCCTGCTACCACTGCCTCCATCTCATCGCATCCACACCCTCAAGAATTTCCTTTCAGGAAGAAGAAAGCCTCAGTAGAAAGAGACTAGAATATGGTGATCCCATGTAGAAATTGGTGGGGGTGGGTTGTTGGTCAGATTAATGGTGTCATTAGTGCCCCAGAACCATAGTCTGAGCACATCAGCATTCCAGTCTCTGGGGAACCCATAAAACCACACACTGTAAGAAAGAGTCAGCTTTGGGACCATGACCAGGAGCAGTATATGACTGTTCCAGCCAAGGGACACCTTTTCTATATCTTATTAATTCCCCTTCTCATCCTCTACTAAGTTGGCAGTTAACACTTGACTCAGATTTTTACTGACTGAAATTTCAAATTGTCCCCAGCTAAACTGCTGGCTTACATAGTAAACCTTTAACCTTTATTGAATAGGTAGCATGTGCAAGATCTCATGCTAACATCTTTCCTGAATTCAAGGAATAGACCTAGCAGTTTACTCCTCTCCAAAAGGAAATTGACAGTTGCGAAGGTAAATTATTTCCAGATCTGTGAATGTAATTTGTAACATGGATATTTCACTTCCATTGGAGTGAATAAAGTGATTAAAGGACTACGCCAGGAAGAATGGGCAAGAATAAGCATGCATAGAACAGTCCTTTAGATAGATGGAGGGCAGCAAAGCAGATAACTATATTATTCATTGTGATCTCCTTCAGTTGTTGAGTTGTTTGATCTATCTCTGATACTATGAGGTTAAAGAACTTCTTTCACTCATTTGCTTCTTTAGTAAATATTTATTGAATAGGTACTATGCATAAGGTATTGTGCTGGATATGTCTTTCCTGCTCTCATAAAATATATAATCTAGTAGAGAGATTTCAATAGGACAGATTATGGCAATATTCAGAAGCATATGATTAGTGAGATGTGAATGGTATTAGGAGTCTTTTATTGCAAATATAAAGAGCCATTTTGAAATAACTTAGCCAGGCACAGATTTATTGGCTTTTATAAGTAGAAAGTGCAGGGAATGACACTCACTTGAGGCACAACTAATATCAGAACGGGGTGCATGCCCCTCTTGCCATTACTCGGCTATGGGCTCCTCTTATCTCTGTACTAGCTTCACCCAAATGCAGCTTTCTTTTTACAGAAGCAGTGGTAGGCTATGCTGCTCTTTTAACTAGTCTCTTCAGAGGATGGGGTGCATACTTTTGTTTTGTTGATAGGCCCAGGAGCTAGCTCACTTAGGATTCTGCACCCTTCCTGGAAATCAGGTGGTGGCCAGGGAGAAGCATGTTCCCATTAGTAAGCCTTGGTCAGACACCTCCCTCTTTGGGAGTGGGAAGTGCTTGGTTCTGCTGATATTACTTGGAATGTGTTCTACAAGGGGGAAGGGGTGTTCTTTTACCAGGAGAGCAGGAGAAAATGTGCAAGCAAAACCCACATATCCAGTAGCTGGTTGAACTCAGTACAGAGATGGGGGGCTCTTTCTGGTAATGCAGGTGTACAGGAAGTGGCGGTACTGAGAGCTGAGCTTTTGAGATTTCATCAGAGAGTTTGGTGGGAATGGAGGAGGGCTTCTATCCCAGGCCAACCAGCCACACCATGACATTTACAGCCCCCCAAATTCAGACTTAGTGGCTTTTTCTCTATGCTGGTACTTTGAAAGCACAGTGATCCAGTCTCTCTAATACTTTGCTCAGTTTCTCTTCTTGCCTGCGCTTACTCATTATGATTATGATTGCTCAAAGATTACACTTCTGACTGGCACCAGTCACACCAGTGACTTCTGTATGTGCAAATCCTGTGACCTCTTCGCAGCACTCTCTGCCTTGATGTCTCTGAGTGACTGACACTGTGATACACACCTCTCTTTTAGAAATTTTCCCCTCTCTCTACCTCTGAGACACTGCTTGCTTTCTCCTGGCTCTTTTCATCCAACTGACCAACTGAACATTCTCTCTGAGTCACTGCTATTGGCCCTTATTTTTCTGATGGAATCTCCTTAATGTCTCTTTTCCCCAGAGCTCTGCCCTTGGCTTTCTTTCCATTGTGTGTATTCTTCTTGGACCGATCCCATTTGTCTCTCAACTAGTATATCCACCTCCATGCTCATCTGCACCACTGGCCTGTGCAGAGTTCTAAACCTTACGGTTTGTGCCAAAACTCCGTGACCCAGAAGGGTCACAAATGGGACATTTCCCTTAGGGTATTTTTGTATTTCTATGTTCTCACATTCTCACTGCTGTCATTCCAGATCTTAATTTACAGTTCATATCTTGCCAACAATCAGGAAAGATTTAAGGGTGCTCCAGGCCCTGTGGAGGCCTCAATCCTGTGTTCTCAATGTGTTCTGAGACTCTCACATTGCAGGTGACATTGGATATGGTAATCCATGTCTACTTTTACAGGGCAAGCAGCTAGTATTTCTGGTTTAGTTTTAGAGCAAAGGAGATGTACATTGGTAATGAAAGATGTCAACTTTGGGAGAAGTATATAAATAGAGAGGCATACGGTCCAATCCTGTCATTCTCACAGGAGATCTGATGCCAGAAGAGCTATAGAGAATCCGTGAGGCTCAGGACAGAGAGGGACAATACTACTTCTGGCTGCAAAATCAATTTTAGTTCCCACTGCTATGAATTCCCCTCCTCAGTTTTCTTGGTCTATCCTTATATTTAGAACATTGAAGAAATTCAATATAGTTAATACTGGTTGCCACCTCTATTAATGAAATGTCTGTCTTCACCCTCTATCATGACCAAATTAAGACAAACAATTCATCTTCAATTAAGTGTGTGATCTTATTAAGTTAATTTCCATTATTTTCACTAGAAGGAATGTCATTGTTGACTACTTCAAACAAGTAGGTTTCAAAGATTCATTTAACATCACTTTTTCTTCAGTCCACAACCATTTTAATAATTTTTCCAATTCATATTTGTAGAAATGTGACATTTCACTGTGGTTAACTTCTTTGAATAGATAATACCTCACATGAGTGTATATTGCAAACAAATTAGTATATTTTTTGGTGTTAAAAGATGAGCTTGTAATATTTCATCCATGTAGGAGAATTAGAAACTAATGAATCTTGAATAGTAAATAATGTTATATATTTGTCCAGGATATTTAAAATTTTAGTGTTAGTGTATTTTTCACTAAAAAACAGTATTTACTTAATACAAATACTTACACATCATTTTACCCTCTGAGAACTTCACCTTGATTTTCAGTCCTTATTACTTGTATCAGTCACAAAATCATACCAGGGCATTAGTTTCTGATATTTTGCTACCTGATATCCTGTCTTCTCATAAACTGGTTTTATTTTATTTTAAGTTTAAAATGTAGTCTTCATTTTAAGAAAATTTAAAATATATATTGTCTTTAAGAAAATTAAAAATATATATTTTATTAATAAATAGGTGATCCTTGTAGAAGTTTAGTAAACAACAGTGAGCAAAAAAAGAGCAAATAAAATTTTATTCACAAATAACCACTGTTAAAATGACCACTGCATTTAGATCTTCCAAGCTTATATGTAGAAATAGGAATCTTTTAAGCAAGTAATACTTGGTTTAGTATCTCTCTCTCTTCTCTCACTCTCACTGTCTCTGAGTATCTGCGTGTCATCTCCCTTTAACAAAACTTCACGCACAACCTGGATTTTAGATGCAGCTTGTTACAGTGGAACATTTTATCCATCCACTCAGTATCTAATCATCAAGACTGCTACAAGAAATAAAGTTTCTTCTATCTTTTCTGATAATAATAATATTAGATTACTTTTATGTGGGACTTATCAAGTGCCAGGTATTATGCTCAGGGTTTCCTCACAATTCCCCAAGATTACTGGCAGTATCCATCTTCCATGGACAGAATCTGACGCACAGAGAGATTATTACTGTGACCAGACTTATAGCTCTAGTAACTGGGAAAACCGAAATTCAAATCCCAGTCTTTGGGCTTACAAAACAGTAAGTACAATGAGGACATTTCAGACACACAGAGTAAGATGTCACACTGAACATCCTCAGTTTTCTCAATCTGCCCCTCTTTGAGATTCCTGGTGTGGGATTACATTGTCATGAGCCTGCAAGGAAATCCAAAGCCAAGAAGAACAAGTGGAATTGTTTTTTCCTGGTGATTCAGAGAAGTTCCAATAGTCCTGTTTGAAAAAGCTCTATTAAGAACATAGTTCTCTCTTTTCTCTCTGCCTGAGTACCATCACCAAAGACCCAGTGCCTCTCTGACTTATTTTTAAGAGACACTGTTATCACCAAGACAAGCATTATCAACAACCAAGGCACTTATTTTAGTTCCAGCCTTTCTAGCCAGCCATCAGGAACTTGCATAGGCTATTTGAATTTTACTTCTTTGTTAAAGATATAAATTCCCTTCTTGGGTATCAAGCAATGGATAGAATTTACATAAGAAATGTAGAGAGTGATGGGGACTTCAGCATCAGTGGGCTATTTAATAGATATTATCTGATATCCAATATCTTTGTATAAATAATAAAATTACTGCTGATAGCTGTGAATGGTCCCTTGAAAATAAGTTATGTGAAAGGGTGGCCTTCATAATCCTAGTGAAAATTCAAGTCTTGGAAATGCAGTTAGTAGTGCAACAGTTAGAATGCGATAAATTCTGGAAATGAATCCTTAACTTCTAAATGCATTTAACAGTGGCTATTTGTGAATAAAATTTTATTTGCTCCCTTTTTGCTCACTATCATTTATTAATTTTTGTAAAGAAGCTCAATTGTCCTCAAAGATCCTAAGTGTGTGTGTGGTAATTTTTTCTGCTCACCTTCTGGTATAGATATTTAATTTTATTGATGCCCTTAGATTTAATGAATTTTATATATTAAATACATGTATACTCATGAGTATCATTCATACATATTCAGAATGTCCTTAAATATAATTTTGTTGTGGTTACATTTTTTTAAAGGTTTATTTATTTATTCATATAAGAGCTGGGGTACAGGCCAGAGATGTGGGGGTGAGAGGATCCACCAGAGACAGAGTGGAGAACAGCACAGGCAGACTGATGAAATACACTGCTGAGGGGAGTAGCAGGCGCGACAGGAGCGGTCTGCCACACCACATGGGACCCTTGCCAGCCAGCCGGGATGGAACTGGCACTGCAGGGGCTGCGGACAGTTTCACATTGCGGCGCTCCACCGCCTGTGCCACGAGGGGAGGCCCTGTTGTGGTTACATTTTTATACTAACTTTTGAAACATACCTGCCTTGGTGGTAATGAAAATGAATTTACCGCTTTTCATAACTGTATTTTGAAGGCTTTATAGTCCTTTAGAGAAACATTCCCTGAAGCCCTTGCCAGTCAGCAAATACCCAAGATTAATAACATGAATGATTTAATGATTTTGGCATCTTGCAAAAAAAAAATATGCATTGAGTTTTCCTTAAAACAGATTTAACAGGTATCCCCCACTTTTAATTCCTGATTTTTTAGTTCATGTTTAAATTCACTATTGGTGTTACTTAAATTTTTCTCTAGTATTTCCAAAAATGACTAGATAAATATTGATAATGTACATTTTAAAGTTAAAAACATGATCAAAGCTGTGTTAATGAATTTGACTTTAGGAATAACATTGATTTTTTTTGTTTAAAAATTCAAATTTGCTATCAGAAGGAATTTTATAATTAGTGACTTCTGTTTCACTTGATCTGCTTATAGAATAGGTTCAATTACCAACAGAGTGTGAGTTTCTCATTACGATACTTGTTTTCTTTATCGAGATGCCATTTTTCAAATGATGAACATATCTCAGTATCTTGTACTGGATGCTATTCTTTTGATCTGTTCACATTTTTAGTTTATTTAATCAAATAAAATAATTTAGAGGTTTGCTCACAGAGTATTTTTGTTGTTACTTACTTTAGATTATCATAAAGAGCATATTGTGTAATTACCAAAAAGGTTCAAAAAGCTATACCTAGTGAAGAACTGGATGATTATTAAAACTTAAAAAGCTTTTCTTTTCTGCTTATTCCCCCTCCTTGTCCCCATTTGAGAAATGTTGTTGAAACCTATTAATTTGTCTTTAAGTTACACACTTTCTTACTATCAGGGATTGTTCTAATATATACTTTCTTGTGACATAGCATGTACTTTTCCTACAGTTTTATATACATTGTGTTCTTATTCCTTGGAAGCACACAGACAAGACACAGAAAGGTTATTTTTCTCACCTAAAATCAATTTGTAAGTTGTGGAATTGAGATTTGAACTCAGGCAGTCATGCCCCACCCTATATTATTAACCAGCACACTGCAGTACTTAAACATTGCAAAATCCTTTTAGAATGATGGCTTTCATATTTATTAGACCAATAATGTGATGAGTACATTAGCTTTTACAAAGAAGGAAAAAATTACCTTTTTCCAAATCCACTGCACCCTACTGTGGAATGACTGCTTTTCTGTCTTTCTTGTCTATTGCCACATTGACTTTGAAAGTGGACATGAAGCATGGTGACTTTGATGCTTTGCATAGAAGATCAATTAAGAGTGTAATCTTTCCCAAGTTGTTCTGATTGTTCAGGCAGATCAGTACTATTATATGTTCTTGTGTTGAATCAGGGTTTTTGCCTTTTTGATGATTGCTGTCAGTGAGGTTAACAGGATTTGTGTTACAAGGTATAATATGAGGAGTTACAATATATCATTATCATAATCAGAGCTCCCCTACCTCCATAGTAGCCAAAACATTAATTGTAATTTTCTTTCTAAAGAATTTTAGAATATATTATATATTTGGAAGGGTTATCTATATACACCTCTGCCATTTCTTTCTCAGTCCATGCTCAAAATCTCAATAGTCAGCAACAAAGCTGTGAAAAATCAATATTTAGGGTCTTAGACTCCAGCTCAGAAGTGGAAGGGCAGAGTTTTCTGCCTTTTTAATTTGACCCCTGATGTTTTCTAGTTTCCCTGCTCTAGCTTTCCTTGAGATAGGGAAGGGGGAAAGTTTTATCAACCCCCAGTGGATAATTCCACCATTGTGGATTTCTGCCTGTTAGTCTTTTACTGTTACACACATTCACACCTCATATATTTTGCTCTAAAAGCAGAACATCTGAGATGATTCTGTGGTTGAAAAAGATCTCAAAGAGATGGAAGATGGATTTAATGTTGCCATTTTTAGATAATGCTGTAAATAGAATGGCAGCTGTCCTCGGATGCATAGCAGATATATAGTACATATGCTGAATAGAAACAGATAAAAAGATTGCACTCAATTAATCCTCATGAAAAGTGGCATTTTAGCCACAGACTCAGTCATCAAGCTTTTAACGACAGCACACACTTATTCTACAGCCTCACATGATCAAAGCCCATGCTTTGAAGGTGACTCAAGACAGGAAAAATTTACTCAACTAGATTTAAAGCAATTGGTATGATTTTAATTATTTGCCCTTCCTCCTTTTTTAAAAAACATTACAATTTATCTAAATCTACAAATACTTCTGAGAAAGTACTTTTGGTGTTGTGAGGGGATTAGGATGTGAACTAGTCCCTGTACAGAAAAAGACCTAAGCAAAAACTTACCATGCATGGTAAACTATGATAACTGCTGTACAAATTCTATCATACCTCTTTAGGTTAACAACAATTGATGGGCCTCTCCGGTGGCGCAGCTGTTGAGCGCTGGGTTGTGAAGCCGCCCGCGGCCTCCGCGGGGCCGGTTCAATCCCCGGCTGCTGCCCGGCCACCAGAGGAGGGTCCCACATGGCGCGCAGACCTCTCCTGCCTCCTGCTGCTCCCCTCAGCAGTGTACTTTGGTCCTTCTGCCTGCTCTGCTCCCTGCTCTGGCTCTGGTGAATTCTCTCACCCTCCTGTGCTTCTGACTGTACCCAGTGCATGTATAAACAAAACAAACAAACAAACAAACAAATAAAACATGCCTCTATAAAAAAAATAGGTTAATAACAATTGAATAATAAAACACCTCTTTTTCAGATACATCACTAACAGGTACTGTGGATACCAATGTGAATTAAGCTTGTCCTCGAGAAGTTTTCCTTAGAGGAGAGGGCAGGTAAATCAATAATGACTTTGAATTTTTTTTAAATATTTATTTATTATTATTTATTTATACAAGCACTGGGTACAGTCAGAAGCGCGGGAGGGTGAGAGAATTCACCAGAGCTAGAGCGGAGAACAGAACAGGCAGACCGACGAAGTACACTGCTGAGGGGAGCGGTGGGCGAGACAGGCGAGGTCTGTCGTGCCATGTGAGACCCTAGCCAGCGGGCGACCAGGGATGGAACCGGTGCTGCAGAGGCTTCAGGCAGCTTCGCAGCCCAGCGCTCAACATCTGCGCCACCAGGGGAGGCCCGACATTGAATCTTTGACTCTATAGTGAAAGTGTTCAAAATTAGCAGAGGAAATGAGCTCTCCTGGAAGATTCTGGGAGTAGGCCTCACAGCAGTGACCAGGATTTTGAGGCCTGGCTAAGAATTTAGTAGATACATAATGAAGGATAAAAGCAGAGGAAAAAGATGAGGGCATTAAGAAGGCATGATGAAAGAAAAAAAATATCATCTCCAGAGACAAGGCAGTGTGGTGCATTGGAGAACCCAAATGGTTGGGGTCACCTAGCCCTGATCAGTCTGTCAGCACTGAGGACGGTTGTCTAGAGTATTTGCCAAAGGCAGGGTTATGGGCATTCTGGCCAAAACCAAATAAATTGTATGGGTAAACTCTTTTTTATGGCAGCGACTTAAAGGTCCTTTTTCAAGACAGATTTGGTTTTGAATCCTGACTCTGGAACTTGTTCATTGCTCTTGGACAGTTTATTTTCTAAACTTCTCACACCTCGATTTTTCAATTAATAGGGGTCTGATATTTAATGTAACACATGGAGTTGTCTGATACCTAGTATATAACAATGCCTTTAATTGTTGCTCTTTGTTTTTTTTTTTTTTTTTTTTTTTTGTTGTTGTTGTTGTTTTTTCCTGACTGACTGTTTTTGGTAGTAGCCCTATCTAAAATATAAAAACCCATATGCTCTGTCAATGTAGCAAAATTGTCTTTCTTCCCATAAAGTCTGGAATTTAAATGAGATGGGAGAGGATATCACAAAAGCTCTAGAATGGGAGTGTAGAGACCTACATTTAACTTTTACCTTAGCCACAAGCTGAGACTGGTGATTTTGACTCAAAGTATGCACAGTGAATTTATTCTTCTCTAAAAGGGAATTTATACTAAATGCCTCTCTGACTCATGTCCTTGGTCGTTTCTGAGGAGCAGCCCAGCAACTTGAAAGAAATAAGCTGCACAACTTATTCCAGTAAAGGCTTACAACATCAGAAATTTTCTTGTTCGTTTTCTGTTTGGGGGAGGGGGAGCCTCCTCAGCAGCTAAACTAATTATAAAGAATGGTGGTTTCCCCATTGTTGTAAAAAATGATCAAATGCTCTTAGATCCCCTAAATGTCATGAAACATGCATAAAGGTGCTTGGCCGGCCTTGTGATTTCATTCAGAGATCAAGAATAGGAAGAGATGTGGTTTCATGGTTGAGGTTTGCAGTAGTGAGAATGTGGTTCCCTGGCTCTCAGGAGCACCCAGTGCCTACTGAGTGCCTGTGCACCAGAACACTCAACAAATACCAAGGAGTTATGCTGGTGGTGGCTGAGTATACAGCTTGAGAAGACTTGCTTGGTGTGGGTTGAAGAACTTAGTGCTTCTTCCTATAATTGTTCATTATACTCATGAATAAGAATGTTCATTCACAGAGAAGGGAGATATTAGCTTGAAGAATATGTTGTCAGTAGGGTCACAGTCAAGGAGTGTTAACTCCAGATTCCACACCACAACCCTTTGCTATCACTTTTTCTCTTGACAAAGTCTAACAGCTATTTTCACTGTACATTAATTTTGATATCATTTTGAAGTGATGGGATATATGGCTCTGCAATCTCTTAACTTAGGCAGTCTTATCTCTCTTCAATCTGTTTTCCTTGCTTTGTTTCCACCGTTAATCTGGTAATCAGCCACTCATTGTACTGATTATCTTGTAATTGAAACTGTAAATGCCTATGGCAGGTAAACCTATGGCAGGCAGATGGTCTCCCCAGTGTGTCAGCTGTCTCGGATGTGGGTTTTTTTTTTTTTTTTTTTTTTTGTATTACAGTGTGGTCTGGCGTGGGGAGGAAACACAAAGAAAAGAACCCAGATCATACTATTTGAAATTTAACAGAATGTATTTGCTAACACTTGCAAAGTTGCCTTAAGACCAAAATTCATTATGGAAGCCTCTTTTGTGAAGCATGAAGTAGAAGAAGAGGGAAAAGTCTAGTGTTGAGATTGTAGAGGTTGTTATAACAGATTTTCAGTGGCTGTGCTTGTGCCTTTGGTCTTTCGGTGACTTATTGTGGGGGATGAGGTGGGGCAGAAATCCCCCTGGGCTGTAGGTTGGCTCTGCTTGTTCTCATCACAGCCTGAGGGGGAAAGTGCTTGTTTAAACACTAATATATTCCATAAAAACCAACAATTATGGCAGGATTTTTAAAAAAGAAAATTGCATTAAAGATGAATGAGGTTATATTGAAATAATTATGTTTTAAGGTGTATAACATTAAAAGATATTGAATAGAATATTGACTGTTTTGTGGAAATAGTAATAATGAGATTCCTGTCACCTAATCTTACAATAATTGGGTTATTACTATGCAAATGAAGGTATTACTTTAAAAAAGTAAGGAAGCAAGACAGATCCTTAAGGCAGTCTTTTATCTATCTTTAAAGCTGTGCTGTCAATTCTCCTTAGACTCCAGATCCCTTTCTAAACAATTTGGAGATACTCATTTCACTATTTGCCTCCGAAATTCCACTATAATATTTTTCAGCTGCCACAGGTAGCAGATCAGTGGCTCATGATTTTATATTTCTTTAGCTCTTTGTGGGACCCAAAGGAATAATTAAACTATAATTATTGCCCACTGCCTTTTTAAAAAATAAATGAAATGTTGTGAATTTCTCTGCCAAAGATGCATGCTGGAGCCCTTATCTCCACTTTCCATGTAGCTCTGTCATTATTGTGTACTATCAGCTGTACCTTCGCGTCTCAAAAAGCCACCAGGTCATTTTGGGCTACCAGACCTCGTAGGGCCCCTTTGTGATTGGGGAAGCAATTCCATTAGTCCTCAGTCATACTCAAATCCATAGTCCATACTTGCTGTCACCACTCTCTCCATTTAAGCTCCTGTGGCACCCATCAAATGAATAGAAATATTTGGGACAATTGCCAGTTTAGTTCATGACCCAGGTAAAGACCTGTGTGTTCAGCAGGGAATGGTATTTCAAACTGTTGACTGCTGTGGCTTTGGGTAAAAGGCAATTATATTTCCTGGGAATGCAGTATAATTTTTACACACTGCTTGCTGTGTGAAATGCTCTCTGTCTAAGGAATGATACAAAGCCACACTTTAAAAGTTCTCTAATATTCCTATGTAGAGAAGGCATTCAACAAAAAATCTTAAATTAAACCTCATTGAAATTTTGTAATGGACTTTTTATAATTTTAATGATGGTGTATACTAGATTAATCAGAGCTAGTAGATTTGAGGAAATTGTGAAAGACAAATTTCATTTACCAAGTACTTTGGTTCCAAGGATTAAGAGGTCAAAAAAAATATAAACCTTATCAATTTATTTCGGAATCAGGTGAGGCTTGAGTGACTTTATAAATGTCATCAACAACTGCTCTTTACCTTATGTCCTTCCACAGTTCATCAGGTAGAGCTGGACAATTTATGCCACTTCACATTATCTCCATGCCATTCTCTGTTCAGTAGGAAATCTCAGAATATCTTTCTATTTATGTGAGTACAGATTTATTGTTTTGTTGTCATTGGGTATGATTTATCAAATCAAGAAGACATTTTCAAACAAATCACAATCCTGAAAATATTAATTCTAAATCCTTACATTTCTGTGCTCTAACTAATTTGATTAATTTGATTGCCTCAATAAATCATAACTGGGCGTAGTTTTCACTAGCTCCTCTGTAGAAAGGAGATTTAGAAAAGTGCTAAATTCTGGCACATCATTTGGTTAGAATAAGTTGTGCTACAGTCATAAACAACTCTAAAAATGCATTTACAAACTCTGATGTGAATTTAGGTGATTCTGTAGCATTGCTGGTTCAGTTTTCCAGACTTCAGTCTTATGTCCCAGCTTCCTTGATCTCCCAGCCAGGGAAGAAGGGCTGGAAAGTTGAGCTCTGGCCATGAAATGCTTTCTTCCAGAGGGATAAGCATCACTTCTCTTATTTCATTACTAGAATTTGTTGTATATTCATTCATAATTTCATTGGAATGGGAAATGTAGAGGAAAACCAGATATTGATTGATATTAGTGATATTGATCATAGCCAGTATCGATGTATACCCTTTATTGAGAATACCTTTGAAATATGAAATACCACTTAGGATGTGTGGGTGACACTACAGAAAGAAGTGTAATAAATGATTTTTAGTAAAAACAATGATCTTTTCTCTCCGAGTCACTGATGCCTCCATTTGTTTAGACTTCCACAGACCCTGCTATTCTTGGGTATTATGAAACAAATTTTGCCTTGATCAAGGAAGGTGCAGTCAGACTGTATAGGTGGGATTATGGTGAGCTGTTAAAGTGTGGTGAGACTACCTGCAACAATGACAAACCTTGCTGAAGAAGGCACTTTGTTCAGGTTTGATAAAGACTGGTGACATTATATGCAGCTGACAGTTTCCCCCTTTGGAAAGGGGTTATTGGATTTGCAAAAGAAGGAAGCATTAGAGTCAGCTCACTGACTCACTCATTCTGATAGGATCTACAGAAAAAAGAAAGCAAGTTTTTACTGTATTGAGTGCCTCACTGTTTCTTTAAGCAAAGCAGAATACTTGGAGTAAGTAGGTGTTTAGCAATAGTAGCAATAGTTTGTATCTTCTTTAACTTATTTGGTAGGCAAAAAAATAAAGGAACGGGGGTGTGACCTAGAGAGAGGGAATATTTTACCCCTAAATAGGATAGCTTCCTGTCATTCTCAAAATGCAACCAAGTAATTTCTTTTAAACTTCATGAAGTTATGGATATAAGTCTATTTGATGGGATTGACAAATTGAGATATTTATACTTTTTGAAGCCCAAATCGTCTCATCTTTGACCAGTGGAAATCTCTGCTTTGGCTCCCAAGTACTGTTGACATAACTGTAGTTATAGTTGATAGCTTTCTTACTATCTGATGTGTCAAGATATTCTAGGACCATAAAGTACATATTCTGCCCCATCCACTTCCTTAAGATTTGTTTCCTGAGCATGAGAAATGTTCATTGCTTTTTCGTTGATCACTACTTTTAGGCCTGCACAAGCACGGTGTGCTTAGTATTTTCACCTCCAGTATTCAAATATTTATTTTGGTTTATCAAAATTCATGTTAAAACAAAGGCATTTAAATTTTTTCTTTTGTATATAGGTGTGTCCAAAGCTTTACTAATATTTGTAGAGAATAGTACTTTATCATGAAGGCATATCATCTAGCGATCTGCTATAAGGTTTACTTTTAAAATGTTTCTGATCTTAGACCAGTTCTGACACTCACAGAGTTTAAGAGATAGAGACCATCTTTCCTAGTGATACTCTCTCAACAGTAAAGAAATGATTTTCCGGAAGCAAATGTTACTGATGTTTTATTGGGCCACATCTCATTATATGTCCATTGTTGGATCCAAATCCTTTTTTTAGGAGACTACCTTTTATAGATTAGTGAAGGCCTGTCTGTACCTTCTGTTATGTCAGGGAGGAGGTGATTATCCTAGTTGCCTTAAACTTTGTAGGACTCACCTCAGAAGTGGGGCCCAGATTACATAGCTCTTTGTTGAGGAAGGGATATTGAAAGGGAAACCACAATATATATTCCCTTCTATCTTGGGGTCTATTTCTATATGCATATTCATTTATTTGTCTGTAGCAAGGGAGTAAAATAATGAGCAGTTACATCAGAGTAAGAAAAAAATAAAACAGGAAAAAACCAACATAATACAAAGTTTCCTAAAAAGTGTGATTTGTTTATAACAATCTTTCAAGCCATGGCTCTGACTTTTATTATTCTTTCAATTTCACTGAGTATAAATTACCTAATGTCGTCTTTTGGTGAGTTGTATGAAATATGATTAAGCTTGTCTTTAAGATCTGTCATCTACATTGATAACTGCATTCTAGTTATACTTCCATGACTTCCCAAACCCTCTGTTATAAATCAGAGCATCCTGAACTCTGGTTCCACCATCCATATTTCTCTTGAGCCATTCCTGTAATGCTATCAACTTTTCTTTTTATCTTTCCTCCACCCCCCACCCTCCACATCACCTACCTCTTCTTTAGTAACCTTAGCCAGTTCATTTGGATTAGATCTATAAATGTTGGCTCATCTTAGAATTCTGTCCTTTTTTACTTTTTCCTAAATCCTCCACCAAACCACTATGCCTATACCTTACCTGCCTCCCTCCCCCAACTTATGAAGACTCTTGCTGACTAGCCCAGCCTGATGAGTCTTTCTCTCTCCTTCCTCAGAAAAACTTAAGTATTATTTTCTATTCAGTTCAATTGTTGGTCAACGCATTTTCTGACTTTTGAGATTTCTTGTGTTTTTGAGTGATTAACATCTTATATTATTGATTATGAGCTTCTTGAAAATAAAATGCTTGATATTTTAATGAGTTCCATGAAAATTGTTTCTTTTCATCTCTCCAAGATGACTGTCTTGGAAAAGGAAATTTAAAGATGCTCTTATCATGGACAGAAAAGCAGTTTATATCTATTAAGCATTTGCTATATGTCCTCTAAACAAACAGATGCTTTATGGACATTACCTGATCTCTCCCTCACATACACAGACCAAAAATCCATGTAGCTGATTAGAAAAAAATTTTCATTTCAAAAAATAATTGTAGTAAGAAAGAATATAGTGGTGCTCAACAGAAAATGACCTTTAAGTTCAGAGGCTATCTCTTGGCATCCATTTCTCACTGGTTGTGTTTTCTCTCTTTGGTTTTCCCTTAATTGACTTTTTAGATTTTAGGTTTGGTCCTCAACAGCCTCAATCACAGGGGGGGGGGGGGTGGAGAAGAGGGTAGGAGAGAGAAGGAGTAAGAAAGAAAGAGAAAGGAAGTTCACTGAGAGTGAGACTCAGAGTTCCTGCAACTGTTTGGATGATGGGGATTCCCAACACTTGGCTTTCCAGACTGGTCAAATCAGGCCTTAGCTGTCATCCTGAAGTGCAGCAAGAGGCGTTGTGGGCCAACTCAGCCTGAACCTTGAAGTGTGTGAAGAGGGGCAACGTGGGTTTTCAGTGAAAGACTAAGTAGACAACTACTCTGTAAGTATTGTTTCAAATCTATAGATAAACCTTGGCTTAGAGATTAAGTGACTTGCTCAAGTTGAGAAGATTCAATTTGGCATTAACGCTTTAGGGTTTATGCTGGACCCCGCTTTGCTATACTGTAATATTTTTATTCAATTGTGTTTGAATATCAATGCTCAAAATAAAGATAGCTTCCACTGCATGGATTTTTTTTTTTAAAGATTTATTTTATTTATACAAGAACCAGGTTACAAGCCAAATGCACGGGAAGGTGAGAGGATTCACCAGAGACAGAGCAGGGAAGAGAGCAGGCAGACTGACGAAACACACTGCTGAGGGGAGCAGCGGGCGAGAAGGAGAGATCAGCTCACCGTGTGGGTTGCTCTGAGGCTGGCGGGGATAGAACCGGCACTGCAGAGGCTGGAGACAGCTTCACAGTACTGCGCTTAACAGCCTGTGCCACCAGGGAGGACCCATTGTATGGATCTTATTTTATGTGTCTTCATGAGCCTCTATTTTCTCATATATTCTTATCTTTTTAACCACATCAGGAAATACACCATTATCTTAAATGATTACAGGCTACCTGAATGACTGGACTTAATTTCCTAATGGACTGTTGTTTTAGTAATGGTGTTTCCTTGCTTATATCTTTACATTTGAGTACTTTATATCTCTTTGTAGAACCAGACACCATACTGCACAAGAAAGAGTCCAAGGTTGTTAGCAGAGAGATATTTACAGAGCCAAAGCAGGTTGGCCCCTTAAGTAACCCTCCATTACCTGTGAAGGTGACTGGTGTGAAGTGGAGATAAATGTATGAGTGCATCACATGGACTAGTCCATGATATGTCATAAAAGACACGTGGTCTCCTGAGGAGAATGAACCAGGACAGATTGAGCTGTAGACGGAAGCCCTGATTCTTAGAGCCCCTGAGATGAAAGTAAGTGGGTTCTGTTATCTCTGACTCCTTCCAAAATCCAGGGCATGCCTTGCTCTTGCATGGGCCTGCCATTAGGCTCTTGCTCTTCAGGTTCTTCCTGTCTTCTTAGTACCTAGGAGAGACCACCCACTATTTCACTGCGACTCCAAATAAATCTTCCTGTGCCTCTCCTGTGGACCCCAGGTGTCAGATATCTAAGATGAGTTTCTATGACTTTTGACATTATTGTATTTTAGATGCTATTTACTTTTTTTTTTTTTTAATTCACACACATACACACACATTGCTGCTGTGGTTGGTAACAACCCCTTTCATGACATTCTGGAATGCGTTTCTTGTTTTACTTCTTTCTCTCTTAATGACTTGTCCAACTTTGAAGTAGTTAGATCACAGCTTCTTTATTAATAAGTTTTAATGACTTTGTTTTCTCCATTTCATCTAACTAAGTACGTTGCAGATATTGCTCAACAATATAGTTCTTTAATTTGACTGAGTGCCCAGAGATGGGTTGAACTGTCCATGACACTAATATGAGGACCAGAAAATCTGTCTTGTTCATAGCAGTGGTCTGAACACTGCTTTTATGCTGCACTTTCAGCTTGAACTAAGAGCGGTAGAATGAAACAAAGTTCATCTGCTAATTCACAGCTTGGTATGTAGTTCTTACCATTTTGGTGCATTTTGTCTTTACTATATCAGCTTAGGGGGTCACTTGAAATTACTTTTTGGTTTTAGAGTATAGAATTTAGTGTATTTCAAGATTTTGGCTTCTAATCAGGAAGAATAGCTTTGTGTTATAAAGAGCATTCAATTATTTCATTCTACCTTATCCAGACTGGATATACTCATCTTAGAGTTTACATTTGATCCATGATGATACTGTGATCGAAAAGGAGAATAAGCCTCTTTTGTGAGATGTGAGCTATTCACAATGAAAAATGAATTTATAAATTGTCTTCTTCTTAATAGGTCATGGTCTATGTTGAAGGCGTTTGTTCTCTTCACCTACTAACTTTTCACTGGTGAAGTAAAACTTCACATTCAGCTCATGAACATCATCATAAGGGTATACCCACTTTGCTTTTTAGTGTTAAACACCACAAAGGCCTTTTCTGAATTAGAGGACGCATTTACACAGCAAGCTGGGAAACATGTTAGGAGCTTTCATCAGCTCTTCGGGTTTTAGCTGCCCCTTTGGGGCTTTTACACTTCTTTTCCTTTCCCACCCCACCTGCAGGAGTCAAACAAAGAAATAGAATTTGCATCAGCTTTAGAAATGCATCTGAGATCCCTGCTCTAAGTGTGCTGGGAATTTGGAATAGAAATCTTGAAAAAGAGAAAAGACAAGGGTAAAAGCTCTGTTGACAAGGGAGTTTCATAGGCATGTGTTGAGAGCACAGCCCTGCGCATGTGAATACAAATTCTGAAAGCTCCCTTTCCTCTTGTGAAAAAAAAAAAGGTCTAGGGGTGTGTCTAGGGGTATAGTTGTTCTGTTTGGTTGAAGGGCTGGACATAGCCATAGCTATGTAGCTTGGCTTTTCTATAGGATTCAGATACTTCTCTGGAGTATTCAGTACCTACCCCTTCTTCTGGTCCTGCCCCTCATCACATGGGCCCAGTTGGTTGAGAGGAGCTGGTACATGATGCTGAGAGCCGTTCTATCATTTGGCCAGACCACTGGGGCTGGAATGAAGGGCATTGAGATCTCACTTTGGAGCAGGCCATTCACACATTCATCCTCTGCTGTTATCAAGGCAAGGAACCCAAGTTAGCTTGTGAGCCATGTTTTTCACTCAAGTAAACATAACACATGTACTTGGCTAGGAGGTCAGCTATTAACGGATGATTTTTCCCCCCAGTAGAATCAGGTATTTTCTCAAATTTAGAAAGCATCTAAATGGAAGCATTTTAGACATTTAAAACAAAATCTACTAAAAAATAGGAAGATTTTATTACATGTTCTCAGACCTGTGTATTTTTGTGCTCATGGATAATAATAATGAGCTATGTTTCAGAGAAAAGATGAGTAAAAGTAAGGAAAATAATAATGGATTTGAGCCTAAGTAAATGGAACTCTATTATTTAATTATAGTATCTGACTGTGAATATAAATAGGAGATGTAGAGCAAGAATTTTTACAATAGTTTGATTCATAGAAGATTTCATGACTAAGAGAATTCTGTCACTCGAGCTAGAAGATAGAGGTTTGATCCTTCATAAAACAAATCAGGAAATATGCAAAATATTCTAGAAGTTGAGGGCATTATAGTGTTTTTACATCTAAAGTTGAGTTAAAAACTATAGAAAAGAAGCCAGTATATTTGAAACTTGCCACTCTGGTAGCCTGAATAGACGAGAAAAACTCATTGATAAAATGGAAAGGGGCACTCTGTTCTTAAAATTTCATGTTTGGAGCCTCTTGTGGCCAGTACCTTCAATACCATTGATGATTGGGGCATTTTTTTTTGTTATGAATTGCTACTTTGGCAAGTAGATGAGTTTAAACCCCAGTGTCCTTGTTAAATTCCAATGTAGATCAGTGGTGATACTCCATCTGCCATGTTCTTATTTTGCCTTCCTTAAGGAAAAGAAGCTTAACTGCATTCACAAGCAGACTGTTGATACACTTTAGATGCAAAATTAGTATTTTTATTCCTCATTGTGCAGTTCAATGCTGTTACACCTTGGTTCTCAGTTCAACTCTGCCAGTGACTCATGTGTGGCCTTGTGCAGGTTAACTTCACTTCTCTGAACTATGTTTTCTTTAAAAAGTGAACAGTAGCCAAGGAAGTTGTTAAGCCTATTTACAATTTTAATTGTAATTGTTAAATTATGAATTGTTGATGGTTCATATTTTGATAGATGAGAGGAGAATTTGGTCTGAATTTCAAAAACATTTCAAAATTGGATACATCAAATGTCAGAGCTTTTGATTTGTGTTTCTGCCACCTCCCATCCCCCAATGAATCCCAGTTCATTTCTCGGGTATCTTTATGGTGGAGATGGAGGTGTGAATGCAGGTGCAGTTCTAGATGGGAGAAAAGCAGGAGAGCTTGGTGGGAAAACAGGAGATTATGCCAAAGCTTTATTTTTTCTGATGCTTTGAATTTTGATTTAGTAACCTCTGTATTTTGCAAAAAATGTTCAACAGGGCATGGTTCATGACGCACTTCACTCAAACTGATAAAATGATGACACCATCAGACTATATAAATTATGTATATATAGTGTCATACCTAAAAAAGGTCACTGAAAAAGCTATATAAAAAGATACTCTTAAACACTGTTGATAAAGTTTAATTATTAAAAAAATGTTGAAAGAAGGCAGGAAAAAGGGGTGAAATGTGAAATAAAGAAAACAAAAAATAAAATAGCAGGATTAAGTTCTAATATTAGTAACATTGAATGTGAATGGCCTAGATACAATCCTTAAAAGACAAATTCTCAGAGTATGTTAAAATATAGGCTCCAACATAGACTGTCTATAAGAAATTTCCTTCAATTATAATGATGTTGGAAGCAAAAGGATGGGTAAAGATGTTTTATGCAAACATTATTAAAAAGAAGGCAGGGACTGCTATATTAATATCAAATACAATGGGTTTTGGAACAAAACAATTTTTTAAGTAGTGAGCGAACAGCTCTCCATCAAAAATACATGGTGATTCTAAATGGATAGGCACTACTGAGTTGCAAAATACATGAAGCAAAAAGGTATAGACTTGAAAAAAGAAATACACAATTTCACAAATATCTTTGAAGATTTCAACACCCTTATCTCATTGGTTAATAGAGAACTAGAGAAGCCAGCAAGATGTAGAATACTCAACAACATTTGGAGCCAACATTCTCTAATTGACACTCACACATCACCAGACAGCAGAACCCACATTCTTTTCATGGAACCATGGGATGTATACCAAGGGAGACCATAGCATGGACCAGAAAACAAATTTGTTTTTTAAAAGATTTATTTATTCATAGAGGAACTGGGGTATAAGCCAGAGGTGCAGAGGGTGAGAGGATTCACCAGAGAGAGTAGGGAGCAGAACAGGCAGACCTATGGAAATACAATGCTGAGGGGAGCAGCGAGAGAGGCAGGAGAGGTCTACTGCATCATGTGGGTATCTCCCTGGCCAGCTGGGGATCAAACTCGTGCTGCAGTGGCTGCCGACAGCTTGCTAGTGCTGTCTTTAACCCCTGAGCCATCAGGGAGGCCCCAGAAAACAAAACTTAATAAATTTCAAGTAATTTAAATCATATGGAATGTATTCTTTGACCCCCATGGATTTAAATTCATATTAAAAATGAGCTCTTCCATGGACTGTGTCTTGAGGTATCAGAGTGGTCCAGCATTTAACACACCATTGTAGGGTCTCCTACAACACAGCCGCTAACAAAACTAGGCTGTCCTGAACCCCTAGTACTAGGATTGTTTACCTTTACACCAAGAAGGTTGGGAAGGCACTAACATCTGCATGTGGTGTGTGCCTAGGCCGACTTTGAGGAGTTGGTGCTGTGAGACCTAAAGTTCTTACAAGGTGTCTAAAAAACCAAAAAGCATATCAGTCAGGACTACAGTGGCTCCATGTGGGCTGAATGTGTCTGGGGTAGTATCAAGTAGGCTTTTCTTATTGAGGAGCAGAAAATTGTTGTGAAAGTGTTGAAGGCACAAGCACAGAGTCAGAAAGCCAAATATAAAAAGAAGCTTTTTTGTGTAATAAAAAAATCAAAAGGCTTAAAAAAAAAACAAATTAGAAATGGATTACAGAAAGATAACAGGAAAATCTCAGAATACTTAGAAATGAAGCCAAATACTTTATAAATAATCCTTGGGTCACAACGAAAGTCTCAAGGGATATAAAAAATACTTTGCACTGAATGAAAATATAAAATACAGCCTGGCAATGTGTGGGTAACAGGTGAAGAAGTGCTGAGAGAGAAGTTTCTAGCATTAAATGCATACATTACAAAAAAGGAATAGTGTCAAATCAGTATTCTAGGTTTCCATTTCAAGACTCAAGAAAAAGAAGTGCCAAAAGCGAAGCAAGCAGGAGGAAATAATAATCTTAAGGACAAAAGTAAATAAAGTTACAAACAGAAAGAGAGTAAAAAAATAGGGTTAAGTGAAAAGATTGATAAAATTGACAAAACCCCAGTAAGACTGATAAAAAAGATAAAAGACACAAATGATCAATATCAGGAATGAAAGAGGATATATCATTACAGCTCCTGTAGCCATCAGAAATTTAATAATAAAACTTCACACACATAAATTTGACAACTTGAGGAAATGGGCCAATTCCTTGAAAAACACAAACTACCACAATTCACCCAATATTGCATAGATAATTTGAATAGTCTTATAACTTATAATAGTCTTATAAGGAAATTGAGCATGTAATTTAAAAACTTCCAAAAAAGAAATATCCTGTCCCAGATGGTTTTACTAGAGAATGGTAACAAACATTTAAAGAGGTAACACTAATTCTATATAATCTCTTCCTGAAATCCATTCATTTTTTATGAAACTAGTGTTACTCAGATACCAAAACTAAACATAGAGATTACAAAAAAAGAAATCAGGACACCAATATCCCTCATGAACACAGACACAAAATCTTAAAACAAAATTTTAGCAAGTAGAGTTTAGCAATATATAAGAAAGGAATTATATGCCATGACCAGGTGAAGTTTATTCCAGGGTTTCAGACTTGCTCAATAATTGAAAATCTGTCAGTATTATTGTAGGGTAAAGAAAATGTCAGGCTTTTCTGCCCTCCCGCCTTCAGGATAGATGATGGATCCTTGAGGTCCTGAATGCATGCCTGATGGCGGGCACCTGGAATAGGGTGTGGGCATAGGTAGATGGGATTCACCTGGGCTAAGACTGTGCTTTTAAGGGTGGCATCACGGGGACACCAGTAGAAGCCAAAGGAGAAGCCAAAAGAGAAACCAAGAATGAACAGAAGCCAAGCAGAAGCTGAGAGAAGGCCGGGAAGCCCATAGAGTGAAGACCTGCTGGGGGCTGGGAGGCCTGCCAGCTCCCCAATCCCCCAGCCCCCCTGCCTGCTGTGTACCTGGTAATCCCAATAAAAACCTGCAAAACCACTGAAGACTCTGACTCTTCCTTTACCCGGTCTGCTGGATCAGAAAACCTGTACTGTGGCTGTTCATGGCCTTTACAATCGGCGTAGTTGGCAGGATGATCCATGCAGACGGGTATGGAGCCCTCCGAAAACCTGGAGGGACTGGTGGACAAGGTCCGGGAGCTACGGGATAAGACCTCTCCCAGAGGAGGAGGAGGAGATGCCCGAGAGAACCAGCCAATGACACCCGAAAGGACCAGCCAGTGACCCCTGAGGCAGCAGAATTATCGGGGAGGAGAGGACCATGATTCGGAGCTCGCCAGTGCTGATGCAGGGAGAGGCCAGAGGACTTCGATTGATGAACATGGACTGATGAACTTGGACTGACAATCACGCCAGAAGGTGGAGGACCTTGCAGGTTGATATGTTTTGGGACCCTGGGGGTGGAACAGTTTTGTTTGTAAACCCCAGGAGATGGGAATCTGGGGGTGGCCAGTAGGCCTTGGTGGCCAAAAGCAGCCTGTGTATGCCCAGCAGCCAGGCAGAGGAGAAAAGCCAACTGAGAAGGCAAAAGCTGGTGCTGATGCTAAGTTTGGAAAGCCTTGAGTGGCTGTTAAGCAACCTAAGTATGCTGAAGACCTGTGAGTCTCATAAAATCACCTGTGGGTGATGCCCTGCTCATTGTCGAGTGAGGGTGAGGAGCTGAGGAACCCGTCCTTGGGGGATGGGTGGTGAACGTGGCTTGGGGTGGAGCCCAAGCCGCATGTAGAGTTTGGATCTCCCACCCATGTGCTTGTGCAGTGGGTTGGCCTGAGTGCAGGGGTCTGCGAGTCGCATTGGTGGCTATGAAGGCTGAATGTTGAGCGACTGCAGACAGAAACCCTGAGGGTCGGCGATTACCCCCAACAGAATAGAATCACCAATCCCAGAGTGAGTGCATCTTGGGGGTGGATGCAGTGTGTGGCTTGTAGCCGAGACTACAGCCAGAGAAGGTCAGGAAGCCTGACAGCTCCTGGCGTGTTACAGTAGATGCCGTGAGTGGTTCCCCTCCCTTGTATGAGCAGTGCCTTCGGCAGCAGATTTGGTGGCTCATCTGCTGGTACCAATAATTGTCTTTTGCACTAGGTTGGGGCCCTGCCTGGACTTATTTGTGTTCTTTACTATTTTGTTGTTATATTGTGATGTATTTGCTTTTGTGGGCCATGGCTGCATCATTTATGTTTGATAAAATTGTGTGTGTATATATATATATATATATATATATAGAGAGAGAGAGAGAGAGAGAGAGAGAGAGAGAGACTGTATGGCAGAAAATCCTGAGGGGGTGGACTGTAGGGTAAAGAAAATGTCAGGCTTTTCTGCCCTCCCACCATCAGGATAGACGATGGATCCTTGAGGTCCTGAATGCATGCCTGATGGCGGGCACCTGGAATAGGGTGTGGGCATAGGTAGATGGGATTCACCTGGGCTAAGACTGCGCTTTTTTTTTTTTTTTTTTTTTTTTTTATAGAGGCATGCTTTATTTATTTGTTTGCTGGTTTGTTTGCTTGTTTTGTCCACACATGCACTGGGCACAGTCAGAAGTGCGGGAGGGAGGGTGAGAGAATTCACCAGAGCCAGAGCGGGGAGCAGAGCAGGCAGAAGGACCGAAGCACACCGCTGAGGGGAGCAGCTGGTGGCAGGAGAGGTCCACGCGCCTTGCGGGACCCTCCTCCGGTGGCCTGGCCGGGGAGCAGCCGGGGATCGAACCGGCGCCGCAGAGGCCGCGCGCAGCCCCGCAACCCAGCGCTCAACCGCTGTGCCACCGGGGAGGCCCAAGACTGTGCTTTTAAGGGCGGTATCATGGGGACGCCAGTAGAAGCCAAAGGAGAAGCCAAAAGAGAAACCAAGAACGAACAGAAGCCAAGCAGAAACTGAGAGAAGGCCGGAGAGCCCATAGAGTGAAGACCTGCTGCCTGCCGGTCTGAAGACCTGAAGCCCCCCTGCCTGCCGTGTACCTGGTAATCCCAATAAAAACCTGCAAAACCACTAAGGACTCTGACTCCTTCTTTACCCGGTCTGCTGGATCAGAAAACCTGCACTGTGTCCGTTCCTGGCCTTTACAATTATTCACTACATTAATGGCTAAGGAAGAAAGATCACATAAAATCCAACACCCATTTATGATAAAAACTTAGGACAATAGCAGCAGAGAACTTCCTCAATTTGAAAACTTCATAAATATCTACAACTAATGTTATTCTTAATTATATAAGACTGATTTCTTTGCTCTCAGATCAGAGGAAAGGTCAGGAATGTCTGCAATCTCCACTCATTTGACATAGTACTAGAATTTCTAGACAGGGTAAAAAGACAAGGAAATTAAAAGTATAGAAGTCAGAAAGGAAGAAACTAAACTGTCCCTATTTGTAGACAGCAAGATTGCTTATGTGGAAATTCTCACTCCAAAAATAAGTGCTTAGGTATAAATTATCTGTAGGACTTATGTGCTGAAAGCCACACTGATGGAAGATCTAAATAAATTGATAAGCTCCATTTGTGGACTAGAAGCCTCGTCCATAGTAAAGATGTCAATCCTCTCCAAACTGATAGTCAGGTTTAATGCAATTCTTCCCAAAACTCCAGCAAGGCTTTTGCAGATTATAGTCAAGATTATTCTCAAATTTATATGGAAAGGCAAATGAGCCAGAATAGCTTTAACAATTTTGAAATAGAAAAACTACATTGGAGGAATTAATTAACCTAACTTCAGGATTTGTTCTATAGCTACAATAATTAAGACTGTGTGACTCTGGCAGAGGGAGATGCACATGTATCCATGGAACAAAACAGAGGAAACAGACCCACACAAATACAGTCAACTAATTTTTGACAAAGGTAAAAAACAAACAATGTAATGATAGAAACAGCCTTTGCAACAAGTATTGTTAGAGCATTTGGATAGCCATGAGCCAAAAAATCCAAAAATCCTGATCTTGACTTAAGTCTTATGGCTCATACAAAAATTAACTCAAAATATATCCTGACCTTGGGCCTCCCTGGTGGCGCAAGGGGTTAGGCACTGCACTATGAAGCAATCCACAGCCTCTACATCACGAGTTCAATCCCCGGCTGGCCAGGGAGAAAACCACGTGGCACAGCAGACCTCTCCTGTCTCGCCTGCTGCTCTTCTCAGCAGTGTATTTCAGTCAGTCTGCCTGTTCTGTTCCCCACTCTGTCTCTGGTGGATCCTCTCACCCCCACATCTCTGGCCTGTACCCCAGCTCTTATATGGATAAATAAATAAATCTTTAAAAAAAATACATCCTGTGCTGCACTACATGTAAATGCTCGATAAAAGCCTGAGAAACCCCCCCCAAAAAAAATACATCCTGACCTTAACTATAAAATTTAACATTATAAAAATTTGATGAAAAATATGAAATCTTCAGGATCTAAGTCTAACTAAAGCACTTTTTGAGTTTACACCAAAAACATAATTCATAGAAGGAAAAAATTGATAAATTGAACTTTATCAAGATTAACAGCATTTGTTTGGTGAGAGACCCCATCAAGATGAAAAGACAAGCTATAGAAAGAAATATTTGTAAACCATGTGTCTGGCAAAGGACTAGCACTAAGAATATAAATTTTCAAAACTCTACAGTAAAATAATAAAAACTCCAATTAGAAAATGGAATGAAAAGCATGAAACAACTTTTTATTATAGAAGATATGCAGATTATAAAGCAGCACATAAACAGATACTCACCATCACTAATCATTAGAGGAAAGCAGAATGGCTAAAATAAAAAGTGGTTACAACACCAAATCCTGGCAAGGATGCACAGAACCTGCATCAGTCATGCATTGTTGGTGGGAATGTAAAATGGTTCAGTCATCCTACAAAACAGTTTGGCAGGTTTTAAAAGAAAACTTAGCTTACAACTTCCATAGAACCCAGCAATTGCACTCCTGGGCATGTATCCCAGAGAAAGGAAAACTTATGTTCGCATGAAAACCTGTATACGAATGTTTATATCAGTTTTATTCATAATACCCCCAAACTGGAAACAACAGGTTGTCCTTCAGCAGGTCAGTGTTTAAACAGATCATACTGTAGGACACTACTCAGCAGTGAAGGTGGGGATCATTAGTATACACCATGCTGAATGAATCTCTGGAGAATTATGTTGAGTGTATGGTTTCATTTATATAATATTCTTGAAATGAGGATAGTTTTAGAAATTGTGATGAGATCAACGCTTTCTAGGGTTTGTGGAGGAAGTGGGTTGAGGGGAAAATGAGCAGGGATATTTTAAAAAGGGGGGTTTCTTATGGTGATAGAAATGTTCTGTATCTTTCTGGTTTCAGTGTCAATATCTTGCAGTTTTTCTCTCTTTTTTTAAACGGAGGTAACATTGGTTTGCAACACTGTATATAATTCACAGGTATAGGATCACACTCTTCAGATGTATGTCACCACCCCACTCCCACTACCAAGGCACTGTAGTTCTCCACCACAGCCCATTGTGCCCCCTCCCTGCTTTGCTCTCTCCTGTCTGCCTCCCTATCATAGAACCTCAGTTCCTCAGAATTCATTGGTGTAGTTTTGTCTGACCCTTTGTTTTGTTTCTCTGTCTTCCACATCAAAGTGACACCATCCCTTATTTGTTTTTCTCCTGATTTTGCTGAGCATCACCCCCTCCAGTTTCATCCACGTTGTCACAAATGGCAGAAGTTCATCTTTTTTTTTTTTTAATAGCTGAATAGTATTCCGTTGTGTATGTACCATGTCTCCCTGAGGCACTCAGCTGTTGGTGGGCGCTTAGGTTGTTTCTATAGCTTGACTATCGTAAATCGTGCTGCCATGAATATAGGGAGTGCAGATATCCTTTTTTTTTAATTTTTTAAAAGATTTATTTTTCTTTATTTATACAAGCACTGGGTACAGTCAGAAGCGCGGGAGGGTGAGAGAATTCACCAGAGCCAGAGCGGGGAGCAGAGCAGGCAGAAGGACCGAAGTACACTGCTGAGGGGAGCAGCGGGCGGCAGGAGAGGTCTGTGCGCCATGTGGGACCCTCCTCCGGTGGCCGGGATGCAGCCAGGGATTGAACCGACGCTGCAGAGGCTGCGGGCAGCTTCGCAACCCAGCGCTCAACCGCTGCGCCACCGGGGAGGCCCCAGATATCCTTTTGAATTAGTGATTTTTCATTCTTCAGGTAGATATCTGGGAGTGGGATTATTGGATCATTAGATGCAGCAATATCTTGGTTTTGATAATGTGGTATAATGTGGAAAGATGTTATCTTTGTGTTACAGAGCAGCCCCGATATAAAAACGGGTTGCCTGGCTGTGGGTCCTCACCCGCGCGCTTAGAAAGGACTTATTTATACTCCACTACAGGCACAAACAAAAGGTTAATAAAAGGTTTATTTACAAGGGAAAGGGAAATGAGGAAATGTACAACTCGGAGAAAATAGGGAAATAAAGTCTTTAATGCGTCCTACCCGATCCGCCAACCTGGAAACCCAAAGGCACCCCGAGAGCTGGGCGAGCGCTGCGAGCTGGTGGAGAGCCAAAAAAGGGAACCCCCCAAAGCCCACGCATCTGGTTTTATACCAAACCTGGCTGCTTAACCCCACCCTCAGGTTCCAGCCACCTTCCCTTTGGTGGTGATGGGATTTGTCTTTCCCAATGTCCTGATGGCTTTGGTCTGGAGTGGGGGTGGAGTCCACAAAGCCTGTATGGAATTAGCTTTAGGACATCATTTCCCCCTAACAAGTGGAAGTGGAGGAAAGGGTACAAGGTCTCTCTGTATCATTTCCTACAACTGCCCAATTATCTCAAACCAAGATGTTTATTTATTTATTTTAACACAGCCCCCTGGTGACTTCCAGATTCAAATCCATATCCATTCCTTGGCCCTTTCCAACTTCACTCATGTCCAGCTTCCTTGTCCCTCAGCTGTCCTGCTGTAGCCAGGGTGAACTTTTGTTCCTGGACATGCTTAGCAAGTTTCCCCCAGCATCCTCTTTCCTGCTTTCCCTCTGCCTGGGAAATTCCTCTCTCCGCTTAACTCATTTCACCCTGGTCTCTGCAAACAGCACAGTTGTCACAGTCTAGTCCCTTACCTGGATTTATTTTTATCCTCATACTGAAAACAGATTTGATACTTTTCAAAACCCTAAATTGCTAGGATAGGAACTTTGCATTCTCTGCTATGTCTCCTCTATGTGTTACTCTAGGATTTGGAGTGTTTGATTTCAAAAATAAATTAAACAGACTGATTTGCTCTGTTTTCTTTCCTTCTGTTGATTTCACTATATTTGTCCAGGTGGAATTTCAGGTTTGTCATAGTAGATGCCCTGCAATCAGTCAGCTCAACTTATCATGATACATTGGTATTTCCCCAGACCAAGAAGACTTGAAAGAGTCAATGTCACCTCCACACACCATGAATCTGCCTCTGAATGATTTAGTTTTTCTCATTCTCTTCTAGGCACTTTAATCAGTCTGTGGAGTAGACACATTCCAAGCGGATCCTTAGAACTCTTGGACAAGCCTCCCCGCATGTGGCAGGTATGTGTCCACACACTGAATGTGCGGGAAATATACTTTCCTGTATTCCTTTATAGCTATGTCTAATTTATATTCAATGGTCCACTTAGCCACATGGCAGCAAGCTCAAGTTGCATTGAAATTCTAGGCAAGTTTCGGGGGTACCACATTCTTCAACGTACCAAGCTTTTCTGACACTTCAGTGCTCCTTCCCACTCATGTCACATCTGTCCCATTCCTGTCAGTATCTGTGGGTCACTGCAGACCACACCTTGATATTCCTTCTAGGAGCTTTTGCTCCTCTTCTCTTCTAGGTACCTCTTGGGATCACAGGAGGTCTATCATGCCTCTCTGAAGCCCATGGCACTGATTCTGTTGCCACCACATCATGCTATCACATGAGTTCCTTTGCAAAGTTGGGCAGGTCCCCCTTTCTAAGCTATTTCTAAGGTCAAGTCTCTATCCAAGAAAGGTCCTTTCCTGGACTATTATCTTTTCCAACATATTTGGGGTTGTACTTTGAACAAACATATCATAGGAAATCAGTCAAAATTCAATTTTTTCCAGCTTTTTTTAACATGGATAGAGGAAAGGACAGCAGACATTTAGGTCTCCAGGCTCTGTGCCTAATAGGATTACTCTTGGAATCAAAACATTTTTCTCTTGATATTTTAAATCACCAATATAGTCTCCATTCAGAAATGATAGTGTCCCATCTCAGACTGTAATCATGGCCTGCAAACTAACTGAATACCAGATCATCTCCCCTCACTTCTCTGGGCACATTTGGGGCCTAGGCTAGGGCAATGGAAGAGGGTTCACAGTTGTCTTTCTATCTCTTCCTCTTCTTTCTTTTTCTAAAAATTTATTTATTTTATATATATATTTTACATCATTGTCATTCATTTTTTAATATATTTTTTCCATCATTGTTCATTTGCTTTCTCCCCCCGCCCCACCTACGTGTAGTCCCCATAGAATTTCGTTCACTCATGCACCATCACTACAGTCCCCTGTGCTCCTCCTTCCTTCCCTCTGATCCCTCTCCCTCCTCCTCCCCTGCAGGATGTCTCTGGTTTATAATTGTCTGTTTGTTTTTTTTTGTTTTGTTTTGTTGTGTTTTATACTGTTATTATTTTTTTCTCCCGATGTCTTATTTGGTTCCCCTATATTCCTCCTATAAGTGAAACCATCGATAGTTTTCTTTTTCCTTCTGACTTATTTCACCAAGCATAATTCTCTCTAGCTCCATCCATGTTGCTGCAAATGGCATGAGTTTATCTTTTTTGATTGCTGAATAGTATTCCATTGTGTACGTATACAAAATCTTCTTGATTTTCAGTCATCTATCTGCTGTTGCTAATCCCTGTGGAACGGAGCCACTGGAAAGAAGTAGCACATGGCTTACGAATTTTCTTTCTTGAATTGGTGTCTATCAATCTGCCTCCATGCTTTGTGGACCCAGCAGATGTATAATACTGACCCTCACTTGGCCGCCATTACAGGGGTGGGCAGCGTTTGGTGGCTTCCTTGATGGACCCATCTGCCTCCTACTCCCCTGACTTGGACAGGGCTTCTTCTTCAGCTATGCACTCAGCTCCACAGTACCTGTGGGTCTGTTGGTCCTTTCCATGTTGACTGTCATTTGCTGTATCAGTGATATTCCAGATGGTCATCCTGGACTTCAGGCAGACTCCAATACCTGCTTCCTGAAAAAGTGCAGCCAGGCACTTACACAGGCAGGAGGGGTACAGGTACTGCTTAGACTCCGGAGCTTCCCTACTCCATCCCTCTTGTCATCTGTATTTGTCAGGTCATTGCCAGATCTGCAGTCCAGTGAAATCCTCAAACTCCAGGGGACATGTGCTGGTTCTCTAAATTGCTCCTGTAAGCAATTTAGAAAAACTAGTATCTTCCCATCCCTCTCACCTGGGGGGAGTTTGGGTTTTCCATAAGCCAGCAGTACAAGCCAAGAACCTCTCCATAAAGCTTCTCCTCATCTCAAGTCTTTTGATTTTTTAACATTCTCTTGTTGGGTTTGAAAGCCATCCAACCATTTTTTCATGATTTTCTTTTAAAATCTGGATTTTCTTCTGGCTCTTTACTTTGGAATTTAATACCTGTTCAATGAAGTTGTCTCAGATGAATCTTCCAATCAAACATCTGGACAAGTTGAGATGCAGGGTGAGGGTGAAGGTGCATCCATGCACCCAGACATGCTTCTTGATCTACTGAGGTCTTTACAGGCCCTGACTACCTTATTTTCTTTAAAAGGAAACTGTATTTCCTCATAGCTTAGTTAACACACAGTAGGATATCTTTTGAGTCTGTTGTTTTCTGTGTGTGGGAGTTATTCCAGCTCCCCAGAGGGTCTTACCCTTTTGAAATTCAAAAACCAACAATTGACACGCCCCTGTATTCCCTGCTCTGCCAACAATTTTTCTGAGGCTATGAGTGCAGAGTCCAACAAACTTGACTCACTGAATGGGGAGCGAAGCAAGATTCAAGTAAATTAAGCAAAATGCTTCTAGTACCATATTCTATATACTAAAAAGAATTGTCTATCCTTTTTGAGTCCCTACCAAGTAATTTTTAATTATTTTAATGACAGTACATCCTTTGTACACATTAGGATTTGACATTCAAGGAAACCAAGTATATTAACTTAGGGTATCATGACAAAGTGCCACAAATGGGGGAGCTTCAACCACAGAAATTTGTTGTCTCACAGATCTCTGGAAGCCAGAAGTCTGAAATCAGATGTTAGCAGGGTTGGTTCTCTCTGAGGGCCTTGAGGGAGATCCGTTCCAGGCTTCTCTCCTTGGCTTGCCATTGTCTCTCATCATCATCTTTCTCTGTGAGCCTCTTGTCTCTGTGTTCACATTACCCTACTTTACAAAGCACCGGTGGTGTTAGATTAGGGTCCAAACTATAATGACCTCATCTCAACTGGTACAAGACCTTATTTTCAAATGTCACAGTCCAAGATACTAGCAGTTAGGACTTCATCATGTGAAATTTGGGGTGACACAATTCAGCCCATCACAAAGGGTTCAATGAGGCTCAGTAACTTCATTGTCACGCAGACCTTGAAATGTCATTTCAGGAGTTTATTTACCAGGTCTGTGAGACTCTCAGGTTCACATTCTTTTTCTGCTGTGCTACCTCTCAGGTGACTCTTGCATGCATCCTTGGGTGATTAGGAAAGTGCTGTCTTTCCAGGCTGGCTGAGGCACAGGTCCATGTAGGGAAGGTTTTCTTATTTAGACATAGATAATGTCATCACTTGAACTCAGAATAAACCACCTTACACAAAGCAGAAACAGAAACATGTTTGTGGAGAATTACAATCTGATACCATCATACCACAGGCTAAAAAATCAATTTATACCTGATCAATAGGTATAGATTGTGCCATGGCTCAAATATCTCTGGAGCTACTAAAACAGTGTCAACTTGAGTTTGATGATTTTATTTCCAGTCTGTTGTTTGCATTTTTGGTGGCCTTGACCTGTGTTGGTGGCTGAATGTGCCAGTTGGATGTGGTCACCTAAGGCATATTTAGACAATGCAGAGTAAAAGAACATATTTAAATCATGTAAAAGAAAAAAGGTAAAATGTTTGTTCCACAGTTCCTGCAGGCATTTTCATAACTTTACCAAAAAAGGATAAACTGTTCAACTTCAATGGGGATTATATTTAGAAGATTATCAGATTATTTTGACTATTTTCCTTTTAAAAACAATTCTTTAGTACATCCTAGGTGGGAGATAGAAATTATACTAGTGATTCAGAAGTGCAGCTTTATGCATGTCAATATTATTTGAGTCGGTTAGTATTTATCACTGCTTTATTCCAGATGGCAAAAAATTTTATTATTCCTTTCAGTTAGTGCCTGAAATATATACCTATGGAAATGAGTCCATTAGAAGATTTTCCTTGCCAAAACTCTAATAGATGCTCACTTACTGAGAAATATGTGAACTGAGAAATATTTAAGAAAAATACACTTTAATGAAGCTTCACTAATGATATTTATTTAGCTAATGTGTACAGCGATCTAAACATGATTTCAAGTCAAATAGACTGTCGGCCATAGAAACAAGTCTGGCACAGGTGTGTAGAGTTTTAGAATTAGCAGATAATGAAAATTTATGACACAAAGAAATATTTATTTTAAATTACATTTCCCATTATATGACAAATATAGTCACATCCCCAAAGTACTTTAAAATAAGAGTAAAAAATTGCTTCCCAATAAAAAAATTGCTTCCCAATTGCTTCCCAGAGGCAACAAATGTAACCTTTTGGTTTATTTGCTGTTTCTCCTTTCTCATTCATTTGTTAGCTGAGGATTACTGAGCACTTACTTAATGCAGGCTCTTTGAAAATAAAGATAGCTAGGGCAAGGTTTCTCCCTGAAGTAGCTTGTGATTCATCAGGGGAAGCAGACTGTGGTGAGTCCTTCTAATAGAGGACAAGTGTATTACTGGAGAAGAGTGGTCCAGAGAGATGGCTATTGACTCTATTGTCAGTTCTGGGAAGGCTTTTCCAGGTACATTGGGATAAAAACATCAGTAGAAATCCATTAGCCAGAAGAGAGGAGGAAATACATTTCTGTTAGAGGAGAGACATCTGCTCAGGTATGGGAGGATTGCAGTAACTTTACAAGACACTGTAAATCACAAAGTATGTCTGGAGCAATAGCAGATGAGGTTGGAGAAGTAGGTGGAGGTGATGTGAGGAAAGCATATGAGCCAATTATCATATTGGCAAGAAAGATTTTCAGGTAGGGAAGGGATTTGTGTATAATTTCATTAAAATAAATTAATCTTTAGCACAATGATTGGGTGAATGAATGGCTTAGAAATGATAGACCTTAGTATTAAAGGCTTGGTAAAGAGCCAGATATACCAAGAAGATAAGCAAAGCTTTGATAAATGATGTTTGGCTTACTTGAGACTCTAGCAATGTTTTGGTAGGGACTTTAAATGAGTTAATCACTATCCTATGTTTTTATAAAATTTGCAAGAAAGTACGGTTGTTGAACTTCAATTAGTTACAAGTACATTCTCTTTGTACACTACTACACCTTCATAATGCTTCTGATAATGTTGGGTCTTACTGGTGAAACAAATTCAGTATTCACATTTTACATTCTTTTTCTACAAAAGGGCTCTGAAGTTGTATAAGTTTTAGACCTCATGTTGTAGATTGAGCCCCAAGATAATATTGTAGAAATCCAGAAGAGAAGTAACAGTTACTTTATTTTTGTATAGAAGAATTGGGGTGTAGCCAGAGGTATGGGGCTGAGAGGATTCACCAGAGACAGAGTGGGGAGCAGAACAGGCAGATCCACTGAAATACACTGCTACGGGGAGCGGCAGGTGAGACAGGAGAGGTCTGCTATGCCATGTGGGTTAGCTTCCTGGCTGGGAATCCAACACAGACCATAAAATAGTGAGACTTAACCCCAACATCACTAGGGAGGTCATTACTAGGGAGGCCCAAGAAGTAACGTTTCTTACATTGAGATAGTTCTCAAATAGAGATGAAGAAGAAAATGAAGTGCAAGACTAAGGGGAGGAATCACTGGCTATTGTAGAGTGAGGGAAAGGATACTGCCAAGATTTATCATGTCTATAACTTGGTGAATGGTTGGACCAGTAATAGGAAAAAAAAAAATGGTGAGGGCAGATCACTATTGTAAATAACAGGTTATTGAACATCTTGATGTATGTGTATGTTTTCCTGTTTTTGGATTTACAAAGTGCATTTACTGTATCACTGTGTAAATATTTTAGTGGATTTTGTTATCTATTACCAAATTGCTTTCCAGACGAATTGTGCCACTTTTCACTGCTACAGTTATTGCAGAAATTGGTTTTTTGTCCATAGTCCCACTGGCATCTGGCATTATAATTTTAATTTTTTGAGACTAAATTATTGAAGCAAGCTCAGTATCTCTTTTCTATTCTAAGTGAGATAAACACCATCCATTACTGTGAGCTTATTATTATAGGAACCTATTTTCAGGGGGTAGTTATTGTGAACTTTTCCTGGTAGTGATTTATGAAGCATTAGGACGTAATTGTAAGTCTTTTAGGTAAGCAGTCATGTTAGACATTCTAAGTGCAAACATTGCATACATACATTATGAAAGCTGGAAATAGGTGAGACTAAAACAATTTTGAGGTCAGATTGTTTGGACCAGGTGTTGGCAAACTTTCTCTAATAAGGACCAGATAGTAAATATTTCAGGTTTTGTTGGGTAGAAAGCTACCTGAGACTATTATATAAATACTAGAAAAGAGAAAAACTGTTCCACCAATTTTTAAATTATTTAATATTTTTATTGTGGTAATGTTGATATACTGTGTATGATTTAGGGGTACATTTTTATGCCCCTTCAGATGCATGTCACCACACCACACCCACTATTTGAGCACCTATATTTCACCACCATAATTTTTACTGACATAGTTCAAAATGTAATATCAATAGTTGAATAGATTTTTTTTAATAATACAAGTCTAAAAATGAGAAAAATTGAGTTTTTATTTTCAAGGGTGGCAGTTCACTTATTGTAGTTTGAAGTTAATGATCTTTATCATTACATTTGTTGTAAACATTCATTCATGAAACCATTCTTACTTCACAATCCTTGAGCTGCATTTGGGGCACGGGCCATACTGAGCTGACCCCTGTTGTAGACAATGACATCTGTAAGTCTTTTTTTCATTAGTCTCTTTTTTCATTAGTCTCTGAAAGTATTTTGTTTGATGTTAAGTTTCAATTCTGTGGCATACTTTCTTTGAACCAATGGCAATGTGTAACTTGCAGAACAGTCACCAAAATGCACGTTTTGTTTGTGTGTGTGTGTGTGTGTGTATGTGTGCTGTGTGGAGGTCTTTCTGCATTGCTAATGGCCTTTGAGATATATCTGGGGTGCTATCACTATTAAAGCATTTTATCTACTTAGGTTAAAAGATCAGAGGTGAGAAACAGGAAGCTAGATGAGACAGGTCCAAATTTGGTCTGCTGGTGTATGTATTGGGATGACTTTGAATGTTCCCTGCTGTTGACTTTGAGTTGAGTTCACGAAAATTGGTTCAGTACCTTAATTTCTGCTTCTCCTAACTTTTGGGAGTGCTTCTGTTTTAACTTTGCTGTTGTTCAATAATTACAAAAAATTCTTAAATCTTCCCCACTTCCCTCACAAAGTTAGTGTCTCGAAATATTTCTTATAATTTATATTTTATTTGCTGGTTGTTTTTGTGTAAAGATCACCCACTTCCTATAGTTTTAAGACTGACAAAGGAGGAAGGAAGAAAAGAAACAAAATAGAAAGATAAGAAAATTTAAAAAGCTAATAGATAGGTCATTTTATCTATTTGAGAGATTGCACTGTCTATTTTGAATTTCAGGTTAAATTTGATTCCTAAATCAAAGACCAATTTTCCTTCAAATGCTTAATGAAGTTTGGACAATGTATTAAAACTTGATAAATTTAGAGATATTCATGATAACACTTAATTATAGGTTGAATTTCTTTACAACTGATGATTATGTTAAAAGTTATGTTTTATATTTTTAGTCAATATGGTTATAAAGAGTGAATAATCAAAGGTAATTAAAATAAAATTGACTCAATATGAAAACTTTTTTTTAAAATATGGAAGACTTTTCTGTGCTAGTATGGAAAGTTTAATGTTTTGTTTAATGGAGTGATGAACTATTTATAGAGGGAATATATGCTATGTGTATTTTTTAGGGATAATGTGTTAATATTGTGATTTGTATGTTTCTAAGAATTACCACTGGAGAAAATGCCACCATAATTAAATTTGGGATTTTTTTTCTTCTTATTTAAATTTCCTTAGGCACTTTGGAAAGTAAAGTTTCAAATGCATCCTTCCCCACTCTACTTGCTGGTGACTAATTCAGTGCATTTCTCAATCATTATCTTGTTTTTTAACTTCTGAAATATGTGGCGGTTTCTAAAAAATGGTTACTTCCACATTTGTTTGTTTTATATCCAGAAGACCTTTGTGTTTCCAAAAAATTAGTACTAACAGTTTTTGTAAGTCCAAGAACAAAATTTACTACAAACATTTAAAATTTTTACTGAATTCCTCAATTATTGTTAATTACCAATTGGACTCAATGTGTCTTAAAACAAAATTCCCTTACTATTTATAACTACAATTATTGACAAATATCTGACATTTGTTACTTAGAAAAACACTTGAAGGGAATAAATTATTTCAGCAGAGACAAAATAGATTTTCAGGTTCCCTCACAACTATATCCTTTCCTAGGTTTGGAGAGAGGGTATAGGCAGTGTGTTCAAATGGTCATGTATTTTTGTACAATTTGCAAAGTTAGCTATTTTAACTGCTATAATTTTTTACCAATACCCCCATTTCAGTCTCCCTCCACTGCTTTTCTGTCTTGCAGTAGCATTGGAGTTGGGGGGTGGGTGTTGCACCAGAGAGGGAGTCATATCAGGACTACAGCAATTCTGAATTAATGGAAACATAGTTGTTTGCTTGCAAACACTTCCATGTATATTGAAGCTATTGATAATGTTGCACTTAGTCAATGCACACTGAGTGCAACACACAGGTGAGGAGCCAAAGGTTATATTGTCTATGAACCTGACCAACAGCGCTGTCACCTGACACATGTGGGCAGAGGGGAGAATGGTGGTTTGAAATATATCACTACTCCATTTTCTTATTAGATGATACAGTTTATATCACTGCACAGTTACACCAGAAGTTCTCTGCAAGAATGTAATGGCTCATGCAATTTATATTGTTATCAGTGCATGATATATATATATATATATATATATATTTGAAAGATATTGCTAAGTAGAATTTATCAGATTCCTGCGTTTTTATTTTTTTAAGATTTATTTATTTATGCATATAAGAACTGGTGTGTAAGCCAGAGGTGAGGGGATGAGAGGATTCATGAGACAGAGAAGGAGCAAAACAGGCAGATCTACTGAAATACACTGCTGAGGGGATCAGCAAGTGAGACAGGAAAAGGTCTGTTTTGCCCTGTGGGTTAGCTCCCTGTCTGGGGATCAAACTTGTGCTGAAGTGGCTAGTGATAGCTTGATAGCGCTGTCTTTAACCCCTGTACGACTAGGGAGGCCTGATTCCTGTGGTTTTAGAACACAAACTTGTTGCAACAATACAATAAGCAGGGACTACCACTGTGAGTGTGCACTTGACATGTTTTCTGAATCCCAGCTATGAATAGTTAACAATTTTGTTTAAACATTTAATAAAAGAGTAGATTGTCGGGCCTCCCCTGGTGGCGCAGCGGCTGAGCGCTGGGCTGCGAAGCTGCCCGCAGCCTCTGCAGTGGGGTTCGATCCCCAGGCACCAGTGAGGGTCCCACATGGTGCGCAGACCTCTCCTGCCGCCCGCTGCTCCCCTCAGCAGTGTGTTTCAGTAAATCTGCCTGCTCTGCTCTCCCCTCTGGCTCTGGTGAATTCTCTCACCCTTCTGCGCTTCTGACTATACCCAGTGCTTGTATAAACAAAATTTTTTTTTTTTAAGATTTATTTATTTATTTATACAAGCACTGGGTACAGTCAGAAGTGCGGGAGGGTGAGAGAATTCACCAGAGCCAGAGCGGGGAGCAGAGTAGGCAGAAGGACCGAAGTACACTGCTGAGGGGAGCAGCAGGTGGCAGGAGAGGTCTGCGCGCCATGTGGGACCCTCCTCAGGTGGCCGGGGAGCAGCCGGGGATCGAACCGGCACTGCGGAGGCTGCGGGCAGCTTCGCAACCCAGTGCTCAACCGCTGCGCCACCGGAGAGGCCCAATAAATAAATCTTTAAAAAAAAAAAAAAAGAGTAGGTTGTCTATTTACAAAGAGACCTTCAAAGAATATTTGTACAACAACTATAGCAGAAAAAACACTATAGAGGTATACCAGGGAGCAAATTAATATGAATAAAATATTTTTCCTAGATTGATTTTTCTCTGCATTTTAAAGTAGAAATTTGTTAATTTTTTTCATTGCAAATAAATATTCAACTTCATGTAAATCTATATATTTTAATTTATAGTCTCTTTCCAAAACTCCATAGACTTTGGGCCCCTCCAAAACCTGGTCCTACTTACTTAAAATTTTGAGATCATGAAGGTAAGGGTCACTTTAGCTTAACATAAAGCTTCACGTATATTTTTCATTCCTCATGCCTTTGGAGTTGCTTGTATGTCTATAATAGTAACTAGTTATTACTATTTAGTGATAATAACTGGTACTTTAATTGGACATTAAGTAATATATGTAAGTTATAGTTAAAAGGGATTTCTACCTTCTTAGGATCTTGAGGTGATAAAAATCTTTCATTCTAGAAAGGTTTTCTTATGGTTAAAAATCTGTAAAAAGTCCTTTATTGAATTAGGGATTTGATGTATGGAAACAATAATTATTTTATCATTTCTCTAGACCATTTTTTCTAGATTAACTTTTCAGAAAAAAAAAAAGAAAAGGGGGAGAGAGAGTGGGGAAGGAGAAGGAGGGAGAAAGGAAAAGACAGAAGGACAGAAACAAATATTGGAAGGAAGGGAGGCAGGGAGGGAGAGAGACAGGAGGGAGATGGGGAGGGGAAGTCTCGGAAGTTAGAAGACTCTCATCAGATTGGATTCTAATGGTAGGAGAATCTCACAACAGGTGCCTCAGTTCCTAAAAGTGACCAGGACACAGTTTTCTAAAGACACTCCCAGGAAAGTAGCAAAGTACTACTAAGGCCCGCTACACATAAATCCTTCCAAATAGTAAGTTTCAAATATATGTAACTAGTGCATTTGTTCTGGTATGATGACATCTACCTGTATGTTAAGTAACTCCTTGTTACAGGATAGTATTTAATAGTGTTTCAAGGGATAAAGCCCAGCATCTGCCTTTGGCAGACACATTTTACATTTTCATATTTTAGCTGTCAGCAGAAAACACTGTCTCAGCTTGCAACCTGAAAGCTGGCCCATCTTTTGGCTGTACCTGGAGATTTAGGTGTGCCACACCCACACAGACAACCCCTTTTAAGAGCATGCATTAGGGGCACCCACATGCATCTGGGGTGATTCCATCATCAATCTGATTATTTCTTGGTGTGTTGATGGATGGCTTAAGAAAGTGTCTGCTAGAGGAAGCCCAAGTGCACGCCTGTGTGGGTGGGTGTGACTCCTGTGTGGCACCCACAGGGTTAACCAGCCTTGCCAGCATGAACAATGGAAATCGGGCAGCTCTAAATGAAATGAGCTGAATATTTCATTCGGCCACTCAGCTGCCTGCTCCAATTGCCTCCTTTACTAAAATAAGAGCTTAATCTAAAGTGACAACAACATCAGTTTCGATGTGCTCCAGTCACACTGAACATGACTTCCTTAACATAAACACTATTTACATGGGCCGTCTGGATGTAGCAGGGAATCAGGAGCGTGCCCAGCTAAGGCACAGGGTACAATGAAGGACGAGGAGCAGGCAGCTGAGAATTAACATCAGCAAATGAAAGCCTGACCCTTAGAGGACATGTCCCTGATACGTTTTAAAATGAGAGAGCATTGCACCAGTAACCTTCGCCTTTGCAAAGACTATGCCATTTAAAATAAAATAGCACCTTTTTAGTTTAGACACTTAACCAAATGCATTATGTCTGACCCATTTTCCAACTTACATGACACGAGAGGATAGATCCCTAGCTGCAATTATTAGAATCTTTCAAACAATTGCAACCAATAACCTCCCTCCTCAGACTCCTTCTCATAGCGGCCCACCACTTCTAGATAAAGAGGGCATTTTGTTCTGTGAGGGAGGTCAGGCAGAGATGTCAGGGGAGCGGGGGAGAGAAGATCCGACCCTTGCACTGAAGGTCTTGATGCCGGCGCTGGCGGTACTGAGGTAATCCCTGTTTGAAAGTGATTTTTAGTGGGAGAGTTCTGGAAGATTAGAAGCAGGGGTGTGATAGGGCACCTGCCTGTCAGTGTGCTCAGAATAACACAAGTTACTTATTTCCACATGCCGGCATAGATAATGAGGGAGATAAATCCTGGATATGCATTATTGATGGTTTATTTCCACAAGGAGGATGCTACAGGAGTCATTATTTTCACGGTGTTACCTACCCTCAGGGAGTTTGAAGGGTCATAAGATGTAGAGATATTTAACTTAATTCTATTGTAATTATTGACAGCTAATAGAATTCTGTGGCATTTATACCAACTGCATAAATAAGGCAAGTACAGCACAGAGAACTTGTTCATATTTCTGAAGTCACAGAGTGAATCAGAGCAATAGGGAGACGTGTATGTTTTTGGTCAATTAGTTCTACTTCTTTCAATTCACTGTGAGTGCCCTCATTTCTAAAATGAACCTTCTCTTAAAATTTCCCCCAGTTGAGCCTTGTTGGAAGCTGACACCAGCCATTGATGTGTGACTTCTGGGCTCTAAAGAACCCGAGGCCGCTGACAAAACAGCAGCTCTTTTCTTTGAGCAGTTTTGCGTTATCTGTTCATATCCTCCAAGCCCCAGTATCTGAGTGAATACCCCCATAGTCTCCATCCCTATGGTGTACATTTTATTTTATTTTATTTATTTTTGCATACAAGAACTGGGGTACAGGCCAGAGGTGTGGGAGGTGAGAGCATTCACCAGAGACAGAGTGGGGAGCAGAACAGGCAGATCTACTGAAATACACTGCTGAGGGGAGCAGCAGGCGAGACAGGAGAGGTCTGCTGTGCCATGTGGGTCAGCTCCCTGGAAAGGGATTGATGTTGCAGTGGCTGCTGATAGCTTGATAGTGCTGAGACTTAACCCTTTGTGCCACCAGAGAGGCCCCAGGTGCACATTTTATATTAAACTCTTTTTCTAAGAAAGACATAATGAGTGCCAGGAAGAAAATTGGGAGACTCATCAATACCTAGCTGGCTTTTTAGTTAGAATGCTCATTAGTTAACAGCCATTTACCGAGAACATATGAGATCATAAGTGAGGAGAAAATTGTCTTTTGAAGCCCATCACCTAGAGAAAAGCTTTAGAGCAATTTGAAAGAAAAACTTTGGACTTCCTTGGAAAGCCAATAAGAATACCCTGAAATCATGTCACCTACTGTGTTTTCATCTTCATTTTAACATAAGGGAAATATGAAGACGAGTCCACCCTTTTATCTATCTATCCATCTATCTATCTATTTATTTTCATTTTTGCTCACCATTTATTGAGCATTCCTTCTAGAGACTATTCCAGAGGTGCCTCCCAAAGAATCATACATCTTCTCCCAGAATATTGGGGTTCCTGATGCAGGCACAAATAGCAATTGCACAACTTGGTGAGTGCCATAATAGGATGGTTGCACATGCTTGAGAGCAGAGGAGAGGTGGGAATAAGCATACCTACCCTGGAGACCTCCTTATGTGACAAGACCTGTCCTCTCTCCCTGGGAGTAGCCAGCTCTTCAACTGGATCTCCACAGTCCACAAATGTCAGCCAGGAATGGGGACGCCAGTGGGAATGAGAACGCCAGTGGGAATGGGCTCCCGCACTGGCGACTGAGGCACTTGGATGTGCTGGGGGAGCTGGTCTATGCTGGCATGACTCTGACCTTTGTGTCAGGGTCTCTCAGCTATAATATAAGGCTCTTGTTGACCTTCTCTTTCTTTCTCAGGTGAGAATGGGCTAGCCTTTATTTGGGATATCTGTACTACTCTGTTGCTTCTTAGTATGAAGGGAGTACCATTAACCTGGGAGGGTTTTTCTTATAAGTGATAAAACCCACTTTGAAGAATTTTGTGTCTGTAATGAGAAAATGCCTGAAATAAACTAGGTCTTTTATTTTTTTTCAGTCACCTATCCCCTAATTAAGAGTCATCAGGATCTTAGTTCTGAAATACTATTGTGCATGACTAATTCTCTCATCATTTTGTGATTTCCCAATACAGAATGTTTTAGGACTATTTTGCCTCTTTATCTTCATGTATGTACATATAAACCATTCCCTGTGCATTAATCATTAGATGCTTTTTTCCCCCTTCTTTGCTATTTTCACTTTAAACTTCAGGGAAAGACGTCTGATATCTGTTACATTGTATATGTTGGTCTTTAGTCTTATCTCTTCTTTGAGGATGTGGGGCAAAAATTCTCTCTTTCTTTAATAGGAGATAATACTGTTATAACATTTTTAAAGAACAAGTGTTTTCCCATTTGTAAATGTGACATTCCCACACTGAGTACTAGTTTTCATGAAAGGAATCATGTTTTAAAGTATAACCCAGTTGTGCGATTATGAACAAGTTTCTGCGTAGTCATTTGATGTATTTATAAAATGTTTTACACAGTTAAGCACTAACATAGGAATTAACTATAAACATCTCATCAATGAAATGTGTTTATTGGGGAAAGAGTGAGGGTGAGTGTAGACTTCATACAGGTGACCCTTAACTTGTTTAGCTTCCAAGCCCTTGCCAAACCCTTTCCTATGCTATCAGGTCATCATTCTGTGATCTCCAGCCCTTGTGGTTCTGTAATTACATGCCGTCGGCAAGACCACCACCCAAAAAGTCAGCGTTGAGCTTTTGCAGCAGCTGTTGCTGCAGAAGGTAAATGCCGTGCAGATATTGATGAGCTTGCTAATTTGTTTAGTAGGCAGAATTTAGAATGGGGAACAGGATTTGTCGGTTAGCTGTCATCATCCATCAGCCCCAGGCTGCCCCAGGCAGTAGGTTTGCATTTTGCCAGCTTCTAATTTTGCATTATTTTTTTCCTAGCTTCAATCTACTTTTTTCATTTATTATAATTGGGAAAGTGGTGGTTGAGATAGGAAAAAAGAAATGCTCATGCCTCACACTTGAGATTGAAGGCTCTCATATGCTGCCCTTCTCAGATATCAGGGGATCCAGACTGGACCTGCTGCCTGTGTCTAGTGATTGACATACTTAGTGAATGAAGATCATGCTCTCACATGGGGGTCCTCACATGCAGTGTGTCTGGAAGACTTGCCAAAGCTGTTCTCAGTCCTACCGATTTTCCCTGTCTCCACCAACATTGTAATTTATATGGTTAGATTTCTTCCTTTTGGGTTCTCATTCAATTCATTGAAAAATGATTATTTTTTCCCCAAGTGTGTCAATGATTATTATGGATGTCAGGAATAGATAGGTGAACTAGACAGAAAAATCCCCTGCTCTGAAAGTGCTTAGATTTTAGTAGTAAAGATAGAAATAAACAAATAAATATAGAGTATTTCAAAACACATATAAATCATGTGAAAGAAGTAAGATAGAGTGAGGGGTAGAGTTGGAAGGGCTCTTGTGTATCAAGTGGACAGGGAAAGTTCTTTGAGGAGATGACACCTGAGATCTGAGTGATGACAAGTCACATTGAAGATCTATGGAGAAACTTGATGGCATCCGTAAACACACCCTGAGCTTGCCAAGGCCCTGAGCTTGTCTCCTTCTCATAATGGCATATAGCCAATGTAGTTAAAGCAGGTGACTGGGGAGAGAGGATGGATGTTAGTGAATGAAGGGAGTACGTGAGTCAAAAATTAGTGAGTAGGGCCTCCTCTGGTGGTGCAGTGGTTGAGCACTGGGTTGCAAAGCTGCCCGCAGCCTCTGCAGTGCCTGTGAGGGTTCCACATGGCTTGCAGACCTCTCCTGCAGCGCCTGTTGCTCCCCTCAGCAGTGTATTTCGTCAGTCTGGCTGTTCTGTTCTCTGCTCTGGGTCTGGTGAATCTTCTCACCCTCCCACGCTTCTGACTGTACCCAGTGCTTGTATAAATAATTAAATAAATCTTAAAAAAAAAGTAAACATTGCATTAAAAAAAATTAGTGAGTAGAGGAAGTGATGGGAAGTGGATTATAATTAGGATCGTTACCTTGTAAGGGGCACATTTTTTAAAGTGTATACTGACTACTGAGTGAAGAGTAGATGGTATGGAAATCAGCAGGGAGACATTACAGTGGTCCAGTGAGAGTTGATTCTGGTTTATACTAGAGTGATAGTGGTGGAAGTAATGAGAAGCTGTCAAACCATGTATATTTCAAATATTTTGAATGATATTGGCTGATGGCTTAGTTGGGGGTTGGGGGAGGCAGAAAGAAGAACAATCTAGGGTAATATTTACATTATAGTTTTAAATACTGAGTGGTCTGAATACCCATCATTAACTCATACATATTGGGGAAGGATATATGATGTAGTAAGGTGGTTACTAATTGGTTTTGAAGACCTATTGTCAGTAAAATTTGAAATAGTGTCTAGAAGAAAAGAAGTGTCAGAAGACTCAAGATGGTAACTGTTACCTTGAATTTAAAAGGTGAGGCAAGTTTAAATTTTAAAAAGTCATGTTGTAAGAATTTAAGTAAAATACTAGATTATAGATATATCCTGTGTACAGTGTTCAGATTCTTTCTGTACACTTAGAAGGAAAGCAATAGTCATACAAAATTGACTTAATTTTTAATAGAGCCACCCTATTACTAGATGTCATCATTTATGAAATGTAGTATTATAACATATCATAAAATTCTGTGACGGTAGAAAGGAAATTGGCTTGGTTGACAGTATGACAAGATAGATTAATAATTAAAGAACCATATCTAAAAGATATAGATTAGTGTATAGATGTCAACCTAAAAAGATACCTATAGTTAGGTTTGATTCACTGGCTTATCCTCTTTGTTGTTTTTATTAAGTACTTTGATAAAGGAAGAGAGGAAGGACTGGAACTAACACTTTAAGTACCTTTTTTGGCAAAGTCATACTTGGCACTTCAACCCATTTTATATCACTTAGTGCCCAAGAAGTTAGGGATAGCCTCAGGGCTGACCACATGTTAATGAGAAGAAATTTAGTACTGTGAAAGTAAATCTACATGTAATTTCTAAATAAATTGGTCAATTACAGCTAGAAGGTATCGGTACTGATAGTTCATTGTCAACAGATTCTCATTGATTTTATGCTTAATATAAGCTGACAGTAAGAAATGACTCCTCAAACAAGAGGTAGTGACACCTTTCCAACATTAATAGAAGAAATATAGTGTTCAATGAGAGAATCAGCTGGTGAGATAACGTACTGATCAGCTCACATGTCACTTATGAATAAAATAATTGAAAAGATATTGACAATTTGATGTGTACAATTCATGAATTAGGGAAGTAAATAAATGACAACCTAGTAGTTCATATAAAGAGGTTTGCTTAACCTGAAAAAGAGCATGCTGGAATAGGATCTAAAACAAATGTCAAAAATATGATAAACGATTGATCTTTGAGTCAGTCAGGTCTGGCAAGAGACAGATGATGGACTTAAATTATTTGAGGAGAATTCACTAAAGGGATTAGTTATAAGTATAAAAACAGGGTTGCTAAAATAAATCTGGACTTTAATAAGAGCACCTTACACTCACCAGGATGACTACAATGAAAAAGATAGATGATAACATGTTTATTAGGATTTGAAAAAATTGAAATGCTCACATACTGTGGTACAAATGTGAAATAGGCAGCTGCTGGGAAAGAGGTTGATAGTTTCTAAAAAGTAAAACCTCTTCAGTTATCATGTACCCAGCACCTCTACTCCTTGGCTCAAGTGAGATGAAAACACATGTCCATACAAAATCATGTACACTATGTTCATAGAAGAATTATTCACGATAGCCAAAACATGGAAGTAACCCAGATGCTCATCACCTGATGAATGGTTGCATAAAGTGTGATATATCTGTGCAATCGGTATGTCCATGGGATAGAGGCATACAATGAAGTATTGATAAATAATTCAATGTGGATGACCCTTGAAAACATGAAGCTCAGTGAAAGAAGCTGGTCATAAGAGGGTACATATTTTGTGAACCCATGTCTATGAAATGTCTAGAGATCCAGATCTATAAAGACAAAATAAATTAGTGACTGCCAAGAGCTGAGGGACTGGAAGGAATAGGAAGTGACTGCTGATGGGTGTGGGGTTTCTTTTTAGAGTGATGCAAATGTTCCAAAAATTGATCATGGTGATGGTGGTACACTCTGTGGATATATTAAAAAACATTGACTTGAGCACATTAAATGGATAAATTGCATGGTATGTGAATGCTCATCAATAAAACCATCATTACAAAGAACCAACTAGAGCTGGCACAGTACTCTTGGGGATGATGATAATGCTGAGAGCTGTCAACTTCTCTAAGCTTAAAAGAATCAGGAGCAGTCACCCCCAGACTGATAACCCTGGCAAGAAGGAATCTGCAAAATTCCTTATATCCTGACTCCACTCTTCTCTTCCTCTCTAATCTCTGGCTGATGTGTCGCTTTTCCAAAACCCAACTGGAAAAGTCTGGATGCTGGAGATTCTCTTGATGTGACTCATAGAAATCAGCATTCAGGGGCAACATGACTGGATGTGAGAGCACGAGTGATTCTATGTAGCTCCAGATCTCAGACCAGTAGAAGAAAGTTGAAGAGGGACATGTTGCCACAGAATGAAGTGAATTTTGATTTCTGGAAATAGAGTTGCAACGAACCTGAACTGGGGATAGCAAAACAACGTAGAGGATTCTGGTTTTCAGTGCACGATTGAATTAATTAACACTGAACACTCCCTTGCAACTCCAAGTAACTGGCTCTGACTGCTGGCCTCCTGGCACCAGTTGTATTAGCATTTGGCCAGCTGTGGTTTTGGAAGTGCAAGGTTTGTTCTTGACTAATGGAGCATAGAGTAGGTGCATTTTGATGAGGGTGAAAAAGCAAAGGGAAGATTATAAGTCTGGGGTGTTAACCTTGATGTCATCCTCACTGAGCACAATTAATTGTACTCTAATGTGGTCAGAAGACGGTCTGAAGAGAGAAGAGAGAGAAGAAAAACAGAGAATCTTGTCATCAAAGAAGATAAAGAATTAGGAGAAACAACATTTGCTTGCTTAAAATTTTACTAATTATGTATATTAACCTTGCTTTCCTTTTTTAGCCTTAAATGACTAAAAAATGGTACTTTAATATTCTCTGATAATTACAGGTGGCTTTCATGGCACCATGGCATGGATGATGTGGAAGGTGTGCGCATGTCTTCTCTGTTGTGTGTTTCACCAGGCCCTTTGCTGACTTCCAGGGGGAGCAATAGATCCATAGGGAACCCACTTCTGACTCTACCTCCCAGTTTTATGTGACTTCTCACTGCAATAACAGGATCCACAGGGATGGGATAAAAGGGATGCAAGTGTAGCAAGTTTACTCAAGTTGCATGTCAAATGGGGATGCTGCAAACTATTTCAGTTGATGGTTGTGGGCTCCTTAAGTCAATGGCTTTAGAAAGTTATTTGATTAGTTTTATGGTTTTCTAAAATTGGTACTTTTACCTTGTGCCATGTTTTAGCTACTACATTTAATCTATAGCAGTGTAATCATTTACATGATCCTTTGCCAAAATACAGAAACAAAGATGCTCATTTACAACTGTGGACAATATCCAAATAAACCACTGATATGCCCTGCCAACTTAGATGGATGTAGAATTTGGAAGAAATACTCAAGATTGTAGACATGTAGTTTCTACTTATCTTAATTTATTTCTGGACATTCAGCTGTGCCTCCTCAATACTTCATGATAAACTTTCTGGATTTTTAGAAATTATCTTAAAATTCTCCCCTCAATATTTTTTCACAGGATTTTTTTACTGTCTATTAGAAAGGCCAGTAGTTTTAGATTATTTGTCCTTTATTTCTGCAAGTTCTATTTTACTTTTTATTAACTTACAACTCACATCCAATTCCTTGCAATGGATGACTTCAGCATTGTAGAGGTCCAGTCAGGTAGGCATTTCCAGTTACAACTGGGACTACAACTTTCTCAACTGTTTCCCATTCCATATATTTATGTATACTGTTTCATTCTTCAGTGGTGTTTTTTGGTTTCACAATGGAGACAAAAGTTATCTTTTTTGCAGGTTGTTTTTCATGAGTTTCTGAAATATGTATGAATCACACAAGGTTAGTTCTAGAACTAAGTTATTTAATACATGTACAATAAAACAATGGACCTGCTATGCAGTATTGTGTAATACACAGCAGCTAGCTCATAGTAGGGCTTCATAAAAGGCAGCTACGATGATGATAGTGATGGTGATGATTGTGATAGTGATGGTGATAATGACTGTAAAGTGGTTTACAATTGTCAAAGTTAATTTTATATAATGATTGGGAGAAACATCAGGTAATTTAGTCATTATGTTAAAATGATTCATCTTTTAAATTTATTATTTGAATTCCACATAAATCTTAAAGATAAGACATGAACTTGAAATGTACTCAGCTTGAGATCTCATCAACAGAACCTCAGGAACATGAGTGTTTCCCTGCTATTCCTGGAAAAATGTGAGACAAACATATCTAGGGATGGTAATATGTATTTGTTCTTCTGAATTATCTAAACTCTAGTCATATATTAAGTCAGACCACCAAACATGTGCTTTGACAGTATAAGTTCTGCTGCCTATGATTTATTAGTAGATGATGAGCTTTAAGTAATTGGCTCTATTAAAACCAAATGGCCCTATAAAGATTTCTGTACTTTTTAAAAGGCTGTTATTGAAGACACTGCAAATTCTGTCATGTCTTTTAAATACTCTTTTTTTTTTTTTAATTTAAACAGCTGCTTTTAATGGTCAGAGCTAGAAAAATGTTGTTTAAGAGTATGAATTTCTTTTACCTTGTAACCACTCTCCTGAACTCCATACATGTATCTCCAACTCCACGTGGCACATGGAAATGAGTTCCTGGGGTGCCCCTCACACCTGCTCCCCTGAAAGTCTTTCCTGGCTCAGTTCAAGGTTAATCCTTTCTTCCCATTGCTCAGATCCCAACCTTTCATCATCCTTGACTCTTCTCATTTGCATGCAGTCCACAATGCTGTCAGCACTTGCCATCAATGTATATCCAGTATCTGACCGCCTCTCCTCATCTGCCAGGCAGATCCAAGCCATCATTATTTCTGCATGTGGCTGTAGTCTCCTCACTGGCCTCCTGCCTTTGTTCCCCCTCAGTCTTTTTTTTTCAACTAGCAGCCAGAGTGAACCTTAAAGTATAAACCAGATTAGTTAAATCACATTCTTCTCTGCTCAGGACCCACCGATGGCTTTCTTCCTCAGAGAGATCCTTATTAAGACCCTCCAGGACCAGCAGTTCCCACCCTATCCTTGCTGACTTCTCCATTGACTACTCTCCTCTCACTTGGTCCACAGCAGCCTTAGTGCTGATTGCTTTCTCCAAAATGCTTGCGCTGCCCCTCGTAGGACCTTTGATTCTCCATCAGCTTCCCTCTGCCCCATTGCTCTTGCTCCCATGTCACATGACTTATTCCAGCCTTTGTTCTACTCTTGCCTCAAGTGGTGCCTTCTCAATGATATACTGCCTTCTACTGCCTTCTACTCTGAAGTTTCATTGTGCCCTCCCCAAAACACTTTATATCTTCCCTTTGTTTATTTTTTTCTCCTTCCCTAATTAACAGAGTGTGTATCTACTCATTTATATTGTTTATTTTGTCTGCCTGAATAGAATATTAGCTGCAGTAGGGCAAGGAGCTTGGGCTGTTTTGTTTACTGCTCTCTCTCTCTTTCTCTCTCTAAAGATTTATTTATGCATCCAAGAGCTGGGGTGCAGGCCAGAGATGTGGGGGGTGAGAGGATTCACCAGAGACACAGCAGGGAGCAAATAGGCAGATCTACTGAAATACACTGCTGAAAGGAGCAGCGGGCAAGACAGGAGAGGTCTGCTGTGCCATGTGGGTAGCTCCCTGGCCAGCTAGGCATTGAACTCATGCTGCAGAGACTGGGGTAGCTTTACAGTGCTGTGCTTAACCCCTTGTGCCACTAGGGAGGCCCCTGCTCTCTCTCTGTTGAGCCCAAGACAGTTCCTGGCAAATGGAGACATTCAGTAAATATATGTTGAATAAATGAATAATTCAAGGTTGGTTTTGGCTGGTGTTCTGTATTTATGACTAGAGAATGCATAAATAATGCACATTGTTTTCTTCTTGAATTCCTTGTAGGCAGCTATGGGGTTAAAGTCAAATTCTTACTAAATTATTTTTTGCATTCCTCTTCAGGAAGTATTTGTCTGCTATGATAACATCTACATATCTCTATTAATTAACTACAAGCCTTTAGAATTTATTTATTCACCAGTTATTGAACCCCAAACTGTGCAGGTCACTGTATGAGACTTTAAGAGACATCAACCACCTTTTAAAAGATATTTCCAATTTTGTTATAAAGGTAAGACTAGCAAATCATTTATATGGAAGAACTATTTTCAAATAAGAGATGTCTGTTTGAAGGGGTCTTCATAAAATACCCAAGAGATTTTTTAGAAAATTATGGTCTCATCCCTTGCAATGACTATTAGGGTAGAAGACTTGAATTAATAAAAGAGATTTCCCAAGTGAACTCATTAACCCACACAACCACCATTAAGAATCATTGATTTAAGGAATAGTCAAGTGTATATCTGTTGTGTTTGCACACAGACAAAAACATCAGCTACCTTAATATCAGGGCCTACACACTCACCATAATATAAAGTTCTCTAACTTAAGGAAACAGCCCCAAATGTACCAACTTTGCAGTAGTTATAGTAAAAATAAAGATGCATATTTCTTTATTTCATTATATTTGATTCTCCTTTATGAATCAAGATGTTTGGGTTGCTTGTTCATTTGGGTTTTCAGTTTATTCAATGTATAATGTCACCACCTGATCTATAGCAGAGTCTGGCTTTACTTGGCACTGTGGTCCAGACTGCCTTTTTGCCATTTGTAGCTGAATGGCTATTTATGTGCTTCCCAAGGTATGGTTCTCACACCAGCCAAGCCTGCCTTCCCTGGGTGGACAGTTCCTGTGTGTTCTTTTTTTAAAAAAAAATAATTAATTATTTTTAAATTATTTTATGTATTTTTTATATCATTCTTCTTTTTTATACAGTGTATGCTTTATCATCTCGGGTATTGTCCCCATGGAATTCCCACTACAAATTCACCCATGCGCAAGGGACTATGGTGATGGTGCATGTGTGTTCTATTTGCAGTTACCACCTCAAGTGAAAATCAGATTAGCAGGATGGACCAGTCACTCAACCTCTTGCATTCTGCCCCTGTAGGTGACCTTTTCCCCCATAGATGTTTTGCTTATTTCAAATTTTGGTGGAAATTTCAGGGACTTTTCTTTCTGGTTAGTTTCCTATTACTGAACAAATGTGAAAATACAAAACTGTTACTGTATTTTCCTTATTCACCTTTACTTTTGGGTAAAACTGGGCATATAAAGTGTGTGGTAAATTATTTGATATTATCATTATTATTTTGACCTTAGCCATCAAGTTCTTTGGTTTTCCTCAGTTTACTCTTTTGCATACTTCTCTCCTTTTTAAACGTGTCAAGAGCCTAGGACAATTAAAAGTACTTGCCCTTGGAGGTAAAAGCACCATGAGACTCAGTTTCGGAATGGGGTTTATCTCTGGGTTCTGTGAGCTAGAGACACACTAATTTACTAGTACTGGAACCAAATGGGTTGAAAATCCTTGTTTTCCCACCAGATGGGTTATTTTAAAATATCACAAAACTTCTGAGGTTATTTACATTACAAATGTGCTTCTTCGCACACATCAAGAATTGAGTACCGTGTTTTGACAGTAACTCCTTTATGAAATTATATGTTGCGCAAGTGGAGTAAAATTCAAGTCATTCTCAAGGGAGCAGGCTTATGAATCTGGATGAGGTCACACCTCTTTAAAGATGCAGTTTGATAATCCGACATCAAAACAAAGGAATTCTGTTAATCCTCTCACAAAAGTGCAAATTGCTAATCAGATCCCTGGGCTGGGCTGGCAGCTTGGTAAACAATATGAGCTTGGCAGAAGAGCAGCTTCGGGTGGATAGATAGCTGAGAAGCTTGGGGTACCAACTTCGCTCCTGTGTTAGCCCAGTTGGGCCTGTTGTTTCGAAACAATTCCATCCATCAATGGAGGTGGTTCTCGCTGTCATTGTGTTCTGGTGCTTTTCTCCTTCCATGTTAATGACGATGCAAATCAATCTTCCTGTCTTTCATTTCACTTCACTGCTGTGTAGGCTACTATGTCCCTATATTCTTTTCACTTGGATGCATGTGTCTTTTGAATTTTCATTACACATTCCTCTACAAGCCCAGAGGGTTTTCCTTCCTTCCCATAAATAGTGTGGTGGTATTTGAAAAAGGAAGGATAAATCCTAACCCAACTGAAAAAAGAATCTTCTTCTGGAAGGTGTAATAGTTAGGATTCTTTTTTTGTAAGTGATAAAACCTAGTTGGAGGCAGCTTAAGGGAACAAGGCTGGAATCTGTTGGGTAATGGAATACAAAGAGAGAAAGGCAAGAAAGTCCACGGGCCCCAAGAGCCTGCTCTGTCAGCACTTGATCTTTTGCTCCTGTGTACCGTTCACCGTGGCTGAAGACTTGACTCTTTGTTGCTGCAATAGACATTCTTCCATCTGGGAGGAAATGTCACCATTGATGACTGTACCGGAAGTTTATAGCTGGCTGCTTTTTCCATTCTACTTCAATAAAATATCTCACGGAAGGACTCTGATTGGCTCTGGTTGGATCAGGTGCTGGTCCTGAACTTGTTCCCCCTGTGTGGATAACCTCATATTTGTCAGAGTCAAAGGTGCTTGCTGTTGGCCTTATGCTGTCTCCTTTGGACTTACTGAAATATGTCACCAGCTTGAAAAATTCCAAAGCTTGATGACTATGTGAGCAGGTCGAATTATTTTGCACCTCTCAGCACTACTTTTCTCACTCTGTCTCTATTTGACCGCCTTGGTATTTCCCGCTTTCACCCAAACATGACAAAGAGTTCATCTGAAAGTGAAAATTACAACTTTTTCATTCTAAAAAAGGGTGTTCATTAAGAGAGTGCACTATTTTGAATACTTCCAGCTAGCTGCATGTCTCCTATGAAGAGTGTGTTTGTAAATTATCTGGGTGCTCTTGTGTGCTGTGAAGGAGTGGAAATTATAGTTTTGGCTGTGGTGCCTTCTTCCAATAGGTGAGAGCTGTGTGTTTTCCCCACCCCATGCAGCTCGGGCTGCAGTTACATCCTTGCCATGGAGCGGGGCAGATCTACAACTGAAAGTGGAGACACGCATCAAATGTAGAGTTTTGGGGTTGAGGCTGCCCCGGTGGGGCCATGTAACCCACAGCCAAAGCTTCTGAATAAGAGCACTGTCTTTTTAAAAGCAATAGGGGGTGAGGATTGAGGGAGTGCGCACAGCGGTAAGTATAACACAGCTGTGCTCTGTTTATGCTTCGGCTACAATAAAAAAGCTATAAAATGTGAGATGTCATAGCTCCACTTTGCTTTATTTATACTATTTCCTCTGAGCTCTGTCACACTGCACATTCATCTGCTAAGTTGCAGCAAGAATGGAGATTAAAATATCACAGCTCAAAATAGGAGTCAAGCGGAAGGAGATTCATCATAGCCCTATTAAAAATATGTAAATATGGGAATGAAGTCATTTTAAAGCTATACAGCGCTCCTCTTTATGAGTAAAGATCCCTTGAGCATGTGGCAAGTAGGGCTATGCATGGGACAGAAGTAAGGGACTTGTTTGCCATTTCTTCCACCCATGGAAATCCTTTTAAGATTAAAGCCTGTTTGAATTGCAAATTATCCATGTTTTCCTATAATCAGGTCTAAGTTAATAATGGAAGGAAATCTGATGCAAAGCAAGAAAACAAAAGATTTGATAATTAGAGGTTATATGTTATTCATTTGGTTAGAATTATTAATATGTGAAATCTCCTTTTTGACCTTAGCAATTAATGAAATTGAGATCTCTCCAGAAGTATCCAAGAAGGAAACCTAGGCTTGGTGACATGGCCTGGCTTTTCCAAACTCATGTTACAAGTAGTGGCCAAGCTGAGATTGGAAGCTGGGACTCCTTAAAATTTGGCTAGGTTATTACTTCTTTCAGCATTTCCTATATCTTTAATTCTGACTAAACTGTGCTCTCTGCTGTCTATATGGTGTGTTTGAGAGTGCTAAGGAATAACGTTTTTAGATGGAAGTCTGGATATCTCAGTGGCATCAACAAGTCTTTTATATTCTTTTTTGAGTGCCATTGAGTGACTGTGTGGGGGTGCTTTGTCTTCCTAATTTTCCAAATGCCCTTTCATAAGAATAATAATAACTAACTTATTAAGTACATACTGGGTCCCTGGAATGGTTCTGTGTGTTTTATATGTATTATTTTCATTCTCCCAATAACCCTATAAAGTAGACATTATTCCTTACATTTTACAGATGTAGAAATTGAGGCATGAGATACACAACTGGTGAGTGAGTACAGGAGTTCAGCCTGAGCACCCCTGAGCCTGTCCTCTCTATAACCATTGCCTTTTCAAAAGGATGAAAAAGACACTGCAAAGATCATTAGGTTAATTAAGCATTCTAATATACAGTGATTTTACAATTTCTTTTGTTATGTACTTTTCATTGTTTCAGTAGTTTTTTTTTTCTTTTTTACTACAATTAATAGGATTGTCATAGTTCAACAAAGACGTTCTAACTTTGTAAAGTGTGATCTTAAGCACATATCTTTTTTTTTAAGATTTATTTATTTATTTATACAAGAACTGGGGTACAGGCCAGATTCACAGGAGGGTGAGAGGATTCACCAGACAGAGAGGGGAACAGAGCAGGCAGACTGACGAAATACACTACTGAGGGGAGCAGCGGGCGCGACAGGAGAGGTCTGCTGTACCATGCAGGACCCTCGCCAGCCGGCCAGGACTGAACCAGCACTGCAGAGGCTGCAGACAGCCTCACAGCGCGGCACTCAACCTCCTGCGCCACCAAGGGAGGCCCTCGAGTACATATCTTAAACTCTCTGCCAGTTTTCTTATCTATATAGCATGTCTAATAAAAGTACCTATCCCTTACAGGTGTGAGAATAAAGGCAGATATTACATGTCAAGCATCCAGCCCATGACGACTATAAAATATTCAAAGTGCTTGATGACAGTTTCTGTTGATCACCCAAATGTCCCATAACATTCCTGTCTCTCCTTCCTATTCTCTAATTCTCCTACTCTGGTTGGCAAGTCTGTTAACATTTTTTGTAGAGGACTCCAGGTGTGACCTGTGGTTTCCAGTAGAACACCGATTCCTATGAAGTCATCGCAGAGAATTTGTTTAAGTTCTAGAAATGTGCAAAATGAATCCCACTGAACATCTTAAGTGTTTAAATTAGGCAATTTGCCATAGAATCTCAGATTTATATCAATTTAAGATTTGAGGTCATATGTCTTCTTGGCAGACTTCAGAAGAAGACGGGGAAATATGTGTCAGGCTGACAGTGGAGTGCAAGTGGTCATCTTTCTTAATGAGTCTTAGGAAATTGATGTTCTTGGTTCCTTTTGTGATTTGAGTGAGGTAACATGTAATTTTCAATGGTGTGGAAAGCAAGTACCTGATATGCTTAGAAAAGCTATAAAGTTATAAAGAATAATTTTAATAGTGATTTAAATAGGGAAATGGTCAGGTTAAACATGGCACTAATTTTTGGGACACATCGAATGGGATCAGAATATATCCTCCTATATTTTAATAATCTATGAAGGTGGAGCTAGTTCCATAATAGATTCTGACCTTTGAGTCCCTACCCTATGGAACAGATTGAAAGGCAATCAAAAGTGATTACAAAGTAGCACAGAATAACTCTGTCAAATCATCTCCTCTGTTTGTGAATTTCTCTACTTCCCCATTCAGGCCCTGAGTTAGGGGATGGAGCTCAGAGAGGCGCCTTGGGTGTAAAATGCAAGGAGGTGTCCTTATTCTTAGACCAACCTGAGAGGGTTACCCTTCTTTGTGCCTCACAAACCTCACCAAAACCTCACCCTCCTGTTGGTTCTGGCCTAGTCCCACTGAAGAAACCATCTTTGAGAATGGTTTGTGTATCACTGTGTCTGCTGAGGGAGTTGTTACCATGTGTCTTGTGGGGAATGTGAAGCATCAGGTATATCCACGCTGGCCCTGCAATTGCCTCTGTATCCTTCCTGGCTTCTGCCCTGTGGTGATGTCTGCCTATGAGGATTTTGTCCTTGTTAATGTCATTGCTCCCACTCAGATTTTGAGCCAGAGTAGCAGCTACTGACCTACCATTGCCTTGAACTTTAAGGCACCTTTTCCTTTTCTCTTGGGTTGCTTGCACTGGCACATGGTTTTAAATCTGGGCATCTTCTTTCACCAGTGTGTTCTTATTTTTTCCTTCACCTGTTTAGAAGAGTCAAGATTAAAATCATGGATTTCCTGAAAGGCTTGAGACCTCTTCCATCCTCTCCCCATTAAGTACTGTCCATGAAAGTAGACTGTCATCTCACAGCCCCTTAGATTTCTTTTATCCAGTGGATGTCTTTCTGTCCCACCTCCATAGAGGTTAAGTACCAAGACAAGGAGAAAACCTGCCCCCAACCACTCAACTCCCCATGCCACCTCTCCCCCTGCTTCTCTCCTTGCCCAAACTCACCATCCTGCTAGGTACCTGAACATTTCCATATTGACTCTGTTTAGGATCCACATCATGCTTTTGCTTTTTTCACAGGGAATTTTTTGGAAATCTTTAAACTGATTTTGCAATTAGCTGATAAATGGCCTCTGTGTTGTAGATAGTAGCTGACCTCTACCCAGAAGCACACTATCACGTTGTTGGAAAAGTCATGACATATTTTTTTTCTTTGAAAAATGCAGAAAAATGCATCATGACTTTTCTGACAACCCAATGCATTGTCTAACCTGGACCACACCATCAGGAACTAGTAAATGAGATAGAGGGTGTGTAGGTAAGGAGGTGTTGTCAGCGCATGTGGGGTAGCACAGGTTACTCATGGGGTCTTATTCCTTGCCTCCCAACCTAGTTCCTACTCTCAGGTTCTCCCAAGAGGACTTAACCATTCACAATCTCTTATTGATGCTGAGAATTTGGGATGTCCATACTTCTGAATTTTCTTCTTGTATTCTGCTTATGACATGCTATCCCATGCAATTTTAATACATGATAAATTTTACTATATAATTAGTCCCAATATGTTATTAGAGCACAGAGAAGGGATGCCTCATTTAGGAGGGTCAAAGATTGATACTTTGGGGAGAGCCTGGGGATTCTTCAATGTGGGGATTAAAGATTAATCATAGTCTTCTAATCAGATAAAATGGGAAGTGTATTTTTGAGAGAGCAGGACCTTGTCAGTCACACGTATCATTATTATCCCAATCACCTAATATAGAACTTGTCATATTGTACACACTTAGATATTTAGTGCATCACTAAATATCTTTGAAACACAGAAATTGATTATTTTGCAGGTGAACAAAATAAGACTAGTGTTTTTTAACAAATAATATGGCAATAGTAAATGGTGGGGGGAAAGCAACAGGAAACAACTCTACCAGCAAGTTTTTGGAATACTCCTGTGAGAGTTTTTTTTTTTTAAGATTTATTTATTTATTTATTCATTCATTCATTCATTCATTCATTCATTTATTTATTTATTTATTTATTTATTTATTTATTTATACAAGCACTGGGTACAGTCAGAAGTGTGGGAGGGTGAGAAAATTCACCAGAGCCAGAGCGGGGAGCGGGGAGCAAAACAGGCAGACTGGTGAAGTACACTGCTGAGGGGAGCAGTGGGCGTGGCAGGAGAGGTCTGTGCATCATGTGGGACCCTCGCTGGTGGTGGCCAGGGATTGAACCGGTGCTGCAGAGGTTGTGGGCAGCTTTGCAGTCCAGTGCTCAACCGCTGCGCCACCAGGGGAGGCCCGAGAGATTTTTTTAAGGTGATCTCTCTCCAGATAATTAGAGATTCTGCGTACTCTGCATAGAACTTATGGTAGTTTCCCACAAATTCCTAAAGAAGACATAATCACTGCCTACTCCCACCACTTAAAATGGCTCAAGAAAACTTGGAGATAATTCACATCATATTTAAGAGGAGCTAGAGAACTGAGTTTTCCAAATTATCTATTGCTTAGGCAATAAATACATTTTTTTTTACTCAGTCCATATGGACTGCTGTAACAAAATACCATATACTGAGTGGTTTATAAGCATCAAAAATTTAATTCTCATAGTTGTGGAGACTGGGAAGTCCACAATCAAGGTGCCAACATATTCTTTGTCTGGGCAAACTTGCTTTGTAGATGGCTTTTTTTGGCGTATCCTAAAATGACATCAAGAACTGTTGGGTATCTTTTATAACAACACTAATCCCATTCATGGGGGCTCCACTGTCATGAACTAAGCACCCCAAATATGCTACTAATATCATCACATTCATCATTAGATTAAAATGTGAAATTTTGTAGGATACTAATATTCAGTCTGTAGAATATATATAGCCTATTATATTTTGTTGCTGTTAATTTCTCTTTCAGAGCAGGAACAGGAATTTTTATTATCAACAATGGCAACCTGGAGTGTGTATGGTTAATAAAACTAAGCACATAGTAATACTTGTTTTGAGAGTCAAAGACTGAAGAGAGTTCATAAAACCTATGCAGAATTTTCATTCCTTAGTGGCTTAAACAATGCCTGTTTTATTTTCTCACTGTCTTTACTTGTCCAGCATGACTTGGCTGAATTATATGTTCAGAGATCACAGGCTAGGCTGAGTTCTTGTATGTAGACTGTGGGGTAAATTCTGCTTCCAAACTCATTTTTTTTAAGATTTATTTATGTATGTAAGAACTGGTGTGTAAGCCAGAAGTGCAGGGAGATGAGAGGATTCACCAGAAACAGAGTGGGGAGCAGAACAGGCATATCTACTGAAATCTACTGCTGAGGGGAGCAGCATGTTAGACAGGAGAGGTCTGCTGTACCATGTGGGTTAGCTCCCTGGCTGGGGATTGAACTTATGCTACAGTGGTTGTTGATAGCTTCATAGTGCTGAGACTTAATCCCTGCATCACTAAGGAGGCCCCCAAACACATTCTTGTTGATGAAATTTCAACTCTTTGTGGTTGTGGCACTGAGGTGCCTATTTCTTGGCTGCTATCAGCTAAGGGTTGCTCACAGTTCCTAGAGATTATGCCTGTTCCTTGCTTTGTGGTCCCCACTATACTGATGCTAGCAATGGCATGTCAAATCCTTTTTACATTTTAAAACTCCATCATCTGCTGTCTTTGACCTCTATACCACGATTTAGGGGGTTACCAGATTATCTTTTTAATGTAAATTGTGTTATATAACTTATTAATGTTAGTAAAACTGATCATATTCACATATCTGAGGACTATGTAGAGCATGGTCACCAATTGGGAGTTTTGAGGGCCATCTTTAAATTCTACCTACCAAACTGTTATTTGTAAAAGTTTTTTATTATTGTTGTTGTTGTTGTGTTTGTTGTTGTTTTGTGACTAGGTTTGTAAACAGCACTTAGGAAAAGCAAAATAAATGTATGACTTAATTAATATTTTGTTTGAAAACCAAAGTATCTCTTAATGAAGAGATATTTTTAATATTTTTAATATTCTACTTTGACAGATTTACTATAACTATTTAGAAATTTTACTTGTGTATAATTCATTCATTTCTAAGTTTTAATACCATTCACATTACCAAAACAAAATATTTCTGTATATATGTCAGGGAGTGGTGGTTATTGTTTGAGCAAGGAAAAGTAAAATAATGGCAATAGTTTACATAAACATCATCACTCCAAAGTGATTTGTACTAGTGAGACCTTTGCTAAGTTCATTTGAGTGGTAAAGTAAAATAGCTTTCAAGGCATTTGGTTTTCTAGATTTAAAAAAGGAAAGCTGAGCCAATTATACAACTAGTCAGCTATAAAGTTAGAGGGAGCCAATTCTCCCTGCAAGACCACTTTTACTTCTGACATCAATTGCAAGTTTGACAATTTACTAGAAGTACTCATACAACTCACTGAAAGCTGTTATACTCATGGTTACAGTTTATTTCAGGGAATGGATAGAGCTTAAAAATAGCCAAGGGCTGAGTATAAGGCTGGATCTAAGTTTGAATTTGGAAGAACTAACCAGAAAGCTCCCATTGTCCTCTTCTTATGAACTCAACATGTGTTATGTTTCTGGCACCAACGTGAACAGTATACACGGAACAACTAGAGAAGCTCACTTGAGTCTTTGAGGTCCAAAAATTTTAATAGGACTTGATCACATACCACTCATGTAGCTCATCTTTAGTCTCCAGATCTCCCCTCCTCCCGATATCATGTTTGGGCTACACTTTTATATTCCAGTTCCTGCATGTGTAACATCATAAGTAGTTAAAAGAAATTATCCTTGAGAATTGAGTTTAGATTTTAAAAAATGTGCAATTACGTTATTTATAATAGGATATAGAGGAATATGGCTGATAAATAGAATGTTTTATTTCATTGAATTCTTACCTCCTAAATGGAATCCAATCAGCACTATATCATTTAATTAATTCAAACACATTTATGGGGTGTGCATTGTACATTGTATCCCAGGTGCTGTGCTGGCTACCAGTGACCCAGAGATGATGGTAGATATGTTCCTGCCCACAAGGAGCTAGCACACCAGTGGGGTATGTAAAATGTTTATTTTACCTTTTTTTTTTAACTTTATGTTTGTTACGAGCAAACATTGAAAGTTAATATGTGAGAAATAATTTATATACAATTTTTGCAAGCATTTGGAACAATTTTTTTTTTTTTTGGACTGAATGAGCTCCTTCTAAAAGAAAGTTGATAATTTGAAGATTGTTGTTCATATAATCAAGTCAAATAAACTCAGGTTCAATCTTTTATAGATTCTGTAATAATAGGGTAGATTCAAAGAATTAAGACTACTCTTCAAAAAAGAAACCACTGAGATTTCCATATATTTTCTACTTACAGCAGTAAATGATGGCAAGTGAAGGGGCCCAGAGTACCTCGCGTACAGAAACCGTGTGCATCTGTTGTCACATTCATAACATTGACGCTTTTGGTTTTTATTGGTTATTTTAGGGATTATTGTTGTCTTTCAGTTTTTCCTACTTCTTTCAGTTTTCCTGCTCAATCATCTCTAGTTAAGTAAAATCTATATTGGGATAAAATAAGACTCCTTTAATTACTGTTGATTTTTGGAAAATATCTTATTTAAGTAATTTTACTGAAGTTACGGCTTATAATAGTCTATAGTTGTAATAAATTATTATAGACAGTGTGCCGTGCATTGTCCAGAATAATTAAACACTGTAAATGCAGTAAATATAAATAAGAAATTTTGCCTTCTAATGATACTTTATATCTCTTACAGCTTAATATAGAGGAATAAAATTAGAAAATAAAATGATAAATTTAAGTTGGTCTTGATATCTAGTAGCTCATACCTGTGCTCCACAATTTCAATAACAATATACTTGGACATATTTAATACCTATATTTATATGCCCTCAAGATTACACATTATAACTGCTGAGAATGCAGTTCTGATGATTTAAAAATGTGAGCAAACCAGGAGAGAAGATGTTCCTTTTCTTGGCAATATGATTTTAATTTTTAAAAGCATTCAATTTTATAAACCATATCCATCATCTTTGCATAGATAAATATTGTGGCAATTTTTTGAATGAAGTTCTTGGTTTCTTAAAGAAATTATGGATACACTATAAATTTACAAATGAAAGGCCATTCATCAGAGTTATAAATATGAGTGGTTCCCATGCTGATACCCATGTAAACTTAAAGTGGTTTACTGTCTGTCGGGGTGTGTGTGTAGTTAACATAGAAGTGTATAGATATTGTCATACTTATGTGGTGTCATAACATTGGCAAAGTGGTGAGAACAAGATGCAATATTTTTTGAATAGCCTGGCATTTGCTTGAATTACTGCGGGTGATAGAACATAAATCAACCTTAATGATGGCTATTCCAAAGATATTTATTAATCTATTCATTTAATCTAAAATACTTACTCTTGGCATTTATAGAGACAGTTCAAAGGAAGTGGCAAGTACTTCTAAAACCCAGTAGTTACTTCTCAGGGCTCCATAATTATGTCAGGTAAGTCTGGTTGGAGTCAAGATAAAAATCCACAAAAGTGAATTCCTCCAAATCTATGCTAAAGATATTACTATATTTTTCTTGTTTGTGTTTAATCACAATCTCAATTGATTCCATCATTATTGAAACCAGCAGCAAGGCTCTCTGAATCCTCAGGTATTGCTTTTTAAATTGTCTTTGTTGAAGTAGTGTTGATTCACAGTATTGTGTATAATTTCAGGGTACAAGTTCACATCTCTTGAGTTGTGTGTCAGCACAGCACACCCATCACCAAGGCACACACAGTCCTCCATAACAGCCCATTGGGCCCCCGCCCCACTTTGCTCTCTACTCCTACCCATCCCCTCTTGTAGTCTTAGTTCTGCAGTCAGATTTCAAGGACTTGTTTTGGTTTTATCTGATCCTTTGCTTGTTTGTTTATATTCCACCTATGAATGAAATCATCCAGTATTTGTCCTTGTCCTTCTCCTTCTCACTTTAAATTACCATTTTTTTTAAATCTCTCTTTCACGTGCTCTCTCTCTTCTTCTCTCTATACCTCTTCTGGAAAATAGCCCACCCTTTGTGAACTTTGACTGGAAAACTGACTACATTCCTGTCCACCCAACTTAGAAATAGCATATGATACATGGTTTTGACAATATGTAATGAAAATGAAGACAATTCAGATGGGCAGAAGTAAAGTGTACGAAGAAAGGAACTCCCATCAGATAGGAAATGCCAGAGAAAGCCAGTAATAGTTCTCCTGAGGGAGTCAGCAATGCAATATTGTGGAGTAGGATGATGGAGGGGGGGCTTTTAAATTAAAATATGATAAATCTAGAGATAGCTCAGTTCGGGATTAAAATCATGCAGGCAGGACTCAATTGTCCATCTCTCAGCTCTCACTGACACAGTATTGGTCTCTGGCTTCATTGAGGAATGCAGCAGAAGCATTGCTTCACATTAACATCCTCTCAGACTTTATGTCAAATAGGAAAAGCAGGACACCCTTTTCTAGAAGTCCTACCAAAATTCTCTTTTTACTGATTTGCCATAGTTAGGTCACAGACTAATCCTTATGTACCTCTCTTGAGCAGGAATTGGTGTTGGCTTCATCATTTTCGTTAACTAGACATTAGGATTGTACCCAATGGGAAGTGGGGGTATGGTTAACAGAAAGTGGGCATGTGCATGCTAGGTCAAAGGATACTGTCAGAAAAATCAAAAGTGGACTTCCATGTGACATTTTGCATTTAATTCCAGAAACAGATTTTCTAGCTATCCATGGATTAGAGGCTAAAATACTCTAAAGAGTGATATTGAGCCTCAATGCCTTGCGAAAAAAACAAAAACAAAAACAGAAAATAGTGATGTCCAAAGCTACCCAGGAAAACGGAATTTTTTCCTGGGTTTGCTTTCTGAACAAAGAGACACAATAAGCATGATCTGTAACTGGTAGTTTAAATGATAATATAAACAATTATATTGTCATTATATAGTTAACCAAGAATGATTCAACCTCAAGATGTCTCTTTTTCCACTTTTTTGTGTAGAAGAACTGGGGTGTAGGACAGAGGTGTGGGGAGTGAAAGAATTCACCAGACAGAGTGGGGAGCAGAACAGGCAGACTGACTGAAATACACTGCTGAGGGGAGCAACAGGAGAGACAGGAGAGGCCTGCTGCACCATGTGCGTAGCTCCCTGACCGGGGATCAAACTCAGGCCATAGTGGTGATAGCACTGATACTTAACCCCTAGGATACCAGGGAGGCCGCTTTTTTGAAATTTTCTACTTTTTCAAGGTGTTCCTTTACTATTATTTTCTATAAGGAAAAGAACAAACTTATTCAAAGTAACAAAATTTACTGGCTATGATAGAAGACTTCTTTAAAGAAAAAGTTTTTCAACATTATTCAACAACTTTTATTGCCATAAGGACCTGTGTCTTTGTGCTTTCCAAATCCCTTCAGTTTATTCAGTTCAGATAAAAGGTTATCAATCAGTTCTGTGAAAGTAATTTGTAAAGGAAATCTTTTTTTTGACACTTGGTCTGAGTTATCTCTTGATTTGCTAATTTTTTTCCCTTTTTAATCATATTTTATTTTGGTGAAGTTAGTTAATTTCTTAAAGATTATTTTTGATTGAGAATGTTAGAGGAAACTGGTAAAAGGTAGAGCCAATCATAGGAAGAAAATACAGATACTTAATAATGTATACATAGTATGTTTTTCATTCATTTTAGGGGAAAATAGACTTTTCATAAGTTTGAGACTGGAGTAGCAGCTATTGAGATAGCAGTCATATTAATGCTTTATCTTTACTAGATTTACTGGATTTCTCAGTTTATTGAGAAGGTGTTAGCCTGAGATTTTAAGTTGCTCTGAACATAAGAATTTTTATTCTTAAGTGAATCAAAATAACCTCAAAAAATGGAAAGAAATTCTGTGATTACCAGATATTTTGAAAGGTTAGACCTGTCAAGTGAAGAGAGTTTCACTATGTCAGCTTTTGTCTCTTCACACAAATGAAAACCCTACGAAGTTAACAGTTCCTCATGAATGAGCAGGTTTTTTTTTAATGAAAATCTTCTATTTTTTTTACTAAAGTGAGTTGTCACTGCTCCTTATTAACTTTAATACTCTCAGGGAAAAGTGTTCATTGGTGGGGGGAGAAGTATGATGTACCCATAAATACTACTGAAATACAGTTATTTTGGAGGTTACCTATATTTCGAATTATGTGTGCAAAGAATATGTATTTGTAACTTTCCAGATTAGTTTGTTATTTTAAAAAAAGACTCCTGGAAAGTGCTGTTTACCACCAAATTCTTGCTGCAATTGAGAAGTTTGTGAATCTGTGATCCTTCCTTTTGTGTGTGTGTTTGGCTTTGTTTTACTTTCTAAGCTGACAATGTATCTCATACAGTGTCAGTTGCCTGTGATGAGGAAGCAGCAGTTACTTCTATCATTGAAACCTGGTTTACCAATGTTCCTGCTATTCATTTCCCTCTGATTTTCAGATTCCATTTTAATTTTAACCAAGATAGGGAGTTGTTATTTTACTAATATTAGTCATCAATAGAGATTGGAGAAGTGGGTTTTTAAAGAACAAACTTAGTTTACTCTTATTCTTTATTATTCCCCTCAAGATAATGTTATTCTTCCATTTTGACTAAAACAAATCGATGGAGATGTTTAAGATTAAGTTACGGCAGGAAGAAAATGTCACTGTTGTATTGCTTCCTGAAGACAGAAGATAAAGGACTAAAATTCTATAAGAGAAATCCAAACTATATTTTTCTCATATGTTGTCCAATTTAACTGTGTAGGTGTGAGTTTCAGATAAGATTAAAGACTTTTACAGATGTGAACTGTCAAAACATTTCCTATTTTATGGACTTTTTAGAGAGAAGAAATGGGTTTAATCCCAGTCCCTAGAGCATAGATTTTTAAACAGAGCTGTTTTCTTTATAAAGGATAATTCAAGAGTGAAGAGAGGGAGACACCTACATACAGATCAGAGTTTCCCTGTGCATTCCTGGTAACTTTGATCCCTGATTGGGACTTTTCTCCAACTATGAGTCTAAGAGTATAGTGATCTACAGGCTCTGTCCCAGGTTTTCTTTTTTTTTTTTATTTTCAGATATTTATATTTTATTTATTTATTTAATATTATTTATTTTTTTTAACATCATTGTTCATTTTTAAACAATATTTGCTTACCCCACCCCCTCAGGTGTAGTCCCTATAGAGTTTCCTTCACCAATGCACCTGTGCACCATCACCTCAGTCCCCTGTGCTCCTCACTCCTCCCTCTGATTCCTCTCCTGCCTCCTCCCCTTCAGGATGTCTTTGATTTATAATTGTCCGTTTTTGCTAAGATGTGTTTTGTACGGTTACTATATTTTTTACACTGATGTCTTATTGGGTTCCCCTATATTCCTGCTATAAGTGAAACCATCCAATATTTTTCTTTTTCCTTCTGTCTTATTTCACTGACCATAATTCCTTCTAGTTCCATCCACGTTGCTGCAAATGGCATGAGTTTGTCTTTTTTTGATTGCTGGATAGTATTCCATTGTGTATATATACCATATATTCTTGATCCAGTCATCTATTTTGGGGCATTTGGGTTGTTTCCAGGATTTACCTATTGTATATAGTGTTGCAATAAACATAGGTGTACACGTGTTCTTTTGAATCAATGTTTTTATGTCCTTTAGGTAGATTCATAGTAGTGGAATTGCCATGTCAGCAATATTTTAGTAGTCTGAGGAACCTCCAGACAGCTTTCCATAGTGGTTGGACCAGTTTGCACTCCCACCAGCAACATTTTCACCGCATCCTCTCCAACATTTGTTGTTGCTTGTTTCTTTGATGTGTGCCATTCTTACTGGTGTAAGGTGGAATCTCAGTGTGGTTTTAATTTGCATTTCCCTGATGATCAGGGATGTTGAACATTTTTTCATATGCCTGTTGGCCATTTGCATTTCCTCTTTGGAGCTTGTCCCAGGTTTTCTTAACGTGCCTGTAGATGAATACATGTCAGACCTCTGGTCAAATAGGGTCTTAGGGGTTTCTCTGTTTGTTGTTTTAATCTCTTCTTGATGGGAAGACAATAAAAGAAAACTTGAAGTTGGTGACAGAATTGGGTTGCTACCACATTCGCAGCCCACCTCACTGACGGCTCTCTACTTCAGAGCAAGTTAATATGTTCCAGAGATGTTCTATAGGTATCTAAATCATACTGCAGACACCTGCTCCTTTATATGGACATGTTATCCACCTTGGATGAATCAGAGTTGATTTTTTTCAGTGTGCTTTCTTTCAAAACCTCATTAATCTCAGCATGCAGAATTTAGTGGAAAAGTTGTGTTTTACCAGTTGACACTGTTTAATGTAAATGATTTATGATTATTCCTTATGTATACACAACAGGCACTTTATAAATTGAATTGTTCTCAAAGTAACATGATACATAAATGTTATTGCTATAAATTCTGAAGTTGACTATATATTTGTGTATCACATAACCAGTTGACTGATAAATGCTGACTATTCCTACCCACTCTTTCTACTCAATATTGTAAATGGTGACTTAGGTGAGCCTAGCCCATATAGACGCAGAGGCTCTCAGTATCATCAGCACAGGACACCTGGCACCTCTCCAGGACACTTCTGGCTGCCTTCCAGGGGTGAAAGGAGACAGAAGAGTGAGGGAAAACCAAAACTGTACGTAGCAGAAAGATGAACCTAAATTCAAGTCAAGAGCCAAGTGAGAGAGAAAACACCAAACAAACAGGAAAAAAGCACTAGTACAACCAATTCAGCAAAATTTAGTGAGGTACGTTTTCACAGGCAAATTTTCAGCATCGCAGTGATATTAAATAAAGAAAAGGTAATAATAGAAGAATGCTTTTGTATATGCACATATATTTTCATGTCATTAAACTATATTTAATGTGTAATAGAAATAATACCTCATTTTTGCATTTCTGTGAATGAAGTGTTTGAGGAATTTTACAGATTCTAGTGGATCAGAGCATTCTAGTGGATCAGAGCATTTTATTATGTATAATGCTGTTAGAGTAATAGCCTTCTTTTTTACCTTGATAACTTACTGTGATTTTTCTGTCTGAGACCCTAAAGAACTTGAAAAAACATTATGAATAATGGGTTATTTTTAATTGTGATAATTTTTTATATGTCAGGCTCATGTAAAATGTTGATTTAAAGAAAAAAGAGTAGCATCTGACACCAGATTAATGGCAGTTTTTTGCCACTTACAGTGTTGACTTGTCATCTGATCACACAGTCCTAGAGTCAGGGCTGATTTGAATTGTTCTTTGCCCTAATTTGTATAAAGAAGAACTGGACTGTGAAGATTTCTATTGTCATCATAGTGTCTATTCTGGCAGTGATTTTATAGTCCATTCCATAGGCAAGTGCTTCTGTTGATTCCCTTCCCCCACACCTTCTTTAAAGTATTATTGTCTACACAATTGATCTGGTTACTCATAAAGTCAGTTGAAATCAGCAGCTACTGTGGCTGAAAACGTAAGATCAGTAATTTTAAAACCTAGGAGTTCCAGCACAAAATAACTAAATCTCATCAGGTAACCCCCAAGTGAAAAGATTTTGAGACTGAAGCAACCTAGTTTGTGTGTGTGTGATTTGTAATGATAAATATTATCTATTTGGCTGTTACATCAAGGAAATATCTAATGTGCTCCTTTACAACTTCTGCATTAGGCTCTTAATTCTCATACTTTTTGGAGCCTTCCTGGTGCATGCATGGGAAGGAATGTACATATGCACATATCTCTATATTTGTAGGTACTATAGTCAAAACAACTAATTTGCCTAGCTGGCTTAGCTGCAAGGCTGACTTACCCACCCACTACCAAACTCCCTAGAGGAAATAGGGCAGAGGGGTTAAATAGAAACACTAAAGCCAATGGTCTTTTACCAAGAACATTATGTAAGTTCTCAGAGGCACTGTTCATCTTCTGGAAGGCAGAGCATTCTGTCTCCTGCCCAGCCCTGTGCTGTCAGCAGTGACTTTGGATTCACTGTAGGAGAAGAAAGACCATACCTGCACTTCTGCTGCTCCCCACTCAGGTAAGCCTGGACTGAAATCCTAGAGAGGCTACTCTACCAGACTAGACCTTGGGGAGATTCTGGGGCTGCTTGATAGAGGACTTTACAAACCTCAGTTCACTGATCTTGTAACATTTTAACCACCATTAAGATTCTGATTTTCCCCGCTAGGAGGTTAACTTTAAATCCGAGACCCCAAAATTTAAATATAGCACAAACATGAAATCAGAAGAAGCTCCACCACTCCTTGTTCACTACAGTCATTGTTGTTTTCTTTGTGCCAGATTGTTCTTGGCCTTTGCATATAGTGTCTTGCTTAAGCCTCCTAAGTACCTCAAAAAGCAGGTACTATTATTATGCTTACTTCTCAGCTTAGGCAATCAAGGGACACAGAGAGAGCAGATAAGCTACTTGCTGTGGTTCAACAGCTTCCCAGAGGTGGAGCCAGGATTCCCATCCAGGCAGAGGGACCCTGGGGGAAGCATGTGCTCCCCTCAGCTGGTCAGAAGTGTGCAACTGCTGAACAAGTGCACAGAATGCAGTGGGAGCAGCAGTTAGTAGGAAATAGACTTCTAGTTCTTTTTCTCGTGCTCTTATCATTGCATCTCTCAGGCACCGCTGGGACCAGGGCCAGCCTTATTTGAGGAAGCAGAACTGAGTCGGGCGGTCTATGACCATAGAAAAGAAAGGCATGTGTCGGTTAATGCGAGGATCCGACCCTGGGACCTTGCTTTCACTCTCACAGCAGTTTACCAGCGAGCTAATGAAGCATCCATGTTAGTGCCATCAGCACCCAGCCATTCTGTCATCTGGGGGTAGCCACCGTCAAGAAGGACACGGTGCCCTCTATGAATATGTATTTAGTACTAGATACCACCATTTGTTCTTTGGAAGAGCACTTTATCATTTTGGTTTTGATACATACACAAGCAATAATCGGTAGGTAGGAGTTTCCGAGGAAAACGGATGCCATTATTTGTGATTTGACAATTTCTCCTGTGCATCCCATGTGTTCACCAAGACTAGATGACACTACCAGAAGCTGCTTTGCTCCAAACCCTTTGGTTCTCAGAACTATGGTAGCCTCTCATTTCCAGACTCTGAATATGTAAAATAAAGTACTCGCACAAAAACCTAGGAGGCTACAGAGGTCAGAACATTTGTTTAAATTAATACAGAATTCGCTTTTTTTTTTTTTTTCAGTTCCAACTCCCTTCTCCTATCTATTTGACTTGCTAATAAGCTTGCAAATTCCTTTTCAGTTACCCCATGCCTGTTCTTCTTTTTGGATATTTTATTCTTAAGTTCACACACAGAAATTCTATTGTAATAATTAAAAGAAAACATAAAGGCTGTTCAATAAATAAGGATGATTACAACAGTGTAATTTAACCTAAATTGGGCAAAATAGCATCTCATAGCATGGAGTTCTGTTACATTCTGTAATTCAATCTTTACTGATATTTTTCTCTGCCTGAAACATGTGTGCTAGTTCTATTTATATAAGGAAATAGTGACATCCTGTGTGTAGCTAGACTAATTGCCTCTGTAATTAACCTATTTGAGAAGGAAGTTACATAGAAATAAAATATCATTGACTACTGAAAGAGGCAATTTTGTCTTCAAGTAAATCTCTAACTTTACCTAGGGGCATGGATAAAGAAAAAAGATCGTTTCCTTCCTTTCTTGTGTTCACTGTCTCCTTCTGTCCCTCCTTCTACTCCTCCATTCGTCCATTCCATTCTTTGTTCCCTTTCTTCCTTTTTTGTCCCTATATGATTCCACCAGTTCTCTCCATATTTTCCCTACTACCTTCATTTCCCATATTAGAAAAGGTCCAGTTTTGAATAAGTAAGTGGATATTCTATTTTGAAGCTAGAAAACTGTTTCAGTGTTATTCTAGTGTCTTTTTTGATCAAGAGTAGAGATGCATAGAGCCATGTTGGTGACTTTGAGGCCGTGAAAGAGAAATCTTCCTCTCCTTAAGGCTTGATAAAATATATATTAACCAAATTTAGACACTGGCGAGGGAGCTCGGCAAAAGCAGGGTTTCTCTTAATCTCTTAAAGTCAGCAGAAACTATTGGGAGGCAACATGTTAATGGAGAGTGCAGTTTTGGGGGTCAGAATGACATCTCACCCCAAATGTGTGGCTAAGGGGAACAAGCAGTTTATTTCCTCTGTGCACATTTCCTGAAAGTGCCCCTTTTCAACATTTTAAAAGGTAATTTGTTGCCAAGACTTCTGAGAAAACAGTGGGAGAAATTAGTCAAAAGTGGCTGCCACTTAGCCTTGACTTATCCACCAAGTCACAGCCAGGCCTGCCTCTCAGGGCCTTCCCCAGCCCCAGCCACATGCATTGCTCTACATCCTATAAGCAAAATGGTATTTTGGATTAGATAGCTTGCTTAAGACTTTTTCCATGTGATAACAAATATAATGATTGATGCATATTTTTGTGTCAGATAACTTAGCTTGTGTTTTGCATGCTACACAGACTTGAAAGAGCTTAAGTTAAAGTTAAGACCACTAGTAAGAAGAATTTGCTTGTGAAATATTTAAGAATCTTAAAACAAAGTAAACATAATGACTGCTTTAGGTAATGATTGTTGAACATGAAATAGTTGGAAGGGAAATAGCTTGAGGTTTCAGATCGTGCTGGACATGGATTCTTCAACTTTAAGGATTAGCTTTCCGGGCCCCAGTTTCTTTATCTGTGATGTCAAGATAAAAATTCTCTTTTATGCAGTGATTATGTGACTTTAGTGAAGAAACACTTTTAACACCATGCCTAATGCTTAAACTATAGCTACTATTATTTCAGGTAGTATTTCATAAAGCAAAACCATGTGGGAACTAATTTGTTTATTGCAAAAGAATTTAACCTCACTTCATTGAGTTATTCTTTGAAAGTATTTCCTTAATGACCTAACATTCTATTTATTGTTTTATAATCTTTTCTGTAGTAACCTGTCATTCCCATTGATAATATATATTAGTTATAACTAGATTATCATTCTTAGAAAATAGTTCAAGGAATTTCTGGACAGTTTAGAAAGTATTATTCCTTAGAAAGATATGAAGTCAAAGAGGAGATAGTGCTGTGAGTTTTCCTAAGTGTACCTTTCTGACTAATCTTACTATCACTGATGGTTATCAGATTGCATTCCCTATGGGACAAGGAAGGCCTCATCTCTACAGAAAGGTTGCTTGGTTATGGATGTGTTGTGGCAATTGTGCAAATTAAATATGGCATCTACGACTTTTGGGGTGTCTAACAGTTCCACGCATATCCCCCATTTCTTTTACTGTTGATCATCTGTGAAATAGGAAATATATGGATAAGAAACTCAGAAAACCACCTTCTGGAAATTCAGATTTTGTTATCGGTTAGTATCATTAAGATAATTACCCATCTGTTGAACAAATATTTATTATTTACATGTCATCCCTGTGTCACTCTTAAATTTGTCTCCATGAACAAAGTGGACAAGGCATTGGACCTTACAGACTTTATGGCCTGAAATCATAGTAACACACATAATGTAAAACAAGTCATTACAAGCTTGTAAGTCATAATTCAGGACGCTTTTTTATCTTAGTTCAACTGAGTCGTGACTTCCCAGTTGTGAGCTGTGAGCGGTGCTCATCGGAATGTTTCTTTTGTGAATTTCCATGGCATTTATCTATGCCTCCATTCTACCTTCTGTGGCTGTAGCTTCTATTCTAGATAAAAGCTCCTTAGGAGCCAGTGGCTACACATGGGTGTCTGTTTATCATCTTTCAGAGAACATCCACTTGTGTACTGCATGTAGTAGGCACTAAATAAATGCAGCTGAGGGAGTGAAGCAAAGAAAAAAAAATCCCAGTGGCTTACTTCCCTTATCTTTTTTGTTTTAAATTCTTAAACATTCACTTTGAAATTTCTCCTTCATGGGTTAGGACTCAGTACTATGAAGCTATCTGCAGCCACGGCAGCACGAGTTCGATCCCTGGCCGGAGAGGTGACCCACATGGCACAGCAGACCTCTCCTGTCTCGCCTGCTGCTCCCCTCAGCAGTGTAGATCTGCCTATTCTGCTCTGCCTATCAGTAGATCTGCCTATTCTGCTCCCTCCTCTGTCGCTGGTGAATCTTCTCACCCCTCCCACACCTCTGACCCGCACCCCAGCTCTTGTGTGCATAAATAAATTAATCTTTAAAAAATAAGATATTTCTCCTTCATATGTTAATGGTGCTCAGAGGAAGATAAATAACCAATTTAAAGTCATTCTCCTTCTTTTGTTTCCCTCTCAAAATACAATCTGGAACATTCTGCTCAGGACAAAGTTAATTATTATTTGTAAGACTTTCAGAGTTTTCTGTATAGAAGTCTGAATTTAGTTGCCACAAACAATAATGGGAGACACTGCTATTATTTGTGGCCTGGCACATTGTAGGGTGCATAAGCAGGTTTTATTATTTTTTTTTTCCTGTCCATCCCTGGAACTCTCAAGAGACTCAGTGTTTAGATTAGTTAATATGTAGCTGTAAAACATTAAAACTCTTCACTGGTGATGAGAGAGACAGACATTTAACTAGTGGTTTTGGTGCATTTGTCCAAGTTCAAGTCAAAGCACTTAGAAATCCTTTAAAAATAAAACTGAAATCTGACAGCTCTTAAGAAGTAGGGAAGTGATCAGCTCTTGTACAGAAATCCATCACTTTAAATTTAGTATTTAAAATGATCAAGGACGGATTTCTACAAGAGGAATGAAGCCTTTGCATGTTCTTCTGGAAGGTTCCGTGCTGCACTGAGATTGAGAGACCTGAGCTTGGTGTTGCTTGCCAGCTGGGGTGTAATTTAGTGAGCTGACAGGAGGAGTGAAGTATCTCCTCAATATCTGTGTTTGGCAGAAGAGATGAATGCATACATCAGGAAACAATGTTTAAGTGTTTTATTTCCTTATTTCAGCCTGTCAAGCTGTCAGTATGGTTAATGGCCACCAAGAGAGAAAAAGAGAGAGAGGGAGGAGGAGGAACTGAGAGAAACAAAGGTGCCATGGAATCAGAAGAGAAAGGAAAGTGTTTGCATGCTTCTGTGGCATGAGGGTCAGTCAGACAAAGATCATTCACCATATTCATTAAGTCAGATGTGTAGTTTCTTGCCTATAGTCTCTGCCCTATTCCTTTCCAACCTTCATGATTACTTTACCTACCTTTTTTAAATTTTATTTTAACATTTATCATTTTTTACATTTTTTTAGACAATATTTGCTTCCCCCCACCCCCTCAGACTGAGTCCCCATAGAATTTCCTTCCCCAAGGCACCTATCTTTGATCTCTACAGTTCCTTGCAGTGAAGCCTAGATTAATTATCAATATTTAAGTGATTATTTTGTTTTATTGTTAATCTCCAATTTTGCTCGGTTTTCAAGTTTATAATCTTGTTTGTATTGTGTATAAAGCCTGGCATTTACACTGCTTATACAAAATTGTTCACTCTCATATGTAAAACATCCTTTTTAATTTTAGAGTATTTTATAGTTTAAAGAATCAGGGCTGGATTTTGACCTGTTGCCTCTTTCTTACAAAAATAAATAAATAAATAAATGCCTAAACTAGGCACTTATTCTTACCGTACAAAATTATTTTACATTTCCGGAAGAATCTTAGGATAGCCAAGGAATTTTTTATTTTATAAAAGGGAGATATTTCTACTGGATCATTTTTGTACTGGAAATAAGTTATTTTTCCACACAATGGGAAAGTTTCTTACCATTCACATCTGTGTCAAACTGAATTTTCAATCTTTGAATTCACTCCGGTGATGAATCCTTTTCATAATGAACACTCTTTTAGTCACCTTATAAACTGTGTAAGCATTTTCTTAGGGGAAAATTGTTTTTTAAATGTTAATATAAAAATCTTATAAAATGGCCTTAGGAAAAGGAATGTAGAGTATTAAGTATCCTGGATCTTAAATTTTGCTAATCATCAGATCACCCAGAAGGCATTGTTAAATGCAGACTTTTAGGCTCCACTCAGAATGCCTGAAAGAGAACTTCAGGGTTGGGGACCCAAATTTTGTGTGAGGTCCATGGTCCAGTCCCTCGCTAAGCCGGAGGTGACTTTGACCATTAACCCCACTCACTGAGTAAACTTGGGGCAGATTCCAAGCTTTAGGTTGAGTTATGTTTTTTCAGCTACACAGGTATGATCTTTTCCTGCTCCAAAATGTTGTGACTTCACTATAAGGTTTTAAAAGGTTTAAACTGGAAAAACTGAGTTGAAATATGTATGCACACACAGTTTTGTATTCATTTTTATTCTTAGTTCTAGTTAATAGAAGTAAGCAACCAACTATGTAAAGTCAAAGAATCTCCCCTCTCATCTGAAATTTAAGAGTTCTTGATTGCACCTGTCTTTTCATGGTGTCTATTGTGAAAATGAAAACTTACCACACTGCCCTTCAAACCTGCAGCTGAAAAACAGAACTCCTCCCTACCCATGCAGGCATGATCCTTCATCAGTGCTCTGTCTTAACAATGGCACGGTGATAATACCCCATAAATTGTTGTATTTGCTGGAAACCAATCTCTCATTTATCTTTGATATCCTAGGTTGATTTGAACCCCAGAAAGATCGGTCAACCTCTTTTTATCTCTACCACCAACCATTCTAATGCCTTCTTTTCTGGACAATGCACTTGAAAGTCCTTTTATACCATCTTTGTTGCCCTATGCTCTAGCAGGTGCTCACATGCCAAAGAGATTATAAGAATGCATATCTGATCGCAGACCTTACCTAATGCTAGCCTGTCAATAACTTTCCACTGTGTTTAGGATAAAGAACACAGTTTTTAAGATTGCATGTGCTGGGCCTCCCTGGTGGCGCAATGGTTGAGCGCTGGGTTGCGAAGCTGCCCACAGCCTGTGCGGTGCCGGTTCGATCCCCGGCTGCTCCCCGGCCACCAGAGGAGGGTCCCACATGGCGCGCAGACCTCTCCTGCCGCCCGCTGCTCCCCTCAGCAGTGTACTTCGGTCCTTCTGCCTGCTCTGCTCCCTGTTCTGGCTCTGGTGAATTCTCTCACCCTCCCGTGCTTCTGACTGTACCCAGTGCTTGTATAAATAAATAAATAAATCTTTAAAAAAAAATAAAAAAAAAAGATTGCATGTGCGACCTTGAGATGTATCCTCTCCTTCTTGTCCCCTTTTCTGTACTCTAGACATGGCGGCCACCCCTCAGTTCTCACACCTGGTATGCTCCCTCCCCATCTTGGGGCCACTGAGTTTTCTTTTCCCTTTATCTAGCAAGTAATTCTCCTCAATTCATCCTTTACAGAGCAACTGAAACAACATATCTTTGGGAGACCTTTCTCTGATGCCTCGCCTATCCATGAGTCTACCTGTTAAATGCTAGTGGAGGATGTCATGTATTTTCCTCCAGAACATTTTTCACAGTTTATCATTTTATGTTAGTTCAATCATATGGTTAATTTTAATTCCATCTATAAGACTATAAGCTTGGCAAAAGTAGTGACCTTGAATATTTTGTTCACCAATAATGCCCTAATTCCTTAAGCAGTTTATACAGCAGGTCCTCAAATAATGTTTCATTCAACTTCATTTGGTTATAAATGTTGATAAGGGGGGAAAATATTGGCTCTAATGTTTGTATAGAGTTTTCATATCCTTCCCATGTCTGTTGGGATTCCTCTTGGGTGTTCTATTTTCCTCCCACTTCCTCCTACATCCCAAAGATATGCTCATGGGTTCATCAGTATCCTGCCTAAGAATGGGTTCAAGTTTGTACTCTGAGCTTCTGGAATGGGCTCCAGCTACCCTCCCCCTAAACTAGATTAAGTGGGTTGGAAAATCAGTGAATGAACACAAATGACCATTTAATATTAGAAATACTTTTGGTCTTTATTTAGTTTGGTGATGTTTTCATGACCAGAAATATGCTGTAGGAAATTAACTCTTGTCTGTATCAATTAGGCTGTGGTCAAATTGGTTTCATTATAGCTGTTTTTCTTGAAGTTACAGCGAGGACTTAATGTAGTGCGCAGTAGGATCCTAAGACATATTTGCTGAGTAATAGAATAAATATATCAGTGGTTAAAAGCACCCCCCCCCCACATTGACTACTTCTAGTCCTGTTAGTGTACACACAGCATTACCGACCTCTAGACAATATTCCTTTCTATAGTGAGGAATGGCAGTCTCTCTGCCTGCTCCCATTTCTCATTCTAGGTTCCAGCGACATCCAAGCACTTGACTTCAACCCTTTTCTGTGTTCCTCTGAGGTCAAAGAGTGAAAAAGCAATTGCTCTAGGCTTATTGCAGTACTCTTGAGATAAGATCAAAAATTGTACATGGTTCAATTCATGAAATACAGGCAGAGAAGAAACTTGTCCATGTCACTTTACAGGAAATGATGACTCCATTTTCTGGATTCCCCTGTTTGATCAAGTAGAGGGTTGCTCCGTAGAGGGTACACAAATCTCATCTCTGCCCTGGTAAATCAGAATGTCATTTTTCTGTCTTGACAGAAAAGATATTGACATAAATTATTGACAGGAAGGGCATCTTTTGGAGATGGAAAAGATTTAAGATAGAAAGTTCTATTTAAGATAGATAGAAAGTTTAGTTAAGGCAGCATAATTATTATCTGTTCTTTAAGGATATTGCATTCTCTGTAAAATGGAAAGATCTGGGAGACTGGAGGTCCTGCCATGCCCCTTATGCCTCTTTACTCTCTGGGATGTACCCCTCACCCTGGGTGCATGAGAAACCCACTAGGCATTATTCTCGACCTGCTTCAGGAACTATATCTCCAGTGACTCCCTGTCTAAAACCTTGTACCTGTCCATGAAGCCACACAGGTTTCCTCCATGGTCAGTCATTCAGAGGTGATTCTCCAATATTGGCCAAGGTTGGCAAAGGTGCAGCTGTTTGAGAAGTGGTGGTCACAAAAAAGGGTTGCCTACATTTGCTCTTTGTTTTGGGATCACAAATGCTCAGTAGGTGTGTTAGGAAGGAGATATATATGAAAAGAAGAGGGCAGGGTATAAAGGAACAAAGCTTCAAGGCTCAGTCAAGTTCTTGCTTGACTACCTGGAAAAATCAGCTGATACATGTCTGAGTAAAGTAACTTTTGAAAAGGAAAGTCTGCTACAAAAACCAGAAATTGGAAAATGGAACCTTGATTTTTACAGCATAACTGTACTATCGAGTCAGCGCCAGCTATGAATATTGGGGCCTTTGTTTCAGAAAGAAAGAAAGCCCATGGCTTCAAGCCATGGCCCCATGGAAGCTCCGGCTGTTCTTCACATTTTTTAGAATTTTTGGTTGATTTTGTTTCTCATCATATAGCTAATAAATAGTATTTTCCCTAAGATTCAATATTTCCATGAGTGAGGTATAGAGGACTTGTTTCCATTACTGAGAAGAAGAGTTAACATAACTAGGAATTAATGACATAGTTGGAATTCACTGTCACAAATGAACAAAATCTCAGCAATAACTACTGGAGGAAATCAGAAAGGAGGAGAAGAAAATGTGGGGCTTTTTAGCTGTAAAATGATTAAACAGTTTCATTGAGGAGGAAGCTTTTTCCCCTCAAGCCAATTGCTTTCTCTTTCACAGTACTTTCAGATTTTTTTTTGCCAAGTTGAAAGAGCTGTAATTTTAATGTAACTATTATATTCCAGACATTAATGACCTGGATCACCAAAAATAACCATGGTAACAGGTGAGAAATCAAAGATAGTTAATTTAATTGCCACAGAAAGAAAATAAGTGCAAATAATCTATAATTCTTCATTCCCAATATGTACATGTTATTTTCTTACTGCATTAATTACCCAATAGTTAGACAGAAATTATCTAGTTGTTGCTCTGTGACTCCCTGTTGCATTCACGTAATGGTTTTCACTCTAATAACTAATCATTATCATTTCTTACCTCAGCAGTTTAGGCTGCTGTGAACTGGGTAACATGTTCATTCAGTTGACATTAGCAATTTTTAATAACAATAAAAATGATACTTTAAATATAGTGGAAAGGAATTAAGCAGTTCTTTCAACCTAGTTACCTAAAGGCCCCTCTAATTCACTGCCTCTCTACAAACTGCTAAAGATCGGGAACTACTTCCTACACAGAAAGATTTCAAAATTTTTCTCAAGTTCTTACCTCTTTTTTTGGAGTTGCTGATTCCTCCCACATAACCCTGCTCAGAAGTAAGGAGCAACTTGTAGAAACCTAATTAGGGACAGATTTTGAACCACTGCAAAGGATATTGAATATTTTGTTGTGTGTCTATATGTATCAGATCTTTGATACAGTAGTGAATAAAGCAGGGGAGTGGAGGTCAGAGATACAGAGGTAAGTGGTTAATGAGCCAGTTTCTATAGTTTTTATTGTTCATTTAGTCCATATAATATAAGAGACGAGAGATAGATGATTTTTACATTTCATGGCTGTGTGCAAGAATATTATGGCATAACAATGTAGGGGATAATGAGTTGTATGATTAAAAATATCTGCCATTGATTGAATGTTTTCTATATCCCAGATATGTTCATTTAAAACTTAGCGAAACATACAGCCTCTCCCTGTGAGGGACACAGAACAAATGAAGGTTAATAGCTAACTAAAGGCATTCAGGCAAATAAGTGAGGGAGTCAATTCCTGCCCAAACTAGACTGTTCAAAGTTCTAAAGTTTCTACAGAAAGAATAACCAGGAGACTTTTCAGCACTCACAAGCAGTGCTCATTGAATAGGGTTTTCTTTAAAAAAAAAAAAAAAACAACTTTAATTGATTCCTTTCTATATTTTAATTCTAGACTATACCAACACCATTTTGAAAAGAATCCCTCACACATTTTGGATTGATTTCTCAATCTCCTGGGGAAATTCTATCTTAAAAATTGTCTCAGTAAGAAATTTTTTTTAAATGGATACAGGTAGATATGTGCTAAAAAGAAAATATAGAGCCAACTTGCACCTGTTAGGATGACTACTAGCAAAGCAAAGCAAAGCAAAGCAAAACAAAATAAAACAAAACAAACCAGAACATAAGTGTTCACAAGGATGTGGAAAAATTGGAGCCCATGTGGTAAAATGGTACAGCCACTATGGAACACTGTAGGGGTGTTCTTCAAAACATTAAACATACCATTTATCAAGTAATTCAGCAATTTCTCTTTTGTGTCTTTATCCAAAAGAATTGAAAGCAGGGTTTTGGAGAGATATTTGTACACCCATGTTCATAACCGCATTATTGGCAGCAACCTAATGGTGAAATCAACCCAAGTATCCATTGATGAATAAATGGTTAAACAAAATGTGGTATATACATCAGTAGATTCTTATAAGCTTTAAAAAACAAAGATATTTTTAACTCCTACATGGATGAACTTCGAGACTGTTATGTTATGGCAACATGGTGGCAGTTGATAAACTTGGAGAGAGCTTAGAAGGCTGCTTGTAGAGGGGCCAGAGATATGGAAGGATTTTGGACTGGGTACCTTTGTTATATTTCATATTTAATTCCAAGGACTCTTTGTACCATAGGAGATCGCACATCTTAGATTATCTGGTTTGTTTCAAAAATAGTAATTGTTATGAATGCCATGATTCAAGCATCTCTTATCATACAATTAAATAAATAGAAGTGTCCATATCTTAGCTATTGTAAATTTTGCTGCAGTGAACTTAGGGTCGCAGGTTTCCTTTTGAATTAATGTTTTTGTGTCCTTTAGGTAGATTCCTAGGAGTGGATTTGCTGGGTTACCTGCAATATAGTAATTTGAGGGACTGCGTCTAAGAGGAGAATGCAAACTGTACAAAAATGAATAATGATGTAAATATATATATATATACATATATATATATACAGAAATAAAATGGAAGTTGTGTGTTAACTTGGTGAGGTTTTATTTTTATTTATTAACTATATTATTCCTAAAGCAATTAAAACATGAAATAATTTCCTTTTATATCTATCTGCTATGCATTAATTTTCTACTTGAAAGTACTTCAAGGCACCTCTTGAAGTTTTCTGGGGCCAGGTCAGTTCATTCATCCTCAGTACAACAATTTCAGAGGTTCTGGGGACTCTAGTTTACTCAATTAGTTCTGCTAACTTTACTGAAAACTGTATAGCATTGCACTTAGCAGTGTCAATTCATGTCAAATAATTTAGTACTGTAGTCACATCTAGAGTTGTTAAGCAAAGAATTTAAAAGTTTATAAAATTGGCAGCTGTCATCATTTAAATACAAAAAACAAGTTACTAAAATTCAAACATGTGTTTTATTACTAAAATACCCCCTTACACATTGACTTTATTTGATGGAAACACCATTCCTTAGCCTATTCATAATCCTGAAAATGATTTATATCCACTTTAATAGATTAATACATCTATGCTCTATTCTGTATCATATACATTATTTCTCTTTCAAACATGTCTGGAAATGCTATTCTACTATGTAACATAGCTCTCTACTGTTCAAGGTTCAAAATGGCAGAGCAGACCTGAAAGTGCTCATCTGATCTTTCCTATCACTTCTCACCTGATATTTGTCTCAGATTATCAATTAAGTGGAAGGATTCTGGGAAAATTTCCCTAAATGCATTCTTTTTTTTTAAAAGATTTATTTATTTATTTTATACAAGAATGGGGGTACAGGTCAGAAGCTCGGGAGGGTGAGAGAATTCACCAGAACCAGAGCGGGGAGCAGAACAGGCAGACAGAGCAGAACAGGCAGATGGAGCGAAGACACTGCTGAGGGGAGGAGCAGGCAAGGCAGGAGAGGTCTGCTTCGCCATGTGGGATTCTCCCCGGCCAGAGGAGAATCGAACCAATGCTGAAGAGGCTGTGGACAGCTTCGCAGCACAGCTCTCAACCGCTGCGCCACCCGAGAGACCCCTAAATGCATTCTTGATGTGATTCCTCTGCATTATGATTGAGGAAAATGCTTCTAGAAGATTAGGAGCATGAGTTTGAAGAAAAGCAGGAATGGAGTCATAATAGGATGACATGTCTGTTGAAACTTAAAGTTGAAGTGTGTTTGGAGCAATCAAACAATGAGACAGGGCATGTGAATGATTGGTGACATTCAATCAGCAGGACACCATCCTAGGCTGCCTGGCTTGTACTGCACGTGCAACAGGAGAGTGGAAGGAATATGTGAGTGTGAAAAGTAAACCCCAAATTAATCCAGTAATGCCCAAAGGAGTATATGTCCTCCTTTGTGATGATTGTGTTAATGCCTTCAGTTAAATAGGAATAAACTTCATAGTTTATCCATATGCAATTTAACTAAATGAAAATAAGTAATGGGGGTGAAAACTGGGAATGTTTTGAAGTACTTTCAGATCTCAGATGAATGGTTAAATGCAGTAATCACGTCATTCTTTTTGTACATTTTTTATCTGTAATATCAATATTCAGAGTCTCATTATTAAAACTACTTCTAGTAATAATTCATATCCTCAGTAGCAAGTAAAGGGATGTAAAGCCCATGATCCTGTCTCCATGAGACCTTTCATAGTTTGGAAGGTCCAGTTGAAACATGAAACAGTAGTGCAAGAAACACTGTGCAGTGAAACAACAGTCCAGTAAAAGGGGCTGGGTGGGCTGGTGTGCCTCGAGCAACTTGAGAATGTGAGCTAGGCCTTGGAGTGTGTGTACTCACAGACAGGCCTGGAAGATCTTGTTTCCTCAAGTCTTGGAAAGTGGAAATTGTGTGCGCTTTTAAGATTTATGATAAAATGCCTGTGAACCTTGCATTCTGTCCCACGATATAGCAGTGTTCATGCTAAAATAAGATAATGTGTACATTATAGTCAAATGATATAATTTTGTTTTCCAATACTGATAAGCCAGGAAGTTATGGTCTGTTCCTCCCATGACATGCTCTTGCCGCATCATACCACCAAACATCCCTGGAGCATGACCGCCGCTCGATTCTGAGAAGTGGGACAGTCCAGGATCACAATGCCCTGAAACAGAAGAGACTTTCTTTGCCCATTAGCACACAATCAGCCTGACTAAATAACACTTTCTTTAATCATTAAAAGACTCTCCTACCATATGGTATGTGTATACATTCTTTTGTACGAGTTTGATGGGCTTTATAAGCAGCCCAGGTTTTCTTTTCATAAGTATAACTGGGGCCCATATGGTTCCATTTGCTGATAAGAGGACATTTTCACTAATACGCTGTATGATCGGGTGCAAAATCAACATCCTCCGAGTTTTGCTTTTTAAAGCACAAGTCTTTGTTTTGTATTTCCGCCTGAAGCCTTTTGACCTTTCTCAAAAATATTTTTCAGTTATTCACAGCACATTGGTGTGCTCTAAAAAAAGACCACCCAAGCACATCCCTTTAATTGGCAGATTCCACTTCGAGTGAGAGAAGTAAAGAACAATCTCTAACTGTTGAGAACTTTGGAGTCATTTGAATGTCTGATAAAGGTCAACACTCTTTTGTCAGCTCACAGAGGCATCTCTCAGGCTTTGTGTCACCCTGTAAATGGTGGTTGCCTGCCTGTGTGTCCACTTTGGAGACTTGACTCAGCACCTTTCACAGGGAGTAGTTCTTGGGAGTGTCTGGACTGCACCCCCATATTGCCCCACTTGTTTCAAATACCAAATCACAAGCTGCCTAGAGACACTGAGAGCATGCCATGGAGAGGGTAAAGGAACATAAAAGGCATTTTTAAGGCAACTCTGTGTCTCCAGTGATTTTCATTTCTTTGATGAGCATCGCAACTTTACTGTCAAGTACTTACATTCTTAACTCCTCCAAAGTTACAGAGTTGGACTGAAATCCTTTTGCCAACAATTCCCAAGTTAACAGTTTATAAAACCTATAGTTGGCTTCCTGGACACACTGTTGTTACCCCCACCTCCACCAAATACTTCCCTGTCTCAGCTACCTCTTTCTGGATCCCTTCCCTCAAAGCAGTCTCTCCAGCTTCTTACCCGTGACTCAAGCAGAGGAGCTTGTTTTTTTTGGCAGAAACAGTCATTCAGTTATATGTCTAGTAAATATTTGTTGAGTTCTGCTGTGTGCCCATACTGCCCTTAGAATTGGAGTTCTAAATGTGAATGTATTCAGAAGGTGTTGACCAAATGTGAATGTGAGAGCATGTTGAAGGCACAGACTGAGTTGAAATTTTAGTGTGGCTAGAGGGAAGTGTAGGTAAAAGGAAGGGATGAAGCTAGAAAATCAGGTGAAGTCAGATAAACAAGGCTTTTCACTTACTTAGTACTTTTTTTTCTGATCACTATGTGAATTCTTTGAAATACTGATCACATGAATGACATAATCAGCTTTAATATTTCAATAGATCACTCTATTGCACTGCGGGGTTGAATGGAAGGGTAGAAAGCTGAAGGTCAAAGAGGTTAGTTAGGAACCTGTGAAACAGGAAGGGATGAGTTTCTAAATTAAAGGAGTGACAGGAGGAATAGGTTGTAGAGAAGATGTGTAGGAAATACTAGGGATCTATTCTCTATAAGATTTAGTGACCAATTTAATGGGAAATGAAATGGAAGGCCCTAGGATTATGTCAAAATCTCTGGCCATGGTAACAAAGAGGATAATAATAGCAAACAATCAAAATAACACATTTGACAGAATGATATAATCTGTTTATTTGTGGGCAAGGCAGGACGTGCAAATGGAGGTATTTAGTGAGCAATAGAGTTATATAGGTCTGGAGCCCAATGGGGAGATCTAGATTGGCGCTTCGATTTATTTAGAAATTGGTGATTGAAGAGTTTGGATGAGTCTCTGAGTGTGTACAGTGAATGTAAAAAGAGGAAAATCAAGACTAGAAACCTAAAAACATTACATTTTAGATATGTTAAGGATGTAAGATGACTCTAATCTGAAGACTGATGTATAAATTGGTGACTATGATTGCAAACACTGTGTTTGTATAATTGATATTTGCTAAGAAAGCAGAGCTTAAATGTTCTCACCAAAAGAATAAATAAAAGGTAAATATGTGACATAATGGATCTGTTAACTTATTGGGGAGAATTTTTTTATAATATTTACATATATTTTATCATCATGCTGTATACATTATATATATCTTAAAATTTTATTTGTCAATTATACTTCAATAAAGCTGAAAAATAGCAGTAGATATATAAACATAGTGAGAAGAAATTTTAAAAATATGAATCAAACACAAACTGATTTGAGAACTTAGTCACAATGTTTGATGTTGAGATTTCCCACAAGCTTTTCACAGAAATTACTAAAAAAAAAAAAAAAGAAAGAAAGAAACCTAGAAAAAAAATATGTAGTAGTAAGTGAGGACCTGTTTTTAAAATAGCTTTGGATGGGCAGCAGCCTGGAGAACAGTGCCCATGTCAGAGTTCTGGGGAGGGAATTTAACCCAGGGAATTAGTCACACGGGCATTATCAATAGCTGGAAGCAACTGCTCCCTGGGAACTGGAGGAACCCAGAAAGGAGGTGATGCTACCACAACTCAGAAGCCACCACTACCCAGTGTGCACTCTGTCCCAGGAGCAGCTGCCTTTCAGGGGCTGTTCCTGGGAATTAGTCCCTCCCCAAGGCCATTCAGCTATTGGTAGAATTGCTTCCCTGAGCACCGTTATTATATTTTGCCAGTTCCACTTATTGGAAGAATCAGATTTTTAAAAAACTAATTAGCAATGGAACTGGAGATATATATGTAAGATTTAATTCCCTGTGATACAGAGCACTGCAGAGTGAGGGGTAGTCTGGTTTATGAGCAAACAGATAATTGATAGGCATACCTGTCAATGCTTATTGAGATAAAAATAATGATTCTAAAAGTAGAGCATTAATACGATATGATGTTAGTTTTTTTTTTCATTACTATTAATCAGATGCTTTCCCTCCCACTTATTAAACTAAAACCATTGCAAGTAGATTACCAATCTTTTAAATTCCCTTGTAGCACATGAACTTTTATAATGCCACATTTCCACGCAATTTTCCCCAGATTAGTAAAGTCTAAGAACCGAAAGATACAAAAACAGATATGTCATTGCTCAAATGTCTGCTAGAGCTGGATCCAGAGTTCACTGCATTTTACTCACCGGACCCGTGTTCTTGCTGAGTCTTCTTCCCAGATTCAGCTCTCTCAGTGGGGATGTGCACTTCTTAAAAATGAACTCATAAAAAAGCCTCTGACAATTAGGGCTTCCCTTGCTGAGCTTAAAATAAGGGAGTGTGTGGCTCTGTATTAAAAAGGTGTGCTCTTGATATAGTCTCTTTTTTTTTTATTTTAGATTCTCAATCAAAGGGCTCTGTGTTTTCAGTGAGACCTTTAAACAGCATCAGCCTTTCCATCAAAAGAGAAAGGCTAAAAAGAGTTCCCAACTCAATGGAACTTAACAGAAAATCCATTGGTGACCAATGAAGCAGAAAGGATGTGCTCAAATCACTGGGTAGGACACTCAGTTCTATTGATCAGATGAGCCCATTGGTGTCCTCTGGCTCATCCAGACAGATGCTTGTTCACCAGCTTTTGCTACCAGATATTTTAATGGCAGTGTCTACCAGTTTTAGTGGGAAACCAGTGAAAGAACATCTGTAGGTGGGCTGACTAGTTTAAGCTGGCTCCTGGCTTGGATTTTAATTCCCTGATTTGTGAATTGGGTGCCAATGCTTTCCTTCGCGAAGAGCATTTAATTTATAAGGCTTAAACTAATATCAGGTCTATGATGATTTTAAAATATCCATTCTGTAGACTACCTTTCAGAGCCATGATTTAAGCAATGGGTGTGAAATGACTTACATAATGATTTAAAAACAAACAGAAAAACCCTTTTGCTGCCTTAGACTAGGTTCCTTAGAGAAAGGCTCGGGAGCTTCTGTAAAGGAGGAGTCAGCAGGTCAGACAGAGGTGGGTGGAGACTTGCAAGACTAGCCCATTATCCTTCATGCAGTCAAGTCGCAGAGTCACAGTAACACTCACCCCAGCACTAACACCGAGACACTGGGTATTGGTTACTGCTAGTTTGGGGAAGGCAGGTTCCTCAGTGGAGGAAAATTTCCATTTTCTAGTAATGACTTGATTGCAAGCTGTCTGTGGCCAACTTGCCCCACAGCCTGGGAAATGAGCATCTGGATCCTAAAGGCAGACCTTGCTGGACTCCTCAGTATCCCCTGCGTCTGATTACTGCCTGTCCCAGATCCCACTTGTCTCATCCTCCACTGCAATGCCCTGCTTGTCTTACCAGCATCTTTTGGTTATATGTTCACAGCTGCCACATAATGGTGTCCATCATTGATCATTTTTTGTTCTATTTTCTTCAGTTTATCCAGTGATTTTTGGAAAATGAAAATCTGATTCAAAACTCATCTAAGCTTAAAGATCCCACCCATTTTCCCAACCAGGTCAAAGTTTCCTGCCCTGGCTATCTTTGTGACTACATATCTTGCTATTTATAATTTTTGCTTTTTGTGTTATAACACCAGGTCCTTCTCACCCCAGGACCTTTGCATACATTGTATCTTCTGCATTACCTCTCTCTCTGCTCTCCTCATTATACTCATGCCTCATTAGCTCCTACTTTACTGTCAGCCCTAAGAGCCTGGCCAGGAATCCTTTTCTGACTCTCCAGATGGAATCATATTCTTCTCAAGTGTCTGTTAATCTTTCACTGCCTTACCTCCTGTTCTTTTTCTCAGGAACTGTGTTTGTGTGCATGTGTAGGTATGTGTGTGTGAGAGAGACAGACACAGAAAGAGAGATTATTTGTATCATGTTTCTTTCTGTCCTGAAACCGTATGCTTCAGGGAAGTAGGGAAGGTGGTTGCTTTGTTCAGCACTGCACGTAGTCTGGAGAACACTGCCTGGCACAGTGTTCAGCATTTGTGGAAGAAATGAGAGTGAAAAACCAACTTATAATAAAATCTAAAGAGCACTCTGGTGAGCCTGAAAAGTATAGCATGCGATACCACTATCATCTCAAGCATTAAACATCAGCTTTTCCTTTCTAGTCTTAGGTCCAAGGTATTACATTGTATAATATCTTTACTCCCATATCTCTATATTCACTGTATCCTCAGTCTCTGTCATTCTCTTTTTAAAAAACATGTATACACATACAGATACATGAACTGCATATGTATATACAGGCACTTTTATAGCACACACGTGCATGTTTATACTTGTGTGAATACACATGTATATGTGTGTGCATGTATATTTAATGTATAATGCACTCTGTATACATAACATGGGATGGGTTTTACTTGAGGAAGAGCACACACTGATCTAACCTGGCCTTGTTTTATAGGTATCCTGCCCTTCGAGCTGTGTAGTATTTTATAAATGTGAATGGTTATAACAATGTAGTAACTTATATTGAAGAATATTGGGAATGAGTTGATGATACTAGGTATTACAAGATTTACATTCACCTAGGTAGCTAAAGGTTTCACTCTTATGTTATGTTTATCTGCCCACAGGGAAAAGAAAGAGTTGACATCTCTTAAATGATTTAAGTTGTTTAACTGAGATGGAGTACATTTCAGTCAAGGATCTCTTCAGTCAGGTTCAGAGTTATAAAGCCAACGTACTGGATAATGGTGTGAATGCATTTGAGGATTGTAAACTGGAAAGTGTCTTATTAAAGAACTTTCTGGAAGAAAGGTAATTCTTGTTTATATGCTCAACTTCTAAAATCCATGTAGACAAAGAAATTGTTTGTATTGTTTCTGGAGACTTCACTCTCTTGGATTTTTCTACAAACACTAAGGGGTGATTATTGCTTCAGCTCGGGTTAAAGTTTGGTGATGATCCTCACGCCACCTAAATCATTAACTGTGGAGAGAATTCCAAAATCTTAGTTTCTTAAGGTTTCCTTTCAATAAACATCCAAGGACAGCTTAACTTAAATTTATCTTTCATGCATTTGATGCATGAGCCCACAAAAATCATATTCTGCTTGGGAAATGCCTCAAGTTTGTGTTTGTGAAATATCTGGGGCTCCTCTTCATTCTTTGCTGTACTTGATTTCTTGTTCATGAGAGGTTGGCATTCACTGTTTCATAGCCCAGAGTTCTCCACTTCGATTCTTTTCTCAGATCTTTGTTTTATTCTTATTTCTTATGTCTAACAGGGAGGAGAGATTTTGTTTGTTTTTATCTCAGCAAACCATATTTAGGGAGTAAAGCAAGGTGGTTTATTTAATATGTACTTTAGGGAGGTAAGAATTATTACTGTCTGAGAATTTCCTAAGCACAGGAGTATTTTATTCAGTATTCTGTAGCTCCTGAATGAGTCTTCATGCAAAAATCTCCCATTTGTTTTTCTTGCCCTTCTGGAGGTGCCATAAGGGGGAGTTCTTCAAAGCGAGGATCCTGACTTACTGAACTGGGCCCCCTGACCGCAGAACAGTTCCTGGTATAGTTTTGAATAACTGTCTGAAAGTTATGTTGAACTTTGACATAAAAAAATCATGTCCCCAAATTTTATTTCCAAGTCCAAATTTAGGAAATAGTAATGAATTAGTGCTAGTGCCAAGAAAAATTAATTTTAGGGATATTATAAATACATACATATGTATATGAGTAATGTTCCTAGTCTAGTCTGGAACCAGCAGCTATTGAAAATACATATGAGAAAATATTTCAATTCTTAAGCCTCGAAATTATATTGCAAATTTGGCTAATGAAAGCAGACAGTATATAGAATCTACAGAGAACATGCCTGGTTGGCACCCATCTTATATGCGGAGTGAAGGACAGAGATAAAATAATGAAGTTTATATTCAAGATCACAATTCAGCTTTCCTATACATTTCCCAGTGTCACTTGCTTGGCTTTCAAAATACTGGCACTTTCTGCCCAACTCGAACCTGCCCCTCCAAGAGGATGAGCCACTCACAACTTAATGTAAATTTGGGTCAATATTTTAATTCCTCCAAGGACATATTCCCTACAGCAAAGCAGTTAAAAGGATGGGCTTTGCAGGCAAATTGCCTGGGTTTGAATACCAGTGTCTCACTTACTCCCCGAGTGACCTCAAACAAATAATTTAACCTCTCTCCTCCTTAGTTTCCTTAGTAAAATGGGGATAATAATAGATGTCGGAAGGATTAAGTTATTATATGTAATGCACTTCTAACAGGGCCTAGCACATGCTAACAGTTCAAGAAAGGCTATTATTATGATGTAATAAACTGAAAGTGAACAATAATGCTTTCTCTTTAGAAATTTTTGGAATCATGTGATGAATGGAAAATGATGTGGAAAGGAAGTAGCAGCTTCTCTTCCACCCCCATCTCTGATATAGACAGGGTGGTTATATATACTGCATATTGTAATGGTTCACATTTTTTTGATCCAAAGAACTTAGAGGTGCTGGCAAGAGAAATTTTTCTTTCATGATGTGAAGGAATTCTTTGCAGTGGCTTATAGAACCTGAATGTGTAAAGTGGAGACAGAAGAAATAAGATCTATTAGTTATATTTTTTCAAGTGTTATAATATTTATTTTGTATAATGAAATTCTACACAATTTGGAAATTAAAAAATAAAGGTAAAATTACTTTTTTCTCAACATCCTGTGAAAACTGACTATTATTGTTTTATGTCTTTTTATCCAGATTGCTACTTCTTTTACACATTTGGGATCATAACTGTAAATATACTATTATATATTGCATTTATCACTTCACTTATTTTGATCAATTTTCTTTTAGGTTAAATATTCTTAGTTAATGTCCTTATGTGATATATTCTAGTTTATATGATGTACTGTTATTTATTTAACCATTCTCCTGTGGGTAGATTTCTAGGTTGTTTTAAATTGTATCTTTTTGGGCCTCCCTGGTGGCAAAGGAGGTTGAATGCAGCACTGTGAAGCTGTCCGCAGCCTCTGCCGTGCCGGTTCAATCCCCACCAGCTTCAGAGATACCCACATGGCACGGCAGACCTCTCCTGTTTTGCCTGCTGCTCCCCTCAGCAGTGTATTTCAGTCAGTCTGCCTGTTCTGTTCCCCACTCTGTCTCTTGTGAATCCTCTCACCCTCCAGCACATCTGGCCTATACCCCAGTTCTTGTATAAATAAATAAATCTTAAAAAATTGTGTCTTTGCGCATAAAATATTGTTTACATCTTTATTTCCTAAAGATAAATCTTTAAAACTAAACTACTAAATGACAGGGTCTGAACACTGTTTTTCAGGCTTTTGGTACCTTTCCATCAACAATATAGAATGGTGCCTGTCTCACTGTTCCTTGCCAAGATTAAGTATTTTAATATTGACATTTTTCCAAAGATAGGCACTATGAGGTACCCTTATTTTAATTTGACACTTCTTTGATTTTTAGCAGGACTGAATCTTTTTTAAATATGTTTATTTCCATTTGTATTTCTTAGCCTATGAATTTTCTATTTTTCTCTTGAGCTACTTTTTCTATATGATTCTAAGTTCTTTTACGCTTTTAATTTTTTTTTTAATTTTTCTTATTTTTTTAACTGAGGTAACATTGGTTTATAGCACTATATGTTTTAAGGGTACAGGTTCATGCCTCTTCAGATGTATGTTACCATATCCCCACCTACCACTAAAGCACCCAGGATCTCTCACCGAAGTCCATTGGACCCACTACCCCCAGTTCTTCTCAGACCCCAGCCCCTAAGTCTCAATTCTATAGTCACATTGCTAAGGTTTGTTTTGCTTAGTTTTTTTTGTTCCATTGTTTTATATTCTGTATTCCAATATGTGTGTCATCAGCTGGTATTTGTCTTTCTCCTTTTGTCTTACTTGCTTAGTATAATCCCCTCCAGTTTCAACCATACTGTCACAAATGGCAAGAGTTCATCTTTTATGTGTGTGTGTGTGAGTGTGTATGTGTGTGTAATTTCCTTGCCTGCATTTGGTATAATAGTAGTATGGGAGTAATAAAATACATTTGGAAGACTTTCTTTTTCATTGTTTTGTAATACTTTGAGAAGAGTAGGTATTAGTTCATCTTTGAATATTTGGTAGGACACTGTAGTGCAACCATCTGGTCCTGGGCTTCTGTTATTTTAGGGGAGACTTGATTACTGTTTCAGTTCCCTTGCTTTCTCAGTTGGAACTGGTCTAGTCAGGTTTTCCTGATTCAATCTTTGAAGGTTGTATGATTCTCAGAATTTTTCAGTTTTGTCTATTTTATCTAATTTAATGGAGTAAAGATGGTTATAGTAGTCTGTATGATCCTCTATATTTTTGAGATATCTGTTGTAACTAATACTTTTTTTGTTTCTTAGTCTATTTATTAGTGTTTTTTCTCTTTTTTTCTCCTTAGTGAGCCTAATTGTAGTTTCATCTATTTTGTTTATCTTTTTAAAGAACCAAGTATTGGTTTCATTGACCTTTTCTACTATATTTTTAATTTCAATTTAATTTATTCCTACTCTAATTTTTTTTTATTGTCTTACTTCCAGTGACTTCTGGGTTCATTTTTTTCTTGTTTTCTGAGAGCCTTAAGATGTAAAATTAGATTATAATTTAATCACTCTTGGTTCTTAACATAAGCCTGTGTTGTTATAAACTTCCCTCTTAGCATTCCATAGGTTCTGATAATTCATGTCTTCATTTTCATTTGTTTCTAGTATTTTTTAAGTTTTCTTTTGATTTCTTAGTTAATCCTGCAGTCATTTACTAGCACGTCATTTGCGTATCTGAGCTTTTTCCTGTTTTCTTTCTGTGGTTGATTTCTAGTTTCATGTCATAGAAGATACTTGATATCATTTCAGTGTCCTGAACTTTAAGGGCCAACACATGTTCTATCCTTGAGAATGTTCCATGTGCACTTGAGAAGAATGTGTACTCAGCTTTTTTGGAGTGGAATGCTTTGTAAATATCCCTTAAGTCATCTGGTTTAATTTCTCATTTAGGGCCTCTGTTTCCTTGTTGATTTTCTTTCTGGTGGATCTGTCCATTCATGGCAATGGGATATTATTTTTTTTTTTAAAGATTTATTTATTTATTTATACAAGCACTGGGTACAGTCAGAGTGCGGGAGGGTGAGAGAATTCACCAGAGCCAGAGTGGGGAACAGAACAGGCAAAGCGATGAAACACACTGCTGAGAGGAGCAGCGGGCATGGCAGGAGAGGTCTGCACGCCATGTGGGACCCTCACCGGCGGCCGGGGTTCGAACCAGCTCTGCAGAGGCTGCAGGCAGCTTTGCAGCCCAGCGCTCAACGGCTGTGTCACCAGGGGACGCCTGGGATATTATTTAAATTTTTGCATCGTTGCTATAAATCTACTCTCAGTCTTTAACATGCCTGTTAATTTTTAATGTATTCAATGAAATTTTTGTTTATGCATTGAAATCTATTGAATCAGTCTGACTTTGGTTAGTTCTGTTGTTTTTAAATGTGACTACTTACAAATACTTCTGATTTTCTTTTTCATGATTTCATTTTTTTTCAGATGTAGTACTTCCATTTTCTTATAATTCATTAGTAAAGTATAATTTTTTCTCAAGATATGTATATTCCCCAATTCATTCACTAAATTATCCATGCATTAAATTTTCATATATATTAAAATTATTTTTGGACTATACTATTGTATTAAATTGATCACATTTTATTTTATTCAATTGATTTGAATGCCAGTTCTTATAATAGCACTATCACTCATTCATTTGGTACAGTTCTTAGTATTCTTATTGGGAACATTTTCCCTCATTTTTTATTCTCAGTAGATGAGCTTAGACACATTTTGAAATAACCAAAAATGTTCATTGGGATTATCATTAGAGGAGCATTAGTAACAACCAAAATAAAGTAACAATGTGAAGTCTTATAATCTTACCTTTTTACTAATATTTGTATTATACTAATATTTATACTAGTTTTTTCTTTATGCTAGTTCTTTATAATAATAGTTCTAGTATATGAATAGTAACAACTAATAATAATACTAGTAGTAATAACTTTATATTAATAGTTCTTTGTACTAACTAGTTTATTATACTAATATTTACTAATATTTAGTAATCTTACCTTTTTACTAATATTTATGGTATGATATATCTTGTAGGTATCCCTCTTTTTGTTAGACAATTGGATTAAGACATAACCTTTATCATGTTAAAAATTATGCATTTCTATTTTTGATTTAGTAAGAGTTTATTTTTCTTTGAACATGGAGATTTTTATATATTTTATTTTTATTTTTTGGGATTGGATGTAGTTTTTATTTTATTTATTTATTTTTAATTGTTTTAATTTTATATATTTTTGCATCTTTTTCATTTTTGCACAATGTATGCATTTTTAATATATTTTTAAATGCAATTATATCCTCTAGTAAGATGATAATACGTATATTTCTTCATTAATGGTACACTAATTGTAAGCTCTTCATGATTAGTGGATAAATCTTTGATACCTTGGTATTTAATTTATTTGCATTTTATTTATACTTTTTCTGTCTATATTCATAGATGTGCTTGGTCTATATGCCATCCATTGACCAAAACATTTCTATTTTAATGTATTTTATGTAGTGAGCTTCCTTTAAAAAATTATTCTAGTAATGTACTCTATTTACAAATTTACTTGTTTCTTCAATTTTCTCTATGCTTTTTTTTCTGTTAATTTTGTCCAGTTTAGTATCATACTAAATTATCACAATGTAATGAATAAGGTAACTTTCTATATTTTTCTGTGTTTTAAATCCTCATTCTAAGAAAGGTTTAAATAATTTATTGGTGTAAAAAAATACAACTCCAGAGCATTATGTGGTAACTGAATATCTTTCACAATTTTTAAACATTTAGATTTTCTTTATATTGGCTGTGTTTTGATCAGTTCTTTGTTTCCAAACAACTTCAAACAAATTGATAACTACATTTCTTATTAAATGAATGATAGCCAGTTTATCTGATTTTTGCATGTTAGTAGGGTAAGCACATGTTCCTCATCTTTTTATCTGCCTCTCAATTATCTTCCTCCTCTCAACCTCAGCTCTATCAATACTTTTTATATTGTTTCCAATTGTCTATATTGATTCTCTGTTCTGTCACCATACTTAAATTTTCTGGGGTTTGTCTACAAGTTGATTCGAAAAAATAAAACCAATAAATAGTTGAATTTGTGTATTATTTGGGATATTACTACTCTCACTGGAGAATGTTTCTGTATATTTCAAATAGTTACTACATTCTTATGCTCAGCTACTTACCCCTATAACAACCTCTCAGTTTTAGAAACTCTCAGTAATATTATGTATTACTGCCAGTTCCACTTTCCCTGGAGACTTCTTGCCTTCTTATTAAACCCAGGTTGTTTCTTTTTTTCTTTTTCTTTTTTTTTATAAAGAAACCCATGTATTTATTTATTTTTTTTTAAAGATTTATTTATTTGTTTATACAAGCAGTGGGTACAGTCAGAAGTGCGGGAGGTTGAGAGAATTCACCAGAGCCAGAGCGGGGAGCAGAGCAGGCAGAAGGACCGAAGCACACTGCTGAGGGGAGCAGCAGGCAGCAGAAGAGGTCTGCGTGCCATGTGGGACCCTCCTCCGGTGGCAGGGGAGCAGCCGGGAATAGAACCAGCGCTGCAGAGGCTGTGGGCAGCTTCGCAACCCAGCGCTCAACCACTGCGCCACCAGGGAGGCCCCCAGGTTGTTTCTTAACTATATCCTTCTGTTTAGTTTTTCTCCGGGGTCATATCTCCTGTCTCCTGAACTTCATATCGTCTTTCTTGGTTTTTCTCAAAGGCTCCCTACATTTTCGGGGGGAGGGAGTTACTTTCAACAGCTTTGTAAGTTACATGCATTTCAACTTTACATATCTCAGGTATCCAAAAGTGTCATTATTGATTTTTGCACTTGATTAATAGCATGACTGGATTTAAGAGCAAAAATTATTTTCTTCCAGAGTTTTGAAGCCTTATTCTCTTGGCTTCCAGAATACAACGTTGCTAAAAATCTGGACCCATGCTAATTTGTGTTCCTTTGAGGGCATATCTTTCTCCCTCTTTCTTAGTGTTTAGTTTCTTTTTTTTTTCCTTAATTCTCCATCTTCTGAAATTTGACCTAGTTGTTGAAGGTACAGATCTTTTCTCATAATGAGATTTTCTTGCTGTATCCTGAGAAATTCCCTGTTACTTTTTCTTCAGTGATATTCTTCCTTTATGTTTTTTTGGGAGATGGTATTAGCCAGATTTTAGACTTTCTGTTTCTATCTATGTGACATTTTTCTAAAATAATCTGGTTCTTTCTAGTTATTCTATATTTTGTGAAAAGATAATACTGTTTGTTTCTGACACTTTTATTTATTTTGTTTTTCAGCAAGTGTTTTTTAATTTCCTAGTTTTTCCTATATTCTTTTTTAATAAACTTGTTTTATATGTGACATGCAATATTGAGACTAATGAGTGTACTTTAAATCAAGTATTTGATCTAATCTTTTTTGTTAATAGATTGCAAAGGGACCTTGCTGTTTGTTTGTGTATCCTTTGTATTGTAGTCTTTTCTCAGAAGTTAGGTGATCCATTGCTGTCCATCATGTTTAAAAATTAGCCAATAGAAAAACCATTTCAGAGGCTAGTTACAAATGGGGAGTTCCAGTCAGTGCTAAAAACGGCAGTGATTTTCCCACTTTACGTTAGAAGACTGTTAAGTCAAATGAAGACTTTGCTCTGAGATGCTGACTTCCATACCAGCTGGCCTAGTCTTTTTTTTTTTTTTTTTGACACTTTTGACTATTTCTTTAGTAAACATCTTAATTCTTTATAACAAGGGGATAACACAAAACTTGGAGAGTTGACTGCTCTATACCAAGTGTCAGTACCTCTATTTTTCTGTCTCACTTTTTATTTTCCATGGTACCTAATATCGCCTACACTGGATCTGGGATAGTGAAATTGGCTCCCTTTTCAGCTACAGCCTTGTATATTTATAGTCTAGCTTATGGCTGCTTCATCAGTCATTGCTCCTCCATCTGGTCTTCATCTTCTAGAAACTTGATGAAATTTCTTGACAACTGATAGTCTTCCTCTCTTTTTCTTCAGTGTTTGACTTTGTAACTTAAAAAAAAAAACAAAAAAACTTTTACTCATTTCAGTGGAAGTTTGAGAACCACGATGAATCTGTTCAAATGACTATGTTTAGGTCACTAGCACATTCTGTAGACATGTTTGTTTATTTTCCCATTTGTTTATTCAAAGCCTATGCTAGTCCTGTCTGCCATGTGCCAAACTGTTTCCAAAGATATTCTTTACCTGAACTGACATAAACCCCTGCCCCATTGAAGTTTCTGTTTGAATAGGGCCATACAAATACAGAATTGTGGAGCTTTCTCTGTAGACAAAATGTCATGGCCACGCTATTATTAAAAGCAGTAAAAGCAGTAAAGTGACTGGGCTCCAAATAGGCATCCTGGGCATATTCTACTCATTTTCTGTCACCATCTTGGAAAGCAGCATTCACCCTGTCAAAGGGTCCAGGTCCTACTTATGCATAGGCACGTTCCACCCCTTATTCCTTTTGTCTAGGACTTTTATTTTATACATATGTCTTCTGGAGATAGTTTATTGTTGAATTTGTTTCTTTCTTTTTTTTTTTTTAAAGATTTAGTTATTTATGCACACAAGAACTGGGGTGCAGAGAGGAGGTGTGGGGGGGTGAGCGGATTCACCAGAGACAGATTGGGGAGCAGAACAGGCAGATCTACTGGAATACACTGCTGAGGGGAGCAGCGGACGAGACTGGAGAGGTCTGCTGTGCCATGTGGATCACCTGCCCGCTAGGGATGGAACTCATGCTGCTGTAGCTGCAAATAGACCCTTGGGCCACCAGGGAGGCCCAAATTTGTTTCTTAAGTCTACCTCAATATTCCTCTTCTGAGGGCGAATTTAAGTTCTCCTTTTTTGGTATTCATTTATCTGTTAATCTTACTTATCACAAATTCCTTTATATCTACATTTTCTAATTTTTACATCTTTATTTCGCTTTCTTTTATTTTTTGTCCTTGGTAATACAGAGTAAATTTATTTTATGTTTTCTTCAGTGACGTGGGCTCTATAATCTTCTTTATGATATTATTAGTGGTTACTGCTAGGTTTTGAAATACTTATTTGAAACAGCATTTTCTCTTGTGTTAAAAATTAAGAATACTCCACCACTGTTTGAATTCTACTTTTGTAATATGAATCATTTACTCATTTTCTACTCCTGACCTACTTCTAAACCTTTGTAAGTATAGAACCCAATGCCATCATCATTTTAGTCTGGCTAAATAACTACCTGGCAAAAGTGAGTGTGGATATTCCTCTTTTATTGTCGTGAACTAATGTGACTTTCTTTGAAGTATAAATCTTGGTAGCATTTTAATATACAAAATGTAAGAACATGGAAATATTTAGGTTTAACTCTATAATTTAAAGATAATTAGAGAACCCTTAAAAGTTAAACACATATCTTATTTTTAACTCTTTGGAAATAAAGTTTAATATCAATAGAAATATGTCAGCATGGTTTTTAGTGTGCTTCTCTACTACGCAGAGTTTATTGTTATATTAGGGTTTGTAAAAATATTCTGAGAAGATGGTCAACATGAAATTTTGGTTTTACACTTTATGCCAAGTGAAGGGGTCTTTAAAAACAAATGGCTGAATTAAAATGGTAGATTTTAAGTAAAAAAAATATATAATGATAATAATAAAGGTAATTTGCATTTCACACACCTCTGAAATACGTTTTGTTCAGTGCTACTGTTCCAGTAAAATTTAAGCTTTTGTCATATCCTGATAAGGGTGAAAGAGTTAAATAATTTTTCCTGCTACCCACTTTTTGTGTATATGTGAGTAGCAGCTCCACTACAGGGAGATGTGTGGAGGTAGAGAAATATCAAACTAAGCTTTTGCTCTCTGTGGATAATAAAAATTACCCACTTTCTCACAGATGTCAAATCTGGCAGATTTCCATGGAAAATTTGGATTGAATGTCAACTACCCAAATTATTTTAGTGTCTGCTGAAGTGTGTGCTTGGCAGGGATTTCAGCAGGAAAATAGGAAGTGGGTTTGAAAACATTAATAATATCTGAATACAACTCTTTAAGCTGATTGTTCCGTCGATGAACCAAAGCATACACTGTCCCTGCAAACTAGAGCCCTCCAAGAAGTCCAGGTGGACACATTGTCAGTGATTCAGATACAGAAGTTGAGAGGAGGACTTATTTAGGAAACAGGATTTGTTATCAAGAGGAGATCTTTTTTGCCTTCTCCTCAAATAGATTGACTCATTCATAACTAAACATAAATATAAATGACACAAATATCATGTAGGCAATGATGAAGGCGATGAAGATACCATGAGGTTTAATCATTATAAGTCATTTTCAGAAAGGTAGATTTGTTCAAAATATTTAGAGGTTTAGTTAGAAGACCTGAGCTCTAGGACTGACATGGATCTTAAAAAGTCTCCTTCGTATCCTATGTTTCTTCATCTGTAAATCAAAGAGGATGCACTGGGTCATCTTCAGGGATACTTGCAGCACATCTTTGATCTGTGTTGATAAGAAAAATTGAGATAACTCAATACTGGATAAATCTTGTTAGTTCGTTTCCCTTGAGAAGAAGCAGCTCCATTGCTTGAGGAAGAAATTAAAACTGCAGTAGATCAAGTTACATGAAATGAGTTCTGAGCAGTTATGTAATATCAAGGGATTAGCATAATCAGCACATAACTTTTAAATTTCTATACATGTCTTTTTTTATTCATCAGAAGACTCATCTTTCCTCTTCTGAATGCTCTGTCATTGTACAAGATATTCATTCAGCAAATATTTACTGAACAGATACTACACTGAATGCTATGCAGTGAACAACACTAAGTGGTGACCCTTTGTGAAGTTTATACTTTAATGGGGAAGACAGATGATAATAAAACCAATATGAACAACTTGCGGAGAGACAGATAGTGATGGATGAGAGAGAGGGAGATGGGGTGTGCAGTGTGTGTAATTGTGCATGTTCACACATTTTAAATAGGGTGTTCAGGGAGGGCTTTGCTGAGAAAGTGAACTTTGAGTTCACACCTGGAAAAGGTGAGGGAGGCAGTCATGCCCATATTGGAGAGGGGAATTTCAAAATAGAGGACACAGCAAGTGTAAAACTCCGAGGCAGAAACATGCAGGAAATTGTTAGAAATAGAACTGCACTGCTTCTTGCTCTCTCTCAGAAATATTTATTATTCACCAACTCAGTGCTGAACATTATTTCTTTCTTATGTTCATCTAGTATAGACAGACAAACATGAAGACAGTACATTAAAAATATGTAGGAATCATGAGAATTTGTGAACTCTCAAGGAGAGGAAGGTCAGTTCTGTATGGGTGGTCAGGAAAGAATTCATAGCATCCTGGAATGCTCTTAATGCTTTATATCTTTGCAAATGCGCCACTTAAGAACTGTTGTATGGCTTTAAATATATAAGAAATGCCATGCATATAATGGAGGCTTTTCCCTCCATTGTTTGGAAGAAAGTAAGACAAACAAAGAAACTGTTTCCTAGGTCATCTCTCTGTGCCAGAACCTGCATCCACGGGGTCTTATTTTGTTCTCACAGGATAATCACTTGGCTCTTCTGCTCCTTTAGAGAAGATGAAATTTAGTCTTTGAGACGTAAAGAGGTTGTTTTCAACTACAGAGTGAATAAATGGTTGAACAGGTTTGAAATTTGGGTCTTTTTCCTGGCTTCCTATCTGCACATCCCCATCTGCTTTCATCCCGGTTATGTTGTCTAATGGGGGGCTCTGAGATCTTATGGCATGAAGGTAAAGGTAGCAGTAGCATGTAGGATTGTAGACTCTCGGGACTGGAGTTGCCTGTAGTAAATTGTCAGCTTTTAAACTTGGAGGCTTGAAAATTCTTCTGACAAGTCTAATGATGACAACTCACTCATGCCATCTTTTTCTGGTGGCATAATCCGCCCTCTTGGTCATCCGTTGCTTTTCTTACTGATTCTTTCTGCTCTCATTTCTTTCTTTCTTTCTTTTTTTAAAAGATTTATTTATTTATTTATGTATACAAGAGCTGGCATAAAACTCTTGATGTGGGGGGTGAGAGGATTCACCAGAGACAGAGTAGGGAACAAAACAGGCAGATTGAAGTACACTGCAGAGGGGAGCAGTGGGTGAGTCAGGAGAGGTCTGCTGCGCCTCGTGGATTGCTCCCTGGCAGGCCGGGAATCAAACACATACTGCAGTGGTTGCGGACAGCTTCATAAGTTGCATCTTAACCCCTTGTGCCACCAGGGAAGCCCTGCTGTCATTTCTTTATGGGACTATCTGAGATGTCTCTGAAATATCATATTTGAGATATGATAAATATGGATTTGCTTGAAAATGAGGTAGACACTTAGTATGTAAAACATTCTATGATGTTTAATTAATACTCTTTATTGTGAGGATTTAGTTTTCAATCTCTTACAAATAATTTTTTAAAACTAAAATGTAATGGAATTATATTTTCTAAGGTAATATTATTATATGACTTCTAAAACTGGGATTATATTGCCTTTTATTAAGGAAATATACTCATTTTAACTATCTGCCTTATATACTTGGTGCCTCAAATGTTTATTAATTGGTGGTTTGTACTTTGAGGAGAAAAGAAGAAATAACATTTGCATTGTGATAGGTGAGGAATATGAAAGGTAGTAACTTGAGGAGTAACTAAAATTTATTGAATTTAGCACCAGGGGCTAGGTGTTGAACTAAGTGTTTTACCTGTATTCATTGAAAGTTCTCAGTAGGTCTGTCTATAAGATAGGGATTATTATGTACATTTTGCACACATAAGTACAGAGAGGTTGGACAACTTGCTTCAAGTATCTAGGTAGTTTGGCTTCACCATTTCGAGCTGTATCTACTATGTTACATATTAATAATTGAAAGTATAGAACTTTCAAATAATGTTTAAAAATCAGGTGGAGATTTATGATACTAATATATGTGGTACAATATTGCAAAAACTTGTTAAAATGAACAAATAACACAACTACTTATAGAATTATTCATCCAGATGTTCCATCCTTGCTTTTAGTTTTGAGTTGGAAAACTAATATAAACAGTGACTTAATGGAGGATTTCAATGTCAAGTAAGAGATTGAGAAAGTTTGACAGAATTCTAATAAGAGACAGAAGTTAGCTTATCTTAAAATCATTGTAACATATTTATCCATCTCTTCTACTAAAGGCAATTTATGGAAGTATTTGAACCTTGATTTTTCAGTCAGAAAAGCAGAGCACTATGAATGTGGTTGGTTTCTTCCCAATCAAAAGAGTGACTGAATTAATAGCATGAATAATGCTTAATTGCTAATTGCTACATTTCAAAAACAACTTCAAGCAAAATGACATTTGAAGGAAAATTTGAAGAAATGTAAGACCCATGTCCAAAATGATGGCTCCCTTTCTACTTCTTAAACTATAGAATCTGAGCAAAGCACTATCCATCCATCTTGATATTCACTAAGTGTTCTCTTTCTTAGTCTTAAGGTTGACATCTTTCCTTTAAAGGTAGAAAACTTCATTAATTTAATTCATGGAAGCAATTTCTTATACATAATAATTGATTGCATTTATTTAATGATTGAGGCATTCTTTACATGTTAATTGAACATTTCCCCTAGTCATTTTTCAATCTTTATAAAATACTATGTCAAGTTATCTTCTAGAGACTTAACAAAGGGGAGTAAGCCACTCTCTTTTAAAAATTTTTACTTTTCTCCTATCTGAAGTATAAATAAACTTTATCTCCCCTTTCCATATACAATTAAAAGCAGAACCAATGGGACACAAGATCTTTTCACCTATCTTGAGTATGTTAAGGGATTGTTTACATTTTCCCCATATTTAAAATGGTAATAAATTATCACAAACTTGATAACAATTAGAGGGGCCATTTTTTTTTCCCGATGAAATTTTATTTTATTTTATTATTTATTTATTTATTTATTTATTTTAAATGTATTTATACAAGCACTGGGTACAGTCAGAAGCACGGGAGGGTGAGAGGATTCACCACCAGAGCCAACGCAGGGAACAGAACAGGCAGATTGACGAAGTACACACTGAGAGGAGCAGCGGGTGGCAGGAGAGGTCTGTGTGCCATCTGGGACCCTCATTGGTGGCCGGGGGTTGAACTGGCGCTGCAGAGGCCGCTGGCAGCTTCACAGCCCAGCGCTCAACTGCTGCGCCACCAGGGGAGACCCTCCTGATGAAATTTTTAAATATAGCAGTGATTATTATTTATTTGGAAATTTCTCTTTAATATATTAATATTTAAAACATCTTATAAAGAGATTGATATCATGATGAAATATGAAAGTACTAACTAAAGAAATAACAAGCATTTATTATTTCCAGGAGCTAGGCATTAGCCCCTGTGTTTTACCTGTACCCATTGAAAGTTTGCAATAGATGTAGCTAAAAGATAGCAGCACTGTTTACAATAGCTAAGCTTTGGAAACAACCCAAATGCCCAAAAATAGATGACTGGATCAAGAAGATGTGGTACATATATACCATGGAATATTACTCAGCATTCAAAAAAGATAAACACATGCAATTTGCAGCAACATGGATGGCGCTGGAAGGGATCATGCTCAGCGAAATAAGCCAGAAAGAAAAAGAAAAATACCAGATGGTCTCACTCATAGCAGGAATCTAGAAAACTTAAATAAGGGACCAGGAAAATGAATAACTATAAGAAAGTGAAAATCAAAATCAACAAAAAACTATGAACCAGAGACACTTTTAGGGTGGCGGGGGCGGGAGGGGAGGGATTGGGGTCAGAATGGGGGGGCTGCAATTGTATGGGGAATATAAAAATAAAATTTATTATTTAAAAAAATAATAAAAGATAGGGATTGTTATGTCCATTTTATTTATGATTTGATTTATGTTTTACCTTAAAGAAATGGTGTATTTAAGTTACAGATAATGTTTTAGAGTATAGATGCTAGAAAATTATTTTGATTTGTGTCTGGTGTTTTGAACCCTACTTCTGTTGCTAACCAGTAATACACCCTTACTTGTTTGTCTCACTCTACAACCTCAGTAAACTATTTAGAGAGTAAATGAAATCCTTTGTATTATGTAAACAAATGCATTGTCTTATTACAATTATATGTGGTTAAAACAGATAAATGAACTGGCTGCCATTATTTCTGAATCTATAGATTTGTATGAGGCTTTGAATATGCGTATATAATAAGCCCTGATGACACTGTATTTGGGTCAGAGACTGTTTTGAGAAACACTGACATGAAACAAAAGCCAACTTGGTAACACAATTGTCACACATGGATTCTGTTTGTATGGGGGTGAGGGCTTGGTCTTGCATTGGGTTGACTCTTTGGAGGTAATGATGAGTAGAAATGATGACAGAGTAGCATTTGGAGATTATGACAGAAACTGTTGTTTTACATGCTGGAGACCACACTCCAGCACACAGATTTCTGAAAGTGGGTTTGGTTTCTTCCTCAACAAAAATTTATTGAGGCAGCATGAAAATTCATTAGCAAGAATTTCTTGTTTTCAGGTACTTTTTCCCCCTTCTTTTGCTTTTAATTTGTTATTAAAAATATAACACAGAAAATGTGAGATGCTTCATTATAATCTCTGTGAGAAACATCAGCATCCCAAGATACCAACATGAGAACTTCAGACTTTTTTACAGGGAAGAAAACTTAGGCCAATGATAAAGAGGCATCTATAATACAGTAGATAATCTATACTAGAGTAGGACACTCATACACATGTACACACATGTATAAGCAATTTGTCTTTTGGAGATGCCATTATTTACATCACCTCCATTCTCAGTACCTCTCATTACAGTAAGCATTGTTGAGTGGCAGTAATGGTTAACACAGAATTCGTTATGTTTAGTTCTTATGCTTTCCACCGGAGGGAATTGGTCTTTTAAACTTGTCATAACTGACATCGAAATATGTCCTTAAGTATTTAAATATACTTTGCTATTAATGATACTATGTGCCAGCTAGTGAGAAATAAACATTGTAGATCTAAGTTAAATTTACCATCAGTGTAATATAGGTCAGGACCTTATTCTTTCAGCTTATAAATGGTACTCCTCAAGGGCCATGATCAAGCATATAACTAATAAACAGTCTTAGAAATTGAATGATGGATTTGATCTCGCTGCTGTTTAGTTGACAGATGGGAATCAAACAGACATAAACTCTGTACTTCCAATTTATTGCTGGGAAGGGAAATTGTGTGCCCAAAATGCCATAAGACAGGTTGTTCTTCCAGCATTTATAGTCTGGTGGGAAGGAGAAAATAAAGGTCCTGTAGTCTTTTAAAAAAGACATTTTTTAGCCATTTTCAACATATTTCTGACTTCCAATTTGGATGAGAATGTGAGTATATCACAGCCAACTTCTAAACCTTTTGAAGTTCATTCACATAATATAACTATTTTCCCCCAAGTTATGTTTTAATTCAAGATAGAAATAAGGGAAAGATTCTTTACCCCACCTACTGCAGGTGCTTAGTAAATGTTCTATTTATAGTAACCCTAAAAATGCTTCTAACAAATGTTAAAATATTTTCAGTAAGTGTATAAATTAGTTCTTCTTATATTCCAGCTAAATGACCCAAATAATTGTTCGATTATGTTGAGTCAACACTGTAAAACTAAGTAGTCACAGTATGGTATGAATATAAAGTAAGCATGTCATATTCATAGACCTGAAATTAACAATATGTATGTGGAGGTATATTTTCCACACTTACTTTATTTTATCCTCTGGCTTTTATGTGGTCTTTAAATACTTTAATGTGAGAAAAATATAAAGATCAACTTTGGGGAAGATACCAATAATATATTTCATGTGTCTCCTTAATTGCAATAATTTCATGTTTAATCTTCAAATTCCATGCAAGTATAATTAATATGAATTTTATCAGTATGATTACCCACTTGAGATTTTTCTGCTCAAATGTAAATTGGATTAGCAATATCTTAAGTACATGGAATTTATTAATGAATAAATTTATTAATTCATAAGCACTGGTTACTCACCTATCATGTTTGAGTTTCAGAACTGAGGTTGAAGACATTTTATTATTTTTTAAATTAATTTTTTTATTTTTTACAACATTGTTCATTTTTAAACAATATTTGCTTACCCCCATCCCCTCAGGTGTAGTCCCCATAGAGTTTCCTTCCCCAGTGCACCCGTGCACCATCACCTCAGTCCACTGTGATCCTCCCTTCTTCCCTCTGATCCCTCTCCCTCCTCCTCCCCTGCAGCATGTCTCTGATTTATAATTGTCCATTTTTGCTTTATTGTGTTTTGTACTGTTATTTTTTTTTTTACACTGATGTCTTGGTTCCCCTCTATTCTTGCTACAAGTGAAACCATCCGATATTTTTCTTTTTCCTTCTGGCTTATTTCACTGAGCATAATTCCTTCTAGTTCCATCCACGTTGCTGCAAATGGCATGAGTTTATCTTTTTTGATTGCTGAAATATATTCCATTGTGTATATATACCACATCTTCTTGATCCAGTCATCTATTTTTGGGCATTTGGGTTGTTTCCAGGTTTTACCTATTGTAAATAGTTCTGCAATAAACATAGGGGTACAGGTGTTCTTTTGAATCAATGTTTTTGTGTCCTTTGGGTAGCCATCCCTAGTAGTGGAATTGCCGGGTCGTATGGTAGCTTCATTTTTAATAGACTGAGGAACCTCCAGACAGCTTTCCATAGTGATTGGACTAGTTTTCACTCCCACCAGCAATGTAGGAGAGTTCCTTTTTCACCACATCTTGCCAACATTTGTTGTTATTTGTTTTTTTTGATATGTGCCACTCTTACTGATGTAAGGTAGTATCTCAGCTTGGTTTTAATTTGCATTTCCCTGATTATAAGAGATGTTGAACATTTTTTTCATATGCCTGTTGGCCATTTGCATTTCCTCTTTGGAGAAATGTCTTTTAAGTTCTTCTGCCCATTTCTTGACTGGATTGTTTATTTTGTTGTTGTTGTTGAGTTATGTAAGTTCTTTGTATATCTTTGTGATCAGTCCCTTATTCGTTGACTGGAGTGCGAAGATTTTTTTCCCAATCAGTGGGGTGTCTCCCTGTTTTGATTAATGTCTCTGTTGCTGTGCAGAGCTTTTCAGTTTGATGTAATCCCAGGTGTTTATCTTTTCCTTGACTATCTTTGGTTTGGGTGATGAATCTTCACAGATGTTATTGCGATGTATGTCTTATAGTGTTTTACCTGTATGTTCTTCTGTATATTTTATGGCTTCAGGTCTTACGTCCAGTTCTTTTAGCCATTTTGAGTTGAATTTTGTGCATGGTGAAAGGTAGTGGTCTAGTTTCATTTTTTTGCTGTGGAGGTCCAGTTTTCCCAGCACCATTTATTGAACAAACTGTCCATGTTCCATTGCATATTCTTTGCTCCTTTGTCAAAGATCAGTTGTCCATATAAGTGTGGCTTTATTTCTGGGCTCTCTATTTGGTTCCATTTGTCTGTGTGTCTGTTTTTGTTCCAGTATCAAACTGTTTTAATTGTTATGGCTTTGTAGTATAGCTTGAAGTTTGGAAGTGTGATACCTCCTTTCTCCTTTGTTTTCATCAGCAGGCCTTTGGCTCTTCATGTTTTTTTGTGGTTCCATCTGAATTTCATCAGTATTTGTTCAATTTCTTTGAAGAATGTTATTGAGATTTATATTGGAATAGTGTTGAATCTGTATATTGCTTTTGGTAGGATGGCCATTTTAATAATGTTAATTCTTCCAATCCATGAGCAGGGGATGTCTTTCCATTTCTTTGTGTCTTCTTCTATTTCTTTTAACAGTGTTTTATGATTTTCTTTGTAAAGGTCTTTCACCTCTTTTGTTAGTTTTATTCCCAAGTATTTGATTTTTTTTTGTTTCAATTATAAAAAGAATAGTTTTCTTGATTTCTTCTTCTTCAGCTTGATTGTTTGCATATAGGAAGGCTACTGATTTTTGAGTGTTGATTTTTGTATCCTGCTAGTTTACTGAACTGGTTGATTATTTTAAGTAGATTTTCTGTGGAATTTTTAGGGTTCTCTATGTATATTATCATCTTGTCTGCAAATAGTGATAGTTTAACTTCTTATTTCCCTATATGAATTCCTTGTATTTCTTTCTCTTGCTTATTGTCCTGGCTAGGACCTCCAGTATTATATTGAAGAGCAGTGGTGAGAGAGGACATCCTTATCTTGTGCCTGATCTTAAAGGAAAGGCCTTCACCTTTTCACCATTGAGAATAATGTTGGCAGTGGGTTTGTCATATATGGCTTTTATCATGTTAAGGTATGTTCCTTCTATCTGAGAATTTCAAGAGCCTTCATTGTAAATGGATATTGGACTTTGTCGAATGTTTTCTCAGCATCTATTGATATGATTATATGGTTTTTATTTTCCTTTTTGTTGATGTGTTGGATTACACTGATTGATTTTCATATGTTGAACCATACTTGTGCCCCTGGGATGAATCCCACGTGATAGTGGTGTATTATCCTTTTGATGCATTGTTGAATTCTGTTGGTAAGGATTTTGTTGAGGATATTTGCGTCAGTGTTCATTGGGAAGATTGGCCTGTAATTTTCTTTTTTTGTGCTGCCTTTGTTTAGTTTTGGTATTAGTGTAATGTTGGCTTCGTAGAACATATTTGATAGTATTCCTTCTTTTTCGATTTTTTGAAGGAGTTTGTGTGGGATAGGCACTAATTCACTGCTGGAGGTTCAAGACATTTTCAATTCATAGAAGAAGCAATTCGCTTTGAAAGGAGTCAGTCAGTCTGACAATTTTGGCTGCTATGTTAACTGCAGCTAATATTCTCACAAAAAAATGTCTGCTAATAAGGGGACAGAGAAAGGAAATTTGAAAAACTTAATACAACACAGATGAAAAACTCACATCCTATAGATGGTGCAGAAAAGAAAATTTAGAATCTAAAGTATGTTGTATCATATTGCTCACTGAAACAAGCTTCATGACTTAATAATGAATTGGTTTAGTTGTACAACTAAAATATGTCCTTATTTGTGCAAGAGGAAATTATGCTAGTATTCTCCAGAGAAAAAGTCAAAACTGAGAGCAAAGACATTAGATAAGACATTGCTCTAAAAAATAAAAATAGGAATTGGGGAAATCTGATGAAGAGCTATCAGTTATTGTGAAATCATCAAAAACATAAAGAGTGAGGTTTGATGAATAAGATCCAAGATTGAATAGTTGAAAATATGACCAATAAGTGAAAAATTAGCAAAGAATGATAACTTCTGCCAAAGCTGATTGTTTGGTAAAATTAGAAGGAAATATTTTATAAAATGAGCCAAATCCTTGACTACTAAGGTAATGATTGTTACACGTTTGGTGCTTTCCTGCAACTTGTATAATTTTCTCAAAATACTTTCTGTTTACTTATGTGCTTATCCTAGAGTTTTATAGCTGATGTGCAAATTGAAGAGAAACCTGTGCCTACCTACAAGAACTTTAGCAGTTCTTATGGGGACTCAACCTGAGGGGGTGAGGGGAAGCAAATATTGTTTAAAAAATTTTTAAAAAAAGAACTTAGTTTAATAGAAATGTAAACAAAGACATACGAGTGATATCTACATACTATATAAGATATTATTCCTCATGTTACCCCACATACCCCAAACAACAACAATTTGACATCCATCTGCAGATAAAAGTGCCTTTGTAGGAGCTATGGGATACAGCACTATATATTAAGAGATCTGAGTAAGTCTTGCTTCCCCATGCATTAGGTAATAGTCACATAGACCTCAGTCTCAGCTGAGATCCTGTAGTTGTTCAGAAACTAGCCTCTTGACCACAGTTCAGGAGCCCTTGGAAGATCTTTCTCATACCATTACCCATGAAAATGGTGCTATTGTGTAAGTTCAGGCTCCTAGAGGAGACATTCCAATGTACAACTGGAGTAAAATATCAGATAGAACACATTGGAGAGGATTCCTGAATCAGTTGTATTTCTATACACTAACAAAGAAATATCTGAATAAGAAATTAAGACATTTACAATATCATTAAAAATAATTAGGAGTTAATTTAACTAAGGAGCTAAAATTTCCTACAGACTGAAAATCATAATTCTTTTATCAAAGAAATTGGAGAAGACACAACTAAATAGAAAGATATTTGTATTGAAGGATCAGAAAAACTAATACTATTAAAATTTCCTTAATACCCATAACCATCTGTAGAGTCAGTGTAATCTCTATCAAAATTCCAATGGTATTTTTCACAGTATTATAAAAAATCTAAAATTCATATGGAACCACAAATTATTCCACATAATCAAAATAACTCTGAGAAAGAATAAAATTAGCAAGTGTCACATTTTCTGAGTTCAAACTATATGACAGGGTCTCCCTAGTGGCCCAAGGGTTAGAGTCTCAGCAGTATCAAGCTGTTGCCAGCCAATCCCTGGCCAGGGAGCTAACCCATACAGTGCAGCAGATCTCTCCTGTCTCACCCCTCAGCAGTGTATTTCAGTAGATCTGCCTGTTTTGCTCCTGACTCTGTCTCTGGTGAATCCTTTCACCCCCTGCACCTCTGGCCCACACCCCAGTTCTTGTATGCATAAATAAAAATAAAAAATGAATAAATCTTCAAACTACATTACAACATTATAGTAATAAAAATAGCATGGTATTGGAACAAAAATAGACACAAATGTGAATAGAACATATTGTTGAGCCCAGAAATAAACCCTTACATGTATGATCAATTAACATTTGACAAGGGATCAAGAATACTTAGTGGTGAAAAGATAGTAAGAGAAAAATGATGTCAAAAAAGTTAAAATAATAATACTCAGAAATATTTGAAAGAAAAAATAGTAGTAAAAGGTGTTGAGAAAACTACATAATCACATTCAAACGGATAAAATTGGATCTCAATCTTACACAACTCACAAAGTTTAACTTACAATGGATTAAGGACTAAATCATAAAACCTGAAAACATAAAAATCTTTGATGAAATCAGGGGGAAAGTTCCTTGAAATTGGTTTTAACAAGAATTTTTTTTTTTTTAACATGACACTAAAAGCACAAGCAACAGAAGCAAAAATCAATAACTGGAATAACATCAAACTAAAAATCTTTGCACAGCATAAAAAACAATCTGCAGAATTAAAAGGCAGCCTACTGATTGAGAGACAGTATTTACCAATCACATATTTGCTGAAAGGTTAGTCTTCAAAATAGATTAAGAAACTCATAGGATTCAGGGCCTCCCCTGGTGGCCCAGCGGTTGAGCACTGGGCTGCGAAGCTGCCTGCAGCCTCTGCAGCGCTGGTTCAATCCCCGGCCGCCAGAGAGGGTCCCACAGGGCACGGCGGGCCTCTCCTGCCACGCCCACTGCTCCCCTCAGCAGTGTATTTCGTCGATCTGCCTGTTCTGTTCCCCGCTTTAGCTCTGGTGAATTCTCTCACCCTCCCGTGCTTCTGACTGTACCCAGTGCTTGTATAAATAATAAATAAATCAATCTTAAAAAAAAAAAAGAAACTCATAGGATTCAAAAATCCAGTGCAACATACAAATTTAATATAAAATCCCTATGGAAGTTTAAATGGTAATCTTCAAAGAAATAGAACAAACATTTCTGATATCATATGGAAACACAAAAGAGCCCAAATATCCAAAGCAACACTCACAAAAAAGAGGAAGAATGGTGGTATCACACTTCTAAACTTCAAAGTATAATGCAAAACTTAAACTGTCAAAACAGTATAGTAATTAAACGAAAACAGAAACACAGTCCAGTGGAATAGAATTGAGAACCCAGAAATAAAACCACACTTACATAGACAGTTACTCTACAACAAAGGGGACAGGAATATACACTGGAGAAAGAAAATCGTCTTCATTAAATGGTTTTGGAAAAACTGGAGAGCCACAAGCAAAAGAATGAAACTAGACCACCATACACAGAAATTAACCAAAATGGATAGAAGTCATGGATGTAAGACCTGAAGCCATAAAATACATAGAAGAAAAAAAAATGGAAAAATACTCCATGACATAGACTTCAGTGATGTCGAATGTTTCTGTGGATTCATCACTAAAAGCAAGAAGAACAATGTAGAATATAAGCAATTGGGACTACATCAAGCAAAAAGCTTCTGTGCCATGTAACAAACTATCATTAAAATGAAGACACCCTCCGAATGGCAGAAATGGAGGAAAAAGGAACTCTTGTACACTATTAGTGGGTATCTAGGCATACCCACCCCCCATGGAAAACTGTGGAGATTTCCCAACATATTAAAAATGTATCTAACATATGATCCAGATATTCCACCCCTAGGTATCTACTGGAAGAATGCAAAGCCACTTATTTGAAGGCATACAGGGATTCTTATACTCAATGTAGCACTATGTACAATTATCAAGCTATGGAAATAACCTAAGTGCCCAAAGAAAAATGAGTGTCTTAGGAAGATATGGTATGTATACCCAATAGAATATTAGTCAGATATTATAAAAGATAAGTTCTTACTTTTGTGGCAACTTGGATGGAACTGGAGAGAGTTATGCTAAACAAGATAAGTTAGAAGGAAAAGGAGAAGGACAAATACCAGATGGTATCACTTGTAAGTGAAATATAGAGTAACCGAACAAAGGGTCAGATAAGCCAAACCAATAACAAATTCTAGAAATCTTACTGTACAATTGAGGCTAGGGGAGGGCAGGGAGAGCAGAATGTGGAGATCCATTGAACTATGGTAGAGGACTTTGGCTGCCTTGGTGATGGGTGTGGTAACATACACATGAAGAGTATGATCCTATACCTCTAAATCACATGTGCTGTTTAATAATGGGCAAAGGACCTGAATGACTATTTTCCAAAGAGGTGTACAAATGTAGTGTAGAAGTATAATAGAAGATAGCTCTCAGCTTTTGAGTTTGGGGAAATAGGTGGCTGATTATTACTAAATAACATAAGGACAGTACTTGGAAACAAAGAAGTAATTTGTAACATTATTGATGGGGGGGTGTTGAGTGCAGTGGTGAGTTGCTAGACATGAGGTGAGACAATGTATCAGTTTGAGGAGGATGCATGAATGTTAATGCTTAAAATTGGTGAAAACCTGACCTTATTTATTGAAGGAAGAGTATACAGAAAACCAAAAGTTGAATATTCAAAGGAGGAGTGAATGAGAAAGAGGAATGGTGACCTCCAGATCCAGACAGGGGTATGAGCCTTGAACCAAAGAGTATCTCCACCTCCAAAATGAGGGAAGATACAAAGGCAGCTGAATGAGAAAACAGTGTCTCAGGTGTGTGACTTTTTTTTATATTTAAATTTTATTTTTATATTCCCCATACAATTACAACCCCCTTATTTTGAGCCCAAGCCCTCCTTTCCCCGCCCCCCACACCCCATAGAGTGTCTCTGATTCATAGTTTGTTAATTTTGATATTTTCTTTCTTATAGTTATTCTTTTTCCTGGTCCCTTATTTAAGTTTTCTAGACTCCTGCTATGAGTGAGACCATCCGGTATTTTTCTTTTTCTTTCTGGCTTATTTCGCTGAGTATGATCCCTTCCAGAGCCATCCATGTTGCTGCAAATTACATGTGTTTATCTTTTTTAAATGCTGAGTAATATTCCATGGTGTATATGTACCACATCTTCTTGATCCAGTCATCTGGATTTTTGGGCATTTGGGTTATGTCCAAAGCTTAGCTATTTTAAAGAGTGCTACTATAAACATAGGGGTGCAGGTGCTCTTTGGAATTGATGTTTCTGTGTCCTTTGGGTAAATACCTAGGAGTGGAATTGCTGGATCATATGGAAGCTCTATGTTTAGTAGGTCAAGAAATCTCTGCACAGTTCTCCATAGTGGTTGGACCAGTTTGCACTCCCACCAACAGTGCAGGAGAGTTGCTTTTTCTCCACAACCTTGCCAACATTTGTTGTTGCTAGTTTTTTTAATATGTGCCATTCTCACTGGTGTTAGATGGTAACTCATTGTAGTTTTGATTTTCATTTCCCTGATTACAAGTGATATTGAGCATTGTTTCATATGTCTGTTGGCCATTTGCATTTCCTCTTCAGAGAAGTTTCTTTTTAGCTCTTCTGCCCATTTTTTGACTGGATTATTTTCTTTGTTGTTGTTGAGTCTCATCAGCTCTTTGCAGATTTTTGTGATCAGTCCTTTATCATTAGTGTTGTGTACAAAAATGTTCTCCCAGTTGGTGGGGTTTCTCTTTGTTTTTGTTATTGTCTCTTTTGCTGTGCAGAAGCTCTTTAATTTGATGTAGTCCCAGCTGTTTATCTTTGCCTTCACTATCACTGCTTTGGGTGATGTGTCTGTAAAGATGTCTTTGATGTGCATATCATGCAGTGTTTCGCCTATATTTCCTTCTAAGTATTTTATGGTTTCAAGTCTTATGTCTAGTTCTTTAATCCATTTTGAGTTGGTTTTTGTGTATGGTGTGAGGTAGTAGTCAAGCTTTGTTATTTTGCATGTAGTGACCCAGTTTTCCCAGCACCATTTATTGAACAAACTTTCTTTGCTCCAATGCATATTCTTTGCTCCTTTGTCAAAGATTACTTGACCATAACTCTGTGGGTTTATTTCTGGATTTTCTATTCAATTCCATTGGTCTGTGTGTCTGTTCTTGTTCCAATACCATGCAGTTTTGATGATTATGGCTTTGTAGTGTAGTTTGAAGTCTGGGAGTGTGATGCCTCCATTCCCTTCTTTTTTTTTTCAGGAGAGCTTTGGCTATTCGGGGTTTTTGGTGGCTCCATATGAATTTCATCAATAATTGTTCTATTTCTTTGAAGAATGACATAGAAATTTTTATTGGAATAGCATTGAATCGGTATATTGCTTTTGGTAGGATGACCATTTTAATAATGTTTATTCCAATCCATGAACAGGGGATATCTTTCCATTTCTTTGTGTCTTCTTCTATTTCTTTTAACAGTGTTTTATAGTTTTCTTTGTATAGGTCCTTTACCTCTTTTGTTAGATTTATTCCCAAGTATTTGATTTTTTTTATTTCAATAATAAAAGGGATGGTTTTCTTGATTTCTTCTTCTTTAGATTTATTGTTTGTGTATAGGAAGGCTACTGATTTTTGTGTGTTGATTTTGTATCCTGCCACTTTACTGAACTGATTGATGAGTTTAATTAGTTTTTCTGTGGAATTTTTGGGGTTCTCTATGTATATTATCATATCATCTGCAAATAGTGATAGTTTGGCTTCTTCTTTTCCTATTTGGATTCCTTGTATGGCTTTCTCTTGTCTTATTGCTCTGGCTAGGACTTCCAGTACTAGATTGAAAAGCAGTGGTGAGAGTGGACATCCTTGTCTTGTTTCAGATCTTAATGGAAATGCTTTCAGCTTTTTGCCATTGAGAATGATACTGGCTGTTGGCTTGTCATAGATGGCCTTTATGATGTTGAGGTATGTTCCTTGTATCCCAAGAATTTCAAGGGCTTTTATCATGAATGGGTGTTGCACTTTGTCGAAAGCTTTCTCGGCATCTATTGATATTATCATATGTTTTTTATATTTCTTTTTGTTGATGTGTTGGATAACGTTGATTGATTTTCGGATGTTGAACCATCCTTGTGTCCCTGGAATGAATGAGTTCTACTTGGTCGTGGTAAATTATCTTATGGATACATTGTTGGATTCTGATAACTAAAATTGTGTTGAGGATTTTTGCATCAGTGTTCATTAGGGAGATTGGCCTGTAGTTTTCTTTTTTTGTGTTGTCCTTGTTCGGTTTTGGTATTAGTGTAATATTGGCTTCATAGAATGTGTTTGGTATTATCCCTTCCTTCTCAATTTTTTGGAAGAGTTTGTGAAGGATAGGCACTAATTCGTTTCTGAACGTTTGGTAGAATTCATTTGTAAATCCATCAGGTCCTGGTCTTTTGTTTTTGGAGAGGTTTTTGATTACCATTTTAATTTCACTGCTTGTAATTGGTCTGTTTAGGTGTTCTATTTCTTCTTTATCTAGCTTTGGGTGATTGTAGAGTTGTAGGAGTTTGTCCATCTCCTCTAGATTGTTGAACTTGTTTCCATATAACTGTTCATAGTAGTTTCTGATTATTCTTTTGATTTCTGCTGTGTCCGTTGTGATTTCTCCTCTTTCATTTATGATCCTGTTTATTTGTGCTTTCTCCCTTTTTTCCTTTGTGAGCCTGGCTAGGGGGTTGTCAATTTTATTGATTTTTTCGAAGAACCAGCTCTTGGTTTCATTGATCTTTTGGATTTTTTAGTTTCGATTTCATTTCCTTTTGCTTTGGTTTTTATTATTTCTTTTCTTCTTCTGGTTTTGGGTTTTTTTTGTTGTTCTTTTTCTAGATCTTTGAGCTTCGAGATTAGGTTGTTTCTTTGAGTTCTTTCTTGTTTCTTGATGTGAGCCTCTATTGCTATATATTTTCCTCTTATTACTGCTTTTGCTGCATCCCATACATTTAGGAAATTGGTGTCCTCCTTGTCATTCAATTCAAAGAATTTTTTTAATTTATTCTTTGATCTCCTCATTAGTCCAGTGGTCTTCCAGTAGTGTGGTTTTCAATCTCCACGAGGTAGGAGATTTCCTTGCCTTCTTTTTATGGTTTATTTCTAGTTTGATGCCTTCATGGTCAGAAAAGATGGTTGGTATTATTTCAATCTTGGTGTATCTTTTGATGTTTGTCTTGTGTCCCAGTATGTGATCGATCCTGGAGAATGATCTGTGTGCACTTGAGAAAAATGTGTACTGGGATTTTTTGGGGTTTAGTGTTCTATAGATGTCTGTTAAGCCCAAGTGCTCCTGGTCCTTATTTTGAGTTTTAGTGTCTTTACTTATTTTTTGTCTTGTTGATCCATCCATTGTTGATAGTGGTGTGTTGAAATCTCCCATTACATATGTGTTTTCTCAGATGTCTGTTTTCAAAGATGATAATAGTTGTCTGATATATTTTGGTGCTCCTTCATTTGGTGAATATATGTTAATGGGTGTTGTTTCTTCTTGAAGTATTGTCCCCTTGATCATAATGTAGTGACCACTGGGGTCTCTTTTTACTTTTTTGAGTTTGAAATCTGTTTTATCTGATATAAGTATAGCTGTTTCTGCTTTCTTTTTTGCTCCATTTGCTTGTAGGATTGTTTTCCATCCTTTAACTTTGAGTCTGTTTTTATCTTTTGTAGCTAAATGTGTTTCCTGGAGACAGCAAAAGGTTGGGTTTTGTTTCTTAATCCAGCCTGCAACTCTGTGTCTTTTTATTGCAGAGTTTAGTCCATTTACATTTAGAGTTAATATTGATATGTTAGCATCTGTATTTGCCATTGTGTTTGTCTTTCCTTTTTTTTTTTAATAACTTTTTTTTTGGCCTTCTTTCATTGTTATTTGTCCCTCTGAGGTTCTGGCTTTAGGACTCCTTGTAGTATTTTTTGGAGTGGGGGGTTAGTCATAATGAAATTCCAGAGTTTCTGTTTGTCTGACTAGGTCCTTATTCTTTCTTCATAGAGGAAGAAGAGCTTTGTAGGATAGTATTCTTGGTTGGTATCTGTTTTCTTGCAGTCCGTTGACTATGTCCCTCCACTCTCTCCTTGCCGGTAGTGTTTCTTCAGAGTAGTCTGATGTCAATCTGATTGGTTTTCCTTTGAATGTTATCTGTTTCTTCCCTCTTGTCAGCTTCATTATTTTTTCCTTGTCTTGGATTCTTGGGAGCTTTACTATTGTGTGTCTTGCTATATTTGTCCTTTCATCATGGAAGTTTGGTGTTCTTCTTGCTTCTTGTATATCAATTTTCAGCTCCTTCTTCATGTTTGGGAAGTTCTCTTCAATTATTTCCTTGAATATTTTCTCTCTTCCTACATCTCTCTCCTCTTCTTCTGGTATTCCTATAACTCTTCTATTTCCTTTCCTCATGGAGTCAGATAGTTCCCAAAGTCTTTCTTCAGTCTTTTTCCTTTGTACTTCTCTTTCCTTTTCTGTTTTGGTTCTTTTTATTTCTGTGTCTTCAAGAGTACTTATTCATTCTTCCATTTCATCTATTCTGCTTTTATTGCTTTTCCCAGAGTTCTTTAGCACCTCCATTAATTCTTTTATCTCCTGCATTTCTTTTACTTCCCTCTTTAGGGACTCAATTTCATTCTTCTGAGTGTTGTTTTCCTTAATGACTTCCATCAATTTTTTCATCACAGCAATTTTAAATTCTTTTTCTGAAAGGCTCAGAAGTTCTTTCAAGTCACTGTAGTTGCAAGCTGGTGGGTGTTTTGTTTTTTTGTTTTGTTTTGTTTTTCTTTTTTGTGGTGTGTCTTTTTTCTGAGGCAGTGCTACTTAGTTTGTAGTTTTTCTTTTCCCTGCTGCCTGTCTTCTAATTTGCCTTATGCATTGGGACACTGTGCCGCTGGTACTGGCTGGCATCTTTTTGGTGTGTTCTTTCGGGAGTTTCAGAAACTGGCATTCCAAATGAGTCAAAAACTGTTATGCCAGAAGTCTAGTGAGGCAGTGGTACTTTGAGTATGTTAATGGTCACTGTCACAGAATCTCTCCTCCTTCTGTGTTTAGTTACAAATGTGCGCCTTGAAATCCCACAGACTTCCCTGGAGGTGGGGCAGCTGGATTGCACTCTGGGTTCCAAATCTCTGGATCATCCTCTGGGCTCTGACTTCCTGCCAGGTGGGACCGGGCTATTGGGTGCCTTCAGCTCACCTCTGACTGCGCAGGGAACCTTCTCCCTCTGGCTATATGGGGAGCCTTCTGCCAGATTCAAGCAGTCTTTAATGAAGAAAGGTCCCTGTTCTAAAATGGCGCTTTGGAGATAGGCACACTCTTCCACGCACCCGGTCTGCCCCGGCCGTGGGTGCCCACTCCCCCTCTTGGTTCGGACTGCTGGCCTAAAGGGGCCTGGCCTGGGCGAACTTCCCAGCTCACCTCTGGCTCCTCTGGGAGCCTTCTGTGGGTTTCAAGCAGTCTTTATTGAAGAAAGGTCCCTATTGTAAAATGGCAATTTGGAGACAGACGCACTCTCCTGTGCGCCCGGTTGGCCCTGGCCACGGGTGCCCGCTCCTTCTCTGGGCTTGGACATCTGGCCAGAAGCGGCCTGGTGTGGGCTAACTTCCCAGCTCATCGCTGGCTCCTCTGGGAGCCTTCTGCTGGTTTCAAGCAGTCTTTATTGAAGAAAGGCGATGCGGGTACACACTCCCCTGCATGCCCAGTCTGTCCCTGCCTTGGGTGCCCGCTCCGCCTCTGGGCTCGGACTGTTGTCCAGAAGGGGCCTGGCCTGGGCGAACTTCCCAGCTCACCTCTGGTTCCTCTGGGAGCCTTCTGCTGGTTTCAAGCAGTCTTTATTGAGGAAAGGTCCCTATTCTAAAATGGCAATTCTGAGATAGGCACACTCTTCCGTGCACCTGGTCTGCCCCCGCAGTGGGTGCCCGCTCCCCCTCTGGGCTTGAACTGCTGGTCAGAAGGGGCCTGGCTTGGGCGAACTTCCCAGGTCACCTCTGACTCCTCTGGGAGCCTTCTGCTGGTTTCAAGCAGTCTTTACTGAAGAAAGGTCTCTATTCTCTGGGGTGTTGGTGATTTTTTTCTGGTCGCTAGGTGGCACCAGAGATCTCTCCTAGTGTCCTTGGGGAGCTGTTTTTTTTTTACCCTGAGGGACAGGGGAACATAGTGGGAGTGGTGGGGAAAGCCTCAACGGTCTTTGGGTGCTGTGTCTGCCTTGTGCCCCACCGTCGTGGGGATCCCACACCCCGGGCCTCAGTTCTGAAGCCCTGAAGTCCTCAGGTCCAGGACGCGTGCTGTAGCCCAGTTCATTGTCCGCAGAAATGGAGCCTTTTGCACCCCGTTCCCATGTCCAGGCGCCTGTTTTCTGATTACTCAGTGAGGGACATTCACCTCAGTGAGAGCCCCCATGCGTCTCCCGCAAGCCTAGGTCACAGGTGCGGGGACCTGGGCAGCCTCAATCAATGTATCCTTTTCAAGCATGCTGCTTTTCTGCACAAGCTTACCGGCTGGCCTGGGGCTGTTTGTAGGTCTCTGGGAGTCTTTGTTTTTCTCTAATGGCTCCTGGAGCCATTCACTCACCTCTGTGGTGAATCCTGCAGGGTTTCCACAGCTCTAGTTCATGGGGTGTGGTGGCTGAAATAGTTCCTTTCCACTCACAGTCCCGCTTGATGCGTAGTTTGTTCTTGTTGGTTGTTTTAGTTTTTTTTTTCTTTCTGTTGGTCGGAGAGTGCCGACTTTGTGGGTGGGGGGAGGTTAGCAGGGTTCTGAGCTTTCCTCCCTTCTAGTCCTCTTTTATGGCAACTTTCTTCTTCGGGTAGTTTGCTGGAGTCAGGTGTGTGACTTTGTAAGGAGGGAGTGTATGCCTGGTGAGTTAGAGGCTGTGTAATAGAGGGGAAAGCATACAGATTGAGGAGGGAGTTATTCTGCAGAATCATCACTGAAGGGAAATGAAAGGCTATTACTATCATTGAAGTCTTACTAGTAGTACCAATTCTCATCGTTTTAGATTTCAACAGCAACACTGGGGTGCAAATGGGTACTGTTAATAATAACCAACATGTTTGGACATTTAGTATGTACCAGTAACTGTTAAATCCTTAATCTTCACAACAAATTCATGAGTACTAGTCTTCTCATTTTACACAAGTATCAAGTGAGGACTTGAGACATAAAAGTAGAGAAGGCAAATTGTCAGCTTCTATTAATAGGTCAAGTCAAATTGGCAGATACTTAAACAAGGTGAAAGTTTTTGTTCAGAATATCTCAAGGTAGTCAGTGTTGAACTAGTATGGCTCTCTATGGTTTCAGGGACACAGGGTCTTCCATGTTATTGTTGTACCATTTCCAAGCCTATCTTACCATCTATTTTGGGTACTGGTGCTCCAGTCCCACTTAAGACATTAAGAAAATCACATGAAATTACTGGAATCTGGAAATATTGATCAGTTTAGGAAAGAGTTGCCAACCCATAATCCCCTAAGTAGGGAAATAAATACCCTGAACTCTCTTCTTCCATCTCCTTATTTTCTGCTAATACCTTCTTTTGGATGAATTTAATAAACAACCATAAGGTAAAGGTTTTTTGGAAGTAGAACTTAATGACCAGTTTCCTTGGATGCAGAACAGGGTAGAGAAGACTAGAGAATGAATCTGGGGAAATAATGGAAGACATACTTCACTAAAGAGGAAAGATCAGAACAAATCAAATGGGAGTGAGACCCAGGACAATAGAAATTCTGGGGAGGGCATTTTCCATAGATTCTATGATGCATTCTAGCAATTGGACCCAAAAAAAATTCTAGCCTAACTTTTGTCAAGTTAATGAAAAACTGATATTTTTAAATAAAAGAAAGCCCAAGAAAAAAAAAAGACATTAAGAAAAATGAAGAGGACAAAAAATACATGCCTCCATGCCTCTTCACTGTCAACCCATGCCTCACTCCCAGAATTGCACACACCACCTTTGCTGACACTCTTAGAACTTTGGTTGCATGGCTATCTTTAACTCCAAAGTAGACAGTAAAATATTTATATTTAGAATACATAAAATTTGGAATAAGGGAGGAGAAAATAGTTGAAGTCATGTACCTTGTTTTATTGATTTAAATTTGGGTCATTTCAGATTATATTGGGTGAAAAGAGAAAAAAATGCATAGTTGATGGTGGTAACAAAGAGCATAGTTAAGTGATGAATTACACCAAAGAAAAGAAGTGATGCCAATAGGTGGTTGATAGGTGGAAGGAAAAGGAGGGTAGGAAAACTTCAATGACTTGAAATCAAAAAGAAGGTGTTTTAAGCAACTCTGAATAAGAAAACTTCATAAATGGTTGCTGAGGTAGAGATTATGGAAAAAGCATGGGTGTAAGAGATATTGGAGCTGGAGTAGCCCCGGCAACAATGGAAAGAATGCTCTCGGTGTTCTGCTGAGAGTAGGTGAAGATACTTAGGTGGTTAACAAATGGAAACAAAGATCTTAAATGACCGGACAAGAATGATTTAATGATGAATATTCCATATGTATCATAATAGTGTTGACAAGGGTTGAGAAAACTTTTTCTTACACTGTTTCTTTCATTTTGGACAAATAATTCTTAATCCTAGTTCAAGGTTGCTATACACAGATGACATTTGTTATGTTCAAAATGGCAAGTTTTCAGAATAAATAATGTTTCAAAAACTGAATCTGAATCTTTTGCTTCATGCAGACCATTTAGATGAAAAAATTCCTAAAATGTGTTACAAATTGCTTTCTTAAGATAATGCACAGAATGTATTTTATGATGAATACTCCTTGTTCAGTACAACTGTCATTATTGTTCTGGAGTGCAAGAAGAGACTTTCAACATTTTCCATTTCTTTCATGATAGAATTTCCTTCCTGATTCATTGAAGTTCTATGATTTTAAAGCAGTGACTCTATCTTGGTTATTTTATCAGTTCATTTGCTCCATGGTTTTCTAGAATTAGAGGTTGTGAGATGTTGACCTCTATGTAAAAGGTTACTGTTATTTGAAAACTTAAACATATAAAAAGCTGTCTCCTTCTTTCATGTTGGCTTAGGAACAGATTATCTCATACTACCACCAGTTTCTTGCCATCAGTCTAGAAGGGGGTTGTACAAATGGAAAAACCCTGTTTTGCTTTTAGAAAAAAAAATAAAAATTAATTGATGTCTATCCTACCTAATAGGAAAGTGGTTAAAGTAAGCCTTTATTTTTAACTTTAAAATGTTAATTACTCTTTAAATACATTTTGAAATGACATGTGTAATTTCAATACAGTTGGCACCGCTCAATTTCATTATTCCCTATACATGCTAAGAGCTATTGACGCTTGTGAATTTTTTTGTGCACTGATTTGTGTTTCTGCAGATTTTCTAGTTTCCTCCTCTTTCCACACCCGAGTCAGAGGGCCAGAATAGGGAATTCCAGTCACTTCTGATGAGTGAGTTGAAAGAGTGCTGATAATTTTGCCAACTGTAAGGGAAATTGGCAATGTTTGAAACAGTGCTGTCGTGGCAGATCATTCCAGTAAATTGTGCCAATGTCACGTCTGTTGTTAAATGTCAGAAAGAGGCACATGAATGTATGCATCCCACTTGGTTAAGTTGCATATGGATGGCAGAGGTGGTGATTTCAGAGACCTTTGGTTCATAGGTGTGACTGGGTGCCAAGACAGACCTCCTCCCCTCACCTCCTCTCCCCAGCCCTGCGCATAGTCCAAACATACAGAAAAAGTCAGGAATAAGACAAACACCAGCTGACTTCACTCCTGTGAATACAAAGAAACAAAACAAAGGAACAGACAAAACCAAACCAAACAAACTCTGGAAATCTAAATGGAGAATTTAGGCTACAAGAGGTGAATGGTGGGTAATGAAGGGTGTGAGGGGGCCAATGGACTGAGTTGTAGGATTATGGGTGCTTTGGTGGTGGGTGTGATGTGGTACATGCATCTGAACCTGTACCCCTAAATCATACACAGTGTTTTAAACCCATGTTACCTTAATGAAATATAATGCAATTTTTTTAAAAAAATAGGAGAAAAAAGATATTCACAGTGAAAAAAGATTGAACTAGTCATTTTTAAATCATCTTGAGAGAGTTCTACTTCCTGGAACTTTCTTCACATGTAAGGACTCCAGTGACTTTTATTCCTTAATTACCAATCAAGAGAACCATGAGTGACACAGGTGACTGTCCCGACGTGGCTGTGCCTGCAGAGGCTACAAAGCTTTCCAGGCAGCTTCACAGTTGTCTGATCCCTGGACCCCAAGTGATGTGAAAGAGAAGCCCGTGGCTGAAGATCCTTAGCTTTGAAGGCAGGTTCAAAAGGAGTCACAGGCCTCCATTTTCTGAAGGCTGAGTTGAGTTAGAGGAACAAGTAGTTGGCACTTTCAATATTTCTTTGTGGGACTTAAAGTTGGAACTTTCATTTGTGCCTAAGGCCCTCAGATTAAAGAGGACCACTTGCTGGGAAGGTACAGCAAGGATGGTCTTTTTCTGAACTAGTTTCTCCTTTGTATTTGAAACTAGAAAAAATTTATCAAGCTTTCTAAATGATTTGCTAAATAACTATTAATAAATAATGTTCCTATATTATTTTTATTTTTATACTCTTTTTTAAAAAAGATTTTCTTTTATGCATACAAGGGCTAGGGTACAGACCAGAGGTGTCAGTGTGAGAAGATTCACCAGAGATAGAGTGGGGAACAGGACAGGCAGATTGACCAAAGTGCACTGCTGAGGGGAGCAGCGGGCGAGTCAGGAAAGGTCTACTACACCATGTGGGTTGCTCCCTGGCCAGCCAGGAATTGAACTTATGCTGCAGAGGTTGTGGACAGCTTCATAGGTTTCGTCTTCAGGGAGTCTCTATTTTTCACTCTTGATTGTGGTAGTGAAAGTCGTGAAAAAAACAGTAAGGGTTTGGGAGGAATCAAGTTGGTTTTGACCTATATATGTATTCATTTGAAACTGAAACAGAGATGTCTTCACACTTTTTTTTATGTAATAATGTGAATTATTCTGAAGTGCAAACAACTCTCAAATATGGTCAATTATAATAGTATTTTATAACAGTTATATTTTGTATAAATATGTAACTTACTATGATGTCCAACCAACCCTCTAATTATGGTAAAGTCATGTTTTCTTAAAACACTCAAGTAATTGAATGCTTCTATATTTTTTGTTATGTTGCTTTTTAAAGTCAATTTTTTAACTTTAATTTTTTAATAAAAAGCATAAAATACATGCAACCTGCAGAAAGTACAAAAATTTGACAAATATATGTAAACAAGAAGAGAAAGAGAAAATAGAAAAACAAAATGCCTTATTTCAATTATTTTGTAGGTTTTTCTCTACAGAGAGTTAGAAATAGAAGTATAACTTAATTGGACCTAGTTAATAAAAGCACAAAAGACAAATTCAAACAAAAGTAAGATCAAGAAAGGAGACAGTGGGGAGGTGAGGACAGAGGGAGTAATGGGACAGAGTAGTACATTGGAGCTTTGGCGCTAGATGAGTGAAGCTACATACCCCAGAATATACTTATGTAAACAAATAATAAATCAATAAAATTTGACTACAAAAGGTAAAATAAAAAACCCTCATCAATGTAACTATATAGGTAAACGTATAAGACAGTATAAATGTAAAATTAATAAATAAAAGGATGATTGGCAAAGTCCCTGTAGAGGTGAAAAGTGAAGTCAAAGCAAGATGGCAGGCAAGGGCCTCCCTGGTGGCACATGGGGTTAAGATGCAGCCTATGAAGCTGTCTGCAGCCACTGCAGCACAAGTTCGATCCCTAACTGTGAAGCTACCCATATGGCATAGCAGACCTCTCTTAACTCGCCTGCTGCTCCCCTCAGCAGTGTATTTCAGTCGATCTGCCTCTTCTGTTTCCCACTCTGACTGTGGTGAATCCTCTCACCACCCCCCATACCTCTGGCCTGTACCCCAGTTCTTATATGCATAAATAAATAAATCTTAAAAAAAAAGATGGCAGGCAAGCAGGTGACTTACTTTATTTGATCTCATTGAGGTTTGCACATTGCTAAAGTGTTCCATTAGTTTTTTTTTTTTTTAATTTTTTTTTTTTTTTTTTTTTTTTTATAGAGGCATGCTTCATTTATTTGTTTGCTGGTTTGTTTGTTTGTTTTGTTTATACATGCACTGGGTACAGTCAGAAGCGCGGGAGGGTGAGAGAATTCACCAGAGCCAGAGCGGGGAGCAGAACAGGCAGAAGGACCGAAGTACACTGCTGAGGGGAGCAGCGGGCGGCAGGAGAGGTCTGCGCGCCATACGGGACCCTCCTCCGGTGGCCGGGGAGCAGCCGGGGATCGAACCGGCCGCGGGCAGCTTCGCAACCCAGCGCTCAACCGCTGCGCCACCGGGGAGGCCCATTCCATTAGTTTTTTAATTATTCCATTGGTTTCTTAATTAGATATATTTATTGAATATTTGTTATGGACAGGAATTATGCTTGACACTGAGAATGCATTGATCAAAAAAAAAAAAAATAAAGAGCTGGAGACAGTAGAAGGAAGAGTTTGTGATGTGCTCCACCACAGTTTCAGGTCCTGAGATTGTAAGCAACACAGAAGTAAACATTTCTGCTTTTATAGCAATAATGGACATAATAAAAGGAAGAGAGAGAGAGAGAGAGAGAGAGAGAGAGAGAGGTCTAGGAATCAGTGCTGGAGACACATGTGGCTGGGGCAGAGGGCAGGAAGGAGTAAAACAGAAGTTGAGGTCAGAACAACTGGAAATCACATCACCTATTCCTTGTAGGTGGGAGGATTCTGACTCTGACTTTGATTCTGAATGAGATGAGAAGGACTCTTAGAGTTTTGGGTATTAGCAACTGACTTATGTTTCAAAAGATCACTGGCCGCTTTGTTAACAACACAGATTTTGGTCAAGGAATGGGACTGTGAATACCAGTTGGGAGTTGGTTGCAATAATCCAGACAGGAGCTCATGGTGGGTTGGTCACAGTGGTAGCAATGGAAGTAGTGAACAGTGATCAAAACCTGGATTTAAGATATTATAAAGTTTCAGTCAACAGGCTTTGTGCCAGGTAAATAATGGGGTGTACAAACAATCACAGATGACTTGAGGATTTTGGGCTGAGTAAAGGGAAGTTGTAACTAGATCCTTTGTTTCAGGCAAATATTTAGCAGGGTATAAAAGTCATATACTATATCCCTGGCACCCCCACAAATAGAATAGGAGATTTATGAAACTCCCTTTTTAAAAATGATTAAAAATTCTAAATGCATTAAATTAAAAGAAACCAGTTGAAAGAAGAAATTATGGGCTTTGGTTTATTTAGTGAAGAAATGGAAAATATCTTATTTTCAACTTGTAACTAATTCCTCTTCCATTCTCCCTGATGGTAGATATATGGGAATTGAATTTAAATCAAAGTGTACAGGATATAAATAACATGTGTAGAAACTTTCTGAGGTTTCTACTAAGTTTTTAATCTCACCTCTTCCTTCTTTAGGCCTTAGAATTGTGTTGCTTCCTTCTTCAAAATGCTCCACAAGTTTCCTGTATTGCTTGCAAAAATAAATCTAAACCTTTGCCTGGGTGAGCAGGTCTTAGAATGCTCTGCTCTGCATATATTTCCACTACATGAGAATTGATTGCATTTATTTGTGCTTCAGTGTTTAGTCTCTGTACCTATATTCAAGTTCCTTATGTCTCTTCCCAATTTTGTCCTCACTCTCTCTCTTTCTTCTTGGTGATGACGTTCACATTTATATTTCCAACCACAATTCTGTTCAATATTTCTACTTGGATATTAAACAGGAATTACATGCTTATGTTTAGAATTGATCTATTCCTCATCTGTGTGTGTGTGTATGTGTGTGTGTGTGTGTATGACATAATTATTCTAGGACCTGAATTGAGGGATTTGATTTGAATGTTAAAGAAAATTTCTTTTTGAGGTGTTAATACTTTCAAGAAAGCTTTTAAATATTTATCATATAAGGTGTATCAAGAAGTGACTGTTTCCACTTGTGGTGTGATATAGTTTCAGAGCAAACCCACAGACAGTTATAAAGAACACATGTCACATTCATATTTTTTTAAATGTGTTTTTTTAATTTATTTTTTTATTTTTTATTTATACAAGCACTGGGTACAGTCAGAAGTGCAGGAGGGTGAGAGAATTCACCAGAGCCAGCACAGGGAGCAGAACAGGCAGAAGGACAGAAGTACACTGCTGAGGGGAGCAGCGGGCAGCAGGAGAGGTCTGCATGCCATGTGGGACCCTCGCCCGGGGCCGGCTGGGGATGGAACCAGTGCTGCAGAGGCTGCCGGCAGCTTCGCAACCCAGTACTCAACCGCCGCGCCACCGGGGAGGCCCTCACATTCATATTTTACAAAGTATTTGATGGACATGATAAGTACATTATCTTTGCTATTGATTGATATTGTTTACCCATGATTTTGTATGTAACCAAGTTACACAACTAGAAATTACTCCTCTCAAATCCTTTTAAGAAAAAGGTAAGATAGAAATAAACTTAACAAATTAAAACTAAGACATGTGAAGCCACTTTTCTAGAAATATGTATGACTTTTAAACATCCTCCCTTGGATATTATGGCAAGGGATCTCTTCATCTTTTAAACACCACCTCCCTAAGCTCTAAAGGTTGAGAGTTGCCGTATATTATTTGCCTTGGTATTTCATATCTAACAATCAGATACAGAAAATGTTGCAGTGGATTAAAAATACCTGTTTTGACAAGCATATCAAAAAGATCATATCATTCCAAATCAAGTACTGGAACCAGTACTGATAGGGCATATTAAGAACTCTTTGTTCCCCAAGTCTCCACTTGTAAATATAGTGTAAGTAAATAATCTTTATCTTGCTCTCTTCCTTTTCCTAATACAGTTACTTAGACTTCCATCTCCATCTTTTCTGTTACCTTCTAACACAGAATTTTAGTTTTACTGTTACATCTTTTATGCTATGCATGTATCAAGAAAAAGGAAAGGGATATTTTTCTGTAGTCTACTCAAGGTTAAATTTTGCCATATTTTTCGTAACTTTTTCATGACTATCAATAACAGGTATTTAGCAGCATTTTTTTCCAAATGTTTAATTGAAAAACAGAAGTTTTTTTTTTCCTGTAGAAAAAGCAGTTAAAATAAGAACTTACCTAGTTTTCATAAAATCAACTTTAAAAGCTAAGGTGTAATTAAGTTGAGGAAAATAGAGAATAACAATAACATAGTTTTTAGCAAGCTGTATTTCTCTGGAAAGTGTTTATAATATTTATTAACATACAGAATTAGTCTTAACCTGCTAGAAAGAAGAGAAAATGCAACACCTTTCAAAGATGCAAATTGACAATTAACAAAACAATAGAATTCTAGGCCTTCCTTTGCCAGAGGTGCAAATTGCTAATCAGGCTCCTCTGAAAAGCTGGTTGTTTCTATTTAAAAGTTATCTTGAGATGAAGGCTCCCCAAGGAAAAAGAAAATAAGAATATGACCATTTTTGTTAAGTAGAACATCCACTCCATAGTGATATTATCATTCTATTGCTCTCTGCAGTTTATATTTGAAAAATCACAGCCAAAAAGAGGGGGGAAGGGTAGGATGTGTGAATTTGATTTCTTTATGTATTTAATAGTGATACTTTCCACAGTGATTACTGATTCTATTCACTCTTCTGGCCTTTACTTTTATTATTTATTTATTTATAAAGATTTGTTTATTTATTTATTTATACAAGAACCAGGGTTCAGGCCAGATGCACGGGAAGGTGAGAGGATTCACCAGAGACAGAGCAGGGATCAGAACAGGCAGACTGACAGAAATACAAAGCTGAGGGGAGCAGTGGGTGAGGCAGGAGAGGTCTACTGTGCCATGCGGAACCCTCGCTGGCCGGCAGGGATCGAACCAGCGCTGCAGAGGCTGTGGACAGCTTCACAGCCCTGAGCTCAACCGCCTACGCCACCAGGGGGGACCCATGGCCTTTACTTTTAAAGTATTAAATAGGATGGAACCTGGATACTTGAAGAATCTAATAATGTTTACCTGTGTCTATGTGGGATTATACTGTGTTATGCAGGTGTATGTGAATTTCTGCCATGGCAGATCAGTGTACATTCAAACACTCCATTTTCCATAGGTAGAGATTTCAGTTTGTCTGGTTTCCTGTTTCATGTGGTTTTATCTGCTCCTTGTAGTATTGACCTGACCCTCCACCTACTTGTGCTTTGCAACTGAAACTCTGTATCAGAGTTGTACTGTTGTTAGGGGGAAAAGGATGTCCTAAAGCTAATTCCATACAGGCTTTGTGGACTCCACCCCCACCCCAGGCCAAAGCCAAAGACACTGGGAACTCCAAATCCCATCACCACCAAAGGGAAGGTGGCTGGGACCTGAGGGTGGGGTTAAGCAGCCAGGTTGATATAAAAGGCGGACACTTGGGCTTTGGGGGACCCCCATTTTGGCTCTCTGCCAGCTCGCAGCGTCCGGCCAGCTCGGAGAGTGACTTTGGGTTTCCAGGTCATCAGATCGGGTAGGACGCATTAAAGACTTTATTTCCCTATTTTCTCCCTGAGTTGTACATTTTCCTTATTTCCTTTTCCCTTGTAAATAAACCTTTTATTAACCTTTTGTGTGTGCCTGTAGTAGAGTATTCATAAGTCCCTTTTAAGTGCGCAGGTGAGGACCCACAGCCAGGAACCTGTTCAATATCAGGGCTGCTCTATAACACTGTGACCTTATATGGTTTTATTTCAACTAATCCCACAGTTGATCTGCATTATTGAGCACCATGTACCTTGCTAGGTGTTGTGAATGCAAAGATGATAGAGACTTTTTCTAATAGTGCTCTACATTCAAAAGAAAATGAGCTTTGGACCTCCCTGGTGGCCTAAGGGTAAGTCTCAGCTCTGTCACCACTATGGCCTGAATTTGATCCCTGGCTAGGGAGCTAACCCACATATGGCACAACAGAACTCTCCTGTCTCACCTGCTGCTCCACTTAGCAGTGTATTTCAGTAGGTTTGCCTGTTCTGCTTCCCACTCTGTCTCTGGTGAATCCTTTTATACCCCGCACCTCTGGCCTACATCCCAGTTCTTCTATGCTAAAAATAAATAACTACTATATTCATTAAAAAATAATTATAATAAAATGAAGGTGAATTACTCTTTAAAAAAGCAAAGAAGTTAGCTTTGAAGTACAAACTTCCCTAGCTCACTTCTTCCCTTTAACAAGCATTTATTGAGATATATCTAACTAGACAGTGGTAAGCAAGAAAGGCACTATCCCACCAGATGCTACTTCCTCCACTTGGCCCATTGATTAGTTAACATTTATTGAGACAGATTCTGTTGTACAGGCATAAGAATGCATGCAAATATATAAAAGGAAAAGAGTACACTCTAGGAATGTCATGTTCTGACTAAATCCCTCAGTTTTTCTATTCTCACTATTTGATAGGAAAACTGATCCCTCCATCAGAGGACTCTGGTGGGAATGATGGGGTGATGATGTGTGTGTGCATTGTTTTTATTTAAAAGCTAAATTGAATTTTCCAGTTCCAGGAAAGTTGTATACCATGAATGCCACAGTTTCAGAAAAGAGGGCAGCTTAAGTCAAAGAAGAGGTTAGTGATATCATGCAATAGATATTTTATTTTATTAGCAATCATCATTTTGACTTGTTCTGTTAGGCTCTGGGGCTCTGTGATGTAAAAATGTGTGCTTTTACCAAGACAAACATTTGTCTTAGAGGCAATTACTAGTGGTGGGAGTGGTGTAGCATCATGGTCCAGTCCTGGGCATGGAGTCAAAAAGAACTGGGTTGAGTCCACAACATACTGGACAATTTCTTCAAACTGCAGTTTCTCCATCTGAAATGGGGATGATGAAATTTGACTCAAAAAACTGGTTGTGTGGATTGCTATAATGGGTGACATAAAGGTAATTTGCAAAGTGTCTGCTGCATGGCCAGCCCTTATAAGAGGACTCTATCATTAGCATTATCAACTTAATTACCAGTTAGAGAGGAGTCTTAACCAACTCCTCAGCATTTGCATCCCAACAAGCACTACAGTGTTATTCTGCCCATGCTTTCCTGAAGTGTGGTTCTCAGATGAGAAATCAAAGTTTAGTCAAAGTTGTTTATTTGTGGTATGGAATTAAACTCAGGTAATACTGGTTCTCAATACAACTGTGATTCTGAACAATACCTCTTATGTATAAATATACCTATATTTGCACATTTGGGAATTATAAAACTCACAATATTATCCTAAAGATTTATTATATGTCACTTTACATTTTCAAAATGAAGCTAGGAGGGCCTCCCTGATGGAGCAGCAGGTCGAGCGCAGTGCTGTGAAGCTGTCCGCAGCCTCTGTAATGCTGGTTCGATTCCTGGCCTGCCAGGGAGATTCCCACATGGCAAGGCAGACCTCTCCTGTCTCGCCTGCTGCTCCCCCCAGCAGTGTACTTCCGTCTTTCTGCCTGTTCTGCTTCCCACTGTGTCTCAGTAAATTCTCTCACCTTCCCATGCCTCTGGCCTGTACCCCAGTATTTGTATAAATAAATAAATCTTTTAAAAAAATGAAGCTAGGAGATAAGAAGAAATGAAATGCAGATTGGTGTTGGTTGGGGGGGGCAGTAATGTGATAGCTGCTGCTTGAGTCTTTGTTATTTATTTATTTGTTTACTCATTCATTTTACTTATTAGATTTGCAGAAAATCACACATGGTCCCACAAGCATATAAGTATAATATCATAATTCAAAATTATTTCAAATAAGTTGTTTTGAAAATTATCTTCCTATGGATAAATATTTGACTATTTTAATAGATCAAATCTTTTGTTTCCTTTGTAAAGATATGTAACTGTTATTTGGCGAACTAAATGTCAGTTTCAGTAATTGTTGATTGACATCCGGAAGCCTGTTGTCTGAAACCCTATATGTAAGGGGTAAAAATGAAGAGCTTCTGAGAATGCAGTTCTCCCAGAAGTCTCACCATTTTGCCAATTGTTGCCATCTTTAATTGGTCCTGGAATCTTTGGGAGCTGAGTGCTGGTCTTTGGCAGAAGATAGAGGATATAAGATTGTCTGGTGGAGGTGATACAGGCTGCCCAGTATCTCCACAGTATTCTCTTCTTTCTTGGAGTCCTTTTCTTACACTGAGTCTTGCAGTTGGCCACAAAAATTGGGCACCTTTCTGACATTTGTTCTCATTAAGAGGAAGGTGTAGGGTAGCTACCATCCCCTGCCCACCTTCTCATCTGGAATCTGTCTTCAAAAGAATGTTTCCCCCCCTTGCTGTCCCCTCTCTGGTTTCAGCTATACTGAAGTTGAAGAGAAGATGGTCAACTCTCTGACCTCTCCCATCCTGAATTTTCCAGAGTATTACCTCTCCAAGCATTCTTTATCTCCTTACTGGTTGCATGTTTCTTCTTGGGCATGATATAGCTCCAAAAAAAACAAGCAAAGCTGAAAAGGTGCTTCTTCTGGTTATAGAGCAAATAAGAGTTGTTCCTTCTGTGTGGCTGACCAAGCACTCTCTGCCCTCCTGATGGGGTAGGATCTTGTTCTCCAAAGCACAGTTTTTGAATGATCCCATGCCACAGTTTAGTGGATGAATCATAGATTAAGGGAGCATTTCCCCTTTGTCCATTTGTGGCCACTTTACTACCAGCATCCTGAAAACACTACACAAGCTTGGAACTGCTGTACCACCTCCATCTTCTTATCTCTATGATCTGATTTGGTAGTGCAGGCATCACCCCATCTGTGCCTGCCTCCCCAGGCTCCTCAGAGGTGAGCAGCAAACGCCAACTTTCCCCACCCTCTCCATCTCCTGCCAAACCCGGATTCCAGCTTCCAGAGAATTTTTGATGGGTGTGGGACTCTGCCTTCAGCAGAGTTTGGTTCTCCTTTTGTGCCTGCCAAAACCTGTTCTGAACAGGCCAGTTCTATACTTTCTGATTCTCGAGTTCCTTGCACAGAAATGATCCCTTTCCAGGAAGAGTTCTGGATTTGTGTTTTGTTTTCCCCATTCTGTATTTTAAAGAATTTGTAGTCTAAGGTGGAGATCTTAAAATCTTTACTTACTCCTCCCTCTCCTGGGTATTTTCCAAAAAATCACAGAAAGATTCATTTCTTCAGCCAAATCTAACAAAACCGCATCCCCTCTCCTTCTACCAGCCATCCTTACTCTGGTGATGGAATTTAAAGCAGAACTCATTTCATCAGAAGCCACTGGTATTTCAGAAATCTCTGGGAACCAAGTGTCCAACAGAATCAGTCACTTTCACACAGCATATTTGGTACAGTTCCAAGAATGGACATCTCCTTCTGTTTCAGTTTTCCGTGTTCAAGGAATCTGAGCAATACCTCAAGAGGTCCCCATGCACACTGTGGATAAACATCAGAGCACAACTTCATGTGTTCAGAGAAATATCACTTCCTTTTCTTCTATTATCTGACATAATTATTGCTATCTTTTTCTTATCATAACATAATTAGCCATAATAGCATAATTATTGACTCCAAGGCCACCATTCTACCAGACTGATGTGGGAAATCTAACATTGGCCATTCTTGGATCTTCTCTTATCCCTTTACTTTGATTGTCAAAAATCTATAGAATTTTCTTCAGTACCAAGTCACAGATTGGGCTGGAAGATGCCCTCATCTTTCTTAAATGCTATTCAATTATCTTTGTAGTAGCAGGACTTGCTGAGGACCTGTTCTAAACTAAGAATGTTGGAATTGAGAGGTAGGAAGTAGATTAACAATGCTGTGGCTAAATTGATTGAAAGGTGGGATTGAAAGAGGATGCATGAGGGGGACTGCTCAGTCACTGTCCAGGGGCACTGAATCAATAATGATGTTGACAAAAAGAAGAAGAAATATGAGAGAAGAACAGAGTTGAGAGGCAAGGTTATAATTAAATAGGGAGAGATGCTATGTTTGCTGAGCCTATTCATCATTACCATGGACACACTGGAAATGCAGGTCTCTAGAGAGATTTGACAGAAATCTGTCAAGCCCCAGTGTCAAGGAGTATGCTCGCCTTCCTGTCCTGTGCTACACTGCTCACTCTTGTGGTAGTCTTTCTACCATGAGTTCTTCTCCTGGCTACTAGACCTGAATTTCTGAACCACAACGCTGCAGATATTCTTCCTGGTCAGCCTCCTCTGTGTCTCCTTCTCTTTGTTTAAATTAGTTCAGTAACATTTTTGAACTGATGACCCTCTCCACTTTAACCCAGTCTTCTGCTTCAGCTTCATTCTCCAGTCTTCCTGTAGCAGCCATCTTGTAGTCTAAAATCAAGACCCTTTTCACTTTCTTCAACAAAGCTGTGTACATTCCTAACTCCATGCTTGTCTTCTTTGGTCCTGCTGTCCCTTTTACATGGATTTCTCTTTACTGCAAAATCTACCTGTCAGACCATTTTCCTTTACTTTTCCCTTTACATTATTTGATTTGTCTGCTTTGAACTCCTGCGTGCCATTTGCCTTTTTAAAGGCATGGTTAAATTCTGACATATGTTTGTCTGGTATATACCATGGATTCATAGAATCTTCATATATCAGGATTGGAAAGGACTTTAGACCTCCATTAATTCAATAATCTCAACATTATGTCTTAAAAGAACATACAATTAAATGACTGCTGCCTTTTTCCAATTTTCCAAGTTAATTGTTCTTGGATTTTCTGACTTTGAAGTGTACTTATTGGGGGTTGTTGGTCCTTTGGATGCTTCCTGCCATGATTCCCACTTCCTGGCATTTTCACCCTGTGTAGTGCAAGTATCATGTCTAATTTCATACCCTCCACCCCATATTCTATGCTAATCTAGTATACCATAGTATTATTATTAATTTTGGTGGTAAGACAAATCAGTCATTTCAAGGAATATAACAAGTTGGATGTGTATAGATTTCACAGCTTTTTGTGAATATTTAAAACATTGCGTCTACAAAATTTGCTTGTGAATTCTGTTTCTCACCCTTCTTTCTCTTTAATTTCTATTTTTATTGTGCTCAATGTCTTTTGGTGGTCTTTCTGTAATAACACTAGGTCTAAAAATATCCTCTTTTGTAAGTCTGGCCTTATGTATGCTCTTTCTGTTGAACCTTCTGGTTCATAATGAATCTTGGTGTACTTTTTGATTGGGTACAATTTTTTGACTGTGAGTTGTTTGTAAAAATTAGGTTTTTTTTTTCCCCAATAATTAATGTGAAGTCAGCGATTTTTTTTCCCCACTCAGAGCACTGTTGCCATCACCTGTCCCTAAATAACGGCTTCTGATATGTCCCATTGTGACACATCAAACCCTGTCCCTAGTTAATCACTCATTTTAGGAGATTGATTCTAGGTAACAGTGATTATAGTCTGTCTTCACTTCAGTGTTAAAGTCCTTGGCAGTTCATCTTCCTCTACCATTTTCTGTGGGCTGCAATTTAAATACCCAGCCACATTAAAACACCAGGAAGACACTTAGCAACACCTCTTTTCTGAGCCTTGCAGGAGTTTTCTTAGTTATATCAATGGCCTGGGACCTTGTAATGTTTAGGAAAAAATATTCAAGTCCCCTATGGCTCATCTAAACTTTTTAGAATCCTCTTTTCCCATGTTTTGTAAGAAAAGAAACAGCACCTTGAAGCTCTGAAAACGTATTCTAATTCCTTACTTACAAAGTCCCTTTAGTACAAATTATAGTGAAATGACTTGTATAAAATTGTTCCACCGGACCTTTGCATAAAGGTTTAGTAGTCCAGAAATCAAGATATTCATGAATAAATGCTAAATTCATATAAGTAATTTTAAATTATGCTAAATACATATACACATATGTATTATTATTTTGTCTTGCTATTATAATCAAAGAATCACTTTTGGAAATACGAGTGAGAGAGAGAGAGAGAGAGAGAGAGAGAGAGAGAGAGAGAGAGAGAGAGAATGGGAATGCATATATACAATACAGAAATGCCTTTAGGGGATATTTTATGACATCTCTGAGTCTACTTGCATCTGGATGGAACCATGCCAAAAAGATGAGAACTTTCCACAAGTTCTATTTTAATCTTTCATTTTTTGACTTAAATAACAAAGAGAAGCTTAGAGAAAAATATTTATTATGCTAAAGTTATTGGGGTTTTATAAAAACCTTATGAATGTGTGTGTGAATATGAATGATATATGTACAGAATTTTTAGTAAAGGTTACTCTTGCTTCTTGTTTTAGTAGAACTGATCCAGTTGATATATATCACCCAAAAATAGTGCTGAGGAAAAACATTTTCAATGTGTTATAATCAGCTTTGATCAGAGTCATTTTATCCCTGATATCTGCATGGCTTAGGGACTACCTGTAGTCAGACAGAAAAATGCAGCTTTTTTCATCTTCTACCTAAAAACCACAAAAATATACATGAGCTCACTCATAACCAAAAAATATAACTTTAGAAATTTAGTGTGTTTTGGTCAGAAGTGTACATTGTTGGAAACTGTAACAAGGGACCAAATAATTTGAAATATTTTTCTTTCTTTGCTTTACAACAATATTTTATTAACTAATTGTTCTAACATTGCTGAATGCGTCCTACAAAGTTACATTTTGGTCCCTGCTTTTGACTTGAATGTAGAAATGTGCAAGGTGCCTTATTTATGCTTAGCATAAGATATACACACTGAAGTGGATGCTTCCACGACACTTACAAGGCATTTGGGGCAACTTTTTAAAGACAGTTGACATGGCATTTCAGTACAAGATGGAACTGGTCTCAGGAAATTAAATTATCTCTAGAGGCAGAATGCTTTTCTTCAATAACTATCATTGCCATTTGAGTGTCAGAATCAAGAGTGACTTCATGCATTCAGTGGGGACAAATGGGGAGGCAGAGGTTTTGTTGGTTTTACATCTCTATGTCTTCCTAGTGCCAGAAAATGACAGTAGTGAGTTCCAGGTGGAGAGCGCTGAGGTGACCTCCTGGTTGGGAGGAATCCAGAGATGCTGGAGTTTTGTTATTTATAAGGCTATGTAGCAGCAGGAGTAGTGGAGGGCTGCTTTGTATATCAAACCATGCTAGGATCCCTTGAAAGATGGAGGTCAGCCTTCTAGATGAACACATTAAATTTCAGTTCATGTTCATATATGTAAAACATATCCAGAGCCAAGATGTTATAAAAGCAAGACATGAAGAAGCCAGGGCCCAATGTCCTCCAGCACTAAATCCTAATGCTGGTTTTCACAACTTGGGGTGACATGTAGACTATTGATTATACAGTGATTCAGGGCTATGTGAATAGGCAACATACTGTTTTTAAGACACAAGTATGAACGTTGAAGAAAGATTATAGATTTGGAAGAACTATTACTGGATGGCTTCCTGGAAGAAGGAAGTTGTGAGGAGAGATTAACAGAAGGAATAAAAGTCTGAGATCCATTATGCTGAGGAGCTTTACCACAATTTCAGTGGTCTGTTTTACTGCTTAGTGAATATTGGTCTTGTTGCAAGCATAATGTCCTATTTGAGTCCAAAATAGCTCACACATCTCTCTTGTGTTTAGTAATAAATTGCCACTAACCATCAGGTAAAAGTTCATTTTACAAGATTCCAGATGGTACATTTAACACCATTTTTAAGGCTTCCTGTAACTAGCTAACGTGTATAGTTAATGCAAAGATATCTAAATTCCAGTATACTTTAATTCTTATATGTAGGGTCTCTCTTCATCTTTCTTTCGTTTTTTTTCCCTTTATGACATGTTTTTAAATTTTTTCTGAACCCAGAAAATTTACCATCAGCAGAATTTCAGTCTCAGAATTTTGTCAACCTTTAAAGAGATGGCATTGAAACTGTTGTAAAAGTTACTTTAAAGTAAGTTTGCAATTGTTGGCAGTAGCAGTGTTTGACTGGGATCTCTGGTATTCCCTAACTTCCAGCATTGAAGCTCATCAAGAAAAAATTGTGCTTCTATTTGTTTCTGTAGGAAAAGCCTCTAGAATTGTATTTACCTTTGAGATTGCCTTGGGAAAATGAAGGGTTTGTTATGCCTTCTTTAGTCTTAGCAAATTAAATATCGCCCAGAAAGCAGGATAAGGAGTCATAAAATCAAATTATGATAAGCATCAAATCAGAGAAGAAAAAAATACTCCACTCATAATAAACCTTTGTTTGATGCAGAGCTTTAGAAGCACTTAGGTGACCTAGTAGGAAATAGTGACATTCACTAGGGATAAATTAGTTTTCTTTTTCTGAAATTAACTTATTAAATGAATTCATATCCGTGAGCCAGTTGGGAAAGCATATCAGGAAAATCAAAAGTGCTGCTACATAAACTGTCAAGTATTTGTTTACTTTGAATTTTTATGGCCACTTTTCTCTGGAAATATGAAGACACTGTGCAGAAAATTTTTACATCTTTTGCACAATAGACAATAAGTTGTAAAATGAGAACTCCTGCCTAGGTAGGTTATAATTTGTAAGGCTTTGTAATATACCCAGATACAAACACTTGCAGTGACAAAGGAAAAATACTTAAAATAGGAAATGCTCAGCAGGTTAGAGACCAAGAATGAGAGACACTTAGTGTAAACCTTCCTTCTTTCAGATTTAGGTCTATTAGTTTTTATATTTATTCTGGTATTTGAAGTTAGGAGTTTAACCTCAAATATGAAACATGCTATAAATTAATGGTCTCATATTATGTAGGAGTTGAAAGTCAAAGCTACTTGGGCAGGCCTTTGAATTATGATTTACCCCAGGACCAGTGGAGGGAGACAACTGGAGATAACAGAAGAGGATAAAGACCCACCAGAAATACAAAAGTTAAAATTGCAACTTTGTGCAAGGTGGTAAGAAGTGGGTGAATTAGAGCACTTTCCCCACTGACTTTTTCTGCAATTTACATGAATAAAGTGCACTTAAATACTAGAAATAAATGTATAGCATGTTGCAACTGCTCTGTAAGGATTGTTAACACAATTGTTACTAGTGCAACCACAGCATACTTGAATATAACTTTTCAATGGCGCTAACGTTTGACTTTATTACTCTCTTCCATGAAATAGCTCACTTGCATGAAATATCTTTACACTTTTTAAAATATTAGGAATATGTATACATTTTAATAGACTTAAAATCAGTAAAAAAAATTGACAATGTTTTAGAAGATTTTTAAAAATCCATTTCCTCTAACTTAAAATTACAATGATCGAAGAAGTTGTCATTTTGAAAATAGGAGTCAGTCTTCTGATGAGGCACATACACCTTGAAGCAAGAGAAGATGTGGAGGGGTTGGTGGTGGTTCATGGCTTTTCATGATAGCTCACATGCATATATTCAAATCTGGCATCCAAAATTCGCACGAAAGTGGGGATTGAAGTAACTTGGCAGTGGTGAATCCTAGCCAAGGAGGAGCTCTGGTGGTCTTAGTAGAAGCACCCATTTCCCCGCCTAGCCATCAGCTGGTATCCACTGCCTTTGTGCAGTTCTGTTCCTTCAAAAATGTTCTCAGCCGTCATGCATGGTGCTAGACCCACAGAGATTGCTTTTCCATGACATAGCAGTTCCCAAAGCACTGGAGATACAGTGAGAACACGAAACATAGTCTGAAAACGAATCACACTTTCTTGGTTGGTTGAGTCATTTGCCTTCTTTAAATGATCCGTTCAATTGTAAAAGCATTTCTGTAAGCTTTAGCACTATTTATAGGAGAGAGTCAGATGCTACATATTTTGGTGAATTGATTTAGCCTATCGGTCACTTGTAGTAATGAATGAAATCCCATTTCTAGATGCCTGTGCTGCTGTCTTGTGCTGCTTTTTAGCTTGCGATATGTAGAGAAAGGAAAGAACAGCTTGTTTTATTGGAAAGAAAAAAAGTTTTTTGAAAATGGGAAACTGCACTACATGAAGCTCAGTGTTGATTACTTTGAACAGAAAGACCCAGTGATTTAAAAACCATAAGTGCTATCCTCTGAAATATACATCATTTTAGATAAGCCTCCTTGGTAATAAGCATCAGTCACTACTCAAGATTTTGACCGAATTATAGGTTGGAGCCACAATTTTAATTACAAGGAAGAAACTTAAGCAAATGAATAAGAAAGGATCTAAACTATATTTTAGTCTCTTCTAAGTTAAACTAAGCCACTTTGCATAACTACCTCTGTGGCGTCTGTGGCTGTTAGATATTTAAAAATCATTAATTCTATTAATTGGCCGTTGGGGTGAGGAGTAGATTAGCGATTCACCGGAGGCCTTGTCGGTTTGTGTTGTGAGTCTATCTGTGTAGGCTCTTGGGTGTGCAGATGTTCACGTGCCAGAAATTCTACTATCTATGAAATAAAAAGATTTAGCAATTTTGAACTCCTTCTTGAGAGCACATTATCTGATGTGCCTTCCGCATGTGACGTGGCAATGCCCTAGTAAGGAGAAGGAATCCAGAGAGCCTGCTGGCTGCATGGGAAAGAGCTTTCCTCTTGCTTTTACTGTCTTGTCTTTGTCGCTGTGACTGTCACAAAGTTGGATTATCTGTTGCCTTTCAGATCTTTAAAAGATATTTTCTGTACTTACTCATGACTTTAACATTTTATGTAAATATTCGGGTCATATATATAACTGACCAATGTGTGGCCAAAAGAGCAAAAGGAGCCTACAGAAACTGGCCTGGACCTGATTGCTGCCGTGCATTGCCGCATCCATTCAGAAATCTCTACTTCTGACCCTGGGCACATAGCTTTGGAGAGGGGCACTGTTGCCTCAATGTAAAGTTGCCATAAATGTGGCACTTTTCAAGTTTATCAGTGAGGGAGTCTCACCACATTGCAATAATGGAGTTGCCTTTTCCATTATTTTGCAACATTGCTACTGAAAATTTCATGAAAAAAATGAAGCAGGTGAATTTTCATGATCACATCTTACATAAAGTAAGCTTTTAGAGGTATTTCTGCTAATTTGAGAAAATGTCATGTCTTGGAGACTCGGATAAACTTTTGTTTGGTCTTCGAGTGAAAGGTGAAGTTTTCCAGTACCATGCTGGGAGATGTTATTTTTCAGATTTAATTTTCCTTTATTCTTTTCATAAGTGGCTCATATTTCTAAGATGAAACATATTCCAAAATAATCACCAAATGAAAGAAGGTTTTCACTTCTTGTTTATTCACAAAATCAATCTGTGTGATGCCACTGAGGTCCAGGACCAATCTAAGGAGAGCATGTTTAACACCCCAAATGAAAAGTATCTTTTAAAGCACAGTATCACTTTCAAGGAGCAAGATATCCTTTAATGAGTGAAAGGATGCACAGCATGGAGTTTATGTTCATATATTCTCCTTCCAGTTTCTTCAGGCTAGATCCACCATGCATGCAGGATGAAAGTATTTGGGGTGTTTGAAATAACCAGTGTCCGCATCATCCCTCACTTATTTCTGTATTGCAAAAAAAAAAAAAAAAAAAAAAAGACTTTGAGTTGAATAGATATGTGTTTTTAAAAAAGATGAAATTGGAGGGAAAACCATTTGTTTGTTGTGGAGCAGAATGCTCAGGCCCTCCGGCAGTAAAGAGAGTGATTGTAAGAAAAAAACTTGCTACTGGGGCCTCCCTGGTGGCACAAGGGGTTAAGACACAGAACCATGAAGCTGTCTGCAGCTTCTGCAGCACAAGTTCGATCCCCGGCCTGCCAGGGAGCAACCTGCATGGTGTAGCAGACCTCTCCTGAGTCGCCAGCTGCTCTCCTCAACAGTGTATTTCAGTGGATCTGCCTCTTCTGCTCTCCACTCTGTCTCTGGTGAATCCTCTCACTCCCTGTATCTCTGGCCTGCACCCCAGCTCTTGTCTGCCTAAATATATAAATCTTAAAAAAATATTGCTACTGGCAATCAAAGAGAGTAAATAGAAATGTGTGTTTGTGAGTAGGTGGATATTGTTCTCTCTCACGTGTTTGTATACATATGCATAATGCATAATGTGTATATTGTATATACGTTCTCTTATTTGTAAGTATGAAAGTATATGTATAAGTGCATATTTATGTATGTATGTATGTAAATGCATGTATGTTATAGATTAACTATATCTGTCATAAACGTTTGCAAGAGATTTATCATTGCTAATGTAAAATCCTGCAAGTTCGAAAATGATTGGCTGTTTCCCAAACTGCATTATACCCATTATACCTCCTGTGGATGTTAAAATCTGACTTGTTTTCTCTAAGAGGAGAGAACACAGAGAACAGTGTGACCAGCCAGTTGTAGCACCAAATGCAGTGCAGCCTTTGTTATACAGGTTACATTTCCCTAATTTGACCTCCTCTGCAGCATCCCTCATCAGATCAGAGCTACTTTGTATGCAAGAAATTCCTTTCTTGGGCCCTCCCTTGTGGTCTAGAGGTTAATTCTCAGGACTAGTATCTCTAAGGCCCTCCACAAAGTCCTGAGTTTGATCTATGGCCAGGGAGCTAACCCACATGGCATAGTAGACTTCTGTCTCACCTGCTGCTCCCCTCAGCTGTGTATTTCAGTAGATCTGCCTGTTCTGCTCTCTGGTAAATCCTTTTATCCTCCTCACCTCTGGCCTATACCCCCGTTCTTCTGTGCGAAAATAAATAAAATCTTTAAAAAATAAAAAGAAGTTCACTTTTTTTCAGGGAGACTCTGTTGTCTTCAGTAAGATGTAGTCATGGACGCAACTTACATCATCCACAGAGAAGAGTTAGGGTGCAATGTTGACTGCTGAGTATTTGGATTGCTCTCTGGGGATTGCTACTTATGAGAGATAGACAGCACCAGAAAAGCTCTGCTTCTCACCCTTCACATACATGAAGGTGCTCACATTTGCTTATGAAATAGCTCCCTTGGACTAAAGAAGCAGAGATGAAAAACCAAAGGCTTTCATTAGATAGTGACATTAGTTACCAAGGCAGAAATCAGGTAGAAAGAGGGAAAATGGAGAAGTAGCTTTTTCCTGGAGCTCTTTCCTTAGGATGACGTTTGAGTGGAAAGAAAACCCCCTGCATTACTGAGAAGACAGCTGTAAAAGGGGGAAGTGACTGGTGAGTGATCGTCTCAGGGCCTGTCTTAGAAGACACCCCAGCACTGCACGTGTGAATATTATTTACATGGAAGTGAACAGATGGATTTGAGCCAATTTGATCAAATTTTGTGGGGTACCCACATCAGAATTCTGTTTAGCGTTTTGAATCTGCAGTTATGGACGCACGTACTTCTAATGCTTTTACAGGAACAACTTCTACGTCTTATGTTTTGTGGACTTGAAGTTGTCCAAATAATGTTAAAAATGACACTTTACTACTTAATGTAGCTGTTTTTATGCTATTGCTGTTTATTGTTATGTTCTGGTGATTTATTCCAGCAGACACACTATAGAACAACTGAAGGAGATAAAGTAGTTTTGATAATTTATGCCATTTGGGGAGAAGACCTCTTTAAAAAAATGCATGAACAGTCCAGTTCTAATAGTAAAGTAGGAAAGTATAATTCAATTTTCAGTAACCTGGATCGATATTACTGTGTCAGCAGGGTGGTAGGCTTACTCCCCTGGGCTTGAAAAAAAAAATTAGAGGCAAAGTGGAAAATCAGTAAAGCGTCACAATCCTGCTAGCACTGACGTTGGTGCGCAAATGCCCTCCTGGGATATTAATGTGCATCTCTAAATTACATCATCCATGAAGTTTCTTTTTCCCCAATTTTCTTTTGTTCATAATTTCCTTTTTGCCACTCAGCAGTCCTGGGTGTGTTCAGACCCTTCTTTCATCTCCGATGGCATGCTCTGGAATATCTGTGTATTATGGTAAAGATTCATTTTGTGTGAGAGATACAGCTCTCGCCTTGTGAATTTGAAAGGATTTGTTATAATGGATGTATAGGGGGCCTAAGTCTCAGCACTATCACCACTGTGGCCTGAGGTTGATCCCTGCCTGGAGAACTAACCCACATACGGTGTAGCAGACCTCTCCTGTCTTGCCTGCTGCTCCCCTTAGCAGTGTATTTCAGTAGATCTACTTGTTCTGCTCCCCACTCTGTCTCTGGTGAATCCTCTCACTCCCTGCCCCTCTGGTCTACACCCCAGTTCTTATATGTATAAATAATTAAATAAATCTTAAAAAATGTAGGTGTGTAGGACCCAATAGTTTATGTTAACTTATTTAATTTATGGTCAGTGTTATGACCTGCTGTTTAAGGTCACAATTTTAAAAGTTATGATGAGAACCAGAGGCACATACACCTTGAAGCAAGAGAAGATGAAATCCATTCCATGACCCTGGCTGAGTCCCAGTAAAATATATCATGTGGACATAGGATTTTGCTGAATTTGTAAGATGGTGAGTTTTACCATTTACTTGTATCCCAACTTATCCTTCATCACTTTTCACCACTAATTTGGGGGATCATGGAAAGGAAAATTGATTTGGGGTGACACTGCGTATAGTTGAGTGGACTGTTGTAGATCATCCACAGTCACACTCTTTTGTGGTTATGTTCTTAAGATCTCTTTCAGATGGGAATGGCTCCTAGGACTCACCCTACTGCTGGTGATTGCAAGTTTTGGGGACATAGGTCACGCCATGTTACGAATACCCGCTATGTCCCTGAAGTTTGTAGACAATGGACAAGCAACTGGATTTAAATGTGTAGACTCAGACTAGTCAGTGGAAAGTTCTTTCAAAATGTATGTCATATCAGAAACTTGATAAAGGTTTTCCCAAATTTGATTCTGTCTGAAAATTTTACATGACCTTGCCAAAACGAAGTTGCAAAGATGAAAGAATCTTTTCTCAACTATCAATCATAAGGAAATTCCACATTGCCATTGGAAAGGTTTAGTGATCTCCCTCTTTGAAGAAGGCATCCCAAATCATAAAAGTTACAAGCCTCACAAAACGTGGACTCTTCTCAACCAGCTCCTTTTGCAAATATTGGATCAATGCTATGTCCATGCTGTACCATCTTTCTGTTGCTTAAAATTGTGGTGAATAAACCATATCCCCAAATATCCTTTCGATGTGGCAAAGCACTTACCACACAGCTATGGATTTGTTTGGATTACTAGAGTATCCAAAGTGTGGTTCTGAGTATTTAAAAAAAAATCCTGGGCCTCCCCGGTGGTGCAGCGGTTGAGTGCTGGGCTGTGAAGCAGCCTGCAGCCTTTGGAGAGCTGGTTCGATCCCCGGCTGCAAGTGAGGGTCCCTTATGGCGCGCAGACTTCTGCCGTGCCCGCTGCTCCCCTCAGCAGTGTGTTTTGTCAGTCTATCTGTTCTGCTCCCCACTCTGTCTCTGGTGAATTCTCTGTCACCTTCCTATAGCTTCTGACTGTACCCAGTGCTTGTATAAATAAATAAATAAATCTTTAAAAAAATTTTTTAAAAAATCCTGAGCAAAGTTTTATTTAGGCACCTTTTGGTGACTTCTCAACTAATTAAACTTCAGATATTGTTTTTCTTGAGAGTCAAATTCTGTTGAATATATCATTTTTTTGTCCTACCCATACTATAATCCCTCAAGTTGATGAGATTGAAAATATTAATACCACTAACTGACCATTGGTTATCAGTTATCTTGGTGCTCTGTCCCCTTTGTTCACGTATGGCTCAGGGAAGAACTGGAAGTTACTGTATTTGAAATGCAAAAAGCTATTGGCACCTTTCCTTTATAGTTCCTCACTTTCACCTGTCACTTTATTTTTTTTTAAAGATTTATTTATTTATGCACACAAGAACTCGGGTACAGACCGGAGGTCTGGGGAGGGGGTGAGAGGATTCTTCAGAGACAGAGTGGGGGGCAAAACAGGCCGACTGACTGAAATACACTGCTGAGGGGAGCAGCAGGTGAGACAGGAGAGGTCTGCTGTGCCATGTGGGTAGCTCCCTGGCCAGCCGGGGATCAAACTGGTTCTGCAGAGGCTGAGGGTAGCTTCACAGTGCTGGCTTAACCCCTTGCACCACCAGGAAGGCCCCGCCTGTCACTTTAGTTGTCAACCTCTTATAGTCCCTGGTTCAGAGAAGATTCTCCCTAAAAGAATGACAGTGGTTATTGTATTTAGCTGTGTTACTGCTGCCTCCACCTTCCATGCTATGAGCAGCTGTAGGGCTTATTCACAGCCTATTTATCTCCATTTCCAGCAACCATCATAGTACCTGCCCTGCACTGCCACTAAGTGCATGTGGTGGCAGTAGTATTATTGTCCTAAAAATCAGTGTCTGAACAAACAGGAATATTGTGGTAATATTTTGCTCTTTTGATAAAAATAGTCTTGGTTACCTCACTTCCCAAGACTTGAGTGTTGTCTACCAAAGCAAACTGAATTTCTATTAAAAGCAATATGAGTATACTCTATCCCTACCTCAGGAAGTATTGCAACTCTACTCACATCTTTTTATTGGCCATGATTTCCTTGTATTTCTTGGTTCTATTTGCTGTCCCTATAAACACACTTTATGTGAAAAAGATGAACATTAACAGATTTATCTACATCTCTTCATTTCTATTCTATAGCAATAGCTCCTTAGAGTAATATCTGAAGTTATAGTCATTTTCTTCATATCAGAGAGTTTCTAACTATGTTAATGGAAGTTTGACTGGTTGCAGAGACATTCGTGAGAACTACCTATGCTGTAACATTTAAACAATTTATTTGATCTCTCTTTAGCTTACCTGCTCATGCCTTTGGAACATCGATGTTGACCTTGTTGGAACTTTGTCTATAATCATGATAAGTCTTTCAATAAAATATAACAGAAAATGACATTTAAATTTCCAAGTGATTTATTAACCCTCTGTATACTTTGTGATGTGCTCGGCCCCTCTTAACAAAGAAATACTTTTATGACACCGTATTCATATGTTATTTCCTTGAATCCCCGATGTCTATGGACTTCATATTTTAATATACTATGAAAGAAGAGTAATCATAACATAAATACTAGATAATACTAACATTGCCTATTGCCTAATAAAAACAAGAGGAATGATCTTTGAGGACAGCGAGATATGATAATAAAAGTTCACCATACATCAAACTGCAGCTCTGTGTTTCAAAGCAGTGATGTGACTTTGACCTTGTATCTGGACTTCTATTTCCTGATGTGTAAACTTGGGGACTTCATGCTCCCTAACTTCTTAATCTGGGATATTCTTAATAATCTTTCTATATTCATCTCAGTCATCCTTTTTTTCTGGGAAGCTACGACTGCCTCCTTGGGGAGGCTGGGTCTTCCCCCTTGCTCCAGTAACTTCGTGTGCATATTCCACAGATGCCCCTCTGCCATTGTGTTCTTTTCCACTCTGGGAGCTTGCCTCCAAGGTTGACTGGTATTGTAGTGTTGAACAAGTTACTTACTTTTGTTATGCCTTTTTTTTTCCTCCAGTGAAATGGGGATATAAGCATGACTGCCTTAGTGTTGCTGTCAGAGTAAACCTCAATAATATTTGTTAAGTTCCTAGCAAAGCACCTGGCATGTAGAAAACACTCAATTCATGTTACTATTATTATTATTTTAATAGCTTTTTGTCAAAATAAACTGAACATTATGTAGTATGATTTTTAAAATATTTTCAGATAATAGAATCAGTGATCATTCTACTGTACTGACTAAGAATTAAAAATAGATACTTTGAAGGCTTTTGGTTTTAGAAATAGGGACAAAATGACCATTTGTGAAAATGACATACCTGGTGATGTCTTTGTGCATTGTTATGAACTATGAAGGGTCTGAGATATTTACCCATTTGGCAAAGTAACATATCAGCCTATCATAGTTTCCGTGTATGCTAGCAGAAGATGCTGGAATCTGTATTAGAGACAAAGGACAGCTTATCACTCACAGCAATAGTAGTGGCCACTTAAGGAACTTGACTCTTTTTTTTTAAAGATTTATTTATTTATGCATACAAGAACTTGAGTACAGGCCAGAGCTGTGGGGGAAATGAGAGGATTCACCAGAGACAGAGTGGGGAACAGAACAGGCAGATTGACTAAAATACACTGCTGAGGGGAGCAGCAGGCAAGTCGGGAGAGGTCTGCTGCATCATGTGGGTCACCTTCCTGGCCAGGGATCAAAGTTGTGCTGCAGTGGCTATGGATAGCATCATAAGCTGCACCTTAACCCCTTATGCCACCAGCGAGGCCCCAGGAACTTGACTCTTCTATAACGGACAGTAAGCCTGCTTAAAGTTTATTACTCTGGACAGTGACCAAATCTTCCCTCTGCTCCAGGAGGCACTGTCTCTGTCTTCCATGGTTTTCACTCTCTAAATCTCCTTGAGAAGTAGTCCTATTGAAAAGCAGTTGTGAATACCTTCACTGGCGAGAACCTGAGACACAAGAGACCCTGAGAGAATGGTCTCTTAATGTGAGACTTTGCATTTCTATTGAGTGGGTTTGTAACTTTCATCATTACAACAAGGATATGTAACAAGGATAGCCCAGAAAAAGGCTAAACCTCTAAGTCCTTAAGTCATTATTTAGGTGCTTCCCTAGCTGAGGACACCAAAGGTTAAAGACTAAGCAAGCCGGATATACCGCAGAGGAGACACCATGTGGCATCTCTATGACTGAAGACTCATTGTCCCAGAATCCTCACTTTTATTAGGCTCCTATTAAGACTGGAGTCTAGTCTAGAGATGGTCCCTTAGTCCCTGTCCGTGGGAAACAGAGTAGAGAACCCTGATTTCAGAGACAGCTTTCCCTGTAAAGAGGATATTATTAATTACCATAATGCCTATTAAAATAATTTAACACATAAGATAACCAAATTCATTTTGAAAGATTGTGCATTTTTGTGAATTTTCTGATATATGCTATACATAAAGGAAAAGTCAAAGGGTACTCTTCTTAACTCCAATAAATTTCCATTTCAAATTATCAAAATGTATGCTTCTGACTTTCCTCATTTGCATCACTTTATTTTCAAGATTCTTATAAGCAAAGTGTTGTAAATACCATGACAAATTATTTTATGATCCATTTATCTCGGTAATGGCGACCTCTGTCACTTGAACCACTGTTCAATGTATTGTCACACAGCAAAGATTAAGGCATAGGGCATTTGTGGAATTAGTGACAACCCAAGAGCTGATAGTCTTATGCCAAAGTGGTCATTAATACCCAGCAAATGGTATATTCTGAAAGCATTATTATGATTATGTAACAAAAATAAGAGACAAAAACAGATGGCTTAAATAAAAATCTAGGGTTTCTCAGCCTCAGAACTGTTTACACGCTGAAACTGTAACTCTTTGTTTTGGGAAATGAGCCTGTCCTCTGCAGGATGTTTAGAGGCATCCCTAATCTCTACCCACTAGAGGAGTGTAGTAATCCCCATCCCCACCCCCAAGTGCCACAATCTAAAACGCCTTCAGACATTGCTCATTGTCCCCCAGGGGAAAGATCCCCCTTTTTTTTGGGAACCACTCTAGTATTCCCAGCTTTAACAGTGGAAACTGTCAGTGATGGAGAAGATAAACTGAGAGGATGGTATGTAATCCGTATGATGTTCACCACTCCAGAATTGAATAGGTGCTTCCATACATTGAGGAATTTCAGAAGAACCTGTCTGCCCAGTCCCTGAGGTACCACCTGGGGTCTGTCACAGGCCATGTGAACATTAAATAAGTCTAGATTGGGGTTCTTACCTTTAATCTGCTGCTTTGTAGTTCTATGATTTGAAGGTCAAGTCATAATTTTTCAGAGGTTTAGGTTTTTTTTAGTAATCTGTTTCTTAAATTCCCTGTCAAACCTGCCTTAGAGAATTGCTGTGAAATCAGATCAGACAGCTTAAGTTAAAATACCTTGAAAAGTCTAAAGGACTCTATTAATTGTTAGGATGATGTGTCACTTATACGTGGAATATAGAGAAACCAAACAAAGTGTCAGCAAAGACAAACTGTAAAACCAGCCCTTGAGATCAGGGAAAACATTATTATAATAAATTAAAAAACAAAATTAACAGGAAATTATAAATCAGAGACATTCTGCAGAGAGAGAAGGATAAAAACAGGGGTGGGATGAACACAAGGGACTATGGTGATGGTACATGGATGAATTGGTGGTGGTAATTTTACGGGAACTACACCTGAGGAGAAAGTATATATTGTACAAAAATGAATACTGATGTAAATTATATATATATTAAAAAAACTTAAAATTTACCATATAATCCCCTTGGTGGTGTGTATCCTAAGGTGACTATACCTGAAAGGGGGGATTCTATACTTACAACTAACAAGGATGTAAACCAACAGTACTTCAATAATAAACAAACACATACACACAAATGGGAAAAAATTATTTTGTTCTAAGAATTTCTTGAATTGTTTGTGCATTCCTTGAAGTACAAGAATCCCAGGGTATCAGAGAAAAGAATTTGACTATCACATCTTTTGAAGATCCCTTTAGCTCTACTTAGCTCACTTTCTGTGATTCTCTTGGATCCATGTGCCAAGTGGCTGTGACAGAAGCTGAAAGTGAAGGAGTAGTAGAAAGCTTGGCTGACAGCAGCAAGGACGTAGCTCTTGGTGTTCAGAAAGTGTAAGAACTTCATTCACTCAGTCTCTGGTATCCAGCTGGTCTAAACTGAGTAACTGAAGATAATAAGAAGAAAATAAAATTATACTGTAAATTTATTAAAAATGAATATTGCTGATTAATATCTGACTTACAATGTTATACGTCTGAACTAAAAGGTACTTAATGCATTTCATTTCATTGCTTTGTCTTTGGCCAAACATGAGTATCCTTTCTCTAATGATACTAAAATCTTTGTAATAATGCAGGATTGCTGAACACTCCCCCTCCTGTAAATTTTTTGTGCTTGCCTTCCTAACCTAGAATTTTTGAAACCATATACCTGAATATTGAGAAATAGAATTTAGTCTCAGATAGGAATGGATCTTAAAGGCTAGACAATCCAATATCCCTGATACTTCAGAAATCCTGTTTTTGGACCTCTGACAGATGAGTCTAGGCTCTGCCTCATCTTCTCCCTCTCCTGGGTAAGATATATATTTAGATGACTTTGCAGATGTGAAAACCGAGGGACAGATAAGTTAAGTGACTGTGTCCAAGAGTAGTCAAGTCAGAAGTAACCCAGTTTCTCTATATCCAAAACCCTTGCTTAACCCTTAATTTATTTGACTTTGTCGATTCAATCTCATTGCTAAACAATTCATGAAAAAAAAGTTATTTTTCATAAGGTACTGAATTTTACCTTTGTGCAACATTGTCATCAAAAAACAAAACTTTTTCTTTTATGTGCAGCATGAGGCTATATATCTACCTAGTCTCTCCTATATATAATCTATACTGTCCAACTGGGGGCCCTTTAAATATCTGATTGTATTAATGATGAGCCCCTGTCCTACTCTTTCATTTAATCTTTCTTCAGGCTGAATATATCTTTTCCCTATTGTATCTGATTTAGTATAGTTGTCATACCCAAGATGTTCCTGCTTGACCTTTTCTGTGTGAGTATTTATCTAGTTCCCTAGGATAGAAGCCACTGCTGGGCTAAGTATTTGACAGTATTTCAAATACCATGTTATTATTTGGCATATAGGTTTTTACCTAATTTTTTTTGGGTGCTCTACAATTGCTACCTGGATTGTCTTTTTTTTTTTTTTTCCCATTTACGATCTCTTTCTTTGCTTGCATTGTAATTGTTGCCAGTACAAATTACAAAGTCTTGTGACCTAACCGTAAAGCAAACCTGTTCATCTAGATATTTTTATAATAAGGTTAAAGTTGTAGTTTGTGGATTTAAGGCCATCATTTCCACAGATCTTTTAAAAAGTTTCCTCACAGATTAAAGTCCAGATTTGGTAAGTATGTCTTCATCTAACTTATGATTACTGCATAATTATTCAAGTGTTTTGGGTAAGATAAAATCATAAATATTATTTATATCTGTTCCCATTAATTATTAAGCACACGTCTGTTTCAGGGAAATTTAATCTATGTGTTTGATTCATAGTACCATAATTTTTCAAAATGTAATTTTGTAAGAGCCATCTAACATCAGTCATTTTTATGGTGTGTGTGTGTATGTATGTGTTTATTCCTAATATCACAAGGTCACGTTTTGTTGTGAATAAATAAATGCCTATGTGTTAAACATGTCTGGTCTAAGACATAAACTTGCTTAACTAGTCTCTGCCATTCACTTTATTTCATGAGAGATTAAGTTACTTCCTTAAAATAGACCATCATGATGGATCCCATGATGTCATACACTGGGGTAGAATTTCCAGGAGCAGTAGTAGTCCTCGGTTGTTGTTCACTTAGCCCATAGACTTAGATAAGTCAATTAAAAAAAAAACACACACACAGGAAATCAGTAAGCTACTGACAAAAGGCATGGAATAAGAATGGATGGTCTGGAACACAAATAAAATATGAATATTATATATAGGCCACTATATTTCAGGCAAGGTAAATATTGAACCAGGATACTGGTCTCCATGATGGTGATAGGGTTCTATATTGTAGTTGGCCTTGACTTGCTTGAAGGAGTCTGTGAATAAAGGGTAAATATGGTTCTACAATTAGGTGGTCAAAAGGCAAGTAAATAAAATAAAATCAGGGTACAAGCACAAAGAAGTAGTTTTGATTATTTTTAAAAAGGTGTATGTAAAACTGGAAAATCATTACAAATTGACTTAATATGTCATGAAAGAACATCTTAGAGTTTCCACCACCTTAATGCTGGGAAGAATGGAAGAGACAAGGTTTCCAGGGCACTGGATGGAAATTGGAACCATGGGGCCTGTCTGGCAGGAGGGAGAGCCAGGTTGATGTCTGACAGACCAGGTAAAGCAAAGAAAGATGGGGAGAAATTCAAGTAACAGAAGGTTGAGGAATGTTGAACTTTGGAGATGGTTGGTTAGGGCTTGTTTTTTTTTTATTTAAATATTTTATTTTATATAAATCTTACATCATTTTTCATCTTTGCACAATGTATGCATTTTCATTTTTGGTTATATTCCCCATACAATTGCACCCCCCCCCACCCTTATTTTGACACTAGTCCTTCCCTCCCCCCCCCCGACCCCCGTAGTGTGTCATTGTGTCTCTGGTTTATAGTTGCTTGTTGACTTTGATTTTACTTTGTATTGATTTGTCTTTTTCCTGGTCTCTTATTTAGGTTTTCTAAATTCCTGCTATGAGTGGTGAGGGCTTGTTTTTATTAGTGTTTCGCTTTTGAACATGTCAATGTGCAGAGTAAAATTTTTTGTTTTAAGTAAATGAAAACAATAGCCTCAGACATGCATTGGCAGGGGCATACACACACATTGGGTGCAAACACACTCACCCATGCAAACTCACATGCACACCATGGCCCCTCTCCACACACCTTACACCGCATTCTCTCGGTATTAGAACTCAAGTAGAAGCCAGCTACAGGGAAACCTGGGGAACTTGGGCCATCCGGTCAGCCCATGTCAGGTGTCAGAGCAGGGGATGAACCAAGAAGGGATCTCAGAGAAAAAGGTTGGCAGATGCTCATCCAGGACACATGAGGGGTGGCTCTCCTGACCTCCACAAAAAGTACTGGCTAGAATGTCCTGCTGCTGCTTCTATGACTTTCACATTCCCCAAAGGCACCTGCTATTTACTTAATTATTTTTTCGTTGATTAAACTTTTTTTTATTTTCTTACATTGCTGTTCATTTTCATACACTATTTGATTTCTCCCCTCAGGCATAGTCCCCATAAATTTCCCACCACACCATCACCCGTGAACCGTCAAACCGTCACCATAGTCCCTTGTGCTCTTCCGTGTTTTGGCCCCTCTCCAACCCTCTCCCCTTCTATATGTCTCAAACCTATGGCCAGCTTGCAAGTTTTGTCATTTTCCTGGTCCCTTGTTGAAAGTCATATGTTTAAAAACAGTGTAAGTGTAACTAAGTCATATAAAATAAAGTATTTTTTCAAATACATTATCTTTTAGTATAGAGGACACAGTATGTTTCCAGATATCTTGCAAATACTCTTTCATCATTTATTTACAATAATACAATTTATTTTACAATATAAAAGTGATGACATTCATTTTCAAAGTGCTATTTCTATTTTTTTAAGATTTTTTATAATACATACAAGAGCTGGAGTGTAGGCCAGAGGGGTGGGGACTGTTCAGAGAATTTACCAGAGACATAACAGGGAGAAGAACAGCCAGATCTATTGACATACACTGCTGACAGGAGCAGCAGGCAAGATAGGATAGGTCTGCTGTGCCATGTGGGTTAGCAACCTGGCCAGGAATTGAATTCATGCCACAGTGGCTGATGATGGCTTGATAGAGCTGAGCCTTCAAACCCTGCGCCACCAGGGAGGCCCCCTTTTTTTTTAACCCTTTGTTCAGTATAGTCCTCCTTTAAGTGACACCATCTGATATTTTTCTTTTTCCTTCTGACTTATTTCACTGAGTATAATCTCTTCTAGTGCCATCCATGTTGTTGTGAATGGCATGAGATTCTTTATTGCTGGATAGTACTCCATTGTGTATCTGTACCACATTTTCTTGATCCAGTCGTCTGTTTTTGGGCAGTTAGGCTGTTTCCATGTCATAGCTATTGTAAACAATTCTGCAGTAAACAATCCTGCAGGACATCTGCTATTTAAACCTAATTTCGTTCCCACAAAAGTCTGGCTGGGCACACACAATGATCCTTTGCTGTTGTGTATTTGACCCTTCCTCTGGCTGTGGAACCCACCTTGAGCCTTTCACACTGAAGTGTCCTTATAATACACTGAGGTTATTCACACTTCCTGTGCACTTCCATTTACATGCATTACATGCATCCTACATAGTGGACTGTACCAGTACTTGCATATTTCAGACCAATTCCACTTCTATTGTAATATTGACGGTTTTTGTTTAAAATTCTTACCTGCATAGAGAGTGAGGAATTGGGTGAGCAGTCATAAGTAAAGCTTTCTCCTGTAATATAGTAATGGTCTTCAGCACATATATTTTGCATTTGCTTGATAATAAGGAAAAAACCATGCTCGGTTTTTATACTTTCAGTTGCAAACACTGATAATTAAGACAACATCTAACGGAATAGCAGTATGTTAGCTATATCCTTATTTGTATAAACATGCAAAACATCACTCCTTACTGCAATCTCTGTTTTGCATCAAGTGGATCCTTTGTTCTCAAATATCTTTAAATCTATAGAAAGTAGAAATAATACTTTTCTAACAGAAACAACTCAATGGTCTCTTCAGCACCATCCTGAATGGTTGTGCAAGCGGCACATTTTCTGAATGGTCTACTCAAAGGTGTGTCTTTCTCTAATTCACATAAATACACTGTATGTAGAAGATGTAGCAATGACCCTGGTGACTCATATTACGGGGGTGGGGGGAAAAGCTTCATGACATTCTTTAAAGAAGTTTGACTTTTAGCATCCCTCTCAGATTCTAAGATCCTGTTTAGAATACCTTGGCTTCAAGTAATATAGACCTACAGGTTGAGTTTAGATTTCCAAGTTTGGCTATTTGCTAATTGGCCAACAATACTTTATCTTAGTACTTTGTCATTAATGTTTGTTAAACTTTTGTGGAATCATAAAAGCTTTAATTATATGAGGATCAAGATTGGGATCACAGGTGTTTTTCTGTTCTTCAGTGTTGACAAGACTATGGTATGTTCTCAAGGTGTGTATAGTGATGCACCTTTGTGCAGATATATGAATATTTGTACATTTTACAGAAGATAAAATATGTTTTAGTTCTCTTTTATTTTTATTCATTTTTTTAAACATCCTTGTTTATTTTTTTCACAACCACTACTAAGTCACCCATAGTCCTCCACCACCATATTCTACTTGCTCTCCTCGTCCACTGTTCTCTGCTCTCCCCTTTCCCTTCTCTCTTGAGTATCTTAGATCTACAGTCTGTTTTCAAGGGTTGGTTTTACAATATGTCTTTGATGATCCTTTATTTGGATTCTCTGTATTCCATACATAAGTGAAACAACCTGGAATTTATCTTTCTCCTTCTGGATCACTTAACATAGACTATCCCCTTCTAGTACTATCCATGGTGCCACAAGTGGTATGAATTTATCTTTTTTGATCACTGAGTAATATACCATTTTGTATATATGCCACATCTATACACATTTTTTTGTTCTTATTTCTTTTTTTTAAGATTTTTTTTAAAGATTTATTTATTTATTTACACAAGCACTGGGTACAGTCAGAAGCACAGGAGGGTGAGAGAATTCACCAGAGCCAGAGCGGGGAGCAGAGAAGGCAGACTGACAAAGTACACTGCTGAGGGGAGCAGCGGGTGGCAGGAGCTGTCTGCCCGCCATGTGGGACCCTCGCCTGGTGGCCAGGGATTGAACTGGTGCTGCAAAGGCTGCGGGCAGCTTCGCAACCCAGCGCTTCAACTGCTGCGCCACCAGGGAGGCCCATGCCACATCTTCTTGATCCAATCATCTGTCCTGTGGCACCTAGGTTTCTCCATGCCTTTTCTATTGTAAATAGTGCTTCGGGCCTCCCCTGGTGGTGCAGCAGTTGGGCGCTGGGCTGTGAAGCTGCCCGCAGCCTCTGCAGTGCTGGCTCAATCCCTGGCTGCCCACGAGTGTCCCACATGGCGCGCAGACCTCTCCTGCCGTACCTGCTGCTCCCCACAGCAGTGTACTTCAGTCCTTCTGCCTGTTCTACTCCCCACTCTGGCTCTGGTGAATTCTCTAGCCCTCCTATGCTTCTGACTGTACCCAGTGCTGGTATAAATAAAAACATAAAAAAATAATAATAAATAGTGCTTCTCTAAACATAGGTGTGAAGGTTTCCCTTTGAATTAGTATTTTTGCATAGATACCTAGAAGTGGAATTGCTGGGCCACATGGTATATATACTTTTAGAAGCTAAAATGTTGTAATAACTTCATTAAAGAAACTTGTCTAAGGCCCAAATTAAAACATGTTAGAGTATAATTTGACTTATTTGGACATTGCCATTTCCAAAGGCAAGACTGTCTATACATTTAAGAAGAGATTGTTCAATCATGTCAAAATGGATGGGTGTTAAGGAGTATTAGTAGTATTACTTAATGGATGTTAAGGTGGTATTGGGAGTAATGGAGCTTGCAGGCACTGAGTATCACTGGGTCAAACCCAGAACTAGCACTGCCTTAGTTTAGTATGAGTTTCTTAACCTTTCTGTACCTCTGTGCTAAGGCATATACCAGCCATGTGACGGGTTCCAGTGTGAAAGACTTAGAAAAGTGTGTGATAGAAAAAATTATCTTATTAGAGTTCTTTTTTGATTAAAAATCCCCAACTTTTTTCGAAGTTATCATGTGTTTTCATGTTCAGTTAGTAGCACTTTTTTCCTATACTTTATTCTACCTGTTGCCTCTTCCTTTTTCTGTCCATGGGCCCTGATACTATCCTTGAATTATTCTGACTTAAGGAGTTTGGTGTCTAAACATCTGGGCATGGAGGTATTTTGTGATATGTTTTTATTCCTTATTTGTATATTCCTCATTTACTCCTTATACTTATATTACTTACTTTATTACTTACTTTATTACTTATATTACTTATAATACTTTATTACTTACTTTACTTATATTACTTACTCATATTCCCCATTTACATGTTCCTGAAAGTACCATACTTGCCGATCATGTATAATCTCTTTGTTTGAGGAAGATGACATCCAAAAACAGCAAATGGTGAAGAGCCTTGTGGTTGGGATTTGGCTATGTATCTCCATAGCTCCTCCCAGATTGAAAATTCTTTGATTCTCTGAAATTGGAAACTAGACATTTGAAAAGGTGGTGCATTTGAAGCCAATTTTCCCTTTAACTCTCTCCTCTTCGGGGGTTGTGTGTGTGTGTGTGTGTGTGTGTGTTTACTGAACATGTGTATATTTTCCACTTCCCCATCTGGCATCTGCTTTAGCACCAGCCCAGCTAGCTGCTCTGTGTCAAGAGTACTTTAGCCTTTTCATTATGAACAAGAAAGAACTGAAATAATATAAAAAAGAAAATCCTTCCACCATCTCCCTCCCCACCTCACTTTTTGTTTTGTTGTTTCTAAGCAAGTTTCTTGCCATTTACCTTTGCATTTGCATTGCTTATTGATTGGCAATTTTAAAATTGTTTATTGTGCTCTTTTGTTTCACTGTTCAAGAGCTAAAACAAAAGCTACCAGGCCCTGCGAGGTACACATTTGCATGCGGTGAGCGTTGCCCAAGGAAAAAGTAATTGCTAATGCATATTTATGTGGCACAAATTTGCCATTTGTTTATGCATAAAATTATCAATAGTGCAGGGCGGCCCAGCCGTAGAAAATGGTGACCTTTTTAGCTTAATAAATAGAAATCAGCTGTTATTGTGAAGAGATCAGCCATTTATTCTGTGTTGAGGGACATTGCCGGGAAAATGCAGATTGAGGCTGGCAATATCATTAAATGGAAGGCCAGTGACCCTTTTGGTAGAGTCTATTATACTTTATCTAATAGGGGATAAATGACTCTGGTTGGCAAATGGAATAAAGAACAACAGTTTTTCTTTCTTTCTTTCTTTTGTAATTTTATGACTATGAGGATTTTAAGCCAGTAAAACTGAACAGGAAATCTCATGCTGACCTGTTGCTAGAATTTTCTGAAAACTTATCTGTTTTAAAGTTGCTTTTCCTATTCATTATCCTCTGACTATTTCAGTTATTACTCACTGAAACCCAAAGTAAATCGAATGATATTTTTCCAGGAAAATAGTTCTTTGAGTTTTTAGCTTTCTTTCCCCCTTCCCTTTTTTTTTTTTTTTTTTTTGTATTTTGTTTTTTGACATGCTTTTATTTGCAATGCAGGCCTCTTTTTTACATTTTAACAAGGTTGCTCTATATTGCATATCTTAAAAATAGAACAGGTAGAAGATATTCTCAAAAAAAAAAAGTTTACAATGTTTCTAAACTATACTTTTTGAAACAAGCATAATACTTTCTAGGTGGTAGGATTGGTTCTGAAGTGTGTGGGTCATTTGAATCGAAGAATCTTCTGTATATATAAAGCCTTCTAATCAGCCTATCTTATTAATATGTGAAAGCCCACCAGGCAGTCACTGTATGATTTGGTTGTTGCCCTGCTGTCTATGAGAGACGGAAAGCTCTTATTCTCTGCAGAGCTCACCAGGGACTATGGTTTCAGTGTGATTTAACCTGACACTACCTTTATTTGGCTAGTCTCTCGGTAGTATGTTAGTAAGTACTTCTGACCTTTAGGTTTTCTTATCTGTCTTTTTCAACCATTGTAGCATTCACTATTAAATGGAAGTAGTCCTCAATTTTTAGGTATTAATGTGTTATATGCAATGTGCTCAGAATGTTATGTTAGTTATGAAGCAAGATAATGAAATAGAGACCTGCACACTCATCCACCTCAGGACATGGTGAGCCTCTTTGAAGCCACCGACATGCTTTTCCCTGGTTGTGATTCTTCACATGAATGTGCCACACCAGGTTTCAAGTTTCTGCAGTCATAGCTTTGCAGTCACCCATCTTTCCCTCCTGCTGCCCTTTAGCACAACAATGCATTCAGCAGCATGTCACCAGAGTGACTGAGTAACCTTTTACTGGCAGAAATGGGTCTGTGGTTCCTTTTTTAAAGCAGAGGGTGTAAATAGGATTCAGACAGTAGGGTACATTAGTCCATAAAATGAATATATTTTTTATGTCATTTATAAGGTATTGATTTTAGGTCCATTAGATTCACAGTCCCTGGTGAGAGAAAAAAACAATGATTTAATGGGGAGGTTGGAATTCCAGAAGGAAGAGCAGTGGTGATTAACCCCTTCTTCCTCAGCTCCTGGCCTGATCCCTGTTATACAATATCTTCAAGGGACTGAGAAGAGGCCCCTGGGGGAAAGGAACAGTATATCATCTGCTTCCTGCAGTTTACAAGGGCTCACAAAACTGATTTTAGCTCCTTCACTACCCTGTCTCAGAATGGTTTAAAACAGCTATCTCTAGGTTGATAAGTGTTGCCAGAATTATTTTTGTAAGGTAGCTCTGAAGTCAATTAATGCATTTTATTTTTCTAAAACCTTATTTCATTGTTTAAAGAGATTGTATGATATTAAAAAATCAAGTTAGAATTTTTCTTGGTATTTTTTTTTTCCTAAGACAGGAAATTTCACCATGGTGTCATGCAAGTGACAGTATTTCTTGGGGAAATTTTCAGTGATATTAGTTCAAATGACCATCATGGTAATTTTTAAAGTAGGGTGTTGTGATTTCCTGTTGCATAAATACAGAGAAAATTATTGGCTTACACAAGCCTCTTTATCAATAAGAAGACCACTAAAATATTATTTCACTTCTATGTAATTAAATTCAGATACTGAGCACGCATGGTAATTCTAATCAGTTTCATCCACTTAATGTCACTACCACCTAAAAGGAGTTTTCCCTTAGTCTGATTTGGCAGTTACATCTCCATTCTTACATTTGATAAAATCCACTTACAATATATATAGAAAATTTGTTTAAATTCCAATTAACTCTCTAATCTTCTAATTTAGTGATAGATATGGTTGAAGAAAAATATTCAAGCTGAAACCTGATTATCTCAAAACTTAATCTGATGGAAAGATCATGGTATCAACAATCATTTTTAGAATTTCATATTTTGTTTTTCGAGTTTTCTGACAAAAATGTAAAAATACAGGCTCCCTCTTGTGGGTAGAATTACCACCTGTGTATTTCTGTGTTGCCCAAAATAGAATGTGGCAACATTTTTCTGTTTCGTTTTTAAGTAGATTTTATAGTGAAGTCTCTTTATATTTGGTCAGATGTGACATTTCACTCAACTTTAAAAAAGTAGAGTTGGAGGCCTCCCTGGTGGCACAAGGAGTTAAGACACAACCTATGAAGCATCTGCAGCCTCTGCAGCATGAGTTCCATCCCTCCGCTGACCAGGGAGCTACCCACATGGCGCAGCAGACCTCTCCTGACTTGCCTGCTGCTCCCCTCAACAGTGTATTTTGGTCAATCTGATTGTTCTGTTCCCCACTCTGTCTCTGGTGAATCCTCTCACCCCCCACACCTCTGGCCTGTACCCCAGCTCTTGTATGCATAAATATATAAATCTTTTAAAAACAGTTGTGTTGGGGCACATTTTTTAGTAAGATTTTTAATTAAAATAAACAAGTGTTTTTAATTAGGAGACTATGTGTTGACAATCTTTATTTCATATAGCAGCATAATTTTTGACCAGAATTTTCAGTTATAACTGTTTCCATTTTGAAGTGCTCGCCAATGGAGTAACTAGTGAACTAATGAAATAATGTGGTTTTGTATGAACATGGTGGCTTTTGGATTTCTGTGCTTATTAACAAAAGCTCAAACACTGGAATGAAGTAAAATCCCTCCCTATCAAGCATGTTTCAGATACATACATATGGTAGTAAAACTCTCCAAATACCATAAACCCTGTGATCAAAACTGAATAATCAATGCCATGATAAGAATGTACACCGAAGCATTACTTCAGTTCTCTGTAATTGAACTGGTAGAAAAGAGTCCGAGGTGGATACCACGCTGTGGTTTCTACAATGTATGGATTCCTTGTTTTCAGAAGTTTGAATCTTGAGAATTTCGACTTATTGCAGGGAGTCATTTCTGTCCAGCCTGATGAAACTGGCAACAAAATATGAGAGTAACAAGAGCTGTATTTCAACAGTTGAGCTGGCAGTTCAGTCATAGAGATGTAAGCAGGAGAAGTAAGTCTAGAGAGAGCTAAATGACCCCGTGAACATTGCCTTGTCTGTGTAATTGGAATCAAGGACCTATGAGGAGACCTGAAGATCCCTCATTAATCATTCCAAGAAATAAGAATCCACCTTAATATTGCCCATACTAAAAGCATCTATAGGATTTTTACATGAATATTAGACAAAATGGCTGAGTTCTGGGAGAATTAACATATATTCATATATTTATGTAACTTATAAATTTTAAATGCATATAAAATTTAGATCAATTCTCATGGCATGATAATGTCAAATGAATGCCTCCCATTCCATAAATAAAAAATTTATTATATTTATATATGTAATTATGGATATAAATTTTATTTTGAAGACTTAAGCATCTGCTTCCAAGAGTCATAAGTTGATATTTTACTAAAGGAGAACAATGCATTGTTAATGGTCTACTTTTAATTTTTCTAGCACTCCTCTTGCTGATGACACGCATCCTGTTGGCATCTGCTTACAAGATTTTGAAAGCTGAACAGAGAATTTTGGCACTGCCCTGGGTTGGAAAAAGGTATTTTCATAAAACACACTCTACTCTTTGTAAATGGATAACTGCATTTGCTACATCTCAAAAATGGAAATTATTGACTTTTTTTAGTTTTAATTTTTCAAAGTAAAATATACAACAGACAGATGCCTATAAAACTATAGCACATAATCTTATATTCAAATGACAACTGGCTTTGTAACTATAGTTTTGAAACACTTTATGAAGTTAATGTCTCTAAATTGGCAGGCAGTATAATTTCTTTCTTTTTTAAAAAATGAGACATACCTTTCTTGAAGTTGTAAAAAAAATTTTTTTTCCTGCACTGAGAAGTGTTTTTCTAAAAATTAGTTGCTGCCCTTTTTGGTGTTGTTACAAAATAAATACTGTGGGTCATGATGGATATGGCACACAGTTCACAAAGATTTCCATAGGCTATTAAGTATTGCAGGGTATGTACTGTAAACATTTTTTTAAGGAAGTTTTGCTGAAGTCAAACAGATATTTTCCAATTTTCTTGGCAGAATAATTTAGTAGTCTCTATCACTGTGAGCATTTATGAAATGTTTCCTTGTCTTTTCAAAAAAGTTACTCCCTTGGAAACAGAAACTGAAAGTTTGACCATAGACCCAGCATTGAAAATCTTCTAATCTGTAGCTGACTAATATGAAGTGGGTGTCAGTAGGAAAGTTTGTAGATAAGGAATCCTGCTGTTCAGAAGTGCTTTGTGGGCCTCCCTGGTGGTGCAAGGGGTAAAGTACCGCACTATGAAGCAATCCACAGCCTCTGCAGCCTGAGTTCAATCCCTCGTTTGCCAGGGAGAAATCTACATGTCGCAGCAGACCTCTCCTGTCTCGCCTGCTGCTCCCCTCAGCAGTGTATTTCAGTCAGTCTGCCTGTTCTGTTCCCTACTCTGTCTCTGGTGAGTCCTCTCACCCGCCCCCACATCTCTGTTCTGTACCCCAGCTCTTGCATGCATAAATAAATAAATATTTTTTTAAAAAAGAAGTGCTTTGTACCTAGTGACATGGAAAAGGAATTCTTTTTCCTCTTGATCCCTAAAAAGAATATTGAAATATGGTCATCTCAAGACATATGTTTATTTGGGGAAATGCTTACAATTAGTGGTAATTGTTGCCTTCTCCAAAAACTAAACTAAATAAATTGTTAAAATCCTAAATAATATACATTTTTTTTTTTTTTTAGTTAGGCAGACCCAGATCTCAGACCCAGGTCTTTCACTAATCTAGTGTTAAGCCTACTCAACTGAGACACTATGCTCTAAGGTATAAGAACAAATAATTATGGGAACTGCAGTTCTAATACAAACTAGTAATAAAAGAAATGCAAAGTTATGCCTGACTTATTATCTAACTAGTACAAAGTAGTTTGGAATCATATGTTGTAATAAGAATGTGGCAGAAGGGTGCTTTTAATAAAGCTAGCAAAAGGTTATATTTGTCCAACATTTCCACTCTATTAGTTATTAAAAGATTAGTTGCATGTAACCCAAAATCAGTTTTGAAAGATAGAACTTTATGTTTCTGTTACTTGAATCTGTGCCATAGCTCAGAGGTGGTAGTAGGTGACAAGTTACCAGGGACCTGGATCCTCCATCTTTTGCTTTGTTACTCTGAGCATGTGACTTTGTCCTAGAGTTTAAAATATGAAGCATTGATATTGCAGCATCACGTCCATTTTCAAACAATGGGATGGAAATGTTACAAGGATAAGATGATGGCTCTCCATTTAAGGACATTTTTGAAAGGTGTCTGCCCACACTCCTTCCACTTACATTCTGTGGGCTAGAAGATGGTCAAGTGGTCATGTTGCACTAACAAAGAGACTGGGAAGTGTCATTTTTTTTTCTGGAAGGTAAAAATGGGAGACATGTTACAGTGGAAGAATAATAGAATGAATATTAGGGACTAACAGTATCTTATAATTTCATTTCTAACAACTTTATTAATGAAAGTATCAAAGATGAAATTTATGTAAACATGTTTATTTTCATATGTTTATAATGGGAAGAATTTGAGATTGACTAAACTTTTCAACAGTAAAACAGTGATTAGATATATTTAGGTACACACATATGATAGGATAATTATGCAACCAGTAAGATAATTTTAAAAAGAATTTTAAAATGCATGTCATATTACACATGAGGCTATATTAGGTAGAACAAGTCAGAATCCACACTAAAGATACTTTGTGTGTCCAAATTTGTGTGGGTATACACATATACACTTGACACATGTATACAGAAAAATTAACAGAAAAGTAACTGTGAATAAATACATCAGATGTTATTAGTTCTGAATCAGGGACTCCATAATTTTAATTTTCTTCATAGCTTACACGTATCTTGGCAATAAGTATGATTTAGTATTAAACGTTGAGAAATTTAAAATGTGTGTGATTTCAAAAGGTTGCTTAGTGTCCTTGTTTATTAAGGTACAATGTGTACATCTACTGAAGGGGAGATGAAATAGTTGAACACCCGCCCTTTTGTACTGTTTTTCCTTAAGTCTGACATGAATGAGTTTCCCTTCTCAATGGAGCCACTGAACCACTTAAGAATCTTGGTCTTATTGCAGCCTGGCTGCCTCTTTCAGGTGATTACCTCACAGATGGAGATACCGGGCTGCAGTTCAATGACGCTGGATAAGCCCATGAAGGTTGCTGGAAATCATTCCTGTTTCAAGGGCAAATAGCAAAACTTGAAAAACACTTTCTTGTGTATAAGTGAAAGCGATTGAGCCCTGCATGTAGTTCTAGATTAAAGACGTGTTCTTTCTCTTTTAAAAGTATCTTTTAAAGTGTTGTAGTACCTTAGAATGTTAAAGGAATGAGAATTTAACTCAAGCTAAGTGAAGAATCACAATTAGATGGCAATCTGCGAGAAATTCTTTGCAAAAATCAGAGTGAAAACATTTCCCCGTAAACTTTAGCTGACTCTTTTCTTTGGAACTTAGAAGAGAAGCACAGTTTGGGGAGATCTATTGTTTGGGTTCATTACCTACTTGTACCCACTACACCTGTGTACTGTTGTTTACATGATTTAGCCACTGATTCCTCATGTGTAAAATGTAAATAAATATAGGAAGTATTATGCCATACCAAATATTGTGTCTAACAGGTGTAGCTACACCAAATAAACAAAAAAAGATTTTAAAGCCCAGATCACTACTAGAGGTAGAGTCATTTTATAAATAATTGATGTTTCAATTCAATAGGAAGATAGACTAATTTGAAATCTAAATAAACTTAAAATATATTAATAAAATTGATATACCAGCAAGGAGAAATAAATCCATGGCAGTGTGTATTAACTCATTGTTCTTAGTAATTAATGGAATAAAATGAACAGAAATAAATTAGTAAAGACATAGAATTGAAAGACAAGACTAAGAAACTAGACCTCACAGACATATATAGAACCTGCACACAACTGCAATTTCACATTATTTCCAAGAACACCTGGAAAAATTACAAAAATTCATTATTTGCTGATTCATAACTAGATCTCAACCATTTTTAAAGAACTGGAAATACATCATAGTGAAATTAAGCTGAAACTGACTAACAAAATTACAACTTAGATAAGTCTCCAAATGATGAATAAATCACAATAGAAGTTTTAAATGTTTTAACTAGACAAAAATGAACATCATAGATATACAATTTTAGAATGCTTATAAGAAGTATTTACTGGGGAAGTTACATCTTACATAAATCTATTGGGGGGAAAGTAAGAATAAAAATAGATCAAGAATTCATCTCAAAAAAAACAATAAACCTCAAATTTGTAGAAGGAAGAAATTATTTAAAGTCAGAGATAAATTAACAAAGTGGGAAACAATCATATGAAATAAGAAAGCCAAAAATGAACTGTTTCACAGGATGAATAAATCTGCCAGTCCTCTGTGTGTGTGGAGACTGAGCAAGACAGCAGGTGACAAAGGGCAAATAACCAAATAAGCAACGAATTACAAAGGCACCATCACAACAACTTGTAGATATTAAACAGCCAAGAAGGAATATTTGAACATAATGTTGGTCAATGTGGAGTGTTGGACAAATGATAAAATTCCTAGAAAATATATAGTAATAAAACTTACTCAAAAAGAAATATAGAACCTAAGTATTTCTGTAACCATTAAGGAAGTTTAATTCAGTAATCAAATATCTTCTTACAAAGAAAATTTTGGGCCCAGATCCCTTCACAGGAAAATCCATGGAAGAGATAGTCTAATCTTTTGGAAGTTTTTCCAATCAGTAAAGAAGTAGTAATACCCAAATTAATTTATAAGGATCATATAACTTTGATACCAGCCCTGACCAGAGTAATATGAAAAGGACAATTACAGTCAAATTCCTCTCATGAATATAAATGGAAAGCCCTCAACCAAATGTTAGTGAATTCAGCAATGTATAAAAAGGATTGGTAATCAATGACCAAGTTAATTTAGTTGAGAAAGTCAAGATTTGCTAACATGTAAAAAAAAATGTAATACAGATTAAAAGAAAGTATCATATGACCATTTCAAAAAATATAGAAAAAAATATTTTTCTATATTTCAATAAATATAGAAAAAATATTCCTCCTATACTCTTGAATTTTAAAAGTTCTTAGAAACTAAAGGTAGGAAGTAATATCCATGATATCATATAAAATACCTATAGCAAACATAAATTGTAACTAAAATGTTGAAAACTTTTCCTTCTATGATTAAGAAAAAGGCAATAATATTTGCTATCATCCCTGCTATTTAATCCTTTTTTTCTTTTTTTTCCCTCAAAGTTTCTACCCAATGCAGTAAAGCAAGTTAAAGAAATAAAGTTATTAGGATTGACAGCAACAACCTACTGTCATTATTGGCAGATGGTTTGAGTTAATAGGTATTTAGCAATGTTGATGGATATAATATATAGTAGTCAACTGTATTTTCATATGTACACATCATTTTTAACTAGTATCTAGTAATAGCAGATCTGCAATATCTCTCCGGAGAAAACTGTGAAACTTTATTAAGAAATCATTTTAAGGGTGACATAATTGAAGAAACATACCATTTTAATGGACCGAAAGATTAAATATTGTAGAGATGTTCCTTATGCCCAAATTGCTTTATAAGTATAATGCAAATCACTACCAATAGTGTCTTTTTAATGTGTGTTTGTGATGGGGGCGGGAATGTGACACATTTATTTTAAAATGCAAAAGAGAAAGAATAGTAAAGATACAGTTTGAAAAGGAAAAAAAAGGGCCTCCCCTGGTGGCACAGGCAGTTGAACGCAGCACTATGAAGCTTTCCGCAGCCTCTGCAGTGCCAGTCCGATCCCAGCCAGCCAGCGAGGGTCCCACATGGCATGGCAGATCTCTCCTACCTCACCTGCCGCTCCCCTCAGCAGTGTATCTTGTCAGTCTGCCTGTTCTGTTCCCCGCTCAGTCTCTGGTGAATCGTCTCACCCTCCAGTTCATCTGGCCTGTACCCTGGTTCTTGTATAAATGCATAAATAAATTAAAAAAAAAACTTTAAAAAAATAAAGGAAAAAGAAGTAGGAGTATTATTTGCTAGACTAATGTTATAAATCTTGTTGTTTAGAGATACCTTGTAGACAGTAGAACTCAATAAAAGGCAAGGAAATACTTCTATAAATACTAAGGAGTGTTGTGGAAAGACACAGGAAGCAAAGCTGAGGAATTTGGGTAAGCAAGCACTTCTGACCTAAGGGAGAGTGTCAGTAATATCCTGTGTGGTAGTTATATGGGTGTGTGCTTTCTTACTGTTACAGGGCAGGGTGAGGGGTAGCCCAGAGCCCCCAAATCTGCCTTCTCTAAATGATTTATGCTGTCTGCCACACCTAGACTAAACATACTATAGTGCATAAGATTTTCAATGGAAAAAAGAACTTTACTATAATTAGGGTGCAATAGAGAGAAGAAAAAAAGAGACAGAATAGTTTCCAAATCAAGCACCCAAAGTTATTCATCGCCTTGTGGGTAAATGCCCAGCCAAACAAGCTTGGCCCAAAGCATGACCGCTGGCTCCAAGAGATTTCTCCAAGTTTAATACACTTTCTGGTGGGCATCTATAGCAAAGGGGCAGAAGGGGCCAGGCAAGTCTGGAAGGAAAAGAGCAAAATCAAAACCCAAGTCAAGATAAAGGCTGCCATTGTCAGCTTCCTCAAGGGTCTCTCACCCTTGTCACTGTCTCTTTCAAGTGTCTCCTTCCATGTCCCTCAAGTTCTTGGTACAAGTCCAAGGCCCAGAAGCAGGCGAGGTTTCTTCACATGTCTCTCTGCTGCTTGTGCCTCCTCCAGCCCTCTTCTGATCTTTCTCTTTCCTTCTTCCTGTCCTCTCTGCTCAGCTCCACCCTTTCCCTGGTTAGCTGGAAACTCCCCTTTGCCTGGAGATCACCCTGATACATTATCATTTGTTAAATTATACATATTGTGTATATATATTTCATAATAGGTGTGTTAAAATAATACAAAAATAGATATGGTAGATTTTGTTTCTTTATTGATGTATTATATTTTAGGAGGGAAAAATATGATGGAAATAATGTCAATTAAAACGATACACCTTTCAATATGAGATAAAATAATTTAAGATGTTTGTAAAGAATTTCTCACATTGGAAATGAAGAATAATTTGTATTCTAAAGTAAGCATTTATTCTTTTCAGTATTCTTTTTCTAAACACTGTAATGAGGATGTCAGGCATTGTCATTAGATTGAACAGAAACAAAATATTTTGAGAACTACAGCATCATGAATTTTGCATACATATGTACATATATACGTATTTGTAATGTATATAATTTTATAACATCCTTTGAAGAGATCAACAATATGCGCGGAAAGGCTTGAGTATCAGATTTTATACTGCACTATCCAGAAAATAACACAACAAAAAAAATTCTTCACACAGGTATTGTAGAGTCATGATTTTGTGGAGGTAAATTGAGGATAGTGGTTAGTTATAACATTGGTGGCAGCTGTTTTTGCTTTGCTTATCTCCTTTGCATTAACATTCTTTTAAAATGTCACTGCATTTATAGTTATTTGCTTTAACCATTTAGCCAGTTAATAATTTGTGATCCTAAGTGGTTGTTATTTATACATGCTTTTTGGTCACCTTTCTCTTGCCTTGCAAATAAGCAAGCACTTTGCTTTAACTATCAAATCCAATCACTTTTTTTCCCTCAGTCACCCTAATCTAAAAAGTAAAACTCTCTATTGCTTGCAAAAGGAAAATGATCCCAATATATTGTAAATTGTCAAGTGAGTTCTTTATAATTAAAGATTACTTTGCAATATACAATTTTTAAGGCATTTATCCCGACAGGGTTCACTGGCCTTTGAGAATGAGCCACTTTGTTGACAAATCTATCATCTCAATTGTGTGACATTAATGAGAACTGTGAGCAGCACACACTTACATTTTAATGTGGGTGGCAGTTTGGGGGGGGACACACCACCACCAAAACAAAATACTGAATATGATTAAAGTTGATTTTAAAAAGGTCTGCCACCTGTGGATAAAAATGTGCATTACTCTGAATACATAATAATTAACAAGACTGAAAGGCCATGGCAAAATCCAATGACCCTCTGAAATCAAAACCCTGGTTTTTATTTAAAAAGAGAGAGAGAGAAGAAGGCACTGATTTTCACAGTTATACAGACAGGGCTTATAATCCTATGTACCTGTGCAACTAGCTGTCCATTTTCTCTACAACTTCACCTACAGTTCTATAGTAACATGTGGAAGAATAGATTTCCTGACAGTCCAGGCTGATTTGAATCCCTTGTTTCTTAATGAATAACTGATTATGTGATCATATATCTCCTGAACAGTATCAATTTTTATATTTCATCTATTGTTACATCTCACTCTCTTTCAATGACTCCCTTTTTATGCACTTTCAGCTCAGTTTCTGAAGGCAATGAAACTCCAGTAAAAAAAAAAAAAACCCACAAAGAGCATGCTTAAGGCATGTTTAAATCTAATGACATTATTCTCTTCCTCACTCAAAATTATTTGTTCAAATGCCTGGTTATACTTAATTATCTTTATGCTCTACCTACAGATATCTAGTATCCATCTGAATAGTTTAGCATAAAGTCATTAAGCTCATTTTCTGGATGTTACAAGTGTATGTACATATAATGTACTGGAGCAATTTTATTAGCACAATTTGAATTGCAGAGTTCATTTCCAGATGTACATCAATTTAAGGAATATAATGCATTTATTGTAGAAGTGCTCCATTGTACTGTTATTGGAAGGAATTATTGTTACTTGGGTATCCAAGACTGATCCCCTTGAATCAGCCCTAAAACACTAGCTTGGCAAAAAATAACAGTCTGTGTAGAATTCCTTTGGCTATGACTTTCAGTTTCTTGATTGATAAGGATAATAAGTTGGAATCATTCACAACTTATAGAAAAATTGGAGTTTTATTACTTTGTAAAAGTCAGATCATAATATGAGTCTTAATAATTTAATAACAATGGCTGGAGCATTGTTCTCTTATTCAGCAATTGTTTGTAATTAAGAGGATTTTTCCTTCCAAATGAAATAATGCATGCACTGTGGACCACAGTCTTTAAAATAATGATGTGAGCAAGCAATTGCTTATTTTGGTGTCTTTCTTTAGAATACTAAGCAACAAAGAGAAGTGACTCTAACAATAACAATTTAATTTAAGAAAAAACCTTGAACCCAAACTGTCTCCATAGAACTTTTTGCATAATTAGGTTATACATCTTCTCAATGGAAGAAGTCTTGCCCACGGTCACATTCTGTAAATGAAAATACATTTTGCATAAATTAGTGAAGTTGAACTGCTGAGATTCATTACTAAATGTAATAAGTATTCCCTAAATTTTTAAATAACTATGAGCCATAACAATTTTTATTTTTTTGGCGGAAACATGTATCTATGCATCTCTTAGAGAATTTTTTAATAAACAACTTGTATTTATAATGCGTAATTGGTGTTTTACACTATAGTAAGGCATGATGTAACATAAACATGACACAGACATGATGTTTGACTTGTAATTTGGGAATTTAATTCTCTCTTAACATGGCAAAGCATTTTGATACAACTATCATTTCAAGCATTTCAAATCTGTGTGAAAAGAATATTTTTAGGAAAATTTTCTAAGTCATTAGAAAAAAAGTAAAATTTCTATGCTACTGCCAATATAAATTCTAGAAGGATTAAAGATTAAATTCATAATCACATAATGAGAATATTAAGAGATAGTGTTGGTGAATTTTTATACATTAGAGGGAGGGTTAAAAGTTATTTTTTATGTATTACATCAAATAAATTACAAAAGAGAAATTTTGCTAAGATCACATAAATGTGAAAGCTGCTTTGCATCTTTAATAAGATAGTCAAACAAATGAAGAACTGAGAAATAAATTTGAAACATATTACATCTAACAACATCAGTTGCAATTTTGTTAAAACTATGCAATTTCATATGTTCAACTTATGTAATTAATATGTAATTTGAATTGTTACAAATTAATAAAAAGAAGTGAAATAATTTTCATGTTTAATTAATAGGAAGAAATCAATTGGGAAGTAGACATATGAAATGTTTGATTGTTATAAGAATCCAGAAAATGAAAATTAATCATGAGATCTTAGTTCATTTAGTTCATTGGCAAAAGTTAAAAATGCCACAATAACCAATGCTGAAGATATTGTAGTGCAATGAGTCTTCTCACCACTATAACTAGTAGTACCAATTGTGCTACTGCTCCAGAATACAATTCACTTTACACAGTGCACATTAAAATCTGTTAATGTTGATGCTTGTGCTTTTAGGAAGTTGTGTGCTCTCTCTATATACATATATACACATATAATATACATTATATATGTGTGTGTATATGTAAAAGTATGTATGTATATATGTGCAAGATATGTGAATTTGTATATGCATACAATATTATATAGCTTTGCGTATGTGTATGTATAAATGACATAATACTATATTCTGTTTGCATTGATGGAAAACTGAAAACATATATTAAAAATGATCTCTGGGTTAAAAAATATGCTGTTTGCATAAGATCAAACATTAATTTCATGTAAAAATGAAATTTTGTGGAAATTTAATTTACTCATTTTGAAAAAAATATCATGGGAGGCCAGAACTTGGGTCATCATGCCCATTCAAGGAATATTTGTTGAATGGGCATGTGGGTGTGCATACACCCCCCCCCACACACACACACACAAAGATGTGTATCAGATATAGAAAAAAATACATTAATGTATACAAAATGGTAAAAGGTCATAACTAGACTATAAGATTATGGCTGGTTTTTGAAAGTTTTAAACTTTTGACTGTATGTATTACCTACTTTTCTTTAATGAATATTTTGAAGAAAAAATACATATTAATTTTAATTATTAATTCATATATCCTGGGGTTTTCCACATATGTTTTCTTCTAAGAGTTCTAGAGTTTCAGCTCTTACGTTTAAATACTTAATTTGGTTTGAGTTAAATTTTATGAGTGATATAAGGTAGGGATCCAAATTGATGCTTCTATATCTTTATCCAGTTTTGTCAACATTATATATTGAAGACACTATCCTTTCCCCATTAAATATTCTTGGCTCCATTGTCAAATATTAGTTTACTGCATAGGAAAGTTTTATATCTGGACCCTTGATTTTTTTCCAATTGATCTGTGAATATATTTTCATGCCAGTACCTTACATATTGTTTTGATTACTATATTTTTGTAATAAAGTTTGAAATTTGGACACGATTCTTCCAGCTTTGTCCTGTCACAGGATCACTTTGGTTATTTGGATTCTTCTGCAGTTTCATACAAATTTTTGAATTTTTTTTTCTACTTTTGTGAGAAATGTCTTTAAAATTTTGATAGGAATTGCATTTATAATCCATACATAACTTTTCTAATAATATTATCACATATATATTTCTATTATAAACATATTTATATTATTCTGATTCCTTAATTAGAAAACATTAAAAGGAGCAAAACATTTTTCAGAATTTTCAATATTTTAAACTAAAGCCCATCAGCTAGGGTAGTTTGCTGTAATATCACCTGTACTTTATCCTATTGTTTCCTTAGAAAATCCCAGGGGTAAGGGTGGTTTTTTACTGCCTCTGATTTGAGTTTTCTGAGAACATTGGATAGGCATATATGTTGTGGCCACTCCTTTGAATTCTACTTGATTCCTTCAGAAGTAAGAATTTTAGAATACTTAAAAATAAATTCTGAATTCTGGTTAATGGACAATAGATATCGTTCCTTGAGGACAATCACCTTTGGAAAGACTTTTGTCTTCTACTATTTTATTGTCACATTTTTTTATTGAGGTAAGATTGGTTTTCAACACTTTAATGTTTCTCAGGTATAGGTTTACACTTCTACAAATGTCACTTTTTTAAATTAAGTAGTCACTTCATTGTTGTGAGCATAATTCATGTCCATCAATTCACTGATACACCTAAAGTTGAATTTTTTTAAATTTCCCCCTTCACCCACTTTCATAACCAAACACCTTGATAAAAAGTGATTATTTGCAATAAAATTACCCAGAAGATGAGAAGTTATTTGATAGATTGTTCAAATAAGCTCATCTTTCTGGATTAAAAACTACTTTACAAAATGAATTCTGTGTTCTCTCCATTGCCCAACAAACATCAGAGCTATAAATAGTTGAATTTTGTACTTGACCATTAATTTTGTTGTGAAGTTTTATCTGTACTGATATTTTAATGTATATGCAACTATTTTAATTTTAAGAATAGGAAAAACTTTGCTACAATAAATGTTTTCAAAAAAGAAAGTAATGATAGTGGTTAACTGAATATAGGAAATACAGACATTGATTTATAATAACGCACATCTGAAATTTACATGATATTATAATGCAATGTTACTTCAATACAAATTTTGTAAAATTGTAAGCAAGTCCAAACAAAAATTAAGAAGAAAAGGAAAATTTATAGAACAGTGATGGTATTTTTTTAAGATTTATTTATTTATATGTAGAAGAACTGGGGTATAGGCAGAGGTGCAAGGGGTGAGATAAATCACCAGAAGGAGAAGGGAGCAGAACAGGTGGATTTACTGAAAACCACTACACTGCTAAGGGAAGCAGCGGGTAAGACAGAAGAGATCTACTGTGCCTTATGTGAGTTATCTCCCTGTCCTGGGATCAAACTCAGGTCATATCTTTGAGAGCACTTAATCTCTAGGTCACCAGGCAGTCCTCAAGACTAGTGGCTTTAGAAAAAAGTAAAACTAATTTGAGATTTTGTAGAATTCAAAATGTTGATAGGTCTTTAAATCTATCAATAAATAGATATCAAAATATTTCTCTAATGCCTTTGGAATACAAAAATTAGTGGAAACTGAACAGAAAAACAAAGTCAATGCTAATTTTATCCTTTAACAAATCATTTGTATGCATTTTGTTTATTCCATTGTCCTTTTGAGTATTATTATTTAAGAAAAATAATCATGTTAAAACACCCAAATCACATTAAAAATCAGACCTCAAGACTATCTGTGAGGCAGAAATAATCCAACTATTATTTCTGGCATTAAAAGTTTTTTGAATCTAATCATTTGCCCAGAAGCTGTTTTCCAACCTAATAACTCTTAGAATTATGATCTAAACTTTCAAGAGGATTAAGACTGTGTAAGTACTAGAAAGTACAAGTGTGCAGGAATGTGACCAGAGGTGAAATCTGATTTAAAGTCTCTTTTAGGAAGCTCTAGTTTTAAGCAGTAGTTCTGAAGAAGAAGAACCACTACATACAATAATATTGCTTTGAAACTTGTCTTAGACAGTCATTAGCTACAGGTTTAATCTATTTTCTTGATTTTAATGATGTGCTTCAATTCTCCTTGGACAAAACTATTCAAAATGGGAAAAAATAAGGTGCAACGCATTCTGTGCTTTTCATCTGTTTAGTGATTACTGTATGGGACATTTAGCAAGTTAGTTCACCCAAAACAAGGTTACCAACAAAAGCATGAGCAGACATTATCTGTTCCAGTATCTGATCAGAAGTTGTGTCAAGAGTTGAATCAAGGGCTCCCTGGTGGCGCAGCGGTTGAGCGCTGGGTTGCGAAGCTGCCCGCGGCCTCTGCAGTGCTGGTTCGATCCCCGGCTGCTCCCCGGCCACCGGAGGAGGGTCTCACATGGCGCGCAGACCTCTCCTGCCGCCCGCTGCTCCCCTCAGCAGTGTATTTCGGTCCTTCTGCCTGCTCTGCTCCCCACTCTGGCTCTGGTGAATTCTCTCACCCTCCCGCGCTTCTGACTGTACCCAGTGCATGTATAAAAAAAACAAAAACAAAACAAACAAACAAATAAATTAAAAAAAAAAAAAGAGTTGAATCAAAAGAAGCACTCGGAAACGAGGCTGTGTAGTGACATTACACCAGTAACATGCCAGGCATGATGCTGACTGTTAGAGAGGACCCAGTGGCCAGTGAAATGGGGTCATTTGCCTCCAAAAATGTTAGAATGCCCCAAGGTAGAGGTTGGGGTAATTGTGTGCATCAGACCTTCTGGTGGGAGGCAGAATGCCTTTCCTTCCTTGCTAAAAAATTATTTTATGGAATTTAAGATATATAAGATGATGCCAGATTGGTTGAGCCTAATACCTATTTACCCATTATAAAAATTCATTCATATATTTTTTTTAGATTATCACCCAACTTGAATGTGTTTAGTGATGGGTATTCATTACTTTTCATACAGCCTGATGAGTTGTTGGACACCTATCATACTTAGAAAGTTTTTCCTTTTAATAAGTTAGTCTATTCCTCCCTGAAACAGCTTATCATTGACCTAGTTCTTTTGTATAATCTATTTTATTGATTGTATTCCATTTATCATTTTGTAGATATTGTATGGTTCTCAAAATTTTGTTCCATCAGTTTGTGTCAAAACACTTTTGAGTGAGGAAATATAATTTATACTTCTCTATTTACTTGAGTGTCTAACATACCTCTTAACACTGACTAGGTATGCAATAAATACTTGATTTTTTAAATTGAGGTAGGTTGGTTTATAATATCATATATGGTTCAACATCATATATGATTCAACATCATATATGGTTTAAACATATGTATGTACCACAGTCATCCAACACCAAGGTTCCCATAATCCTCCACCATAATCCATTGGACACCTACTGATTCTTATATCCTGAATTTTTTAGTTGTATTTCTAATAGTTTGTTTTTGGTTTAACTTTGTTTGAATCTTTGTTTTGTTTCTCTGTATTTCACATATGAGTGAAAGCATCCAGGATTTGTCTTTCTTCTGACTTATTTTGCTTAGTGTTATCCCCTCTAATTTCAGCCATGTTGTCACAAATGGCAAGAGTTTATCTTTTAAAAAAAATTCTGAGTAGTATTCCATTTTGTATATGTACCACCAGTTTTTAATAAATGCATTTCTCATTGGACATTTAGGCTACTTCCATACTGGGCTATTGTAAATATTGCTGCAGTGAATATAAGACTGTGCCTTTGAATTAGTGTGTGTGCATTCTTCCAGTAGATACCTAGGAGTTGAATAATGGATCATATGGTAAATCTATTTTTAATATGTTGAGAAACCTCCACATTGTTTTCCATAGGGGCTAGACCAGTCTACGTTCCCACCACAAGTGTACAAGTTTTCCTTTTTCTCCACACCCTCACCAACACTTGTTGTTTCTGGTCTTTTTAATATGGCCATTCTTAACAGGTGTGAGATGGTACTGCGTTGTAGTTTTGATTTGCATTTTCCTGATGATAGGCATATTTTCATTTGTCTCTTGACATTTGTAAGTCTTCTTTGGAGAAGGGTCTATTTAGCTCTTTTGCCTATTTTCTGATCTTTTTAGTTATGTGAGTTCTTTGTGGATCTTACATATTAGCCCCTTGTTAAATATAAGATGTGCAAAGATTTTCCCCCATTCTTTAGGGTGTCTTTTCAATTTAATGATAGTTTCTTCTGCTGGAAGGAGCTTTTTAGTTTGATGTAGTTCTGTTAGATTAGTTTGTTTTCACCTTTTGTTTTTCTTACTGTTGGATTCAAGTCCCCAAAGACACCTGTGAAGCCAATGTCATAGGGTGCTTTGCATATGTTTTCTTCCATATATTTTATGGTTTCAAGTTTTGCATGCAAGTCTTGAGTTCAGTGTGTGTATGTGTGTGTGTGTGTGTGTGTGTGTGTGTGTGTGAGAGAGAGAGAGAGAGAGAGAGAGAGAAAGTGTGTGTTATGAGATAGTGATCTAGTTTCAATCTTTTGCTTGTGTTTGTCCAGTTTTCTCAACACTATTTGTTAAAAACGTTTCCCTTTCTCCAGTGTATACTATTGGCTTCTTTGCCATGGATTAACTTTCTGTACAGGTGTGGGCTTATTTCTGGGCTCTCAGTTCTGTTCCACTTCTCTGTGTATTTGTTTTTGTTTTGTTATCAAACTGTTTTGATCACTATAGTTTTTTTTTTTAAGTTTCTTTTTTCTTTTTTTCTTAAATTTATTTTATTTTATTTTATTATACAAGCACTGGGTACAGTCAGAAGCGCAGGAGGGTGAGAGAATTCACCAGAGCCAGAGCGGGGAGCAAAGCAGGCAGAAGGACGAAGTACACTGCTGAGGGGAGCAGCGGGCAGCAGGAGAGGTCTGCGTGCCATGTGGGACCCTCCTCCAGTGGCCGGGGAGCAGCCGGGGATCGAACCGGCACTGCAGAGGCTGTGGGCAGCTTCGCAACCCAGCGCTCAACCGCTGCACCACTGGGGAGGCCCTCCATCATTATAGTTTTAAAGCTTGGAAGTATGCTACCTCCATTATTCCTCTTCTCTGTCAGGATTGCTTTAGCTACTTGGGATCTTTTATGGGTTCATTTTAGTAATGTTCTATTTCTTTGAAGAATGCCATTGGACTTTTCATAGGGATTGCATTAAATCTGTATATTGCTTTGAGTAAGATGACCACTTTAAAAATGTTAATTTATCCTATCCATCAGCAGGTAATATCTTTCCCTTTTTTTATGTTTTTTCTATTTCTTTTAATAATGTCTTGTAGTTTGCATTGTACAGGTCCTTCACCTCTTTTGTTAAGTGTATTACTAGATACTTAATGCTTCTTAATGTGATTGAAATGGAATGTTTTTCTTGATTTCTTTCTCTTCTAGTTAGTTGTTTGCATATAGGAATACAGTTGATTTTTGGATATTGATTTTGTAACCTGCCTCTTTAGTATATTGGTTTATTGTTTATAACAGATCTTTAATGGAATGTTTAAGGTTTTCTATGAATATATTATCATGTCATCAGCAAATAGATGTAGTTTTACTTCTTTTTACCTAAGTTGGATTGCTTTTATATCTTTCTCTTCTAATTGTTCCAACTAGTAATTCTAATACTGTGTTCAAATATAGTTGTAAAAGTGGACATTTTTATCTGGTACCAGATCTTAGAGGAAAAGATTTCAGTTTCAGCAGAGATGACAGCTGTAGGTTTGTCATATATGACTTTTACTATTTTTCTGTATGTTCCTTTTATCTACTTTTTTTAGATTTATTTATTTATTTATTTATATAAGAACCAGGGTACGGGCCAGATGCACAGGAGGGTGAGAGGATTCACCAGAGACAGAGCATGGAGCAGAACAGGCAGACTGAGGAAATACAGTGCTGAAGGGAGCAGCAAGTGAGACAGGAGAGGTCTGCCGCGCCATGTGGGACCCTCACCTGCCAGCTGGGATCTAACTTGTGCTTCAGAGGCTGCGGACAGCTTCACAGCGCGGCACTCAACTGCCTGCGCCACCAGGGGAGGGCCTTTTTTTTTTTTTTTTTTAGTTTTTTGTATTATAAATGTATACTGCATCTTGTCACATACTGTGTCTTTGATAAGACCAAGCCTATATGCTTTTTTTTTTTAAGATTTGTTTTTTGTTCTTGTGTGCATGTGTAGAAGAATGGGTGTATAGGCCAGAGGTGTGGGGAGAGAGAGGATTCACCAGAGACACAGTGAAGAGCGGAACAGGTGGATTTACTGAAATACACTGCTAAGGGGAGCAGCAGGCAAGACAGGAGAGGTCTGCTGTGCCTTATGTGGATTAGCTCCCTGGTGGGGGTTTGAACTCAGGCCATAGTGGTGATAGCACTGAGACTTAACCCTTAGGCCAACAGGGAGGCCTGATACGACCATATGACTTTTATCTTTCCTTTTGTTAATGCTGTGAATTACAAGCAATAAATACTCAATCAACAATGAATTAAACTATATCATTAGTTCAATATATCAATGTGTAAAAATATAACTCAAAATGAATTTTTCTTAAAACAACTTGGCATCTACACACAATAGTGCCTAAAGAAGGGCTGTGCAATCCCCTACATTTACAAATTCATTGTCTTTCTCTCTCTCTCTCTCATACACACACACACACACACACACACACAATTCTTCCTTGAATGTGTTAAAGGTAAAACCCCTAAGTTATGCAGCATGTACATATATATATATACATATATATGAAATATTATTTTATTTTGATAGTCAGGAAATACTGCTAGAAATCTAGATGCACAGCCAATGAATGGAAACTTAAATAGGACAATGTTAGCTCCTGGAGAGGTCATCTAGAATAGTTGTTGGTAATGGAGCTTGTGGTCCACGATGCTGTTTCCATTAACTATCTGTATAATCTTAATTAACTTCCCTAATTACTTGTTTCTCAGTTTTCCCATCTGTGAAATTGGAGTTATAGCATCTTTTTCATAGAGTTTTGAGCATTGTATGAATTGATATATATATATAAATATATATATATATATATATATAAAGAGCACAGAGAACAACTCTAGATTTCAGTGTAAGTTGTTATTGCTTAAAATCTCTTGCCTAGTATCTGAAAAGAAAATCTTGCATCTAAGTTAATATAGGAAAGAGTTCTAACAATCCTTAGTGATAAAATGTTCTTGTTTTTTTCCCAAAGATCCATAGACCTTAAGTTTTTTCAAGAGAAATTTTTATGATTTTGCTTCTTGGTGAAACAACTAAATGCAGGAACTTTATTGTATGAAAAGTTTAAACAAATAACAGATGACTTTTGTTAGCACTGATATTACTAGAAAATGGCTAGTTACCATTCTTGACTTACTTCAAGTAAGTTACCATTCTTGACCTACTGCCAAAGAATTTAAAGCTACAACTAAATTGAATATGGCCAAAGAAGTTTAATATTGAAAGCCAACATGATAAACTAATATGCTGTTTTTACATTTTTCAGTTTTTAAAGCACTTCCTTATGTGGTATATTACTTAAAATGAAAACATGGTCATTCTCATTTAGAATTACTGCTCAGTTGTAGAGTATACAACCCATTTTCCTTTCATCAGCTGAGGCTGGCTAAATTCAGGGAACTTTTGGAGGCCATGAACCAAATGCCAAATATGGCTTACTTCTCAGTGTAGTGGTTTTAAAATTAAATGTAAAATGTATTCAGAGCTACCAGTTGTACAATTAAAAGTACTGTCAAGTGACTCCTTATGTGGGAGGCCGAAAGGGGCTAAATAAAAACTGGAGTTTCAAGCTTGTCAATCTAAACCTTAGAATCTGAAATGTTATTTAAAGAAATCATGTCACCTGGAAAAACTCAGTATGTTATCCATACGTGCATACATATGTAATGATATATAATTAATGTAGGAAATATTTTTTATGAAAAATGTATCTTCTCCAAAATATGAAGCATAACCTCAAATGAAAAATTGGTTAAAAGGGCCTCCCTGGATGGTGCAGGGGTATGTCTCAGCACTGTGAAGCTATCTGTAGCCACTGTAGTGCGAGTTGATTCCCGGCCAGGGTGCTGACCCACATGGTGCAGCAGACCTCTCCTGTCCCCCCCACTGCTCCCCTCAGCAGTGGATTTCAATAGGTCTGCCTGTTCTCCTCCCTACTCTGTCTCTGGTGAATCCTCTCAACACCCCCCCTCCCACCTCTGGCTTGTACCTCAGCTCTTGTATGCATAAATAAATATTTTTTAAAAAGAAAAGAAAAATTGGTTAAAAGTTCAGTGGACATTTTGTTTCTGCTTAGGACTTTCTCTGACTTTTCGATGAACTCAAGTATCCCTTCCCTGCAGGAAGGAAACATTTCAAATATGGTTCCCTGCCTGTGACCTTATGCCCCCACAGCCCAAACCTGTAAAAGCACTGTCCCTTCTTTTCACACATCGGACAGGTTAAGGAGAAGTGCTCCATTGTATTTGTGATGGTGCTCTCTGCAGAAAGCCCAGTGGGCTCTTTCAAGGGACTCTAAACAGTGAGCTCAGTGAGGCTCTTCTGTCTAATTACTCAAAAACAGGGATGCTAAAGAGGAATTAATGACAGTTGACAAGTGCAATTAATAAGTATGGCAAAGCCAGGAGTCATGCAGCAGGCAGATGACAATAACCGGGTAACTATACGTGGTGATACACCCGTCTGCGCTTGGGGTGTGTGTGTGTCTAAAGTTGAGAGACTTTTGTACAGGATGGGCCACACTTTATGTTCACAGGATAGAAACTGCAATTCAGCAACTCTTATGAACTGTCAGATTCTCATTTACTCTCTATCCCTCTCCTTACTCTCTCTCCCCCTCCCCTCCCTCCAAGCTTTCAACTCCTCTAATTTTGTGAAAGCTGCATGGTGTAACTTAAAACAAATTTAACAGGATAGAGCTACAATTTGCTTTCACTATCAGCTGGAGACAAAGTTGCTTGAAATTCTTGTTGGACCACTAGAAGGAAGAGAAGGGGCTGGGGAAAGGCAGTGGCAGAAATGGGATTTCCATATCAAAGGGCAAGCCTTTGGCTCTGAATTGTAATTAAAAGTACCCTGATTTCATCTTCCTGGTCCAGTCAAGAAAAGGGAAAAAAATTAGTAAGAATATTTCACTACCTTCGACCCCAGAAAGAAAGCTGTAAATTAAATGGACTTTGAGCTAAATGGTGTCTAACTCTTCCACCTTTGCATATGATAGAATCTATGATATTTCTGCAGCATGTATTCAGTGCACATCTTCATTCTGCCCTGATTATGAAGGATATAATGTCTGCTTATATTTATCGGGCACACATCTCTGACTCCCTGAGTTTGCAGAGGATATCAGTTTTCATTACTCAGCCTTAGCGGCTCTGTCATTGGGGAAAGTTTTCTGCACTGAGTGAAACTAACCTGTTTTAAGAATTACTTTTTCAAGTAACCAAAAAGAACATAAACTGAGTTGTTCAATTTTGGACATATGTCATTAGAACTTAACAGAAACTTGTATTTCAAAGTGTGGCAGGATGCACTTTTATTAGCTATGAAGGTGTGCCCCTTCTGCATTGACTGCTGGAGCTATTTTACTATCTTTTCTCCAACATGCCCATTTCCAAGGTCATTGCTTTATGAAATAATTATTTTAAATTGAAGTATGGGGTTGATAAGCAGTTTTAAATTCATTGAAGAATGCCACTTATGTTCCGGGAAAGAAGGACTTAGAAATCTTATTCCATTTTTTAGTACGAGATGTTAAACTTGGACCTACCTCTCTATTCATTAAAGATCACAGAGCTTTTTTTTTTTCCGTTCAAAAGCCCAGAAGCCTGGCCAAACTCCAATGTAGATAATTACATTCCACCTACCTAATTCCCTAGCTGCTTTAATTGGAAACAATTCCACTTTACTCTCTATCCCCCTTACTTCTTGTCCTTAAACAGCTGTGTAGGTTCTCAGCTACCTTGCACAAGCTACCATATATATTCCACCCTCAAAGTACTATTTTGAATTTGGGGTAAGATAAAATATATAGCCATGGGCTCAAATTTAAAGGTTTTCTGAAAACCAAACACAAAACTATAACTGCATTTCAACTTACCTTCTCAGATTATGTTGGACTCAATTTGCTAAGTAGAAATATTTTCCTACTAAGAATTATCTGTGCATTCTCAAAAGCCTATATTACCACTAAAGTGTAATAAATTGGTTCTTAGGAGGATGGAAGACATTCCTTTTATGGAAGAATCACAGCTACATCTACACCATATCTGTGGTATTAAAATTGGGGTTGGGATTGCCATTAGAAAAAAGTGTTAAAAAGTTCACTGGGGGAGCTGTGTGGAGATTTCTTGACCTACTAAACATAGAGCTTCCATATGATCCAGCAATTCCACTCCTAGGTATTTACCCAAAGGACACAGAAACATCAATTCCAAAGAGCACCTGCACACCTATGTTTATAGCAGCACTGTTTACAATAGCTAAGCTTTGGAAACAGCCCAAATGCCCAAAAATAGATGACTGGATCAAGAAGATGTGGTTCATATACACCATGGAATATTACTCAGCATTCAAAAAAGATAAACACATGCAATTTGCAGCAACATGGATGGCACTGGAAGGGATCATGCTCAGCAAAATAAGCCAGAAAGAAAAAGAAAAATATTGGATGTTCTCACTCATAGCAGGAATCTAGAAAACTTAAATAAGGGACCAGGAAAATGAATAACTATAAGAAAGTGAAAATCAAAATCAACAGAAAACTATGAACCAGAGACACTTTTTGGGGGGTGGGGGGCGGGAGGGGAGGGATTGGGGTCAGAATGGGGGGTTGCAATTGTATGGGGAATATAAAAATAAAATTTATTATAAAAAAAGTTCACTGGGGAACATGATAATGAAAAAATATTGAGAAACACTAATTTAGGGTTATGTCACCCTTGGTATTGACAATCCAAGAGAGAAAGAATGGTGGAGCTCAGAAAAACCCAAGATGGGTCTTCATGACTTCCTTTCTTTTCTTGTAACTTTTTATTATCCAAGTCTATGGTACCAATGAAGAACCAATACAATTTACTCCTCTTTTTTTTTTAACCTTTTCTTTAAGAGTGGAGCACAATAATGACTAAGTGAGGTATTGTCTATATACACTAATCCAAGCATGTAAAAGACAGAACAAAGAATAATCAAATCAAAGCCTAAAGGAAAAAGATCACAAAGAACATTAAGAACATGTTCAACACTGACATAGAATTGTCATTGCAAAGATAGTATGGGATATGAATTATACATATTTTATACAGAAAAAAAGTTACAACCTCTTCTAGACTTCATAAAAGAAAAAAATACTAGTGGATTAGACATAATGAAACATTTTCTAATATGCTCTTCTTTTGAACTTCTTTGTGACTACCAAGAGAGTGTACAGATTCTGGGATAATACAAAACACTTAAGAATATTTAAAAACTGTGGCTAATTGAGGTCTGTAGTACATCTATATTTTGCAGTGATCCTAACAATATGTTGTGTGAGTGAGTTGTTACTCTGCATGCCAAACAGAACATATCAGCAAGACCCAAACAACTGTAGCTTGATAAGTGCTGGTGATGATGATGATGATGATAGTGGTGGTGCTGGTGGTGATGGTGATGATGAGTCACAGACTTAAAAGCAATTTATATATACTAATTTAATTTTCTCAAAAGCCCTGAAGTGGTTACTATTACATTCATTCCTATTTTTACAGATAAGGGAGCTAAGGCATGAATATTTAACTAACTTTCCCAAGAATTAATTTGGAATTTAAGGATCATAGTAGCATAGCTTCCATAAGCCTTAGTAAGACTTTATAGTACTTTCATTGCTACTTCCATTGTCGTAAGAAGAATTAAATGCCATGGTCAAGAACAGGAAATGCAATGCTATCCTTTTCACAGGTGTGTGTTGAGTTTTTTTTTAGGTTTTATGAAAAAGTCTTTTTTAGTTACCCTTCCAAAGTCAAAATATCCTACAATTTTCCATTTTGAATATGTGCCACATTCTTTTTATAAGATAACCCATTCAATTATTTTGGATCTTATGAAATCAATCTTAAAAGGTGTCTGGGAATTTCCTTTTCCTCCTGCAAATAGTCACTGTGTTCTTGCTTCTGTTTTGTTTTACCCTTTCCATCTTGTCTATAAAGGCAAGGAAAAACAAAAAATGACTTGAGGGGACGTCCAGAGATGAATAAGGATCGATTGTGTCTTTTCTGCCAATTCCAGTTCTGGATTTTGTAGATAAGTTTTCATGTTGTAGGTTTATGTTGATATCAATAATTAATCAATCAAAGAAAAGCAAGATCATAGATCCTTTTTAATTATCTGCAGTCTTACAGAATAAAGGAGGACAAAAAATGATGCACATGTGTTTCTCTGACCATTTCCATGCATAGCCGGATGAGGGTTCAAGTATTATTCCTCTGACTTTCAAACAAAAGTTAGTGTCTAAACTGCTTGGAAGGGGCCTCTCTTCCTGTCTCTTGGCTTTCTCTTTGTTCCCATTTCTTTCCTGTTTTCTTTTTTGTCTTTCTTTCCTTATCTCAATGTCTCTATGTCTCTCTCTTGTTTCCTAGCTCAAGTGCATCATTTTCTGCTATTGTGCTTAAAAAACTTGGCTGCAGGGGCTCTGAAATGAATAAAAATGTAATCCTCACTGTGCCCATTGTGCGCTCTCATTTGTTTTTGCTGTATCGATTTATCAGCGGAGGGAAATTACTTGCTGGAAGAGAGGATGCCAGTCAGAATGACATTTATTTCATAGTACAAGGAGGCTCTCCAGCGTGTTTCCATGTAACCCAGATATTGGAGCTGTAAAAGGGCTTGTAACAAGGTTTAGTGCTATGATTAGATCGTGTGGAGCACCTTGCTTTCATAACAACAGGCACTCTGTAGGAGCCAGGGCCTCGGGTTATGGTCAACCCTTTTTAAAAAAAAAAAAAAAAAAAACATAGATACAGGATTCAACAATTCTCTCCCCACCTAAACTGTTTCTGTTCCAAAAGCCAAGTCTTTCAGACTTACAATAATAAAAGAGGTATATTTTTAGATGCCTAAAGCTTTCATAACATCAAATTAAATGCAAAAATAGATGAAACGCTTGCCTATTAATCCCTTTAACTTTTTTTGCCCTTTTCCCTTTATTTTGGAGAAATTGTTCCATTTTAATTCACCAAAGCGAATCTTTTCATTCAGTGATTGTAACTTACATGTGCTGAAGGCTACCAATTACCTGTGAAACCAAACACATTCTCTATGTAAAAACTAAGGCATGTGTGGTGAATTGTAACAGCAGCTGGTTTGGGCTGAGGTAAAATTTCATAGGTCTTAGCAATTACTCTTATAAGCCTGGCACTTTAGGGAATTAACTTCGTTCATTGTCTTCCTAATTTTCTTCTGAGATGATTAAATCGAAATGTTTGTTATAATCACCTTTTCCACCCTGCAGGAGAAAAATGAGTCTCCTTTCTAAGGGATATGTTCATTTTTTATAAAAGTACATAGGAACTATTTTCTTTTCTTCACCCCCTCCTCCACTTTTGAGATTTTATCATTTTGCAATGTTGGCAAAGGCAAAAATGATTGAGATTTGTCGAATGAAAAACAAGTATTAAACTTAACTTGACATATGAAACAAAAATCTGCATTTTTAGCAGACCTTCCTTTTAGTAACTGGGTTTATGATTCTGAGGTATGTTGGGTTGTGATGGACTACATGCCTTGTTAGTTCTTTTTTTGATTATCTAACCACTCCAGTTCAATAAGAACTGAAAGGTTACCTTTAAGAAGAGTGGAATTTCCACTCTAGATTTAGATGTAGCATAGATCATTAGACCAGAGACAAAGCTATTTTATTATATAGTTTATAAATGTAGAAGGTATTTATTTTTTGGAATTCAAAGAGTTCCTTTCAATATTGCATAAGGGGTAGAATAACTTCCTGCTCTTCTGAATTGGATCACTGACCTATATACACCAGTGTTCAGTCATCATGTCCCTTGGCCATTAATTAGAAGGATATTAACATTTTTATCAGTTACATAAAAAACTAGAGTAAAAATGAACAGAGGCAATTTCCTAAACACCAGGTTTATACAAATAATAGCTGAAGTCTGTTATTTATCTGGAAGTACAGTATGTTTACTATTTAAATCGTAAGAGAAATAAGTTTTAGTGTGAGTCTCAGCTGACTCACTTAGCATGTGGCTGTTCCCAGACACTGCTGCACAATACTCCCTTGAGTGTCCGATACAGAATGAGACAGCTACCAACTCAGGAAATTTAACCCTGGAGCTTGGTTTTTACTATAATACTCAGATGTTCAGTCTAACTAGAAAAGATTACAGGTATTAAAGGTCAGTGAAATGGAATCTGACTTATCTCTTTCTGAATGGAAAGGACCATCCATTTGAAAGCAATAAACAATACTCAGCATTGCAGACCTGCCTCTGTTAAGTGACTTTCAGTTAGCATCAATGGAATGCCCAATGGAAAGATGGGGTGTTTAAATTAAACTTAGGGCCCCCCTGGTGGCACAAGGGATAAAGACACAGCACTATGAGGTAGTCCACAGCCACTGCAGTGCAGTATGAGTTCTATCCCCGCCCAGGGAGGTGACCCACGTGGCACAGCAGACCTCTCCTGACTCCCTTTACTGCTTCCCTAAGCAGTATATTTCAGTAAGTCTGCCTGTTCTGCTCCTCACTGTGCCTCTGGTGAATTCTCTCACTACCCACATCTCTGGCCTGTACCCCAGCTCTTATATGCACAGACAAATAAATCTTTAAAAAATAATTAATTAGGGCCTCCCCGGTGGCGCAGCGGTTGAGCGCTGGGTTGCGAAGCTGCCCGCAGCCTCTGCAGCGCTGGTTCGACCCCCGGCTGCTGCCCTGCCACCGGGCGAGGGTCCCACGTGGCGCACAGACCTCTCCTGCTGCCCGCTGCTCCTCTCAGCAGTGTACTTCGTCACTCTCTATGTTCTACTCTCTGCTCTGGCTCTGGTGAATTCTCTCACCCTCCCGCACCTCTGACTGTACGCAGTGCTTGTATAAATAAATAAAAATCTTTAATAAAAAATTAATTAATTAAAGTTACTAGACCTTGGTATACATTATCTGAATTGGACATCTATTTGGGTACCTTCCATGATAATTCTTAATGAACTCACTTTATATCTTTGAGTGACTTGACACCCTAAGTGACTAAGCGTACTATTTAAAAAGCTAAATTAAAATGGAGTTTTGAGAAACCCAGTTGTCCATCTTATTATTTGTTGAGTTCTTCTAAGCTGTTTCAGAATTTCAAAGAGAAATGCTGCTGCTTTTAAATTTTAACAAAATCCTATAAAGGCTAAAACTTTTAGCAAGATGGTCAATTTCTCTGTTCCAGTGTCATTTTCTGTGCCTGCTGGTATTAATGGAAAACCAAACTTTTGCCTTGTGTAGGCTGTGTTTCAAAAGTTCTCTAGCTCTTGCTGGAATAATAAAGGTTAAAAATCACTAGCTGCAAGTGATCTGTGCCTTGACTAAAATCCCCTCCTTCACATCAGCTTGGACTAGGCAGGCATAAATACTGCAATGATAGTGTAAATTTTAATAGGTGAAAAATTTTTATTAGAGAAGAGTCTGCCTCATAAATGTGTGTGTGTTTAAACAGAGTACAACTTTTTTCATCACAGATTTTCAACTTTCAGTTCATAGTTCTGATACCACCTCTGCTTTTCTGTACTTCAAAGTGGAGGTGTTTTTAAAAATAAGCATTTTACAATGCAGAGGGGCACAGCAGATATGGTGGAAAATGGAGGGTGGTTTGGCCATGGGTTCGTGTGGTGCCCTGCATCTGAGGAGGTGTGATCCTCTGCCTTTAAAGCAAGATTGTGTTGTAAACCTACGTTACCTCGATAAAATAAAGTATGAAGAACTTTTAAAAATATAGGCAATTTATATCGGCTTCTGAAGTCTTATATTTTTGTGATTTAACTATTGTTTCCTAACTCCTGTGAGCTCTCTTTCACTGAATTGAAAGGCAGTGCTTGGTCTAGTTCAACATGGAGATATACCTATTTCTCTGTATGAAGGAGGAGGGTTTCCTTTTGGCCTAAATATCCCCATACCACCCTCCACATTTTTCATTCCTGTAGGAAATCAACTTGAATGGAAAGGGAAGAAAAGCACTAGTATCAGAAGTACCAGGGAAAAAATGTGTTTTGAAAGGATTTAGCAAAAGAAAAGACCATTTAGTCTGAACGTGGTAGTAGCTCTCAGGGTGAGAGGCTGAGGTTAAATGTGCAAGCGTGGGATCTGAGTGGTTGCAGTGAGGTGGTTTCCAGCTGCAGCGATTCCAGCGAGGCTGATCAGAGGCATGTTGGCCTGGGATCTCGCCCCACTCTTTGCGATGCCTTGTGATTGTGAAGCAACGTATGTGAACTTGCCTGGTTGACAGCTGTCAACTGTAAATGGCCATATGTAATGATGAGTAAAGTTGTTGTCAACTGTCAATAGGCCATATGTAATGATGAGCACAGTTACAGGCTGCTGTCTGATCCGATGTAAGATTAGGGAAAAGAAACAACAGTGAAACCCATCCCTGAAAGGTCAGATAGGATTTTTTAAAAAAGGGCTTATGTTATCTTTCTCTTAAGCACCCATATTTCTGCTTGGACCCCACTTCTCTATAGATACATATTTCTCTTTCATCAATACTGACTCTATTTAATGGGGCAAGTTTTATCAACCTTAAATATCAAGGACTTGAAGCAATGATTGCACAAGGGAACATTTTAATGGAAGAGAATTTGATTTGTTGGGCAAATATAAGAGTATGAAAGTCTTTATTGTACTCACTCTGCCCTCCCCAGGACAGAGAAAACATTTCATTCAAGACTAAGCATTTCCTAAGCACTGTTCTGTGCAGGGTGATGTGATAGGCAAGTGTGAAATTACTGCTTCAGGACAAATACTATTGTCAGTTCAGAGAAATGATCAGTGGCATGGGCATGATGGACTGATACAGCTTGCAAGTCATTCTCTTTGGCATCTTTTTTATTAAAGATATGTGTTTTTAACCATCAGCTCCACTAATGATCACTATTGTGTGATTTCTTAGATTTTCCCTGGGCACCATGGTCCTTCAATTATTTTAATGAAAAGATCCTCTACATCATTTACTTTGTGACTGTCATACTTTGACCTAGAAAAAAAAAATCATTTGAGAAACATAAGCATGCAGCCTTAACCAAACCAGAAAGAAAGGCACTATAGAGAGTCCTGCCCAGCCAAGAAGCTACAGTTAAAACATGCCGTGAAGGCAAGAGGGGGAGAATGTGGGCCCAGCAAGGCTGAACAACAGAGAAGAATAGAAAGGAACTTCTGCTTTCTTCCATCGAAATAATTAACCAGTGGGTTCCAACTCTTTGTGCCCAGCTTCTTGAAGACTTCAATCTACTTATTTCAGAAATGCTGATGCTCTGAGTATGGGGATTGGAAAAGGATTTGCTCTCCAACGGCAAGTCACCGTATGCCCAAACCAGGCTGTCCTGTGCGTGGGTCCTGTTTAATTCCACCAAAATGAGCTTCCAGCAAATTCTAGTTTTGTGCTTCCCTGAAACATAATTTGTCACAAACATTTATTTTCCAACAAGTTCTGTAAAACTTCATCTTGAACAATAAGTCCCAAAAAGCTTTCTCCTGAGCCCTAAACTTTAAGAGACAGTATTAGGAAATCATTCTACGGATCACGTCCCGGGCTTTTCCACTAGTGTTTTTTTTATATATAAATTTTATTTTTATATTCCCCATACAATTGCAACCCCCTTATTTTGACCCCAATCCCTCCTCTCCCCGCCCCCATAGAGTGTCTCTGGTTCATAGTTGTTTGTTGATTTTGATTTTCACTTTCTTATAGTTATTCTTTTTCCAGGTCCCTTATTTAAGTTTTCTAGATTCCTGCTATGAGTGAGACCATCCGGTATTTTTCTTTTTCTTTCTGGCTTATTTCGCTGAGCATGATCCCTTCCAGAGCCATCCATGTTGCTGTAAATTGCATGTGTTTACCTTTTTGAATGCTGAGTAATATTCCATGGTGTATATGCACCACATCTTCTTGATCCAGTCATCTATTTTTGGGCATTTGGGTTGTTTCCAAAGCTTAGCTATTGTAAATAGTGCTGCTATAAACATAGGGGTGCAGGTGCTCTTAGGAATTGATGTTTCTGTGTCCTTTGGGTAAATACCTAGGAGTGGAATTGCTGGATCATATGGAAGCTCTATGTTTAGTGGGTCAAGAAATCTCCACACAGCTCTCCATAATGGTTGGACCAGTGTAGGAGAGTTCCTTTTTCTCCACACCCTCACCAACCTTTGTTGTTGCTAGTTTTTTTAATATGTGCCATTCTCACTGGTGTAAGATGGTATCTCATGGTAGTTTTGATTTGCATTTCCCTGATTACAAGTGATGTTGAACATTTTTTCATATGCCTGTTGGCCATTTGCATTTCCTCTTCAGAGAAGTTTCTTTTTAGCTCTTCTGCCCATTTTTTGACTGGATTATTTTCTTTGTTTTTGTTGAGTCTCATTAGCTCTTTTGTTTGTTTGTTTGTTTGTTTGTTTGTTTGTTTTTAAAGATTTATTTATTTATACAAGCACTGGGTACAGTCAGAAGCACGGGAGGGTGAGAGAATTCACCAGAGCCAGAGCAGGGAACAGAACAGGCAGACCGAAGAAACACACTGCTGAGGGGAGCAGCGGGCGGCAGGAGAGGTCTGCGGGCCATGTGGCACCCTCACTGGCGGCCGGGATTGAACCGGCACTGCAGAGGCTACGGGCAGCTTCGCAGCCCAGCGCTCAACCACTGCGCCACCAGGGGAGGCCCTCCACTAGTGGTTTTTGAACTGTTGTCTGCGGGCACCACAAGGCTTAGCCTCTGTGGCCCCCACGGAACTTCCCCAGCCCTTTCTGACAGTGCCCTATACTTTCTCCATCCAGTCTCAAAAGACTGACTCTTCTGCCCTGCACCTTAACACAAGCTCTTCTCTCTTTCTAGACAGCTTGCTAGGCAGTGTCTTTTTCTTAGTGGACTCAGTCACTGAACAGATTTCACTTCCAGCCTCACTTCTTCAGAGAGCCTTAGATCGAGTCTTGATCCGGCTCCCTATTAGGCACCCTCATACTGCATTCCTTTCCACCAGAACCATCTCAGTCTGGAATGACACCCTCTTTTTTTTTCTTTTTTCCTTTTTTTGGTCTTCGACTGATTCATATTCATCTCTCTTCCTTGGAACTCTGAGTTCCAAGCCAGAGACCAGTCTGTGTCTTCTTCCCTTAGTGTCACTGCCTCTGGCCATGTCTGGCACATGGAGGATACTCAGTAAATATTTTTTTGTGCGAATGAGTGTCCTTCTGTGACATCTTCAAAAATAAATCACTCTTGTACTTGAAGGCTGGTACATTTTCCTTGAGGAATATTCATGCAGGCCTTTGTGTATTTTTTAATATGATCTTTAAATGCCATCATATTTCTCTGTTGAAAATGATTGGTAGAAGCCCTGCATTTTTTTGTTCCCAACTGTTAAAGCTTCTCAGGGTTTGTTTGTTTGTTTGTTTGTTTGTTTTGATGCGTTTTTCATAAATCCTCTTTCCCTTTATCATTTACCTGTAGTTATTTTACTTTGTATCTACTGATAAGCTGTCTCAAAGCTTTTTGGAAGTATTTGGGGGTATACAGTAATAAATAAGTGAGATGAATCAACCTCAGGCAGCTCATTTCTCTACACGTATACACTGGCATTGGAATGCTTTATCTCCATGTAAACACGACCCTAGAAGAATTTGATGATTTTTTTTTTCTCAATTTGTGGGAAACATTTTTTAAATTTCTTTTACTTCGCACCTGTACACTACTTCTCTTCCAAGAATATTTAAGCTTTAAGCACTTTCCAATCATTACTTGATTAGCTGCCAACATGTCAGTGTTTATAATATGGAGGAACTGAGGCAAAAAGAGCCAAAATTTCAGAATTAAAAAAAGAAAGTTGATAACATGAGAATGTATTCCTGGCTTTTAGTGTCTTGCGGTTTTCACTCAGGTGGTATGATGGTAGGTTGATAATCGTTGATGTGGGATTCTCATTTTAATTTACTTGAACTTTTTACTTTTTTGTTTAAAATACTGAGTTTTATATGACTGGTAATGACTGATAGTACCATCATAAAATATTTTTCTTCAAACATCCTTTAACAATGAGTGACCATAATAATTTGAGAAAATCAACAGAAAAAATAGCCAAAAATTTGAAATAAGCTATTTTTTAATTATCAATATGTGATGACAATGTGGGCAATTTAAAAAAATATTATTAAATATAAGCTCCATTAAGACTAAAATTAAAATTTTAAATATATGAACAGCAATTGTATGATGTTGAAGATATGAATTTCAAGGTCAAAGACTGAATTTGGCCCAAATATTTATACTAACCAGTGATAATATTATACTAACCAGTGATAATAATGTGAGTATGTGCACTAATACACATACAGTACTGAGTACATATGCAGTTCTACATTGAGGCCTTTTTTCTTCTGGATAAATAAACTAATTTTTTTCACAGGTTAAGACAAAGATATCTAAAAATGAATATTTTCCCCTTTCAGTCACTAAAATGTCTTCTCTTTAGTGTTTATTTATTAAATTTGAATTCTGCATTTACATAGATCTTTTCTTAGCAACTCTGTCTTCTACTTGTGTTACACCTCATTTGTTATTACTGAGCCAATTTTTTTGCCTGTCTGGTTTGAGTTTGAGTTTTAAATCTTTTTTTTTTTTAACCTTTTTTTTTTTTTAAAGATTTATTTATTTATACAAGAACTGGGACACAGGTCAGAGCCACGGGAGGGTGAGAGAATTCACCGGAGAGAGTGGGGAGCAGAACAGGCAAACGGACCAAGATACTGCTGAGGGAAGCAGCGGGCAAGGCAAGAGAGATCTGCCACCCTTTGGGGCCGGCCAGGAATTGAACCGGCGCTGCAGAGGCTGTGGACAGCTTCACAGCGCAGTGCTCAACCTACTGCGCCACCAGGGAGGCCCTGAGTTTTAAATCTTGTTAAAAATTAGCTGTTTTGCATCAACCAATTCTAGATGTGTGTGTACGTACAGACACAGTTCTTTCTCAGCTGATTAAGTCCTCAATCAATTTGTAATGTTACAAGTGTATTAACTTGTCAGCCTGTTTTTGTTAAGGTTTCCAGGAGTAGAGTAAAATCTGAGCTTAGGTTATTAGTTAATTGAATTAACTTCTCCAGTTCAATCTAAGGTAGGTCAAGTTGTTTTGTTTGTAAATTCCTTAAGTCTGTTGCCAGTATTTCCTTCTTTTTAAAAATTGTTTTCTATTTCCTAGTTCCTGTGTAATGAGCAAAATCAAGAACACATTCACTAATCTTTATTGGAGTCCTGTTATTTGTTAGGCATTGCCTTAAACTGGGGATTACAATGGCAAAGAGTAAATGGAAAAATCCTCAAAATCTCCCAAAACACGAATCATGTTCATAGCCATCATGGAACACACAGTCTAGTGATAAGAATAATTAGTGCTAGGGCCTCCCTGGTGGCACAGCGGTTGAGCGCTGGGTTGTGAAGCTGCCCGCAGCCTCTGCAGTGCCGGTTCGATCCCCGGTCACTGGGCGAGGGTCCCATGGCGCGCAGACCTCTCTTGCCGCCTGCTGCTCCCCTCAGCAGTGTGCTTCGGTCCTTCTGCCTGTTCTGCTCCCTGCTCTGGCTCTGGTGAATTCTCTCACCCTCCCGGGCTTCTGACTGTACCCAGTGCTTGTATAAATAAATAAATAAATCTTAAAAAAAAAAAAGAAGAATTAGTGCTAGTTAAATAGCTACACAAGGCAATATAAAATTGTGTCGGAAATAAAAACTACAAAAGAAAAGAAAACACAAATTAGCACTCTCAGAGGGAGGATTGACTTAAAATGAGATGTTTAGACAAGGCTTTTTCCTGAAACATGAGCTATACATACCAGCAAATAATGTAAACAATAGTGATGGTCATAGAAAATCATTATTGATCATTTATTGTGTCCTTGGCCCTGGGATAGGTGTTTACCGTGGCCATGGGATAGGTGTTTACCTGTGCCAACTTATGTGATATTCCCGAAGATCCTGGGAAGATGGCATTATCACTCACCCCAGTTTGCTGAGAAAACTCAGTGCTGAGAAGATTCTGACCCAGTGATCTGCTCCAGTCCCGCAGTATTTGACCCTTCCTGTCCGTCCTACCAATACGAGGCAGGGGGTCAGTGTTCCAGGCAGTCTGTGCAGGGCCCTGGGATGACAAGAGAGAGTAGACATCAGGAGGGGCTGAGGGAGAACCTGCTGGAGAATGAAGGCAGAGGAAGCCAGCAGAATAGGGTCCTGCCTCCTTCTGTTTTCTGTGCCTTTCCAGAGGCCAGTACTCCTCATGTGTCTCTACCAGCCATGGGAAGTCATCTTTTTTCGGGGTATAGCTGGTCACTCCTGGCTCACGTTTAAATTTCATTTCATTTTATTTATTTATTTATTTATTTATTTGCGTAGAAAAACTGGGGTGTAGACCAGAGGTAAAGGGGGTGAAATTCACCAGAGACAGAATGGGGAGCAGAACAAGTGGGTTTACTGAAACACACTGCTGAGGGGAGCAGTGGGTAAAACAGGAGAGGTCTGCTGCGTCATGTGGCTTAGCTCCTTTGCTGGGGATCAAACTCAGGCCATATCTGTGAGAGCACTGAGACTTAACCTGTAGGCCTCCAGGAAGGCCCACTCCTGGTTCATGTTTAAGGGCTTCTAGCCAGGTGTACTCTAAACTATATGGAAAATCGCCTGAATTTAAGGTTAGAGATTTTCAATGCAACATGCAAAGCGAGAAGCCTGTCTTCTTCCCCCTTCTCCTCCTCCATAGATGGAATATTATGATTTGGCATAAAACCACCAACCCTTATACTAATTTGCCTACATTCAGAATTGAAATCTTCCTATTATGATAGGGGTTACCTTGGTTACCTTCAAATTGATGTGTTAAATGACTTCAGCTCAGATTCACTTAATAACCCTGATATAAGAAATACTTAGATCATGTTTGGAAAAATATCACAATTACTTTTAGTTATTTTAAAATTAAGAATATTTCTAGCCAGATGGAAATTCCAAGTATAGTTAGATGGAAAAGCTATTATTCAATTAATACTAGGATCTACTTTCTGGGGTTGCTTTAAGGGGCTTTCAGTCTATGTTATAATAATAATTACAGATGTAATTTAAAAGTACATATTAGCCATATGTATAGTTAATGAAAAATCCTGTTGCTCTTTTGATCAATGATTAGTCAGTTAACTTGTCCTATATTACTACAATTCTGTGAGGTAACTTAGGGTTTTTGAATGGCTTTATTTCATTTTTACATCCAAACTATACATAAGGAGTAATGCATGGATTGGTTGTATGAAAAGATCGACCATTCATAGAAAATGAAAATTCAAATTATACAAATGTTTGGCAAGTTAAAAATAGTATAGTTCATATTTGGAATAACAGCTTCAGTGTTAATTCTTTTTCTCTTCGAATGACTAAAAAGCTTGTTATTGAGCATTTTCAACTTTTAATGTCTTGGTGACAGTTGAATCACATAGAAGATAGGAATTACTATTATTACCTTAAATTGGAATATTATTTATATATTCATAACATTCAGAAAATTTATTTAACCTAGAAAACTTTATAAACTCTATGAAACAAAGGATATAATACAGATTATTTACAAGTTGGACATAAAGAAGTATAGTTTGGGTTATTAAAACCTTCATAACTTGCTTCCAGTAAATCTTGTTCTCAAAATAATATATGTTTTGTGATATGCAAGAGAATGAGCTAGAGTTCCAAGTTCACAGCATCATACTTATATTTTTCTTTACTTTTGTTTTTTAAGCTTATAGGAAAATATTTACAGTCATGGGATTACAAAGGAGAAAATAAACCCTCCCAAGTTGCATTTTCCCAGAGACAACTACTCTGTCTATCCTTTTCCCTTTTCCCCCTCCAAATGGTGTCACAATTTTAATACCTTTTCATGGGCATTAGTGTTGTTTTCCCTTACTTACTTTGACAAATATTGCTACAAGTGAATATTTACATGTGAATTTTAATTCATGTGTTTATTTAGATAGGAGAAATCACTAAAAGTGAAATTGCTGGGCTGAAAAATCACATACCCTTAGAATTTTCAGATACTGCCCACAGAAATCACACAAATTTATACACGCTGACTGTATCTGAGGATCTTGTCTCTCTTCCCCGCTTCCCCAGCTATTAGCACTGAGTATGATCTTCTTTTAAAATTGTATCCATTGCACAGAAAAATGTTATCGTAGTTTTAATTTTTATTTCTTTGATTATTACTGTACACATATTTGGAATACAATGGAATGGTATATGAAGAGGAAACGATCTGTATTTGCATCGTTCATGGGAATAAAGATCAAGTTGGTATAGAAAGTTGCAAATGGAATTTTCATGTTAGTCTATTTCACATCTTCCAGTGTTTACAAAATGCCTTCTGTAGAAACAGTTTGCATGTCATGACATACATTGAACTGCTGGCTTCAACGGAGGAAGAAGCAGAACTGTAGCAAAACCTTCTTTATAACGAAATTATTTTAATACCTTTCAGGCAAGAAATTAGTTTCATCAAGAAAATTGATTTAATTTAGGAGTGATGCAGTATTTATAGCCATAACCAGGTTAAACATTTTTTTCACTTCAAATCAGAAAATTGCTCCTAACCAGTATATAACTCCAAATCAATTAGTTCAGTTTAAGGTTTTCATATTTTATTAATATTCCTCCCATTTGTATATTTATTCTTCTGTGCAAATAAGTCTTTGAGGTTTGTATTTAGCTTTATAAAATAGATAAAATAACTTAGGATGACCAGCTCATCAGCCAAAGAAGAATTTGCATTCTTTACAGTAATGAATGATTTGGGGATTCCTAGAGCTAGATAGTGATAAATGATTTTAACAAATCTTTCTGCTTACTTTATTTTAAAAACATCAGTTGAAGGGCAATCCAGACTATTGATGTCCAAAAAATGATGACTGCTGCCTTTCTACCTACACCTCTAGGTCTTAACGGCACAGTTCTGGAATGGCAGCCTATTGAGTTAGAATATTCCATTGAGACTGAAAATAAATTTTTCCCAGTGTCTTCTCCAGAGATACCTTTGCTCATCAGGAGACTGCAAGCTAGAATGAAGTTTTGGTCTGCAGAGCACATCTTATGCAGCAGTAGTGAAAATAAAAACTAAATTTTAATATTCATTGAGTTTCATTTTAGAACATCCCTGGATGTGAGCCTTAGTTCTGAATTTACATGACACCCTCCCACACTATAATCGTGACCACTAACAGTGATTGTTTTAAATTGTTCTGAATTTTATTCTTGTTTTTTTTAAAAAAACCTTTTTTACATTGTTATTTAAAGAAATTTGAAATCATAAAATAAGAGCAAAGACATTTCTGTAATCAAATCAAGCAAAGGCACTCATGCATTTAAATCTACTTATCTATATCTAAATAATTTTGAAGTTGTTTTCAAACTTACATTCATTTAACTAGTAAACTTGTTGTTTTAGTTGCATTGCTATATCCTTGTACTATACTTTATTTTTAATTTCAAAATGATGTGGCTTACTTATAAATAAGGGAAATCTTGACTAAAATCTTTATTTCCAGTAAGGCATGCTTAGGTATTCTCTGCTGTTTGAGATTTATAGACACCAAGGGAGGGAATTCACAGTACATCAAATCAACCTTTCTATTTTGTGGCACCCACACAGCAACTTAAGTAAAACTCTAGCCATAGAAAAGAGATTTAGTGACCTATTGTTTCTAAGTCTTGTCATTAAGAAAAATCTGCACAGCAATAAGTATCTTGGTTTGAAAATTTAAATTGCATATTAATTTTCATAGAAAAACAGAAAGACTGTATGAAAAGCTATACAGTCATCGTAGCTGTTGTTTATTAGTAGCAACCACTTTGTGGAATCATGTCATTTTTCATATGAATTTCCTCTACTGTCACCAAAGGTAAGAGTTCTGGAGTGAAATTCAGCTGCCACTCTTGCCAGTCTGTGATACATAGTTAGATATCAGCTTGTGGTGGAAAATGATGTTTTGTTTTCTACTGATCGCACTGGAGTGTGGGAAGGGTCGCTAACGTATGACCTATGTATGAATTTGTCCAATAAAACGGTAGTGTGTAAAATGGAGGCTTTCAATATTTGTATATGTTTAAAGATTTCATTTTATCATCTGAAATCTTGGCATTTGTATTTGAGATACAGCAGAGCCATATCGCAGTACCCTGAATCTTTATACAGAAAGCTGGTTGCTCTTTGGGGAAAATGTGATTTTATAGAATACATTGCAACCTGACACCATGAATTTTCAGCATCAATATTGACAAATGAAGAGCAAGAAGCAAACAGGGGCAAGTGAGGTGTTTCAGTACAGAGTGGGGAGACCTCTGATTTGGAGCTACCAGCAGCATCATTGATCTGTCATTCAGTAACCGTGACCCCATACTAAAATCAGAATTTTAATTTCAGGCTTATGATTTGCTTATTTCTTACAAATGAAAGAAATAGAAAACAGTTTAGACAAACAAAAATGAATTTGGGAGACAGTTTAACCTGAATCTGACCACTGCTTGGAGTCTTTATTTTTTTAAAATAGATGTTCAGGCAATAAATAGGATTTCAGTGCATGTCGCAGTGAAAGATCTCTTTATATAGTGCCATAACATTATGGATATAAAAAGATACATACATTGTGCTAAAATTAGCATAAGGCTTTTTATCTGGGGCTTTGTATTCCCTCTGTGGCAACACAGTTTTATTCCTTATGTCTTCTATACCGTCATCAAATACATATACTTGGGACATTGGCTTGAAAGGGGATGGTCAGGTTAAATCACCTTTTAGATTAAAGGTTAAAAAAAAAAGAATTAAAAAAATAAGTTGCAGAAATGGGTTCAGACATTTAGAACCATCTACTCATTCTATGATGAGACTTTTCCTAATCAAAAAACTTTGTTTTCTTGTCTTTAGCCACTGAATTCCACTTTCTCTTCTAAGTGTAAACTGGCAGAGTACACGTTTCCAAGGGCTTGTTCCGTGTGAAGTTTTTCAGGTGATTTCAGTTTAATGCAACCAGATAATTGTAGCTCCAGGGCTTAGTTAGATTGTAAAACTGCTAATCCAGACAGTATTACCTGGTCACATGTGGTGCTTATATGGAGACACCTCTCCCTTTAATGCTCTCTCCCCATGCTGGTGATTTCTAGTTTTCAGTCCTATAAAAATGAGGCTCACCAGGCCAAGATTTAAGTCTAGGGGAAAATCAGAATTATGCAGTTTGGGGCAACAATGAGAAACCTGAACTCCTTTGCCAAAGATACGATGTGATATTTTTGTGGCATTACATTATACTTTGCCCCATGTGTCCAAGAAACTTGAGTAGTGAATTTGAAAATAGTATTTTCTTTTTTGTTTAAATGAGCACTGCCGCTGCAGGCCTACTGTAAGCCTTATAGTTTTACCAGTGACAGCAGCAATTATTGGTGGGATTCTCCCTTTCAGTGGAGTCATTCATTTAGTCCACTCAGAGCCTCTTCTGAACAGCTGTTGCCATGCAATATTGAATAATGATAATGGTGGGATGCTAAAGGTGGTTACCTTTTTCTCTGCCCCTAGCCAAAATTTGGTATTTCCATTGTAGTTAACCTAGAAACAGATAGTTGTGCATAAAAGAGAAATTTGTCAAACCTTTTTTAACTCCCTGGACCACACGGTAATGAACTACTGGGGGGCAGAAAGTAGCAGTGGGGAGTGGCAGTTCACATGCCATCAAGTCTTTCTATGCGGACATGGAATGTTCCAGATGGGCAGAAGTCTTGCTTCCGAGTACAGTTTGAGATGAACATGCAAACTGCAGTTAGGATGTTGTGGTGCCCAAGAGTAGGACCAGCAAGAGGGTAAAGTGAGATGTGTAGGGTAAGAGGACAGGCAGGAAGGTAGGAGTTGAGAACTCAGGTATGGGGTTCAGGCAGCCCCTTATGGTATGAGGTGTCCAGCAGGGGCTTTGTTCCCTCTGCGTGTACCTTTTCTTTCGGTGTTCCTCTTCGTTTTTACGTCCTTTCATTTCTTCTTCCTGACTCCCTGTGCCTTTCTACTACACATCCTGGAGGGATGGATGCCTTGTTTTACTCTTAAAAAGCCCTCATCTGATAAACCTCTTGTGGGAACTTCTTGTTTGTTTTTTAATTCATGTGGTGTTATCATGGCTGTTAACTATACTGAATTCTCTGTGTAATTCTAGAAGAAATCTAACTGGAAAACAGTTTCCACTTGCTTTTCCTTTTGGCACCATGGACCACGGGGGACTTCATTGCACTCCAGCTGAGGTTGCCCACACAGAGACCTTTGCCTTGTTTCTTGGTTGTTGTGGCCCACCAGGCTCCCTTCTGGCCATGAAAAGAAGGGTCTTTTTCCTACCCTGGCCATTTTCCTTTTCCAAAGCAACACTTTCCTCAGTGGTACAAACCTGTGTATTGGTGACTGCACTATCCTAATAGGAGGGTATAATGGCAGGAGAAGGAAGGAAGGACAGAAAAGGGAAAGGCAAATTTTCTTCTTTCATGTTAAACATGTATTATTCCATGTTTCCTTTAAAAACATAGAACTTTAAACTTTAAACACATAGGTTTTGTTATCCTAAATGAGAATTAGGGTGATTTTAGTTTTTGATACCTTCTGGTCACCATAAGAATCTGAAGTGATTCTTTTGGTCAAATATGAAAAAAAAATTGATTTACTTGAAATGTTTCACTTTAGCTTTTTATAAGTCACTGAGTTATATTAATGACCATTCATGCTTAATTCTATAGAGAATTTATTGGCGATAACAAAGTTAGCCCAAAATACTTTGTATAAACAAGATTTTATATGTGGAGCTAGTAATTAAATGAGATAGCAAATGAGTTTATGTATATTGTTTATATTTCAAAGGCACAACTTGATTTTTTTCAAATATTTAACAAGTACCCTTAACTGTAGATTGGCATGTCAAAAGGAAGCATCTAACAAAGATTTCCAGGCCTGGAGTTTAAGTTATTCAAATTTTAAGTTAATTCAAAGGAAATTACAAAATAAACTTTGACCTCTAATTGCTAGAATATCTATAATTAGAATCCAGTACTCTACATACATGAATTAAACTTGCTTTATTGGTGGCTTTGTTATTGACCAATGAGTTCAATTAATCAATTAATTTGATTATGCATCAGAGTGACCCAGCTAGGTCTTTGGTTTTAATTGTAGAAGATTGAAGTTTATAGTGTCCCAAATCTTGGATAACAGGACCCTAGGCCGATCTGGAGATTCTGCTTTAGGAAGACTCATGGACACCCCACTCCCCATACTACCCCCATCTACCACTGAAGTAATTTGACAACCCAGACTTCCAGTGGATGCCTTTTCTCAAGGGATGCCCTGTTTTAAGCTTCTAGAAGATGCTGAGCATTCCAGATCTGTGCTTTGGCTTTTTGGGGGGTTTTTTGACATGTAGATACTGACCTAATTTGGGGATTGAGGTTCACCTTTTATTGAACTCTGCAATGTGTTTATTCTGCTTTTCTGCTCCCGTAGCACATTATCTGAATAAATGACAAAATATAAGCTAATATCACAGTGGCTAAAGACTGAAAATTTCCCAACCAAAAATGGGTTTGCTCTGCAAACTTCTTTAACTCTGCCACCTTGCTTATCTCTTTCTCCTGATCTCCACTACTGCCATTCACAGCCCTCCAATTAGAAGATGTGGAAACTAAAACCAAGTAGCCATGTCTGTAATTCAAGCCAACACGCACTCACGTGGTGGCAGGTGCTGTGAGTCAGAACTGAGCTCTTCGTGCATCTCGCCCAGTTTCTTGCCCGCTAGCCTGCAACAAGCTCGAGTTTTAAAATGCTTTCCCGATGAAATGTTAAATTTCATCTTCACAATTTTTCAAATTTGTAGATGCTAACTCTTTTATCATTAATAAATAGATTTAATGTGATCAGTTAATATATTAAATTAGAACACCGAGCAATATTCCTTAGTGCTCTGTACACAGATTGACAGAGTGCAGAAGAACCTCATCTGTCCCGTCATCTGATTCTAGTTACTTCTTTAATTACTCTTGGGACAAATCACGAAAAGTCATCTCTTAGTTATTTTTTCATAATTTTTGACTAATTACAGGAAATCTTGTATACAAGTAAGCTTATTTTTAAAAATCACTGTTTTACTCTTGAATACATTAAACAGTTAAATTTGACTAATTATGGAAACTTAGATATAGATGAAAATTATGTGCCATTAGCATATGAAAGTGCCTAAATCTCAAGTTATAATTAAATACATGAAAAACTAAACACATATGATAAAGATAAACATTCTGCCCTTCCTCTTCCAGGTCTTGCTCACAAGATTCATTTTATTACAATAATTCTACTACACGGGGTAGAAGGTATATGTTAGCTCATGTTTTTCCAAGATACTATCAATCTTGTGTTAGCAGAGTACAAATTAATACAAAGAATCTGTTTTCATTTTCTTAATTTTTCATTTATTCATTGGCCCCTTTTTTGCGTGTGTGTGACCCTCGCGGGTGGCTGGGGATCGAACTGCAGCCTCACAACCCAGCGCTCAACTGCTGCGCCACCAGGGGAGGCCCTCATTGGCCCTTTAATGAATAAACCACAGCAATAGTTGCAGTCTGGTGATTTCTAGTAATTAGAATAGGTGTGAACCAAAAATAAGGTTAGAAAAATTAAAATTATTTTATTAATCTGTGCCTCTGAGCTCTTAAGCTTTACACATAAAACAACTCTAAAGTCTTCTTTCATAGGCACAATGATTGTAATCAGTTTTAAAAAATATTTCCCAAGCCCACCAGAGAATAATGCAGCAAATGAGAAAGATGCAGGGCATTCTGAAGATATCCTGGAGTTAGACAGTGCAGGGGGATAGCAGAACAATATAGAAAGTGGAGCCCGTCCTGCCCTCATCATAGATTAGCCACGTTTGGTGAAGCACTGGCTTTCTTCTTCCTCAAGACTGTTGACATTTGGGGCTGGAATGTTGTTTTGGGGGGGATGTTGTGCATCTGGGGGGGGGGAAGTGATCTGTTTCAGGATGTTTAGCAGCAATCTTGATTTCCATCCACTAGATGCCAGTAGCACCCCCCAGGCCCCCCAAATAGAATTTTCTCCAGACTTCCTAAGGCCTCCTGGGGGGCCAAATCTACTCCTGCTGAGAAGCACTGGGGTAGTATTTAACAACTGTACAAACCTTGATAAACCTTCAAAATATATTTGTGATATTCCTTATATAACTAAAAGCCATCAAAAAGTTTATCTTTAGCTCTCTGTCAGATGACAGGAAAATATATGATATATTTTAGAAAGCTCTAGATTCTAGTGACTGGAGTTTTTTTTTTTTTTTTTTATTTTAATTGCAAGTTCTCATGTGGTAAATGTCAGAAATTTAGGGATAAGGAATCCTTTGTATTCCTCTGATTCTGGAAAAATAAATTATTAATTGTCATTATTTTATGATATTTGCCTAATTATCTAGTCAATTTTGATAGGTTCTCTGACATGGTCCCTTAAACTGATACTAAAGTGATATTTAGGGCCTCCCCGGTGGCGCAGCGGTTGAGCGCTGGTTTGCGAAGCTGCCCGCAGCCTCTGCAGCGCCGGTTCGATCCCCGGCTGCTCCCTGGCCACCGGAGGAGGGTCCCACACAGCGTGCAGACCTCTCCTGCCACCCACTGCTCCCCTCAGCAGTGTACTCGGTCCTTCTGCCTGCTCTGCTCCCCGCTCTGCTCTGGTGAATTCTCTCACCCTCTCACGTTTCTGACTGTACCCAGTGCTTGTATAAATACAAACAAAACAAACAAACAAATAAATAAATAAATAAATAAATAAATAAATAAATAAAATAAAGTGATATTTAGTTTCCCCAGCACACAATGCAGGACAGTAAGCTGAACAGTCTAGCAAAATAGGAGGTTGGCCTGAGAGTCCATGTTTACAGATTTGAATAGCCAAAACAGGCAGTGCATTGAGAGCCCATGGAACAACATAAGTCTCCCAAAAGATTGCTCTCAGTCATTTGGAGAGTAGGTTGTACCTTTCCTTTATCCTTTTGAGTATATTTTCCTAAATAAAAATCATAACATGAGCTGCAGTCTTTTGATGTGTTCATAATTGAACATACTGGAAACGCTGCCTGTGTTCTCCAGCTTGTTCTTTCTAGGGATCTATTTTAAACATCTATCTGATTATTTAACGCCAAGTATGCATATAGGCCTTCCTTGTGCTGGCTCCATCATATCCAAATGGGATCAAATAGCACAGCTGACAGTTCCGTCTATTGCATTCATATTTTCAATGTTTTGAATTCAGAAAACTTAAATTTTACTGGCTAGGTACTCCCTTTTCAGACAACCCAGGGTTATGGGAGATTGGCTATCTGACTTCTGCTCTCTCAGACTGAAGTTTGCTTATGCAATAGAATGTCACAGTTGCATTCAGCATTACCACCTTTAATGTTTTCCCTTTACCCATTTTCACAATTATACTTTGATCCTCTAGTTCTGTAATTTCTACTTAACTCTGTTTACCGTAATTTTATTTCATGATATTAATCTCCTCGGGGGGGGGTGTATTTTTCGTATATTAATTTTTCTTCCTATTTGCTTTGTCGTCATGATTGCATCTAATATTTTTATTGTATCATTTTCATTTTTTAAAGACTTATTTATTTATACAAGAACTGGGGTATAGGCCAGAGGCACGGGAGGGTGAGAGAATTCACCAGAGACAGAGCAGGGGAGCAGAACAGGCAGACAACCAAAAATACTGCTGAGGGGAGCAGCGGGAGAGTCAGGAGAGGTCTGCCACACCATGTGGGTATCTCCCTGGCTGGTTGGGAATCGAACCCATGCTCTAGAGGCTGTGGACAGCTTCACAGCACTGCACTCAACCCGCTGTGCCACCGGGGAGGCCCCATTTTCATTTTTGATTGTAAATTTTCAGTGCATTTTGTACATTTTTATTATAGTTCATATATGTGTAGTTAGTAGATTCTATGAAAATTTTTCGTTTTTATTCTGTTTCTTTATATTTATTTTAAAACATTAATTTTCTCATTTCTTTAGGAGACTATTATCTTGAATTTTTCTACTGACTTTTACTTTTTTGTCTTTCAATAATCCTACTCATAAGAGGAACAGCTATAAAATCTATGCTCAGAGAAACAGTTTCTGAATATTTTGCTCCTCCAATCCCCTAAAGACTACTCTAAAATCTCAAGTGTCAGAAACTTAACAGTCTATAGGGGTCAGACAGAACTGGTGAGGACTGGGATGAGCCCAAGAGTTTGCGTCTGTCACATGGGCAGCTTCCATTTAGTACCAGGAGATTGCTGCCATGTGGAAGGATGGTTTAGCATCACCAGATCGTCCAAGTTTGCAAAAGGTGTCAGAAATATGAATTCTCTCAATTTCTAAATATGGAAAATACTTTGGAAATTGTTAATACCATGTAGGTCAAACAAAATGCCAAACCGTAGTATCTAGCTACTTCTCAAATCTATTGCATAGGACATTAAAGTCAGATGATATTGCCAGCCAGCACAATAGTTAATTAAATTAAAAGGTTCACTCTTCTCAAATCACTCTTAGAGTTAGAAATTAGCAATATTTAGGTGTTTCTCTGTCCCAGAGAACTTTTCTAGGAGTTATAACCTTAATGATTACGATTCTTCCTTCTTTTAGGAATAGAGAATTTTTTTAAATTTTGGATACTTGCATCCAGGAGATATTATTAGATTTCTCTTTATGTATCGTCGTTTGTGAGCCTGTCTTATTGTTAGTTGTTATTTTGATTTTTATATTACTTGTAGAACTCTTGTTAAATGTCAAGGAAATTCCTAGAATTATCCCCAAATTGCCTTAAGCCAGAAAGATTAGAAAAAGTTATCGAGAATTATAAAGGATAGTGTGAAAGTAGCATATTGTATACATAGAGAGATGAGAATTGTTGAATGAAGTGGAAATTAATTATCTTTGGAGAAAATAACATAATTTTGTTTGCATGATATATTAGTAAATAGAAAAAAATATCAGACAAGGTGAATGAAAGCAGGATGAAGTTGTTCAGAAAGTTAGAGAATTATGAAATCCCAAAGGAAGTGGTTATCTGAAATGCCTTGTATTTCAAACTCAGTACTGTTTTAGGAACAATAGATGACAGTCAGATTGAAAGTAAATTGATGGGTTTCTTCAATACTTTGACATATGTTATATCATTCAATACTTAAAACAACCCTATGGAGTAATCAGGAGAATTGTTATCTCCATGGAAACTGAGACCATGGAGATTAAACAATGTTTCCCAAGACACAGAATTGGTTTTAGATGTCAGGAATATACCTTTACACCCTTTCCTTTCTAGTCTATCATGCTCTTCTGCTATTCAGCCATATCATCACTAATAAATGACAGTCATATTAATCATAAAAATGTCCTGGGGAGCCCCTTACCCTCTGGGTTTATGTGTGGAAACACTCGATGGGATTCTCAATGTGTCTTTCACTTCAAGGTGGAGTTGTTTCCCACCGCCCCTGGTTAGCATGTTCAAGCAGCCAATGGTAAACCTCTAACTCACTCTCCCTTTTGATTATATTATATTTTCAGTTGGTTGAACTATATGCTTAAGAATTTTTCTCCTAGAGTTGAGTTTGTGGTTGAGCTTATTAAATCTAAACCCTTCATATTAAATAAATGAGAAGTAAGGGAAGCTGTTCTAAAACATAATCCTGGGCGATTTTCTTGTTTCATCCATTTGTAGAATCTCCTCTGATTGTTTTAAGAATATACCTTGAAAACAGAAATGTAAGCCTTGTCACTGAGCTTTAAAAATAGCCCTAGTGTGGCCATTTTTATCTTAAATTTGAAGAAGGGGAATAGAGTCTTCAGCCCCTCTAAAGAATGGCTCTTTTCATCCCACTGGTACATCTCAAAGCAAGAGCTCCAATGTGAAGCAGTGAGAGCTAGGGCTTCCTCTCCATGTAACTTGTGACTGTTTAGACATAGGGAGAAGTCCCTGAGTTGAATTCTGCACAAACACAGAATGCAAAATGAGTATGAGGCCCTCAAGAATCAGGCTTTATGACTCAGAAATTCACTGGATTTTCAACATAATGTTTTCTATTTATAGCTTGTCAAAAAATCCGGAAGAACAACAGGTCAATAGCATGACAGTGTGCTTAAGCTATTGATATAATATTTATGTGTATTTATATAGAACTTACCCTGAGACCCCTGAAAATTGCAAAATTTGAGCTCCGTGTCAAGACTGACTCTGTGATGGAGAACAGATCTAAGTGGATTTATTACTGCTGGGACAGTGTGGCTTTGTTTTCTTTCCATTCTTTGTTTTTATCATCTTCCAGTTTGAACCCTGATCCTGAGAGTGACAGCTCAGACAAACAATTAGTCCTTTTTCATTCAGTCCATCCTGTTCACTCTCCTTAGCATAGCATCCCTCTCTCTCCAGACGGTTGCATTTTTTTCTGGGGGTAAACAGTAGGTGTTCCACATATGAGTGCTGTGCCTTGGTGCGCTGGGCTTGGGTGTGTTTTTTCTGCTGTTCCTGGCCATCGTCAATTAATTAAAAGTAGACAGGAGCCACAGAAATAGAAAGTTTTCCCTTTTCTCCCCCATCCTTCTTTCTTTTTCTCCGGGTAAATAGCTAGTTCCTTTGTCCCTGGCTGCACTATTTCATTTCTGCCATCATTGTCCTCATTGTTCTCTGAAACAGGGGGGGTCTGGGCCAGGAGCAGCAAGGTCTCAGCTAATGACGGGAAGTCTTTAAAGTTTGCGCTGCATTTCATCTTCTCTGGGAGTTTTAGGACGTATCCAGTGTTTGATCCCCACCGCGCAACTTTGCTTCTAGTTAATTAACAGATCCCCCATTACACACTCTCATCTGGAAGCACATGGGAGGCCTATTGGGAGGTAATTCAAGGCCAATCTGAGTGATGGCAGGAATTAGAGAAATCAGTTGTTTTAGGGCTAATGTTCAGGAAATAAAGATGTCCCATTTTAGAGATCACATTTGAAATTTTTGGTTTTTTTCCTTTGCTATAAAAAAAAAAACCCAAAAAACAAGATAAGGGAATTATTTTGTCCACATAATCTGACCATGACTGTTCAGGGCAGTTTGAACTTAGGACTCTATAACTGCCTGGAAGAAAAACAATAAAAAGGAATAAAAGAAGACAGACCATATTTTGTGATGTAGCAATGCTAACAAGAATTTTGTTCTTCCTTTTATTTCTAGCAGTCTCTTTCCTGCCCAGCCCATTAGCCAGGTCACCACTGTCCACAGTCATGTTTCCAGGACAGAAGAGGCAGAATAGCTGGCAGGGGCAGCTCAGTGGCAGCTCATTTTACAGCCAGGTCTGACTCCTACTTTGTTCCTGTGCTGTTGCTTTTGTTCCAAGGACGTCAAAGTGATTTGCAAATAATAAATGGTAGCATCAGTATTAGGATCCCTTTCCCATCTAGCCTCTTGCCAGATGAACATTGCAAAATAAAGCCAACCTGCCCAAAGGTAGAAGGTGGCAGATGAGTTGCCAGACGCAGAGCCCTCTTGGGTAAGCTACTGTCCCAGGTCGCAGGTGGCCCCAGTTTTTGATGGCATTTGAAAGAGGAATGCTTCCTTTCGATTTCTTATCCTTCTCTAGTTTCCCCAGCCCTATGAGCAATGACCCCCTTTATCTAATGAATTAGGAGCTACTCCTGCCTTGCAATTCTCAGTTCGACACTTGGCAATGAGAATCAAACCGGGGCTATTTAGTGCAGCAGTAAATGGCCCGCCACATTAGCCCCCTGGCATGCTAAGCTATTAGGTTGTTTTACTGTTGTTAAAGTTACATTTGTTAGGTGGAGTTGCTGCCCTTCCACACAAACTCAGCAGTGCCTGATGCTGGTGGAGGCAGCACGTGTACAGAACGTGTGCCTCCAGGAATCAGCGGGCAGGCAGGGCGGCTGTGCTGCAGACAAGGAGCCTTCTTCTGTCTGACAAAGCAGGAGCATGGGTGATGGTGATGATGATGATATAAAAAGAAGAGAAAAGAGGAAACTACTGGACAATCATCATTATTGCCCTTTGCTAGGATTAAACTAATTACATGGGCTCGATTGACCATTAATTTTTAGCAGTTCTTAAGTGAGCCACTAATTGTTATAGTGCCATAGACATGGAAGGCCAGGGAGGGGTGAGAGGCACAAAACAAGTCGGTGTGGCATTCCACACACCAGCAGTCAGAGCTGCATATACTGGAGCTGGGCAGAGGGCCCAGGAACCGAGAGATGATCATAGAAATGAAGGGAAAATATTCAGGGTGCTTGAGTGGTGTGTGTTGGAGGGGGCAGGGAGGAGAGAGAGAGAGAGAGAGAGAGAGAGAGAGAGAGAGAGAGAGAGAGAGAGAGGATATTTCTGCAAAGAAAGGAAAATGCCAGCACTATATAGTTTCAGGCAGCCAGCTTGCAGGGTTGAGTTGGCATTTGGTAACTGGGTAGCGGCTGCCAGTGTGTGTGTGGTGGGAGAAGAGGGAATAGACAACAAGAAAAACACATAGAGCTTAAAAAAAGATGTAAAATGATTCACTTCATGCCATATGGACAAAAATGTTGTCACAAAAATAAGGCCAAAAAATAGTGCCAGGTTAGACTTTTAGTTCAAAAACATATGTATAATCATCCCCATGAACATGAATTTTAATTAGTATTTTGATAGAGAGAAACCAGATATTTTTTTAACCTGCTCTGTTCTTGTTTTCTGTTCCTCTCCCAGTTTTAGCCTCCATTAAACATTCATATACTGTATGTTTTGTGTCTGTACGAGGAAAATGCCTTATCCCTGGATTGGTGGGAATGCAAACATCGTGGATTTCTGTGGCTTCCCAGGGGGACGCAAGCACAAGCCTACCACTGGGAGATGGAGAGCTCCCTCTGAGCCCCCGTACCCCCCAGGAGGAAGGACAGCATGTGCCTTTTCCCTTTGTCAGGGGTTCCCCAAGACCCTCCATACCCACCCACACTTCTCGGGGATGCCTTTGAAAAATGACATGTTTAGTATATACACATTGTACTATTTGAGAGGAACATTTTAGAGGGAAAAAATGAGATTAGTTCATATTAGACAAGATCGAGTCTTCGGAGAGTTTAAAAACTGGAATATTTAACTTATTGATAAAGAAACTTCATAAATGCTGACATAATTAGTTCCACACCACCTCCTTCTAAGCAGGATTGGAGATGACAATACTCATCAGGAGATACTGTGCTGAATCATCTTTCTTTAGCAAAGCTCTTTCCCACCTTAAATGAGGTGCTTCGATTAATGCCCTGCATGTGATAATGAGATGATGATACAACAAGATCCTTAGATTAGCAATGATTTTGCTGCTTAGGGGGGCCATCCGCACCCCAGGTTTTTTTTTTCTCCTTAAAGGACAACAGGAGAATCAAATATTTGAATTAAAAATGGTGCAAGTGAATAAAAAACCTGATGTTAAAAATCAATCAAATCTTGGTGCAAAAGCATTAACCTATTTCATATTCTTTATTAGAGTCCCTGAGCTTCCCTCTGAATATCAGTCATACTTCAGTTTACTCTGAGGGCCAGAGGAAAATCAATGACGGTCGTAGAAAAGGTCAATTTTACCTCACCTTTGGGATAGCTCAGCGATTTCTCAGACTTCTCTTTTGGGTAGACAGTAACACAACCACCCCCTTCTCTCCTCTTCCTTCTTTCCACTGAGAAACCCCTGGCCCGTGGGCTGCCTCAGAGACACTGGAGCACTTGTGGAATCTACCCTCATGGCACTGGCGATTTTCTCTGGGCTTCTTGTCTAACTGCCACTGGTCATCATCCCTGTCATGCCTGAAAAGCAGGAAATATGACATTAGTTTCACGGTCACCTTGTCCTAAGCCTACGTTCATATTCATCCTTTACATGACCATGGCCATGGTGGTCTCTGTATGTCAGTAGGCTGCCTCATTATTGGAAGAGTGGACAGAAACTATTGCTTAGCACCCGCAACTACCTTCTCAACTCAGGCTTATCATTCCTGGAAACTCTTCCCCACCTGTGGTGTCAGACATCTCTTTGGCCCATGGATTCATTTATGCATTTATTCCACAAGTACTATTTCAAGCCTTCTAAATTTAAAGAAAGTTAAGATACTTATATGCAAGATGATTTTCCTGGCTTTTATGCTTTTAGGGCTTCTGAGTTAGTTTAGGGTCTCAAAAAAGTCTTGTGAAATAAAGAAAATTTTAGAAAGTTTCTAAAATGTTTTTTTTAATCTTTTTTTGTTATTAATAAGGACTATTTTCTAATTATTTCATTCACATAGATCCATATTCAAATCTGGAATAAATCTGAATTCTAACCAAACATCAGGTAATCCAGGCTTCCCTATCCTACTTTTCTCCTGGATCAGAAAAGTGCACGCAACTGATATTAACTCAAGAGAACTAAGTCAGTCTTCTTACCTACCAGTAGTTTTTTTTTTAAGAATCAAATGAGGATTCTTAAACATCCTCATGGGGCTTATTAATTATAACATTATTTGCAATTTGTAAAATATTGGAATTAACCTAAAGGCCCATCCATGAAAACCTGTTGGGGAAATTAAATGTTATCATATGATAAAATGCCATGCCATTATAAATACAGATGATGATGTCTATGCACTCCTTTGGAGACATTTTTGGAATATATTGTTAGGTAAATTAAAAAATATACCAGTGTATAGACAGTATGTTATATTTTGCATAAGAAAGATGGGCAAATAAGAATAAATACAGATGTGCTTATTTTTGCAAAAAGAAATGCAGGAAAGATAAGCCAGAATTAATGAAAATAGTTAAGTATAATCTGTGGGTGAAGATAAATAGAAGGGGTAAGGAATGGACGTCTTATCACAATCACATTTATATATAGTTTTTACTTCTGAACTATGCAAATACCATATATTCAAAGATTAAATTTAATCTATCAGGATGGGAAAATATCTTGATGTTCTGCCCTAGATCTACTGAAAAACACAGAAGAAGGGGTGGTGATGGGGGTGGGGGTGAGAGGGGGGCTTAAGAGATTGATACCTAGAAAATTGCCTTTATTACTGGTACTTCCCCATTACATTTAATCCTTAAATCTTTCTTTTCTTTTGTTCCTACAACTAACACGAATCCCTTCTCTTTAGTCTCATGCTACTCCTTTTGATAAGAGAGGCAACAAATAAGACTATTCATATTTTTCTCTACTTTGAAATAATTTTGAGTCAATGTTGTGATTTCCTGTTGGGTATTCTGGAAGATGGGGAGATAGAATCTGTGCATATTGCTTGCTTCTTTAGCCATATTGTTTTATGTCTAATTTTTATTTACTATGTCAACAGTGCACTGTTTTCTACTAAAAAGGTAACCATTGTCCTGAGAATGGAACAAGCTTTTGAAGTTAACCCTTTGAGAGGCAAGAAAGTAATAATTATTAAAATTATGTTAGAAAATGAAACATGACTATAAAAAGAAAAAAAGATCTCACCATTATTAATTTATTTGACTAATGGGTTTTCCAGTAATGTGAAGTATTTTAGAAAGTTTAGAGCTTCTGTCCTGGATGACTTCAAAATGACTTCAACATGTTTATATGGCTCTTTTATAAAACAAAGATGTGAAGATATACATCACTGAAAGCTTGGTTTGTATTGGGTCTACTTTAGACAATGAGATGTCAATTTTTTTTTGACAAAACCTTCCTATTTGGGGGATGGGAAAGCTTCACCTTCCAACTTTTGATCTCAACATTGTTCACCTGAGGGAAGCACAGGAATAGGCGGGCATGCAGGATCTTTATCTGGGTTGAATTTGTGTCCCATTTAACAAAAATTCATCTGTACCTACAGGTCTAGCAGTTGAGAAATTCCTTTTGCCCAAGGACCTAGTTAAATGGGCAGAATGTTATAAAATTTAACAAGGTTCAGGTAGTCTGGGAATTAAATTCCTTGCATAGGTAGAAAGCTGGGCGATCACTAGTGTGGTGTGCAGTGAGCACCTGTAGGTTCTACAGACCATGGAGGGAATTGACTAAAGCTGACAGCTTTGTTAAGGTAAAGTTTGAATTATGAGATAAGTCAATGATCACAAAATTCAAGATCAGGGTATCACTGTACCCCCCCCCATGCTTTCCATCACGCTGTGACACAGTGACAAAAATAATAGAGTAGAAACGTCAGTCCCTCCTACCAAAAGCTATGAAATATAAGTGTTCCCAGCCAAAGAAGGCAAGATCTGGAACTTTTTTCAAAATGTGGATATATAGATTAAATATGCAACCCTCCTGATAATGTTGGCTGATGAAATGATATTCACCAACTGTAATTCTGGCACGGAGACCCACGTAGTGCCTGCACACACATACACACAGACCCTCAGCATATCCTTAATCATTTGCTATCTTATTTACATTTCATTTGCTAGAGTAAATTCTATCATTTGAACTTTTAAAAAATATATTTCAATATTACTTAGGAAGGAATAGGAAATAATGTGATTGGCTTTCAAATAGCTTATTACCATTCAAATACTCTCAAAATAAATTATATTTAAAAAAAAACACCCTGTTTTGGCTTCTGAAGCATTCTAAATGGAGACTTAGCCCTAAGTAATCAAAATTGCTTTAGTTGTGCAGAGCGGCATTAAAAGCCTTGTCCACTAATTGAGTGAAGCGGCACTACTGAAGCAGCCTTGTCCCCTCATTAGATGATCTCGCAGGCACTGTTTGTCATCCTGGGTTGCTGGGCTCCAACTAACGGGACTGCTGGCTCAAATTAATGGTAATTCATTATGACATGCTATGTCCTTCCAGTGAAACAGCGATGTTGAGCCGCAGATCATCTGCCTGGCACTGGCATTTCTCAGTCTCGTTCCTTCTCACTTCAGTTCAAACGATGACCTTTTGCATGAATCTCTAGCTAACTGGTGACCAGTCTTGAGACTTGGCTGAGAACTTGCATTCACCCTCCTGCTCCAATGTCATAGAGAGAAAGAGGTTATCTGACAAGTCAGTCTGGGCACCGCCACCGTCTGAAGAAAGCAGAGTGCATTCACATAAGCACGCTTGTGCCCAGCTTCTTTCAGATGTACCGGGAGGGGATTTGAATAGAAAATATGGAGATCAGATGTTCACAGTGTGATATAAATCCAAGTGAATAGAAGTTTTCTGACTATGTGAGTTTGATTATTCAGCACCTATGAAGGAATGTTCATGTGGACATGGTAACCAGTACCAGGCAAAGGCAGCTTTTCTGCTCTCCCAAGCAGGCAGAGGTTAGCTCTGGGGTAAAGATTCCAGGAATCATGTCATTGGACCCTTCCACTTCACAGATCTCAATTGTTATTCCTGCCTATCAGTCTACCGTGTACATTCAGATCATTTGTTCTGCCTGTGCAAGAATGACTCAACTCTCCACGTAAAGGAGTCTGAATAATGTGTGGATGCAGCTTTTCCTCTGATATCCTTCCAGTGCCTGTGAATGTAGGAAAGGTTGTACATATTGACCAGCGGGCTTCTCAGTGTTGGAAGTGATGGTGCTGGTCAGTGGGTGGTCCCGGGCAGTGGTTGCGCCAACTGTTTCCCGCACGCTGAGCCTAATCTCGCTGTAGGCTGCCTGCTCCAAGCAATATGGGCCTGGTGGGATTTTAACTGCACTAAAAGCCTGCCTACTTGCACACCACTTATTGTCTGACCTCCACAATTAGATTCATTCCTTTGGGTATTTGGAAAAAAAAAAACTTTCTTGGAATAATCTAATTGCTTAGAATAGCTAATAGGTTACTATTAGTTGTTTATTTCTATTCATCCTACCCCTTTATAGAATTCACTCAACAAAATCTGTAATTTCAGAATTAGTGTCCCTTACCTATCTTTGTAATGTCCTTGGATAAAATATAGCTATATCTGCTTCTTTATAGTCATTGTTAATGTCTCCTGACCAAACACCTGCCTCCTTTATCAGGTCTTGTCTGTCCACAGTTTTCACCATTTTAGTGATAGCAAATTCATCCATTTCTTTGATCTTTCCAAACACATGGGAGTCTTCCATGACTTCTGGTTTTCACTCACACTCATATCCAATTCATTGGTAAGTACTGTCTGCAAAAGAAAATAGATATTCCATGTTCACTACTGTTACTCTGGTTCAAGATAATATTATATTAAGATAGGTTCTACCCTTCCACTTAGGTCCAGTCTAAATGGCTTTGGAAATAAATGGGGGCATTTATGATTGTCAGAGCTCTGGTCACTACTAGCGGCGTATAGTGGGCAGAGATTAGAGATGCTAAATGGCCTGCTGTGCACTTCACACTCAGGAGGAAGAGGAGTTGTCTAACCCAAAATACTTCATGCTCAAGACAAAGAGGAGTTGGTTGCTAACCCAAATGACATTAGCAACTCCCTTAAGAAAATACTGAACCTATTAAAAACCTAAGGCGTATCGTATCTCACTTCTGCTCTATAGCTCCTAATTTCTCCAAGAACAAAATCCATTGTTCATACAATGACCTCTAAAGTCTTACACATTCATACTTATCCTCCTGCACTTATCTGGAGCCATTTCCTGTTGCACTGTCATTCACTCACTGTGTTACACCCTGAAAATGCGTTCCTGAAGGCACGCTTTTCCTACTGCCAGAAAAACTCTTTCGCCCATATATCCATTTCTCACTTCTTCACATCTTTACTCAAATGTCCCATTTCTCAGTCACCCTGCTTCAAACTGTAGATCTTAGATATTAGATTTCTCTTTACAACATGTTTTGTTTCCAAAATACGTATGCCCATCTAACATACTACATTACATTCTTGTTTTACTTCACTCTCCAGATTATCAGCTACATGTGAGATTTTTGATTGTCTTGTTTCTTGCTATTATCACATTGCTTAGAACATTATCTGGTGTATAGTAGATGCTCAATAAATAGTTTATGAATGAATGAATTTAAACTTATAACAACAGTCAGTATTGCCTAAAAGCCAAGAAGACAGATTTGTTAATACATAACTAGTAAAGGGAAGAGTTTGCACAAGTTCTCATGAATACTTTTGCTTATTCGTCTACTATATGCGTATTAAACTCCAAGTTAAATCAGGCACTATTCTAGGAACTAGAGATAAAGCAATGAGCAAAACAGGCAAAGTCATAGAGCAAACTCATTTTAGAGATGGCAAGCACTATGCAGGGGAGAAAGAGGAGCGGCAGCTGTATTTCCCACTGCAACCTGATTAACTAATTTCCATAGGAGTATCAATTACTTTAGTTGATAAATTAGCAAACACTTGAGAAAAAACTGAAATGGTTGTTGACACATAGGTTTATTTTGAAGAAGTCTGGGTGGTATATTGGAAGGAAATGGATTTTTGACGTTAGGCAGTCTTGAGTTCAAATCCCATCTCTGCCACTTGCTAACCCGGTGACCATAGGCATCTGCTTTCTCCTCAGCATCCTCATTTACTCAGTGCTAATGCACCTTCATCAAGGGTTATGAAGTAAACAGCTGGTGGAGGTAAGGTGTCTGAAGAGTTTTGGTTACTATACAGGAAATGGACCTGGATAGGATGTCCCAGTGGGTGTCTGTCCATATGCTGATGTGATGATGAGGAAGATAGGGCGCCAACTCAGAAAAACATTTTCTTTCATAAAAGTCATTCTTAAGTAGAGATTTTTACAATCTCTAAGGTATGTTTATGATTTCTAAGTTTTAACAACCTGTATTCTGAATTATCACCAAATTATGGATTAAAAGTTTCTATGCCATCAGCCCTGATAAAGTGGTAGATATAATTGTAATTGAGTAATAATACCTGCATTTTGTGGAAAGATTAATCTCTGAGGACTAGTTTAAAAAGTAGAACATCTTCCTATTATTTCCTTAATGGTATTTAATTTTGGCATGCAATTACTGTTATCTACATGGATCATTTGTCCACATGAGTGACTTTTGTATTGTCTTGACATGGCCAGAAATTTAAGACAAATGTGTGTACTTTTCCTTTAAAAATGGGTGCAAAGGGCCTCCCCAGTAGCGCAGCACTTGAGCGCTGGGCTGCGAAGCTGCCCACAGCCTCTGCAGCGCCGCTTGGATCCCCTGCCTCTGGCGAGGGTCCAACATGGGTCCCAGACCTCTCCTGTCTTGCCCACTGCTCCCCTCAGCAGTGTACTTTGTCATTCTGCCTGTTCTGCTCCCTGCTGTGGCTCTGGTGAATTCTCTCACCCTCCTGTGCTTCTGACTGTACCCAGTGCTTGTATAAATAAATAAATCTTTAAATAAAATAAAAATGGGTACACAAAAACAGACAGATGGGTCAATAAGATGTGATTTATATACACAGTGGAATACTACTGAACAATCAAAGAAGATAAACTCATGCTAATTGCTGCAACAAGAATGGAGCTGGAGGGGAAAATGATAAACGAAGTAAGAAGAGAAATACAAATGCCAGATGGTGTCACTTATATGTGGGGCATAGAAAAAATCAGACAAAGGGTCACATAAAGCCAAAGTCAAAAACTAGCCCTTGAAATATGACTATAGAACTGAGGTCTCCAGAGGGGAAAGGAAGAGGGAGGGGTGAACCCAAGGTGGGGACGCAGCACAATGTGGACTGTGGTGGTGAATTTGGTGGGAGTGCTAGGGTTATAGCACTGGAAGATGAGAATCCTATACTTCCAAATACAAACAACAATGTAAACAAATGCTACCTCAATTAAAAATATTAAATAAGGAAACTCAAATAAAATTAAAGCTTGAGTTAATGGACTTTTTTTTCATAATGTGCATTTTGGTTAAAAAACTGCTTTGAGTTGTAAATTATATACCATCTAATTCACTCATTTAAAATGTGTGATTCTATTTTTTTTTTTTTTGGTCAATTCACAGTTGTTTAATATCACCATAATCTAATTTAGAACATTTTCATTACTAAAATAAAGCCCATATTCATTATGAGTCAGTCCCCAAAAACCTTTCAAATGTCCTTTTCTTAACTGTTAACTTACCACTAATCTTCTTTATGTCTCTATAGGTCTGCCTATTTTAGACATCCTTGTTGTATGGAGGTATATTTTCATTTCTCCTGCATACATATCTAGTAGTAGACTTGCAAAGTTGAATGCTAACTCTGTACATAATCTTTTAGAACTTAGGAATACCAATTTCCGAAGTACGAGCAGCATTTCCCATTCCCACCAGCAATGTATGAAGTTTTCACATTCTCTATATCCTTACCATACTTGTTATTATCTATTTTTGTTTAGCCATCCTCATAGATGTGAAATTGTATAATTTTCTAGCTTTGACTTTGCTTTTCCCTAATGGGTAATGACATTGAGCTTGCATGTGCTAGCTGGTCATTTATGTATCTTTTCTGGTGAAATGTCTGTTCAGGTTTTTAAATTGAGTTTTTTGAAATCTTTTTATAGGGTCCTTAGAGTTTATATGTTCTAGATACAAGTCCCTTATCATATATATAATTTGCAAATATTTTGCATGTTGTCTTCATTTTATTGATGGTGTACTTTGAATTTTGATGTAGTCCAGTTCATTTATTTTTCTCCTTTGTCACATATCTACTGGTGTTGTATCTGAGAAACCATTGCCAAACTGAGGATTATGAGTATGTAAGCTTTCTTCTAAGCGTTTTATGGTTTTAGCGCTTATATTTAGATATGTGATCCAAATTGTGTGAATGTTTTCTTGGTATTGAGGTAGAGATCCAATCCATTCTTTTTGCATGTGGATATCAAGTTCTTGAAAAGTCTATTGTGTTCCAGTATTAATTCTCTAACATCACCTACATAGCCTAGAATTTAATTTAATCTGACACTGTCTAGCATTAGTGTGGGGTCCCACAAGTTAAAGGTCAGGGTACCCTGTAGTACTACCCTTATTTCAGAAACCAGCAGCAAATGTGGTCAACAGGCTGCATGCACTACTGCCCAGCTAAATTAAATGCAAATTTGGGAGTTCCCACAAAACCCTTTCACAATCAATAATTCACTGGAATGATTCACAGAACTCACAGAAGTACAATACTTATTATTACTACTTTATTATAAAAGATTCAAATGAACAGCCAGATGAAGAAGAGATACCGATGGAAAAAGTCTGGAAGGGTCTTGAGAGCTGGACAGTCTGACTTTGTGGAGTCAGGATATACTACCTTCTGCTACATCATTATGTTCGACAATCAGAAAGCTCCCTGATCAGGTTGTTTTATCAAGATTTTACTCCATAAAGACTCAGATCCCTCAGTCTGCCAAAAATGGAATCTCCATATGATCCAGCAATTCTCCTCCTAGGTATCTACCCAAAGGACACAAAAACATTAATCCAAAAGGACACCTGCACCTCTATGTTTATTGCAGCACTATTTTCATAGGTAAGCTATGGAAACAATCCAAATGCTCAAAAATAGATGACTGGATCAAGAAGATGTGTTATATAAACACAATGGAATATTATTCAGCAATCAAAAAAATATAAACTCATGCCATTTGCAGCAACTTGGATGAGCTGGAAGGGATCATGCACAGTTAAATCAGCCAGAAAGAAAAAGAAAAATATCAGATGGTTTCACTTATAGGAGGAATATAGAGGATACAAATAAGGGATGGGGGAGTAATTATAATAAAGTAAAAATCAAAATCAACAGGTAACTATAAACCAGAGACATTCTGCAGGGGGGAGATGGGAGTAGGATCAAAACAGGGGTGGGAGGAGCACAAGGGACCATGGTGATGGTTCACAGGTGAATGAGTGGTGGGAATTTCACGGGGATTATAACCGAGATGAAAATGCATACATTGTACAAAAATGAAGTAAAAAATATATAAAATAATAATAAAAAAGATTTCACTTCTTCAACATGATTGGTTTCCTTCTCCAGCCCTCCTCTCTCCCCAGAGGTTGGAAGGGAGAAGCCCTGAGCATTCCAACAGTCAAATCTTAAAATTATTTTTTCTGACAACCTTCCCCCAGCCTGATGCTCTGTCCTGAGTCACCTCCTAGAATAGAAAGGTTCACTTATCACTCAGGGAATTCCAAGGGTTTTTGAAGCTCATTGCCAAGAACAAGGGACAAAGACAAGATTTTTATTTTTGTCATATCACAACTGTTCTTCCCCCATTGACTTCTCTTGACAAGTATGTCAAAAATCAATTGACCATAAATGTCTGATCTATTTCTTTACTCTCAATTCCGTGCCATCCTTCTCTGTATGTATCCTTGTGACAGTATCACATTGTCTTGATTATTGTAGTTTCATCTGAAGTTTTGAAATTGGAAAGACTTAATTCCCTTACTTTTCCCTTCTTTCACAGGATTGTTATAGTATGTATATTGGATCTTTTATACTTCCATGTAAATTTCAGAATCAGCTTGTCAGTTTCCACACAAAAAGGAACAAAAAAAAATGAGCTGAGATTTTGATAGGGATTAGGATTGTATTTGAAGATCAACATTGGGGAGTAATGTCCTTTTAAGAAAGTTAAGTTTCCTGATCTGTGATATAGGATGTCTTTTGATTTTTGTATATTGATCAAGCGTTCTGAAACCCTACACATTGTTCATTAGTTCCAGTGGTTTTTACTGAATTTGTTAGACTTTCCTAAATAAAATAATGTTATCTATAAATAGAAATAGTTTTACTGTTCCTTTCCCAGTTTGGATATGTTTTTATTTCTTTTTCTTTCCTAACAAACCTGGCTATAACCTCCAATACAATGTTGAATAGAAATCCTTATTCCTGGGCCTCCCCGGTGGCACAGTGGGTTGAACACAGCACTGTGAAGCTGTCTGCAGCCTGCACAGTGCTGGCTGGATTCCCGTCTGGCCAGGGAGATACCCACATAGTGTGGCAGACTTCTCCTGTCTCGACTGCTGCTCCCCTGATCTTCGGAGGAAAGAAGTTAGTTTTTCACCATTAAGTATGATAGTGGTAGTTTTTTGTTTTGTTTTGTTTTGTTTTCCCCAGATTCTCTTTATTAAGTTCAGGAAGTTCCCTTCTACTGCTAGTTTGTTGAGTGCTTTGTTGTTTGTTTTTAAGATTTATTGTTATTTAATAAAGATAAAACCACAAGGTCTTCTCTATATATGCTAAAAAACATTTTACAAAATCCAATACCATTTCATGATTTAGAAAAAAGGGGGAGGGACTCTATGGTGGCACAGGGGTTAAAGTCTTAGAGCTATCAAGCTATCTCGAGCCATTGTGACATGACTTCGATCCCTGGCCAGGGAGCTACCCACATAGCACGGCAGACCTCTCCTGTCTCGCCCACTGCTCCCTTCAGCAGTGTATTTCGGTACATCTGCCTGTTCTACTCCCCACTCTGTCTCTGGTGAATCCTCTCACTCCCATACCTCTGGTCTACACCCCTGTGCTTATATGCATAAATAACTTGGCGTTCCTGGGATAAATTCCATTCATTTTTGATGTACAATTTCTTTTACTGCTTTGTGTACTTTAAAAGAATTTAGGTCCTTCAGAAATCACCCACAGTTATGATGTTCTTTAAAATTGAAGTTATACATATACCCTGATCCTAGATCCCTCTAAATCTCTGATTCATGATACTAGACCAGCAACCGATAAGTGGAATTCTGTTACTAGGATTAAGTGTCATTTTAAAATCTTATTCAAGGGCCTCCCCTGGTGGCACAGTGGTTGAGTGCTGGGCTACGAGGCTGCCCGCAGCCTCTGCAGCGCCAGTTCTATCCCTGGCCACCGGCGAGGGTCCCACATGACGCGCAGACCTCTCCTGCCGCCCGCTGCTCCCCTCAACAGTGTACTTTGGTCCTTCTGCCTTCTCTGCTCCCTGCTCTGGCTCTGGTGAATTCTCTCACCCTCCCGTGCTTCTGACTGTACCCAGTGCTTGTATAAATAAATAATAAATCTTTAAAAAAATCTTATTTAAAACACTCACTACATAATCTGGGTGATAATATAGGTATCTCTAGGATAGAAAATTTATATAATATATAATTTATATTTATACAATTTTAACAAGCATGTTGCAAGATCACAAAATCAATTCTTAAACATTTTGAAATAGAACTTAATCCTATTGGAAGCCAAAGGTTAAACAGTTCAGAAAACTTTCCTTTGTAAAAATTACTTTACATCCATAAGTAAACAATATCACAATGGCATAGTTGTACATATCAAAATCTTGGGGGATTTTGGATTCAGCACAAGCCTATAAATACATTTTATAGATCAAGAAAATAAGCTTTTAAGATGTTAGATAAATTTCCACAGACATGTAGATCTTCAGTCAGAGAACCTATGATAAAACCATGCTCTTTATGACACTGGAGTTTGAATCTGATCAAGTGACTCAGTGTAAATAGGGTGTGGTTGCTTTTAATTTGCTGGGGGTTTTTGTTGTTCAGTGAATTTGGAAACTTTTATTCTAGCAATTTAGTGTTTTAGTTCGAAGTAGTGCTTTGCTTTGGTAGGTGGTTATATGTATTTAATAAATTTTAGATCCATTAGCATGTTTTGCATAAAGTACTGTAGCTAAAAGTAATGTTGCATTGTAAGTATATTTTTAAGTTAACCACCGTGGACTAAAATATGGTTAGAATTGTTTTAGTAAAAGTAGGCTGAGGTTGCCACGGACTACATATAAACTTGTTTGCTTATGTGTGTGTTTTCTATACTATAATATAATTTATATAATAATATAAATATTTTAAGCAATTTAATTGATATAGCTCCAAAATAATTTGTTGACATTTTTTACATTTCAACTGTCATTTTATCTTGACTGTTATTTACAAAAATTTGTTTTTCAATGGTTCATTTAATGTTCATTTGCCAATGATTAACTTGTATAGTCTTTTAAGTCTGATGCTCCTGTATATCTATGAATTTGGTCTAGAAAAAAAAATTATTGCAATAAAATGACTTAATATTTCCACAAGTTTGCAGTAGAAATCTTATTGAACTTTATGATATTTAAATGTTTTCACCTAAATAGTTTGGAGTCTCTTTGATTTTTCACTAAATGCTTTTCTCTTCTTCCTTCATTAGCATTGCAAGAAACAGATAATATTAAGGACATCAAGAGTGGGAGAGATTGGACTGGAAGACTCAGCAGGTCAGGACATTTTTATTATATTTTCTGATCATTCTTTATGTTCTCAAATCTAGGTTTCTCAGATTGCTTGCTTGTTTATTTCTTGTACGTGCTTACTTAGTATTGTTCTCAGTTTTGCAAATCATGACTATCACCTTTATAGAAAAGGTTGAGAATTCCAAATCCTCCTTTTTTGGATTTGAAGGTAAAAAAATCATTTAAAGAAATTTCAGTAATAAAAGAAAATTTCTTACCTAAAATGCATATATTGATTGATTATTATTGTTGTAAATATTGTTGTAAATATTGATTGATTTTTATTGTTTTATTGTTGTAAAATTATATAAACTGTTTTTGAAATGAAGATTTCTTGGTAACATTTTTTAGCACCAAACCCTTAAGATATATAATATGTCATCAATTATATGATTTTAGTCTGAGAACACTTGGTTCTTGGATATCAGGCTTCCTTTTCCTCTCTATTCCTTGGACTTGGGTCTACCTCTCACAGGTCTTGGCATTCCTCACTGTCTATGTGCTTGCTCACATTAATTTTAACTGCTGGATGTTGACTACTAAGTGTAAAATAAAGGTTAATTAAAATAATTTATATGTAAATAAAAGATCCCAACAGTCAAAGAGTCTACTATGAACCTTTGTCAGCCATTTTGGAAGGCCAGGGTTGGCCAGAATCCTCAGTGAGCTGGCACCATGCTGTCCCTATTGCCCCGAGGTTTGAGTTCTGTGAGTGGTGTCTTGGTGTTCCTCTCCTTCTCCTCACAGGTGTCTCCAACAGTGACTATAAGTGACTATAAATATCTCTATGATTGCTCAGTTATTTGGAAGAGCTTGGGGATTCTCTTCCTCTTTGTTACCCTTTTAGTGCTGTCACATCTTCAGGTCTCCTGGAGTTGATGTGGTCCCTCCACATCCACACCTCTTATAGAGCAACTACTAGTGGATTTTGCAGTTTTCAACAAACACGGAGGTGCTTTTGTTCTTTCCGATCACAACTTTTCAAGTAAAATGACTCACTCAAAAGGGAGTGACACTTAATTATTCAGCCTGAATATCTAGGGGTATAGTCACTTTCTAGCATTAGTGTTTGGAACTATACAGATTATTATTGGAGTGTATGTTGAGAGAACACAACCCTAGGGCTGTAAGGAAATATATTTATACATATATATGTAAAATTATATATATATAGTCTTTATGTAATTATATATAATATATATAATCTATATATGTATATACAGATGTAATGCATATGCTCAAGTCTCTGTTCTTAGCTAAATTAAGTAAAACTCCTACAAAAAAATACCCCTGAATTTAGAATGCTATGCCCAAGTAATTGGGTTTCTAAGTATGTTTACACTGATACTCTTACAGAGAGACCCACTTTTGGGTGGTACTTTCTTAAACAATTTTCTGGTAGCAAGCATCCCACAACTTTCACTTTGTAAATATCATTGAACTAAACATTAAAAAAAAAATTGAAGACAAAAGGGGTGGGTCTTCTGGACATCCAATTATTATGTAAATACTGACATTAAATTGATAAATTTTTCACTATGTAGAAGCAAAATCAAACAGGAAGTGATAACCATCTCATAGAAAGAGCTTCAAACAAATTTACCTATTCTCCAAACCCAAATTGCCACCTGGTGTCACATGAAATATTAGTAATAGTGGTAAATCTGTGTTTCTTAGCATGATACAGGCCTCCTGAATTATATGCTGTTTTACAGATTATGGATGATGATTCATCTTGCTTACAACATTGTGCCCATGCATAAAACATACCTTTTTCATTTGCCATCTTTACCAATTTATAATTTTATAATGAGTACAGTTAATGATAATTCTTTGCTTCAGATTGTACTGATATTCAGTACAAGCCAAGAACTTTCAAGTTTTTTCCACTGTTTCTCTAGAAATATCTCCTGTTCAGCTGGATAAAATGAAAAATGATTGTTCATTCATTCATTCATTCATTCATTCATTCATTCATTCATACAATAGAAGTCCCTACTCTCCTGGAGCTTTCATTTGAGTGGAGGAAAATGTGTGGTGGAAATTTTAATATATATGTTAATGGGGCTAATTACTAAGAGGAAAATAGGCAGAGTAACTAAAGAACAACTGAACACTATTTCAGACAGTGTCTAGGGAAGGCTGTCTCCTAGGGAGAGCACAGACCTGAATGAAATGAGAGGGAAACATTTAGAAATCTCGAATGGAGAGAGGTGCCTTCAGCAGGAATGACAAAATGTCAGGGGTGTGATTGGTGTGGTGAAAGAATGTGAAAAGGGCTGTGTGGCAGGAAGAGATGACAGAGTGGACAACTTAAGATGAGAATGGCGAGGGTTGTGTGCAGTTCATCCCTGTTGGACCATGGCAGATCTTGATGATTCTGAGTGAGAAAGGAATCATGAGGAACTTAACATGTTTAAGGGGCACTTGAACTTGTGGGTCATATAGGAGCATTTTCAAAATTTCTGCCTATGCACAGAATATAAATTATGAATAGAAAGACTTAAACTACCAGTGATCACAAAAATACCTGATCAGGATATTGACTGATGATTGTGTTTAAGGAGCTAGTGTTAGATACCACAGCTGTCATTTTTCTTTTCTATGTCCTTAGTTCATGGAATTCTTTTGCATTCAAGTCCTGTTCTTTGGCCTTGTATAAAAAGTCATTGTTTTATAATATGAACATTGATGATATTGATATGAATTATTTAAAAATCGTGTTCCTCTGATTAGTTGCTTTGCAGAGTTGGATTTCCCACTTGTTTATCATCTCTAGTTTCAACCAAAATTACATAGACTTGTAGAAGTCCGGAAACAAATCTTGAATTGTAGCTTCTATTTGCAAGGGAAGATGGTTGAAAATTATTTTATGATAATTTGTGTAATTATCTCATGATCTAAAGCACTCTTTATGAGGAGGAAATATGGAGTAGTTTAAGAAACACCAGTGTAGTAGGTTTAGAGGGCATGAACTCACAAACAGATTCTAAATTTATCAGCTGAGTGATTCAGAGTTTTTAACCTGTGCTTACCTGCCAAATGGTCAACACTGCTTCCCCCACAGGGAGAAGCACAATGCTATTGTATCTCTGCAATCTCTTAATGTTTGTTAAGCCATTGTGCATTACTAGGCAGTAAATAAAACTGATTGAAGTAAGAGTTGCCTATATTAAACATAACAATTGTTTTCATATAAATAATAAATGAAAATGTCCTTATTTATTTCCAGAAAACATATCAGGTTACAGAAAGTATTATTATTGATACTTGGAGGGAAGGACTGTTGCTAAAATTATCCTATCATGAATGAATCTAAATGGCTATTTTAAAAGGAGTCTGGGAGGTCACTTTCCTTCTACTAGCAATTTTGTGGTAGGAATTTCTAGTTGCCAAATAACTGTGGACCAAAAAAATTTTCAAGCTTTTAAATCAATACATTAAAAAAAAAAAAAAAAACTCTTAACTTGTTTTTTTAAACTTAAACTAGGTTTCTGAGCTTAGATTTCCATCATTTGGCTATCTGAATATTCATGCAGCAAATAAATGTACATACATATATATTAATAAATACTGTTGAGCTGGTCTCGAAAGATAAACAATGCAGAAAAGAAGCTTTTGTTTAAAAGTAATATATATGTATATTTGTTTTTGTAAACAAATATATAAAAACTGATTTGTTTATGAATATTTAATATGATTTTCCGTAAATTCTTTTTTTTTTTTTTTTTTTTTTTTTTTTCCTCTAAGCAGAGTTTATTTTTTTTTTTTTTTTTTTTTAAATAAATTTTATTGTTATATTCCCCATACAATTGCAGCCCCCCCATTCTGACCCCAATCCCTCCCCTCCCGCCCCCCTAAAAGTGTCTCTGGTTCATAGTTTTTTGTTGATTTTGATTTTCACTATCTTATAGTTATTCATTTTCCTGGTCCCTTATTTAAGTTTTCTAGATTCCTGCTATGAGTGAGACCATCCGGTATTTTTCTTTTTCTTTTTGGCTTATTTCGCTGAGCATGATCCCTTCCAGCGCCATCCATGTTGCTGCAAATTGCATGTGTTTATCTTTTTTGAATGCTGAGTAATATTCCATGGTATATATGTACCACATCTTCTTGATCCAGTCATCTATTTTTGGGCATTTGGGTTGTTTCCAAAGCTTAGCTATTGTAAACAGTGCTGCTATAAACATAGGGGTGCAGGTGTTCTTTGGAATTGATGTTTCTGTGTCCTTTGGGTAAATACCTAGGAGTGGAATTGCTGGATCATATGGAAGCTCTATGTTTAGTAGGTCCAGAAATCTCCACACAGCTTTCCACAGTGGTTGGACCAGTTTGCACTCCCACCAACAGTGCAGAAGAGTTCCTTTTTCTCCACACCCTCGCCAACATTTGTTGTTGCTAGTTTTTTTAATATGTGCCATTCTCACTGGTGTAAGATGGTATCTCATGGTAGTTTTGATTTGCATTTCCCTGATGACAAGTGATGTTGAACATTTTTTCATATGCCTGTTGGCCATTTGCATTTCCTCTTCAGAGAAGTTTCTTTTAAGCTCTTCTGCCCATTTTTTGACTGGATTATTTTCTTTGTTGTTGTTGAGTCTCATCAGCTCTTTGCAGATTTTTGTGATCAGTCCTTTATCATTAGTGTTGGGTGCAAAAATGTTCTCCCAGTTGGTGGGGTTTCTCTTTGTTTTTGTTATTGTCTCTTTTGCTGTGCAAAAGCTCTTTAATTTGATGTAGTCCCAGCTGTTTATCTTTGCCTTCACTATCACTGCTTTGGGTGATGTGTCTGTAAAGATGTCTTTGATGTGCAAATCACGTAGTGTTTCGCCTATATTTCCTTCTATATATTTTATGGTTTCAGGTCTTATGTCTAGTTCTTTAATCCATTTTGAGTTGATTTTTGTGTATGGTGTGAGGTGGTGGTCAAGCTTCATTCTTTTGCATGTAGCGACCCAGTTTTCCCAGCACCATTTATTGAACAAACTTTCTTTGCTCCAATGCATATTCTTTGCTCCTTTGTCAAAGATTAGTTGACCATAAATCTGTGGGTTTATTTCTGGATTTTCTATTCGATTCCATTGGTCTGTATGTCTGTTCTTGTTCCAATACCATGCAGTTTTGATGATTATGGCTTTGTAGTATAGTTTGAAGTCTGGGAGTGTGATGCCTCCATTCCCTTCTTTTTTTTTCAGGAGAGCTTTGGCTATTCGGGGTTTTTTGTGATTCCATATGAATTTCATCAATAATTGTTCTATTTCTTTGAAGAATGACATTGAAATTTTGATTGGAATAGCATTGAATCTGTATATTGCTTTTGGAAGGATGGCCATTTTAATAATGTTTATTCTTCCAATCCATGAGCAGGGGATGTCTCTCCATTTCTTTGTGTCTTCTTCTATTTCTTTTAACAGTGTTTTATAGTTTTCTTTGTATAGGTCCTTTACCTCTTTTGTTAGATTTATTCCCAAATATTTGATTTTTTTTGTTTCAATAACAAAAGGGATGGTCTTTTTGATTTCTTCTTCTTCGGATTTATTGTTTGTGTATAGGAAGGCTACTGACTTTTGCGTGTTGATTTTGTATCCTGCCACTTTACTGAACTGATTGATGAGTTGAATTAGCTTTTCTGTGGAGTTTTTGGGGTTCTCTATATATAATATCATATCGTCTGCAAATAGTGATAGTTTGACTTCTTCTTTTCCTATTTGGATTCCTTGGATGTCTTTCTCTTGTCTTATTGCCCTGGCTAGGACTTCCAGTATTATATTGAAAAGCAATGGTGAGAGTGGACATCCTTGTCTTGTTCCAGATCTTAATGGAATTGCTTTCAGCTTTTCACCATTGAGAATGATACTGGCTGTTGGCTTGTCATAGATGGCCTTTATGATGTTGAGGTATGTTCCTTGTATCCCAAGAATTTCAAGGGCTTTTATCATGAATGGGTGTTGCACTTTGTCGAAAGCTTTCTCAGCATCTATTGATATTATCATATGGTTTTTATATTTCTTTTTGTTGATGTGTTGGATAACGTTGATTGATTTTCGGATGTTAAACCATCCTTGTGCCCCTGGAATGAATCCAACTTGGTCGTGGTGAATTATCTTATGGATACATTGTTGGATTCTGATAGCTAAAATTTTATTGAGGATTTTTGCATCAGTGTTCATTAGGGAGATTGGCCTGTAGTTTTCCTTTTTTGTGTTGTCCTTGTTCGGTTTTGGTATTAGTGTAATGTTGGCTTCATAAAACGTGTTTGGTATTGTCCCTTCCTTCTCAATTTTTTGGAAGAGTTTGTGAAGGATAGGCACTAATTCGTCTCTGAATGTTTGGTAGAATTCATTTGTAAATCCATCAGGTCCTGGGCTTTTGTTTTTGGGGAGGTTTTTTATTACCATTTCAATTTCGCTAATTGTAATTGGTCTGTTTAGGTGTTCTATTTCTTCTTTATCTAGCTTTGGGTGATTGTAGAGTTGTAGGAATTTGTCCATCTCCTCTAGATTGTTGAACTTGTTTCCATATAACTGTTCATAGTAGTTACTGATTATTCTTTTGATTTCTGCTGTGTCCGTTGTGATTTCTCCTCTTTCATTGATGATCCTGTTTATTTGTGCTTTCTCCCTTTTTTCCTTTGTGAGCCTGGCTAGGGGTTTGTCTATTTTATTGATTTTTTCAAAGAACCAGCTCTTGGTTTCATTGATCTTTTGGATTGTTTTTTTAGTTTCAATTTCATTTATTTCTGCTTTGGTTTTTATTATTTCTTTTCTTCTACTGGTTTTGGGGTTTTTTTGTTGTTCTTTTTCTAGATCTTTGAGCTTCGAGATTAGGTTGTTTCTTTGCGTTCTTTCTTGTTTCTTGATGTGAGCTTCTATTGCTATATATTTTCCTCTTATTACTGCTTTTGCTGCATCCCATACATTTAGGATATTGGTGTCCTCCTTGTCGTTCAATTCAAAAAATTTTTTAATTTCTTCTTTGATCTCCTCATTAGTCCAATGGTCTTCCAGTAGTGTGGTTTTTAATCTCCATGAGGTAGGAAAGTTCCTTGCCTTCTTTTTATGGTTTATTTCTAGTTTGATGCCTTCATGGTCAGAAAAGATGGTTGATATGATTTCAATCTTGGTGTATCTGTTGATGTTTGTCTTGTGCCCCAGTATGTGATCGATCCTGGAGAATGATCCGTGTGCGCTTGAGAAAAATGTGTACTCCGTTTTTTTGGGGTTTAGTGTTCTATAGATGTCTGTTAAGCCCAATTGCTCTAGGTCCTTATTTAGAGCTTTAGTTTCTTTACTTATTTTTTGTCTTGTTGATCTATCCATTGTTGATAGTGGTGTGTTGAAGTCTCCCACTACGTATGTGTTTTCTCTGATGTCTGTTTTCAGAGAGGACAACAGTTGTCTGATATATTTTGGTGCTCCTTCGTTTGGTGAGTATATGTTAATGAGTGTTATTTCTTCTTGAAGTATTGTCCCCTTGATCATAATGTAGTGACCCTTGGGGTCTCTTTTTATCTTTTTGAGTTTGAAATCTGTTTTATCTGATATAAGTATAGCTGTTCCTGCTTTCTTTTTTGGTCCATTTGCTTGTAGGATTGTTTTCCATCCTTTAACTTTGAGCCTATTTTTATCTTTTGTAGCTAAATGTGTTTCCTGGAGACAGCAAAAGGTTGGGTTTTGTTTCTTAATCCAGGCTGCAACTCTGTGTCTTTTTATTGAAGAGTTTAGTCCATTTACATTCAGAGTTATTATTGATATGTTAACATCTGTATTTGCCATTGTGTTTGTCTTTCCTTTGATTTTATTTATTTATTCTTTTAATAACTTTTTTTTTTTTGGCCTTCTTTCATTGTTATTCGTCCCTCTGAGGTTCTGGCTTTAGGACTCCTTGTAGTATTTTTTGGAGTGGGGGTTTAGTTGCAATGAAATTCCGGAGTTTCTGTTTGTCTGGAAAGGTCCATATTCTTTCTTCAAAGAGGAAGGAGAGCTTTGCGGGATAGAGTATTCTTGGTTGGCATCTGTTTTCTTGGAGTCTGTTGACTATGTCCCTCCACTCTCTCCTTGCCCGTAGTGTTTCTTCGGAGAAGTCTGATGTCAGCCTGATTGGTTTTCCTTTGAATGTTATCTGTTTCTTCCCTCTTGCCAGCTTCATTATTTTTTCCTTGTCCTGGATTCTTGGGAGCTTTACTATTATGTGTCTTGCTGTATTTTTCCTTTCGTCGTGGAAGTTTGGTGTTCTTCTTGCTTCTTGTATATCAATTTTCACCTCCTTCTTCACATTTGGGAAGTTCTCTTCAATTATCTCTTTGAATATTTTCTCTGTTCCTACATCTCTCTCCTCTCCTTCTGGTATTCCTATAACTCTTATATTTCCTTTCCTCATGGAGTCAGATAGTTCCCGAAGTCTTTCTTCGTTCTTTTTCCTTCGTACTTCTCTTTCCTTTTCTGTTTTGGTTCTTTTTATTTCTATGTCTTCAAGATTACTTATTCGTTCTTCCATTTCATCTATTCTGCTTTCATTGCTTTTCCCAGAATTCTTTAGTTCTTCCATTAATTCTTTGATCTCCTGCATTTCTTTTACTTCCCTCTTTAGGGACTCAATTTCTTTCTTCTGACCATTGTTTTCCCTCTCTAGGGACTCAATTGCATTCTTCTGATCGTTGATTATTTTTCCCTTATCATTGTTTTCCTTTATGACTTCTGTTAGTTTTTTAATCACGGCAATTTTAAATTCTCTTTCTGGAAGGCTCAGAAATTCTTCCAAGTTATTGTCTTTGCAATCTGGGGGCTGGCTTTCTTTTTGTGGTGTGCTTTTCTCTGGAGAGTTGCTAGGTTGCGTGTGGTTCTTCTCTTCCCTACTGTCTGTTTTCTAATTTGCCGTATGCGTTGGGACACTGTGTAGTTGGGACTGGCCGGCATCTTGGGTGGGCTTCTCTGTTCCCCTCTGGTTCTTCCAGGAGTCATCTGTCAGTTTCAAGCAGTCTTTACTGGAGAAAGGTCCCTGTTCTAAAATGCCGATGTAGGGACACACTCCCCTGTGCGCCTGGTCTGCCCCGGCGGTGGGTTCCTGCTCCCCTCTGGGCTTGGACTGCAGGCCAGAGGGGGTCTGGCGTGGGCGAACTTCCCCCGCTCACCTCTGGCTCCTGAGGAAGCCTTCTGCAGGTAGTCTTTACTGAAGAAATGTCCCTGTTCTAAAATGGTGATGTGGGACACACTCCCTGCGTGTCTGGTCTCAGGCACACTCTTCTGCGCACCTGGTCTGCCCCGGCTGTGGGTGCTCGCTCTCCCTGTGGGCTCAGACTACTTGTTCGGAAGGGGCCCGGTGTGGGCAAACTCCCCAGCTGGCCACTAGCTCCTTCAGGAGCCTCTGCTGGCTTCAAGTCGCTAGGTGGTGCCAGAGATCTCTCCTAGAGCCCTTGGGGAGCTGATTTTCCACCCCGTGGGACAGGGAGCAGAGCGGGGATGGTAGGGTACACCTCAACGGCTTTGGGGTGCTGTGTCTGCCTTGTGCCCCACCGTCGTGGGGAACCCACGCCCCTAATTTCGTGCCCCGGGTCTCTGTTCCAAAGCCCTCAGTTCCAGGACGCGGGCTGTAGCCCAGATCAGTGGGGCGGGAATGGCGCCTTTTGAATCCTGCTCCCCTGCCTGGGCGCCTTGTTCCTGCTCACTCAGGATGGGCCTCCGCTGTCTCCCCCTAATTTCGTGCCCAGGTCTCAGTTCCAAAGCCCTCAGTTCCAGGATGCGGGCTGTAGCCCAGATCAGTGGTGCGGGAATGGCGCCTTTTGAGTCCAGCTCCCTTGCCTGGGCGCCTTGTTCCTGCTCACTCAGGGAGGGCCTCCGCAGTCTCCCCCTAATTTCGTGCCCCGGGTCTCAGTTCCAAAGCCCTCAGTTCCAGGACGCAGGCTGTAGCCCAGATCAGTGGCGCGGGAATGGCGCCTTTTGAATCCAGCTCCCTTGCCTGGGCGCCTTGTTCCTGCTCACTCAGGGAGGGCCTCCGCCGTCTCCCCCTAATTTCGTGCCCCGGGTCTCAGTTCCAAAGCCCTCAGTTCCAGGACGCAGGCTGTAGCCCAGATCAGTGGCGCGGGAATGGCGCCTTTTGAATCCCGCTCCCCTGCCTGGGCGCCTTGTTCCTGCTCACTCAGGGAGGGCCTCCGCAGTCTCCCCCTAATTTCGTGCCCCGGGTCTCAGTTCCAAAGCCCTCAGTTCCAGGACGCGGGCTGTAGCCCAGATCAGTGGCGCGGGAATGGCGCCTTTTGAATCCCGCTCCCCTGCCTGGGCGCCTTGTTCCTGCTCACTCAGGGAGGGCCTCCGCCGTCTCCCCGCAAGCCTAGGTCGCAGGCGCGGGGACCTGGGCAGCTGCGATCCGGTCCGGATCCGCGCCGCTTTCCTTACGCAAGCTTACCGGGAGGCCGGGGCTGTGTGCTGGTGCTGGTCTCCTCCTGGGGGGCGTGGCTCTCTTTAATGGCGCCTGGAGCTCACCTCCGTGGCGGATCCTGCAGGGTTCGCCTCTCCCGTTCACGGGGTGTGGTGGCTGCAATAGTTCCTTTCCACTCACAGTCCCACTTGCTGCGTCCGTTTTTCTTGTTGGCCGTTTTGGTTTGTTGTTTCCCTCCTTTCTGCCGGTCGGAGAGTGCCGACTTTGTGGGCGGGGGAGGGGAGCAGGGTTCTGCGCTTCCCTCCCTTCTCGTCCTCTTTTATGGCAACTTTCTTCTTCGGGCAGTTTGCTGGCGTCGTCCGTTTATCTTCCGTGTCCCGGTTCTCACTGGGACCTGCCGCTTTTCCTCCCTATTAACTTTTTTTAATGGGAGATCTTACTCGCAGCGTCTCCTCGCCGCCATGTTGCTCCGCCCTCTCTCGATTTTCCGTAAATTCTTACTTATTCTAAAGTATTTCCTTTTCAGCCATAAAATAAGTATCAGTGGTAAGGGTAAATAGAGAAATGAGGAAATTATTCTTTGACACTTTTTCAAGGAGAGGGCATAACTACCTCAACTTCACGTAGCACCTAAAATTCTTCTTGAATCTGGGGTGCATGCCCATCCTTCCTGATACAGGAGGAGGTTCCCTTCTTATGAAAAACTTCTTCCCACCACCAATCCTTGAGCTCCACTTCCTTTGGCCTTGCATGAAACTTACTGTTTCATAACATGGACATTCATGATATTGATATGTAACATTTAAAAATTTATGATTCGGGGCCTCCGTGGTGGCGCAGGCAGTTGAATGCAGTGCTGTGAAGCTGTCCACAGCCTCTGCAGTGCTGGTTCAATCCCCACCGGCCTTGGAGCAACCCACATGGTGAGGAGACCTCTCCTGTCTCGCCTGCTGCTCCCCTCAGCGGTGTATTTCGTAAGTCTGCCTGTTCTGTTCCCCACTCTGTCTCTGGTGAATCCTCTCACCCTCCTGAGCATCTGGCCTGTACCCTGGCTCTTGTATAAATAAAATAAAATCTTTAAAAAAAAAATTAAAAAAAAATTTATGATTCAAACCTTATGATTCTTCACTCCAATATCTTCAGCTGTTCCTTCTTTAGTGGCACTTTTAATATTTAAACATATCAAGTTTTCCACCTTAAAATACATAAACAAAAACTTTCCTTTGTAATCTACTTCTTTCTCCAGGTACTTCTCCCTTAAGTACTTAAGTACTTAACTTTCTGTGTCCTTTTTCTTTCTTTGCTCCTACTCCCTAATCCTCTCCCACTTGTCATGCAAGTCCAGCTAAGGTCATCAGCTACCTCTGTTGCACTGAATCTGAATAGCATTTTTTTAAAGATTTATTTATTTATACAAGAACTGGGGTACAGGCCAGAGGTACAGGAGGGTGAAAGCATTCACCAGAGACAGAGCAGGGAGCAGAACAAGCAGATGACCAAAAACACTGCTGAGGGGAGGCCTCTACAGGAGAGGTCTGCCGCACCATGTGGGTATCTCCCTGGCCGGCTAGGAATTGAACCTGTGCTGCAGAGGCTGCAGATAGCTTCACAGAGCTGCGCTCAACCCACTGCGCCACCAGGGAGGCCCTGATAGCATTTTTAATCCTTATTTAGCCCTTGAGTTCACTGAATTGCTAGAATGACATTGCATCCCCGCACTCACTTTTTTTTTTTTTGGACAGACTGTTTTGTCTGCCTTCTTTGGGAATGAATCTGTCTTGTTCTCCACCATATTTACAACACACCTTTCAGAGTGCTTTGTTCTTAGCATGTGCTGAATGAATTATTTTTGAAGATCCAAAACCAAATACTAAAATCTGAGATACAGTGTTTAGAAGCCTACAAAAGAGCAGCAAGGTGGTATTTTACGAGAATTCATAGAAAAGAGATTCACAAATAAAAAGGTATTTGGACTGGGTCTTTAAGGATACATGTTTTGCTGACCCAAAATACTGGGCATGAAGGGGATAACATATCACATAATTATTGAAGTTCCTGGTGTCTTATGTCATGATAGCTCTTTCAGCTTGGATACGGTTGATGCAGCTCAAGGTATAGCAAAGGGGAGTGAATAGTGATTGCAAATGAATGTTGGTCTCTTTATAACATAAAGGGACTTTGCAATTCAAAATTTACTTAGCAGACTTTGGGTCTTAAGATTTAACTTAATTCAAAAAAACCTTGGGGAGCCTTTGAAAACATGTGTTTGTTTAGGGAGTGTAAATGATAATTAGGTCTATATTTCTTATTAATTAATAAATGTGAGGCTGATTGAAAGGGGAGAGGTTACAAGGGGAAAATAGGAGACTGATGCCACCATTACACAAGAGATCAAGAAAGTTAGGATCAAGAGATCAAGTCAGGTAATCCCCCGGGGCAGATGGAGCAAAATTCAAAGGTAGAATCAATAGAGCTTGACTTCCTAGAGCATTAAGGGAAGAACTTCAACCATGAGCGATTAAAAAAAAAGCTAGCACTTCTCAGATACAGAAAATTGGAAAAAGTGGTTATTTGCTTTATTTACTTATTTTTTTTTTGTTAGCAGCATGAGGGCATGAATTGTCCTGAAAGTTTAAGTTTGAGATATCAGTGCTGATATATTGTAAGTAGCGTTCCATACAGAGATACTGGACTGTAAAAGGGATGTTGAGGATGAAGCTAAATGAATTTAAGCTTGATGGTGAAAGCTAGTGGAAGAATGACAATGCAGGCTAAGTGAACGCTCTGAAACACTAAGAGTCTCAATGTCATGTGGAATTTTGAAGAGCCAAATGGGATCATGGAAATGAAAGAACCTAAAGTTTGAGTTAGGATTCTCCTGCTTGATGAGCTGCGTGGTCCTAACATAGGCTTTGGTTTATTTCTTTTTTATTTATTTTCAATCTTTGCACAGGTGCTGCCTGAGTGGTCTGCAAATAGTAAACACAAGATGCAGGCTTTATTGGCTCACTAGGATAAATCATATATGGATTATGGAATTCTTGGGGAGATACTGAAAATCGTTTGGGTGTTCATTCATTCTTTCATATATTCTTACTAAGTGTTAACCTCCAGCTCTTGTAATTATATTGCCTGACTTTTTCTTCATCCCATTCTTGACTAGAATATTCACTGGCATGTTATTCTCTGTTAGTTATAGGGAAAAGACTGTCTGATTGAGACCTGCCACTCTGGAATCATGCCACACATGTCTCAGGCTAAGTCTCCTCTTCCTCAAGTTGGATGGCATTGCTATAAAATCATGTGAGGAAAAATGTTGCTTTTGCATTGACAATAACAAGAAACACATTCATTTTGCTGACTCCCGTTAGACCATTCTGCAAAATATTTGACTTGGGAATGATTTAAATCATCCTCTTAAACAGTAGTTAAACACGCCGATGTTATGGAGATCTAATGCGCGTAACTATTATCATATGATTGTGGAGAAGTTTTTGGGCAGAAGTGCCAGTTAGAAGAGGGGAGCCCTCTCCCTGAATGTTGAATGAGTGCTTGCCTGGGGTGTCCCCAGGAACGGGAGCTGACACAGGTGTTCAGCACAGTTGCTTACTGCTTCCCATCAAGAAGGATGGGGGGTTCTTAGCGCTGCTGGCTTGTGGCACTCAGCATATTTGGCAAGCAGTCAGCCCTGGCTGTGGATTTCCCTGGGGAAAATAAAAGCCACAGGGAAGTCATCAGTGTGACCTTCTGCTGGGTAGTTGGCACACGGTGGCACCGCAGGAAGGCTTTCAGTTGTCATTTTTGATCAGGAAGCTATCAGGTGCTGCAGGAAGCGCCCCATTCAAGGTGGGAAGTAGAGAAGGATAAAAAATATTGAGCAGAAGCTTACCAAATAATTCCCAGTCATGAAGCTTAACACCAGCTGATCTGGTGATAAAAGGAATTTGGGGGGTGGGGTGGGAGGGAGTTTCTTTGGTTCTGTAAGCACAATTATAAGCTTTCCTATTTAAGTCTGACCCATCATACTGAAATGCTGTCACTAGTATCATTAGCAAGTAAAGTGTTGATAACATAGTCAAATGCACAGCAGAGTTCTGGCTCTTAAGTGTCTGGACTAACTCCCAATATTAGGAATAGGAGTCAGACTGCCATCACTTTTACTGTGCTAACAGACGCCCTGCCATTAGCAGTCTGAAGGCAATTTTAATAAAATACATAGCCCTGCTGAGCTGGTCTCAAAAGATAAATAAGCAATGCAGAAAAGAAGCTTTTGTTTAAAAGTAATTATTTAAACTATGCATTACAGGTAATTTTCTTTTACCAGTAAGGCGAATGCTATCAGAATTTCAATAATGATTTGGTGGCACTTATCTAAATAATGTGATATTGTCATTTCTAAGAGTTAAAGCGTCACTTTATATTCACTTATATACCGAATGAGGGCAAATTGGATCCAGGTATCATGTGCATTTGTTTTATAGTTTATATTACATTTTTTGGGTGAACAGTGTTGTATTCTTGGACAGATTTATGGAAATGTAACAAGCTGGTGATAGAGTTCTGGGAACACAGATTAGAACAGGAGGGCAAAGAACATCTTTTTGTTTTTCCCTTGCTGTCAGAAAAGAAATCACATTTCAGTCTTTTAAAAACTCTTTTAATAGGATGCTGGTACATAAACCTTGGTCACAAGGGTATAATGAATGTGTGCATATTTCTGAGGAGCCAAAGCTTTGTTTGCCAAAAGGTACAAATCTCAGAAAGCTTTTTAAGAGTCTATTTGGGAACCATTAAAACCACCACCTTTCCATTCCTTCTGAATAGAGGTATACTGGCCTTAATCCCTAGTATAGAACTAGCCCTGGCCTCACCGGAGGCAGACTAAGAACTTGCCTACAAAAGTTTGACCAAAGGGGCATTAGGAAGCCTCCTATTTCCAGCTGCCTCCCAGGGAAGCAAAGATGCATGTGTTTTGGAATGAGACAGAAGTCAGTTCAATCCTGCTCAAAACCCAACTTTTTTTTCATGACGTATCACCTTTAAAAATGTAGTTGTCTATCACAAGACTCTGTTATTTCATCTATAAAATGGGGATAGTAATAAAACCAACTTTCTGTGATTGATGCAAGGTTAAAATAAGATATTTAGGATGGTATCTAGCACACATTAAGTATTCAGGAAATGTTCATTTCCAGTTTAATGAATGAAATTTTAACACAGTTTTATCAGTTATATGTTGAACTTTGCGCTAGGAGGTGGGGCAGATATGTTGAACAGTATGTGGTCTCCGCTTCAAAACTAAAAGCCTAATGCAAGACAGACACTTAAGCAGATACTCATGTATGGTGTATCACATGTTTTGATATTGATATGGGTCTTGGGGACATAAAGGAGGCAGGGCTTAATCTTGGTCATGGGAGAAATTACTTTAAAGTTTTGGTACATTAAGCTTTCAAAGGGAAGATGCTAAGCTATATATTTCCATCCTGAGCCATTGTGATCAAAGCCAAATTTTTATTTTTTTCCCCAACAGTAATTTTTCCCGCGCCTTGTTCTTTCTGTTCTTCTTTCTTTACATTTATGCAAACCTTTTCTTTGATTGTTAGCACCATGGTTAGATGACATCTGCAGTCAGAGAGAAGAGGTAAACATGAATCAACCCCTCAAATGCTGCTCAGAACTCTGCTAAAATGATTTGGGGGAGGAACTGAAAACACAGGCTTTATTCTCATATGTTGCTGATGGGAATGAAAGTTTGTGCAAGCCTTTTGGACAGGAGTTAGGTGATAGCTAACAAATATACATATGCATACCACTTGACACAGGGATCCCATTTCTAGGAATTTATCAAAAAGACACAACTTCAAGAATATGCAAATCACATGCCTGAGGTTATTCACTGTGGCACTGGGTATAATTGTAAATATCAAAAACTAGCTTAATGCTCCTATAAAGGAGAGGAGTTGAGCAAATACACCATGGTGTCTCCATACTGTAGGGTGCCCAGGAGTTGTAAAAAGAATGGATAGAGTAATTTTTAGGCTGATCTGCTAAGTGAAAAGGGGGCCAAAGAATATTATCTAGAATGAAAGGGAAATGTAAAAAATACACTTGTATCTGCTTTGGCGGGGGAGTCTACAAAAAGGGTAGATAAACCAGAAACTCCTGAAATTGGTGACTTACATGCTTGCACCTAGTGAATACATATTGAGAGCATGGAAGTAGTGTAGAAAGGAAAATGGGGGGTGGCCCTTACCTGCATGTTCTTTTCTCTTTTTTTGTATTGTTCTGAATTCTGAAGCTGTGTTGATGTTTTGTGTTCTCAAAAATAATTGATTTAAGTGAACTGAGGTTTTCAAAGAGTCCTATATATGGACTCGTTGGACCTCCACTGGTTGTGCAGTGGTTTAGCGCTGGGCTGCGAGGCTGCTCTGCAGCGCCAGTTTGTTCCCCGGCCACCGGCGAGGGTCCCACAAAAAAAAAAAAAAGTAAACCTTAACTATATTTTATGAATTCCAAATGGGTAGGTGGGGGAAAAGAATTAGTTTAAGTAACTTTGCCAAACAGTGTTTGTACTTATGTAAGATTAAAGAAAAAAAATACTGTTTCTAATTAGAAATTTTGTTTTTCACAAGATAGGAATTAATGATTCCCTCCACAAGGCTGAGAGTTAATGTTTCTGAAGCTGCTTTAAATGTATCCTAGGATTATGGGTAGTGAAAGCTATTTTCTTCACTGTAAAAGAAATGAAGAGGCTGAACCATGCAATGTTGAACTGTAATCTGAACAAGAAGTAAGTATTCATGGTCGTGTGTGTGTGTGTGTGTTGAGGGGATATATAAAGTATATGTCAGAGACATACAGATATAAAAGTAAAGAAACAGTTGTGAGTATGAGTGTGAGTGTGTATGCCAATGTGTCTTTTGGCCTAGAACTATTATGTCTCAGGGCCTCCCTGGTCGCGCAGCGGTTGAGCGCTAGGCTGCTAAGCTGCCCGCAGGCTCTGCAGCGTTGGCTCGATCCCCAGCCACTGGGTGAGAGTCCCACATGGCGCGCAGACCTCTCCTGCCACGCGCCCACTGCTCCCCTCAGCAGTGTACTTCGGTCCTTCTGCTGTTCTGCTCCCTGCTCTGGCTCTGCTGAATTCTCTCACCCTCCCATGCCTCTGACTGTACCCAGTGCTTGTATAAATAGATAGATAGATAGATAGATAGATAGATAGATAGATAGATAGATAGATAGATAGATCTTTAAAAAAAAAGAACTATTATGTCTCAGCAGTGATGAAGACTCCTAGTATCTAGAGGTATAGGTATACCTATATAGGTATACCTATATACCTAGTTCCTGGCTAAATGCCATTATGTAGTACATGAGGTCAGAAATCCCTGTGCATATGGATTGTTCTAGAACTAGAATAGGAAATCTGTGTGATGAGAACCTGGAATGCCTTGTGGTGTCAGAAAGTATGGAAGGACTAAATCATGACAGAATCCTGCTGAACAGGCACAAGAACCAACTTAAGTGGGTCCCAATGGTCCTATCTGGGACGTTTGAGAAAAAATAAGGATAGGAATGTATAATACTAAATAAAGTTCATGATGTGTAAAAATGATTGAATAAGTAAATGAGGAAAAAAGGAAAACTCTTTCATAGTAGTAAAAATACCAGTTAATAACTATGGAAGGTATGATGCAATTAGAAAATCACCATTTGGTAAACACTATAGTAAGAACTTTTTCAAGCAGATATTATCATTGCTAAATGCTAAATTATTGGGGGAAATATAATCATAAGTAGGCTATTTACATCATGTGAAAATATCTCCTCTCTCATAACACTAATTATAAAAGGGACTATAGTAACTTTACACTGGAAAAAGCATGGCAGACTCACCCAGGAAGCCATCAAAGTTTAGATACTACCAATTAAAGAGACTTATCGCCATCATATGCCCCTCCTGTGATTCACTGAGAAAGGCACAAAAAGTAATTTCTGTCACATCCTTGCCAAAAAGGTCTAATATAAATCTTATCATAACTATATTTTGGGCACCTCAAAGTTAGGGTCAAAATGACGGAAAATACTTTGAGAAAGTGTCAAGATAATGAACACCAAACAAATAAAAAAATTGGAAGAATTGTTCAGAATAGAAAGACACAGTAAGTAAATATTGACTCATGGTCCAAGAAAAAGACATTAGTGGAACAATAGTATTATGTCATTATTAATGTTTTCCTTTTGATTGTTGTTTTACAGTTCTGTGAAATGTTAATGTGTGAGGAAACTGGAAACTGCTTAGTGTTATTTTTGTAATATTTTATGAGTCAAATTATTTTAAAATGACTTATTAAATTGAAAAATAAATGGATGCTTTAAATTAGACAAATGCATGTATTATCTATCGTTCTTTACTATAATAAAGACAAGTTTGCTATACAAGAGGGTAAAGTCACTTGACTTTAGGAAGAAAGGAAAAGTTGTAGAAGAATAATACATTTGTAGTAGCATCATGAATTGGGTTAACTGGTTCATCACACACAGTGTAAGCCTTGAGGGTACTTACTATATCTTTGCATTTGCTAGTCTATTTGCCAATAAAATAGGGATAATGATCTTAGAGATATGGTTTCTAATTATTCACACCATTGGAGGAAAGCAGATGTGGTGAGCATGGAGTCCAGCAACCATGATTTTAAGAAGCACTCAAGTGAAGATCAAGATTTAATGCCAGTGAAGGGCCAGGTATATCTGATAGGTGTGAAACTCCAGATTATAAAAATATTTCCAGAGAGAGCTAGTACATCTAGTTGAATGGTTGTGTGTAAAGGAATCTATAATCAGACAAAAGTAGAAATGAAGTGTGGGCGCAGGATTCAGTGTGGCCAGTCCCCTCAATGAGGCCAGATTCTTAAGTTAGAAACAGGATCTGATGACTCACCTCCCAAAGCTTAATGGTGCCTCTGCTTTGTGACATTTTTTTTAATGCTTTGTGACAGCATTAAAGGACTAGGTAAAGGAATAATAACAATTTAGAGTTCTTTGTATCATCAGCTTATTCTCACATGCATGTTTGGAAATTTCATATTCAATGTAGTTACAAATGTAGTTAGAAAGAATGACTGCATTACCTGTTTTGTGCATGAGAAAAATTAGATTTAGTCTTCCTGAACTTACATCACATGTAAGTTGCTCAGAAATGATTTGGACTCTAGATTGGGGTGTGCACTTGGGTTTCTGAACATTCTGCTAGTAACGAGGACCCTCTACACATGAAATTGTTGTGTATAAGATTATTCAGGTATGTGTTTTTCCTGAGAAAAGATTACAGATAAGTTGATTCTATCAGATTTTCAAAGAGATCTGTGACTTAAAAGAAGATAACAAAAAGATTCCCTTTCTCTACTAGTATATATTTTGGTGCAGAAATTTTTTTGCCAGACTTGGAAATACAGAACCCTTTACAGTGCATGTATTCAGAGAAGCATCAGTATCAATAGCACTTAGCAAAGAGATCGCAAGTCTTGCCCAGAATCAAAGGAGTCAGAGCTGGAAATAAAATCTTAGCTCCTAATGCTAACAGTCAGGCAAGTGATTATTCTACTGTCCATGTTATAGTCAGTAACATGGTCAGTGCAAACAGTACACCATGTCTTCAGTGCAAACAGTCCTTTGATAGTCCAGTACCAACCAGGGAGACTGGAGGTCTTCCTGTACCAGTTACCAGTGGAAAAGGTCAGGTCTTGAACAGAAGTTCAGTTGTGATGTTCTACTGAAACAATTAATGTACTGAGCATTAGGGTGATTTGGATAAATTTCTGTATACTACTTGAGAATATTGGGATGGAGTTAGGGACACTAATACAATCATCTTTGTAGAGTGAAAATCAGTTTAAATCCAACAGAGGTCTTGGCCTGAATATTCTGAGTGCATCTGTCTTCAGCATCTGAATCTGTCCCCATAGTTTTAGCTGCCTCAAGGACTCTGAGACATTGGAGAAGTTCTAACTGTCCAGTGTCAGTACATTCTTTCCTTTGAAGAATGTTTTGAATGATGTTGGAATTTTTGTGTCTAACTCACACAAATACACTCCCTGTTTATGAGTATGTATGGTGAGGTGGCAGAGTAGATCAAATTAACAACCACCACATCATTTAATTCTCTACCATTCCACCCAGAGTTTCTTGTCTATTATATATGTATATTTGACTTCTAAATCCAGGACTTATAAAAAACGTAATATGAAAATGAGTTGTAAAGTCCTCATGAAATTTTAAACTTAACCTACTCATCAATGTAGAGAGCAGTACATACTCTATGAACTAGATAATGCTTATTTTATTCATTGATTTTGTAAACAAGGAGCTGAGACTCAGAGAGGTTAAATTTTGCATCATTTTACACAGTTAATAAGCAACAGAGACAGGAAAAAAATATCCACATTGCCTGATTCCTGGCCCAGTTTCCTTCCCACTGTGGCATGATGCCTCATGACATGTATGAGATTAGATCAAAATTTATATTTGTTGAAATGTATGAAAAAGTATTGTGGGTTTTATGATTATGTTCTGTGGCAACAATGAGGTCATTTTGGTTTTGATTTTTTTTTAGCTTTATACTAAATAAATATATCATGTCATTTATCTACTTCAAATTGATACTTTTTTTTTGCTTTTTTGCAATCTGCTTATAGTTTTGGAAAATACCTTCTTCTTTCTGATAAAATACATGCATTTTGTTGAGTTGCTAGTACTCGAGTTGCTAACTCATTGACTAAGAGATCACCTCTTTTGCTCAGTGCCCTGGATTGCAAAGTCTTTTGATAGTACTGCAGTTGTAGTATAGGGATTTGCAACTGGCAGGCAGGAATTGAATTGCCATCATTTGGCTTTAGCAGGAGTTAGAGTCTTGTCTCCAACACAAGCATGAGCCAAGGTACTGTCTCCTTTTTTCTAATTTTAGTTGGAACCATTGGCACTGATCTTACCTAGACAGACTAGTGTTATTTCTACCCAGCACAATCTGCTGGCATGGGCTTGATTCCAAGCCATGCAGTTGAACTTCTCCCCCTAGTTTACCAAACAGAGATATGATTGGATAAAGAGGACAGGCGCTTTCACCTTTTTCATTAGAAGGCATCCTTTCAGGCACAGATTCTAAGTTTAATTGGTTCAATGTATGACTCAAAGAGAATTGACTGTTAGGATTGAAAATTGCAGTGTGATTTCATTGTGGGTAATGAAATTTTGTTGCGGGGGCATGGATATTGATGTGTATAACTGCTCAATGGTGAGAGAAAATGTAGGAACCCCTCACTAGTTCCCTAGACCTAGGGCTAATGAGTTGTACCATTGCCCACCGTGACCTCTAGTCCTGGGCTTCCATCCAAACTGACTCCCCTCATGACTACAGTTACACAGACCATGTTGTGGCCCTCATTTGTCTTCACCATACTTCAGTCCATCCTCAGCCTGCTAACACCCATACCTTAGGGAGTTAAGAGATGATGTTACAGCCTCTGAAATCTTTGCCCTCTATGCAATCATCCCTGAATCCTCTCTCCTCACATCCCTTTATGATTGGATGCCTGCAGGGTACTGGCTCACGGGGTGCCAATCAGGAAACAGGCTTTAAGTCCTCCTTCTGCTCAGAACCAAGGATAAATGGGCTTCTACCGTGCCCACCCTCCCAACCTCTCGGCTCTGCCTTTGCCCTGGAAGAGTCAGAGCAGAGTCTTCATCTTAGCATGGAGGTCTCTGCTCCCTGGGGGTTCTTCTCTCCTTAAAATAAAAGTGCAAAAGCATTTGCATTCTTTTGCTATAACATAAAAGGTGATTTTACATATGTGAAAACAGAGGATATTTTCTCTGGTTCCCTGTGACCCAAATAAGAAAGACTATCCATGGAGATACTCATATCAGATTCTTCCCTCCTGGGTCACCATGCAGGAACTCAATGTTAAATAGAAGATGCAGACTCGGCCCTCATGGGGCTCACAGGTGGTTCACATGGAGTTTATTAGTTTTTGTTGTTCTTCAAAACAGTAGGTACAAGCAAATTCACAAATAGGGAGACTCTGCTAAATAATTAGAGAATATGTTTAAATTTTATCAGATGGAGGATTTGGAAGTATTATTGCAACTTTAAAATCTGGTTGAAAACAGCAAATCATTATCCAAGTGGAAAAAAATGCCATCAAATTAAGCCACTCTCTTCTCTCCCCTCCCCTTTCCATCTTCAACCTCTCCTTCCCTTCGCTCCCCTAAACATTTTCTCTCACCTTTTTGGATAGTGGTTGTGGAGGTGACTGTTCCCTGCCTGCCACATCTTGTGGCTAATTTTTACCTAATTTTGAACTGTGAATGAACTGCCCTATTCAAGCATGATTTGCCCAATAAGATCAATAATGAGGAACTATCAAGCCATGAACAGACTTGAAGGCAACTCCAATGAGTATTATTCAGTGAAAGAAACCAATGCAAAGCAGGTAGATACTATGTATATACTATCCCAGCTGTAAGACATTCTGGAAATGGCAAAATATAGTTCTATAGAGACAATAAAACAATCAGTTGTTGCCAGGGACTGGGGGTCAGGAGAAGGATGAGTAGGTGGAACACAGAGGATATTTAAGGTAGCAAAAATACTTTGTGTGACTGCATAACGATGACTGCATATCATTAAACATTTGTCCAAACCCACAGAATGTACAACATGAGGAGAGAACCACAATGTCAACTCTGGATTTTGAATGATTATGATGAGTAAATGTATGTTTACCATTTGTTTCAAATGTATCACTGATGGGGGATGTTGATAGTGGGGGCAGGGAGTATATATGGGAAATTTCTTTATCTTCCCCTCAGTATTACTGTGATCCTAAAACTGCTTTAAAATTATAAAGTCTTTTAAGAAGTTTTTTAAAAAAGATCAATAATCATGAATAATAATGATTAAACAGATCTTAGCTTTTTGTGTGGCTGAATTATTGGCACTGCTCTTTGGAGGGTAACCTCATTTACAAACAAGCCAGTTGATGCAAAAAGAGAGCAGGAGTCCAAGAGCAGGTAGTCCTGGACAGACCAGGATTTTACCTGCTACTATCTTCTGAGTCTCTCTCACTGAGCATTTGTATTCGGCTTCAGGACACAGAAACACTAGTAACAGTGGTTTGAATAACCAAGAATTCTTTTTGTGTTTCATAATTCAAGACACTAAGAGGTCATTCTGCTCAGAAGTTCCACCATGCCATGAGGGAAGTTCCACCATGCCATTCCTTCCAGCTTGCACTTCCTCCATCCACACTTAGGCCGCATCTTCATTGTCATGCTCACAAGAGGGCTGACAGGGCTCTAGCTCGTGAGCTCTGGCTTGTGTCAATGGGAGAAGTAGGTAGGAGAAGCGCAGAAAGCAGAGGCCACAGCAGTGGGAGCTGTTCCATTATATCTCATGCTATTAGCAGGAGTCGATGTATATGTTTAACTGTTTTATTAAAGGGGAGAGATATAGGTAGCCAGCTTTTAATCTCTTGGCCATACTCCCTTTTGTAATCTTATCACCTAATAGGAATAGGGAGGGTTTTTTAAATTATTATTTAAAATAAACAATAAATTTTCCTTTGACTAGTGTTTCATCTACAATTATGTAATTAAAACACACACACCTACATATACACATACATCTCTTGAATGGAAAGAGATTAATCCTGTGTTAGAATATTTCATATAGAATCTTCAGCAAATACTTAGCACAGACCTGCTTACAAGGAGGTCTTACATTAATCTACATGCGAAACTGAAAATGATCTAAGTTTAGAGAAACCGTCAACTGATTGAATCTTGTGTCCACCTTCTAAGATGCTAATTGGCCATGATTAGTTATTGGAATTCAGAAATTTTCCTGTGGGATAGACCTTTCTGAATTGTATGTTTTCCTCTTCAAGCCTGGTGAACCAAAAATTCCTTGTCAGAGTAATATCTTTAGAAAAGAGTATGTTTGCAAACTCAAGATGTTAGGGGGAAAAGGCGGTCCCAAAGCAAATTCCATACAGGCTTTGTGGACTCCACCCCCACCCTCAGGTCCCAGCCACCTTCCCTTTGGTGGTGATGGGATTTGGAGTTCCCAGTGTCTTTGGCTTTGACCTGGGGTGGGGGTGGAGTCCACAAAGCCTGTATGGAATTTGCTTTGGGACCGCCTTTTCCCCCTAACAATTAGACTAAAATTCCACGAACTTATTTATTCCTTTGTATCCTAATGTTTGAATAAATCTAAAAAGTATACATTGGAGCAGTGAGAAAGTATTGCCTGAAAATTGCAAGAAAGTAGAGTGCTGTATACCTTACCCTGTCCGTTTTTCTTTGACAAAGACTTAACTTTTTTTTTTTTTTTTTTTTGCTATGTGACCTCAGTTTCTCCATTTAGAATCTGCTGTTATACAGGACTTGCCTGTGGAGTTGTTTCAGTAAAATATATTATAAAAAAAATGATAATTCATTGAAATTCCAATTCCTGCTAACCCAATACTATTTTCACAAGTCTGTAATATGCAGGTGTTGCTTTATCATGCACTTGTGAATTTGGTTAATATATAATATTGTTTTTAGGACAAATTTGGCTTCAACAGTGTGAGTAATCCAATAATATTAATTGCTTTATATATAAGAAGCAGGAGCTTCAAAGCAGATGGTGCAAGGCTGGGCACAAACCAAACAAATACTAACCAACTTCATATATAAAAAATATATAAGCAATTAGGTAGATACTCACTCTTAGATATTTCTTGGTAGTTTTTGATTTGTTCTTAATTAAATTCCTAGCACCAGTGTATTTTCTATTTGATTAAGGATATTAGTGGGTTGAATTCTTGTTAAGCAGGAATTTATAGACCCAGCATTGAATTCAATTCCATATATTCTTGTCAAATCTGGCTTGGCTCCATGAAAAGAAATTTGGGCAATCAGTGAATATAAATGACAGAGATAATCAGTTTGGATGATTTAAATTCTTCCTCTCATTCGTAACTTTTAAAATTTTTAAGTAGGCAGGTATATTGAATTCTTTTTCCCTTTTCATGTTAAATATGCTGAACAGTATCATAATCACAAAGTAAACATGTATGATAAGGATACTTAATATAAAAATCTTTTGCTTTACTTATTTAATTATGTCATGTAGAAGTATTTCAAGGACCTAAATAATTGTTTCATATCCCTTAGTTTGTATATTTGAAACCATGGTCTTACATTAATAAGTATTTTGCAGCAACAGGAATTGAATTTTTAAAAATTGGTGATTGTGAACAATTTGCTGACTTTCAGAAACATGAATTTATTTGTTTTAAAAGATGAGTAGTTTAATATAGAATTTCATGCAATAATGTTTTTCATCAGAATTCACTATCTGATCATATGCAAATTTTTCTTCTGTGGTTTACTATTAAACAATGTATTTTAGGATGTGGCTAGTAGGTAATAGGTTTGTTTTAAGGATAGTAATTACTTCATTTTTGTAATCCTCCCAAAACACAGTGGTAGGGCTTATCCCTGGCCTCTTTGGGATGCCAGCCCTTCAATGTAGCTGAATCTTGCTATCAAGCCTACTTCCTAAGGAATCTCAATCTTCCTTTCTATTCTATGAACTACTGTAGTTGACAAAAGGGAATTCTAAAAGATAATTGTATTGATTAATTCAATTTCTGGATCGAGCATAAGGTTGTAAAGTGGAGATCACTCATAGAAATTGAATACAAAGGGAAAATCTTTTTAAGTCTTTTTTTTTTAGTGTATTGAATGATTTATGCTGAACTCCTAAAAGCTTTCCAACCTCACAGAGCTTCAATAAACTTCTAATGGAGTCCTGAATGCCAGCTCTATTTTTGTTGCTTGTACAGTAGGTGGGAAACCTTTAACTAGTAGGATGAAGCTTTGTTTTCATTTCTATAGAAAAACTCATGGGCTTCTAATATTTTAGTAAAAAGTTTTCTGGTGTAACACAATACACATGTATCCATACAAGTTTAAATATATAGTGACATGATCCTGAAATAAAAGGATACATTTTTATATCAATATATTTACCCAAACTCAATTATATATATATATGTATGTACATATATATGCAAGCAGATATCCTCACATGAGTATGTATATAGTTAGCTATTGAGTGTTTCACCAGATAATAGGTTCTCTAATGCAGAAACTGTTTTATCCACATTCTATCACCCCCAACAGAGTATAATACAGTGTCTTTTACACAATGGATGCTAAATTAATGGTTGTAGTGAATGTGACCAAAAGAATACACATTTAATCAGAGAAAAATGTACTATTTGATTTTGATACAGGTATATGGGAGAGATGTCATTTAAAGAATGTCCCTTTTATTGTCAATTAGGACTGTTTTATTCTTATCTAGTTAGATGGATGCTAAGCTCTGCCACTTTTATATAGTTTTATTTATAATTGTGAACATGTACAACCCCATGAGGCCATCAATCAGTAGAGAGATGAGGGCCCAACAGAATTATTGCTGTAGGTGGCCAATTTTTTTTCAATCAAGGACAGCTGAAAGGTCATGATTAAAACAGTGATTTTCCTGAAATTGTATGTAACTGTTAGTGACTGTTTTGCACAAAGATGTCAAAACTACTTTTTCTTCTGAAAAAGAAAATTATAAGTTCTTGAAAATGTTGGCAGTTTTCCAGATTTCACTTGCACTACTATAATGTATTTTAATTACTGCACTTGAGTCAGTTTCTTAAAAAAATATGAGACAGAAATAAGTTAGTGTGATAAATCTAAGCATACATAGATTAAACAATAGGCATCTAATACCTCACTAATAGGTGCATATGCATTATTCAAAATCAGTCCAAGTGTAGGGTCAATTTTTTTCCCCAAGGAAGTATGCATAGTATTAATTCATAATTCTACATAGGGATGAGGAGTGAGATCACTGTATATTTCTATTAAAATATGGGAGTTATACTTGAGATACTTCAGTAATTTACTTCACATTGACCAGTTAGCAAAGGCAGCCAAGGATAGCAAATGTTGCTAGCAATTTCTGTAGGTGGCCCTTTATTCTCTGAGTCAAAATGGCCTCCAGTCCCTGAGTAGAGGCAGGGAGGACTAACTGCTGGTTGTCATCATCCTTCAGATGAGAGGTAGACATGAAGTTCCAACCCTTTGCAGTCATTAAAGGTTCCTCAGAACCTTTATACCAAGAAGGGTTTAAACCACAGTGTCCTGGTCACTTTCCAAATCCAGTAATTACTTTCTACCTCTTAATGTCTTCCTGCAGGTTCTATTTTTTGTTTATTTGTTAGTTTGGGGTTTTAATTGTTACCATGCTTGAGTCAATAGAGTCATAGTTTTTCTTGGGTGCCTCTCTCCTTGGTCTTAAGCTGTTGTGTGCCTTTCATCTTGTTGAGGCTATATTAGCACAGAGCTAAAGAGCTTTGTTAGATGGATATTATTTTAGCCAGCTTTAATTGTTTGTGTTCCATACTTTTGCACTGCTATAGTTTAATTTCTTCTTTAAAAGATTTATGTAAAGGAAGGAAATGAAAAGAAATAATGTCAGGAGGAGCAGTAGCTCTGAAGTCAGACTTGAGCTGCTATTTGGGGTCAGGTCCAAGTGCTCCTGCTCTCCTTCACCTTGGAGGGAGACTCTGGAAGGCAGAGACGATGATTTCACATGCTGGGTTTGGAGTGGGATCACAAGAGAATATTAAGAGTGTGAGTTCCCTCAGAATTAAAAACTGGTAGAGTTCCATTGGAGTCTTAGAATGACAAGGTTCATTTCCCTGTTAAATGTCAATCTTTTTCTTTCATTGATAAGCATGATAAATTTGGATTTTAAGGCAGAAGGATATGTATCTGATTTTAAGAGCAATATTTTGATATGTCATAATTTTGATGGCCATGTTTTGAATTAGATATTTCACTTGTGATCATTTTTTTATAATCTACAGAAAGATAAAATTCTATCAAATCAACATTTACTGGATGCCAACCATATTAAAAGAACTGCATTTGATGTATTACTCTTGACGATTACTTGATTTGGTCCAAAAAAAAAAACACTGTACCAAGTATTTATCCTATTATATTCCTACTGTGTTGAAAGTGGTTTTCTTTTTTAGTTTTGTTGTTATTTTATTTATTCAACAAGAAACATGATAAAATAATATTCAAAATAATTTTGTTCTAATCCAAGCATAAATTTCATCCATTAGTCTTAAAACCTACCCTGCCAACAGCATTATATAGTAGCAACAGCATAAGTCTGTGTGTCAAAAGAGCTGTTTTTTAATGCTGGCTCTTACAAATGCTATCATTTCCAAATGGGTAATTTGGTTAGCTTTCCTTTCTCTGTATTTTCATTGTGAATGGGAATGATTCTAATATTTTGCACCTACCCACCTGAAGCGTTTTAATGAAGTGTTAGAAAATGCATTTCCTTTTTAAAGTAAACTCAAAACTATAGTGTAGAACTTTGGTCAGTAATAATTTATCTTTCATCAGATCAATTTTACTTTAGGTCCTCAATTGGAAATTACTCTTCATAGATATTCTGGAATCTTAGCTTGAAACTATACTTGCCCTAGGTTCCATGAGATAAGACTTTCCCCCAGTATCACAGCCTTTAAAATGTTCTCTTCCCAGTGCTGAGTATTTTGCTTTCCTCTGATTCTAACCCCCCCCCCCCCATTTCTAGGATATATAAGGTAAACAAAGAAAAGACTAATCTTTTTTCACCATGCTTAGTTAGTATGAAAATACCCTTAACAGAATCAGGGCCCAGTGGTCATCCAGACTACAGAAGGCCAGGAGAATTAGAGAAAATCACCAAGAGGAGCAGATCTTACTAGTAAGGGGTATTCATGCATACAGAGTATCAAGTGATCTCATGGCAGGAAGATATCTTGTCAGACAGGCACTGATATCTAGCTGTGGGCAGTGGAGGGTATTCCAGAGAATAAAAGTGGCATGCTGTGACTACAAATTCCACCAAAAGGTAGTATAGAAGCAGTCAAACTGGTCAACTGGCCTTGAGCTACTAGAACTATGAGGTCCTCCTGAATTTGGGGTAAACAGTGAAGAAAAACATATCAGAATCACCCTCTGGCTTTCTTGCTTTAAATACTTCTAATGACTCAACCACCCCCTATCATGCTTACCAATTCAATTGAGCTGCTATTTGGTGTCAGGTCCAAATGCTCCTGCTCTCCTTCACCTTGGAGGGAGACTCTGGAAGGCAGAGAAGATGATTTCACATGCTGGGTTTGCTCTCTTTGCAGGAGAGCAAAGAGGTTTTATATGTTCTGAAAGCATAATCCTCATTTTTTTCTCCTTTTACTTTTATCTCAATCAAAGAAAGTTATTTCCTACCTTACTTGTTTCTGCTTTTCCTTAACCATTAGTTTTCTCTACTTGGAGTTTCCATAATCAATGAACCAAAAGTGAACCAAAAGTATACCAAATTTTTTTGGATTAAGACCAATTTCAGCACATTTTGACGTAGGAAATTCAGATATCTTAAATCACTGGTTTGTCAAAGTTTAATTGCTAGGATGTTTTTTCTCAGTGATATATAAGATATTGGGTTATTCTCAAATCTGTTAGAACCCAGGGAGAGAATGAGGATGCTGAGTGACTATCCGTACTATCACAAGAGTTCAAATTCTGGCTGTTCTACAGCTCTAACTCCTAGAAAAAGTTTCCAGTAATTGCTAATGAGTGAGAGGAAGCATTGAGACTAGCATGGGGAAAGGTTAGTCATAAAAATGAGGTGGGATGTTGTACCTGACTTAAGTTACCATATCGGTTTAGGATTTCTATCTTTGTAAATGTCCTCTGCCAGATATTTCTCAAACAATTATCATTAAAGCTAATGGAATATCATTTTAAACAATTATCTTTGGAAATCACTTTTCTATAACTAAACATCTCCTGTATTAGGAAAGAGTGTGTGGGTCATTCTCAACTCTTACCTTTTAGTTGGTTTCTCTACATCCATGTTTGTTCTCTCATAATCTATTGTACTTCAAATGGATTGATTGACTTTGTAAATTACAGTTCTCGTGCTGTTTTTTCTGTGATCAGAATGTGATGATTCCTTGAAAGACATCCAAACTTAACAGCCTAATAGTCAAGACCCAACTGCTTGGGTTCTGTCCTTGATGCTGATATTCAAGATCCTTTATGCTCAAGCTCCGTCCTTGATGCTATAGTCAGCTGTCAGCCACCATGTAAAGCCAAGTCTTCCTCTTTGCAAAGCAATTGTTTTTGGAAATAATATTTTCCTTCCTTCCTTCCTTCCTTCCTTCCTTCCTTCCTTCCTTCCTTCCTTCCTTCCTTCCTTCCTTCCTTCCTTCCTTCCTTCCTTCCTTCTTTCTTTCCTTCCTGCTTCCTTCCTTCCTTCCTTCCTTCCTTCCTTCCTTCCTTCCTTCCTTCCTTCCTTCCTTCCTTCCTTCCTTCCTTCCTTCCTTCCTTCCTTCCTTCCTTCCTTCCTTCTTTCTTCTGAACAAAAAGTAAATATTTGTTCATTTATCTTGTTTCTCCATGTTGTCAATAGGTAAGAGATTGTATTTATTATTAGAAAAAATCAAAGTCCATTGGATAATTTGTTAGCAATGCTTGGATATAAATATATCAAAGGAATGGTTATTCAGGGAGCTCTTTGTCACTTGTGGGTATTTCAAAACTTTGCTTTACTTGCTTCATCCTCATGCTGCCTAACTCAGGCTTTTTGCCCTATTCATTTAAATTCTAACTTAGGAAGTACACAGGAAGAAATGAAGCATTCAAATCACTTGAAAAGAGAAGAGAAGCATTCAGCCTTTGTTCACTCCTGGCTTTTGATCATGACTATAATTCTCTGTAAGCAATCCAATAAAACTTCCCATTGAGTTGTACTTGTGTTTCCTTTGAGCGTGAATTTATAGCTTACCATCGGTAGATTAAAAATCCATTAAAATCTATAAGAGCAGCAGAAGTTACATATTCCTTTTGCTGTAGTAAAGATTTTCCTAAAAGATTTTACATTAAAGCTCTGTTGCTAAGTAGTGATATTAATAAGCCATTTTAAAGTCAAACTTGGCTTGTCCGTAAGGCATAGATGACTGCATAAGAGAGTAGCTTGCCGTATTCCACGACATTGCATTTGGACATGACAGAAACTGTTGATTTTCCCCTCATGTCAGAAAGACAATGCTAGACTCCATTAACAAACAGCAGACAACCTCAAGGATGAGTGGTAATGAGGAGAGTAGTTGGCAAAGAGCAGGCTACGAAGGGGTGATAATAGATTCAGAGAAAGAACGCCCATGTAATTGTCCCATACATAGCAAGTGAATCTGGAGACAGAGAGGTCAAAGAGAGAGATATAAAATTTAACTAATATATAGATTAATAGTCACCCCAAATCCCAATCTCTACTTTTATATAAACCTTCATATAAAGTGTAGATGTGTAGAAAAGATATCTGTCCCTTTTCAATTTGATGCCTTTCTTTGAATGTGATGCCTTATATTCTTGACATGCTCTCAGTCTCCTACTACATTTACAGATATTTAAGAATTAAATTTAATGTTAAGAGGTCATATTTGCATCTCAGAAGGCAGCAAGCATCTCATAAAGTAGCAAGACTTCAGTGGGTTAGAATGCTGTTTCCCTGTATTCTCAAATGATTTGCCCATCATTAGGTCAGATCAATCAGCTGTACTAAAATATAATACTATTAAATTTTTCCTCTGCAGCTGTGTTTTTACTGGACTGATAGCCAAACTTTTTTGAGCTACCCAAAGTAAAAGTTCTGGATATAATATCCTTATATGGAAATGATACAGTTTTTAAGTCAGAGCTTATTTCTTTTCAAAAATGCTGAAATCTTTAAAATGTCTGATTCCCAGACAATGTAGGTTCCTTCATTGTTAAAATCTCCAAAGGAGCCTGGGGGTTTCTATGCTTTGATTTTTTTTTTTTTCTTGTTTGAAGGCTTATGTCTGCTTTGTTGCATGCAAGTATCACCTGTCCAGTAATGAAGACAAACACAATTCTAGTAACAATCATTGTCTGCAAGGTAGAAAAGTGCATGATGGGAGAAAACAGCCATCCAAGCATCTCTGAGTAACAATGTGATTGCTTTAGTATAGAAAAAAATCTGTCATGCTCCTGTGTTTTCTCTTCTCAAAGGCATGGCCTGCTCTCCATCTTTCAGTTCCTCATTTTTGTCCTGATGACCTTATCTAATTGCAAGTTTTGATGGTTCTAGTTCTTGTTGTCGTTTTCCACTACTTTGATGTTTTTTCAATATGTTTTATCATGTTTTCTTTTTTATAAAGGCACCCCATGTTCATTGAAGAATGGTAGGGAAAAACAAAGCAAAAGGAAGAAAGTAATATTAAAAAAGATAAAGAAAAAAAAAGATACCCAAAAAAAGATAACTCGTAAGATTTTAGTAAATTTGTATCATAGTCAAGGTATAATGGGTATTGACTATAATTGAAACTGATTCATTCTATATTGTTTATAGAGCCTACTTTTTTTTAATGTAGAAGAGTTAATGCCTCAAATCCCTTGCTTTTGGGCTATTAGTTTTGCCTACTCTTTCCTAGCTTTCATTCCCTTGCTGTTCCTGAGTCAAAATGTTTTTCATACCCTGCTTGAACTATTTCAATATTAGTTCACCTGATTGCTTGCAGCCAGTGAATTATCTAGTCCTTTCATAATATATTTTAAAATAAATTTTAAAAAAATGAATAGCTCATAAAGTTGTGCCTTCAATAAAAGGCTTAAGTGACTTTCAGTTTTCTTCAGAATAAAGTTCACCTCTCTTAGCATTGATATCCGTTCTTTCTAATTTAGTCATGACCTACCATTATTAGTCTATATTCACTCACTTCCACTCGAGAAATATTCACACCTCCATGAGCCCCTGAAAACTTTGCTACTTCCACGTTGGTGCCAGTGTTGTTTCTTTTGCCTCAACTGTCTTTTCCTTTTGTTTATATATCCCAGTCATTCTCTAACAATAAGCTCAAATTCACTCCCTCATTCTCTCTGTCAAATGAATTGCTCTTTCCTCTATGCCCATAAAGCATTTGGTTATCTCTCTCACATAACCTGGTGGGAGGGCATGAAATAATAAAATTCACCTAGTCTTTGCACACTGACAATCCTGGGTGTGGGCAATCCAGCTCTGACATTTTCTGCATCTTGTTTACATCAATATTTCATTTGTTCAACAAATATTATTCACTACTGCCTATGTGCCAGGGTCAGTGTGGAACTCTGAGATACACTGACAAATAATACTAATAATGGGTAATATTTATGATGAAATGTCTATATATCAGGTATGTTCCAAGTACTTTACATGTGTGAACATATTTAATCCTCACAACAGGTTCTACTACTAACCTCCTATTATGAGTGAGAAAATTGTAGCACCAAGAAGTTAATTGTTTGTAAAATTCACACAACTGGGTAGTAGCAAAATATGAATACAAATCCACATGGTCTGGTTACAGAATTTTTGATTGTTCTCATAATCAGTATGCTTTGTTGCTTCCTGAAACAAACAAAATGAGACATAGACTCACCTTTCTGGAACTTTCACACTAGTAGAAAAGATATAACTCAGGGCCTCCCCGGTGGCACAGCTGGTTGAGCGCCGTGCTGTGAAGCTGTCCATGGCCTTGACAGTGTGGGTTTGATTCCTGCTGGCCAGCAGGCGAGAATCCCACGTGGTACAACAGACCTCTCCTGTCATGCCCGCTGCTCCCCTCAGCAGTATATTTCTGTTGTCTGCCTGTTCTGCTCCCTGCTCTGTCTCTGGTGAATCCCTCCTATGCCTCTGGCCTGTACCCCAGCTCTTGTATAAAAATAAAATAAATCTTTAAAAAAAAGATATAACTCAAATGAACAGCAATACAAACAACTATGAAATGATAATATTGGAAGTACTGTGAAGAAGTGCATGGTATTGTGAGAAACAATCATAGATTATTTTCTTCCTGAACTTGATGTGTTTCTTACTTCCTTGTTAGCAGTGTACCATTTGTGGTTAGATAGGAGGGACAAGTAGGAGTAAACCAGGTAGAGCAGCAAAGGAAAAATGCCCCAGGAGCAGAAGAGTATGTGCAGATGTTCTGTGGTCAGAGGGAACAGGGCATGTGTGAGGGCCTGAGATTCAGCAGCATCATTGGAGAGAAACTGAGGTTGCTGATAGGCTGGACCCAGAATCTTGTAGAGTCTGCTAGGTCTTATATGTTCTAGGAGCAGTGGGAAGTGCTTAAATGTTTTTTAACAAGAGTACTTCTTGAGTATAATTTTTTTCTTAAGACTCTTCTGTCTCCAGAATAGAGAAGTGTTTGAGTAATGATGGTAATATAACACCTGTATAGGGGGGGATAAGATTACGCATTTGAAAGTATCTAGCATGGTGTCAGGCTTATAGTAATGACCAAAAAAAATGCTAGTGTCTTTTTCCATTATTTAATCATTCAGATAGACTACACTGCTCTGCAAAAAATAGCAAAGCAATAAATGCTTGTTGATTAAATGACTGAGTAAACTAATGAATCCTAGAGAGATTTTTCTTGACATTTTCCAGAAACAAGGAATTCTATATCTATCAAAATAGTGCATGAAACAACTTTATGTGTGGAAATATATTTTCTTTTTTTAAAAAAATTAAAAAAAAATTTTTTTTGGACCTCCCCGGCGGCGCAGCGGTTGAGCGCTGGGTTGTGAAGCTGCCTGAAGCCTCCGCGGCGCCGGTTCGATCCCCGGCTGCTCCCCGGCCACCGGAGGAGGGTCCCACATGGCTCGCAGACCTCTCCTGCCGCCCGCTGCTCCCCTCAGCAGTGTACTTCGTCAGTCTGCCTGCTCTGCTCCCCGCTCTGGCTCTGGCGAATTCTCTCACCCTCCCGCGCTTCTGACTGTACTCAGTGCTTGTATAAATAAATAAATAAATCTTTTAAAAAATTTTAAAACATTTAATTTATTTTTGCATAGAATAACTGGGGTGTAGGCCAGAGGTGTAGGGTGTAGGGCCTCTGGTGTAGGGTGGGTGAGATGATTCACCAGAGACAGAATGGAGAATGGAACAGGCATATCTACTGAAATACACTGCTGAGGGGAGCAGTGAGCGAGACAGGAGAGGTCTGCTGTGCCACATGGGTATCGCTCTGACCTGGGATAAAACTCAGGCCACTGCTGTGATAGCGCGATAACACTGAGACTTAACCCCTAGGGCACAAAATATATTTTCTCATTGAGCCAAAAATGTAAGTTTCTGTAATTCTACTTAATTTTGTCTTGTGAGCAAATTCAGAATATGTTTAAATCCTCTTCTGTGATATTTTTTCAAATAAGTAATTAAAGAAAGTTATTTGGGATATTTCTGCTCTAGCTGCCTAATATATCTCCAGACTCAGCCTCATTCTGGTTTCCATCTTGAAAACCCTTTCTTTCTTCATTAGCATGCAACATCAAAATGATTTGATTCTGATTCTTAGATAGCACTCGGGATAAAGACATCCCATGCACTACACCCAGGACAGAATGTGGAGGCTTTTACCATTTTATCTGGGTGACTATTCTAATTAATGCAGCTCAAAATTACATGAACTATTTTGAAGGTAATATAATATGTAACTCATGTTGAATTCTTAGTCTTCTAAATACCTTATCCCATTGTTTGAAAACATCCCGCTTTTTTATATTACACTGGTGCCATGGTCTGTTTGAGCTTTTCTGGGCAGCTTTACATTTATCTGTATTTAATTTAAATTTAAACATTTTGGTTGAAATGTTTTTGAATTGTGACTTTATCATCTACTTTTAATAGTTATATTCCCAAAACTTTTGCTTTGCACATATTTGCATAAACTTTTTTATAGTTTCACTTTTTTTGTTGATAATACTGTCAAATAAGATGAAGTTAAGAACTCTTACTTTACTAAAAGATTTCCTTCTGGTTTGCACTGACTTTGCCATTTGATTAGCTATAAATATATCTAATTGCACATTTATCTGTGCTATAATTTTTCATCTTATCTTTAAAGACCCTGTTGAAAATGAGAGTCAAATCATTTTACCAATTTCCTAGTTTAATTAAGCCTTTTGAACAAAGACGATGCGAATAGTATGAATTTATATATTGTTAGTATATAACAACAAACTTATCCAAAAAGTAGTTAGTTGCTCTGTGCCAGATAATCTTCTGAGTGCTTTAATACATTAACTCAATTAATTCTCACATACACAGACAATGAAAAAGGTGCTATCAGTATCCACATTTTACAGACTGAGGCACAGAAGTTAAATCACTTGCCAACTTCAAGTAGATAGAATTGAAGCCCTTGAAGTTTGGCTCCAGAGTCTATGCTCAAACCACATTGACTCAGGAATCATCACTTCTTATATGCTATAGAAAAATAAAATCAAAAGAGTGAAATAACATAGTACTTTTGGTAAGAATCATTTGGAAATTTTTATAAATGTAAATTTTCCCCCTAATATTCCATATAGTTTGGACCTTGCCAATATGTGGCATCAAGTCTAAATTCCTAACCATATATTTTAAATGATGTACTGTCTACTGTCTAGTGAAAACATAGATGATGAAACTTGATTCATACAAATTGCGTGTCAGAATAGCTTAGTTCTGTTCCTTATGGTGCACTGGAGCACACTAGCAGATGCACAATAAATTTAGCTGTGGGGAAAGACAGGGAGACCTTTGCTATCTTTCACTGAATGCAAGAGAGCACATGCATACCGATTATCATGTCCTCACACATGGGTCCGTTTCCAGTATGTTCTTTAAATTGTGGCAACATCAGCTGTTTGAAAAAATGAGGATTTGAAAGATCTTTCCAATAGTGGAGTAGTATGCAGTTTTATTGGAACACTTTTGAAAACTAGACAAACTATCACCCAAAGGGAATACATTTCTTTTTTTTTCTTTTTTTATTCTTTTTTTTTTCAAGATTTATTTATTTTTATACAAGAACCGGGTACAGGTCAGATGCATGGGAGGGTAAGAGAATTCACCAGAGACAGAGTGGGAAACAGAACAGGGAGACTGAAGAAATGCACTACTGAATGGAGCAGTGGATGAGACAGGAGAGGTCTGCTTGGCCATGTGGGTTTCTTGCTGGCTGGCCAGGATTGACCCCGCACTGCAGAGGCTGTAGACAGCTTCATAGTGTGGCACTCAACTGCCTGTGCCACCAGGGAGGCCCGGGGAATACATTTCTTAGAAAATAAATGCTAATACCAAATACTTAGGCGGTGGTATTCTACTTTAGTGCTAGAATATGGCCCTTAGCTTCTCTGTGGGGGATATCTCATCATTGATGCAAATTATATTCTTGATAAATGTGGGACTATCTTAGTCAGAATTAACCATTTGAAAATTTGGATTTTTTTCAGATCATATATTTAGGATTTTTCCAACGTGTTATGTATCCATTGATATCGATAATCCATCATTAAGATGTGTTAGAGAATGTTTGCTTTCACTAATAGTACCTGTAGGGGAGAAGAAAATGTTCTTAGTAGCTTGTGTGTGTGTGTGTGTGTGTGTATTTATATATTGGCTCCGTCAACAACAACAAAATCCTAATTTGGGCAACTAATATGTTTAAGTATTCACCGAAAAGAGGCTATAATATATTCAAACTGTTTAGTTGTGCTCACAAATCATTTTGCTTTACAGCTTTGGTCTTGAAATATGTGGACTGATATCTGATTTATGCTCTTGGTTCTTCTTGTAGATAGTTAAGTGTTCTTACTTAATGTTATTAAGTAAGCCCAATGCTGCAAATGGGCCTTCTTGATTCAGGGCATTTGAACAAGTCTTTTCGTTTAAATTATATACCTTGTCTTTTGGTTAATTTTGAGATGGTCCACTATGCCTTTTTGTACTTTAGAAAAGTATTTTCTTGCTTTCATTTTTACTTATTTTCAACCTGATTTATACCTGTTAGCTCTAGATATTTGAGGGACAATATTCAAAGAAGGTTATTTGACTGTAAAATTTGTGTTATGTCACCTGTGTTGTCCTCTAATTTAATAATAGAAGCCACTTCACAGAAAACAAATTTGGAACCAGAAAGAAATCAAACATTGGATATGTTTTATATTGTACATACATGGAACTGGAAAGGAAGGAGAGTGTAAACATATGCTTTTGAAAACTCTAGCCCATATCTAAGAAGGTATATATACCTGTATAGAATCTATGTGTGTGTATGTTCTATCTATCTATCTACCTATCTATCTATCTATCTACCTACCTACCTATCTCTCTATACTTCTATAAAAGGTTCTTTTTGAATTATGATAAATCATCATATTTTCTTACCAATTGAACTTTCAGCTCTCTAAGGGTAAGCATCTTATTATATTCATCTTTGCTTCCAGAACCTGGGACATTGTTCAGTATATTTTTAATATCATCATCAACAATACTAATAGCAGCTAATGGCTTTTAAAGGTTCACTGTATCCCAGTAACCTGTCTGGCTTCTTGCGATGCACAATGCCATTCAATTGTCACAATAGCTCTAGGTGGCAGTACTTATTATCATCTTCATTTACATAAGAGGGAACTGTGGCACAGGGAATGTATATATTGTATATATCCTATTCATATTGTAAGTAGAGCTGTATTCATGAAAATAATATAAATAGGTAAAAAGAAGAGAATTCATGGCATTAATTTTGTCTATTTGTAAGCTATGTTTACTCAGTCATTAAATGTGACTGTTTTGCTTTTGTTATATTCTTGGTGTATGTAAGCTAAGGCAGAGATGTTTGATGGAATATTAAACATTAAACCCGTAAGAGCAGAGGGTACGATCATAATAAAATAGACTCCATCAAGTTTCCGTCAAAGTGGAACAAACACCAGTCCAAGCCCAAGTGGGGGAGTTGGGTCATAAGATCAATGTTTAAGATGACCCTCTGGTATCATGAATTCTTTTTTTTTTTTTAAAGATTTATTTATTTATGCAAGCACTGGGTATAGTCAGAAGTGCGGGAGTGTGAGAGAATTCACCAGAGCCAGCGTGGGGAACAGAACAGGCAGACTAACAAAGTGCACTGCTGAGGGGAGCAGCGGGCATGGTAGTAGAGGTCTGGGCATCATGTGGGACCCTCACCAGCGGCCAAGGATCGAACCGGCGCTGCAGAAGCTGCGGGCAGCTTCGCAGTGGAGAGCTCAACCGCTGCGCCACCGGGGAGGCCCATATCATGAATTCTTGAACCCCCAGTAAGCCTATCAGTTGAGACCAATGCCCCATCCTCAGGAGGTACCATCCAGCCAGTATTTCCTTCAACACCAGCTTCTGCTACCTCATCCTGTGAGACACAAGGGAGGTAGATAGTTTGTACTGAGAGCCATGCAATGTGAAAAAAAACTTTAAGTTTTAGAATTGCCCTTATGGTGAGATGCTCATGCTCTCAGAGACAGATGTGAGACCTAAAAAATGGTGGATTCTGGGCCTCCCCGGTGGCGCAGCGGTTGAGCGCTGGATTGCGAAGCTGCCCGCGGCCTCTGAGGCGCCGCCGGTTCGATCCCTGGCTGCTCCCCGGCCACCGCAGGAGGGTCCCACATGGCTCCAGAACTCTCCTGCCCCCCGCTGCTCCCTTCAGCAGTGTACTTCGGTCCTTCTGCCTGCTCTGCTCCCCGCTCTGGCTCTAGTGTGTTCTCTCACCCTCCCGTGCTTTTGACTGTACCCAGTGCTTGTATAAATAAATAAATAAATACATACATAAATACATCTTTTTAAAAAAATGGTGGATTCATAGTAGTTCCCATTTGATGAGGTCATGGATGAGCTGAGTAGAATGATGGTGGAATTATTCTCATTATATTAACTACCTAAATTTTCCCTACTTTTGCTAGAGGAAAATAGTTGAAATTCTCATAAGAAAATGCATACATGATGTGACATTGAAGTATCATGTATAATCATGCTGTTAGAAAAAAAATATAGAAGGAAATTATGTAATTTGTAACATAAGTGATGCTATAACTTCTATATACTTGGAATTTATGGTCCATAAAATTTTGGATAGAGGGATGAGATAAGGAAGAAACCCAAAGGAGTGCTGAATAAGAGAATGGACTAGAATGACACAGGAATACCAGTTATAAAAGGGCTTCAGTTATGTTCTTTTGTTAAAGGCTCGTTAAACTCCAGATCCGGCCAAATGGGATGCTCATACATCCTATAGTCACTCGAGGTCCTTAAACTTAAGATATAGAAACTTATTTGCAATAGCTTTTCTAGGAGTGATTAGATGCTAGGCCCTAATACAGGGATACCCAATTAATGCTATTGACTAATTACTTTGGGTTACCAAGGTAGTACGCACATTTTTATTGTCCTTGTCTAGACTGCCCTGGAGTCTGGTGGCAACTACACACCATTTGTAAAATTAAAGTGCTATGTTCTTCTGGAAACAAATGGCAAAGCTATTTAGATTGGTTTTAATCTGCCGTTCTGGCAAGAATCCCATTGGGGCATACAAATTAAAACATAGTCTGGGGTCAATTAGAGCAGTGTGTCTTTTGGATGGGAAAGACTCCATGACTGTTTTGACAAGAGTCTAGTAACCCTGCTGAGTGTTATTAATGTTATTGTCCCAAGAGAATAATGAAAATAGGACCTATTGTTTAGCCCACAGGCTAAAATCATATGCTGTTATCTATAGGAGCAATATCTAAGTGTCCCACACAGAATAGACTTAAAAGGGAGGGAGGTAAGTATACCCATACCCTTAATACAGAAACACCCCTTAAATATAGAAATGGTAGCTACATAAATCCAAAATGCAGGCTTATATGGAAGAGAAATTCTGGAAATAGAAACATTGAGCTCTATTTCTAGATTATTCTGACACTCATTGCCCCTGTGCTCTTTTATTTAGGTAATAACCATAAAGTATCACAATGAATTTGACAAAATAGCACATTTGCATTTTTTTAGGATCTTTATCTTGATTTTTCTGAGAGTGCTTTCTAGATGAGACACATAGTGCAATGATTAAAGGGGACATTTAGGATCAGATTGCCTGTATTTGAGATCAGGCACTAACATTTATTAGCCAGCTATGGTAGCTTAAGCAAGTCGCGTAGCTTCTAGATTACCTCACTTTCCTCAGCTTAGAAATGGGGTAATGTGGTGATAAGCCTTTAGCTGACAGAAAGGCCCAATAAATGCTTGCTGTTGTCAGTCACCTTGGGATAAGATGCACTTCAAATAAAGCCCACATTTGGAAAATGAAGCATTTTGTGATTATTTCGTTCAGTCACCCAATGAATGAAAACAAAGTTCAGCCAGATTGTTCTGAATGTAGCCAAGGAATGTAGATTCTCACATCCAAATGCAACAGTTTGTTCTGTTAGGTGACAAGAGCTGGGGGCAAAAATATGAGAAATGTTGGACTTTTTGGTCCAGTTATTTCCCCATCCCTATCCATTCACAATGCAGTGTTTGTATATGTAAAGTAACGAATATCACATTTGCTTGTTCTAGGGTCTTTATCATGTTTTGTCTGAGTCTATTCTTTAGATGAGACGGAAATGGTTCAAGGGGCATTTGGATTCAGACTCTGACTTCAGATATATAGAGAATAATGCCAGGGAACAGAAGGAGACTGCCCACTGCTGCCCTGATCATGGGCCTGCTTCATTTGAACTCAAACCTCTATAATGTACAGATCATCCATGATACACTCAATCCCACTAGTTGTCCAAGAAACATGCTCATTTTGGCGAACTCCTGAAACCACAGCTGGATGTGGATGACTCTGATGCCTGACCAGTGATTGAGCTCAAGATAGACCACTTTATATTTCAATAATATTTAACATTATTGCTAGTAAGGGCTCTCTTCTCATCTTTAAAAAGTTAATCGTGTGTGCTTTCTGACAAGTCCTATAGGGATATTTGTAATGGGACCTGACTGACCTTGCCTTTGGGAGAGAAATCAGCGGGCTTTATGCCAGAGGGGACATTGTCCAGGATTGTGTCTAGGATGAGAACCCAGAGGTTCCTAGTAACAAGTTCTGTGACATCAGGGAAGCCACTCTGGTGATAATCTTTCCTTTTTGTCCTTTTGTTCCTTTCTGTTAGTATAGTCAGCAGATAATGTCAATTCTAATGCTAATTTACTTACTGCATTTAGGGTTCATATTATGATCTAAGGTGAATGACTCTTCTCATGTCATTTCTAGGGACCAGGTGCCATCCTGTAATATAAACAGAATGAACATGAGGAATAAGTAGTCAATTAATAAAATTTATACAGCACATCACTATATGGTATATATTTATAAATGATATATTTTTTCTATGATGGACTCCAAATCTATTAATATAATAATTATATATTGTATTTCAATTATATATTATATATTTGCTCATTCCTCACAGTTAGGCATAGTCTGAGGATAAAAAGTTGTGCACTTTTGCTTCCAGTGGGCATAGACTGTGCTTGCAGTGCAGGGAATGAAAATTTCCTACCATTATGGAAACAGACCTTCTGAGAGAAGAGGGCTTACTGCTCCCAAAGAAGTACTTTCAACACGAATCCCCATTGTACTTATTTTTCCTTATTTTATTTTGGACTGGCTTTGTTTTTTTTTTTCCTTTATGGGGCTCCCCATTTAGATAACACTTATAAATCGGGTTTAACCGAATGCCCTGTATAGAAGACTACTGGAAGAAGGTTCCTCATGTGGGAAACCTGGAGATGAACAGAAGGGATGGCAAGGAGACAGTGCTGAGATGGAGAGTATGGGCATTGAGTTGCCTTACAGAAGATTTAAATATAATTCTAAATATAACGAACAAATGCTGAAGATATTTGCATCCTTCCTTTAGTTTTAGGACAACTCTGGACTATGCTTTAGGCTTTTTAGGTTGTGTCTGCCAAGGGATCCTTCAAAATCAAGAAGTGGCTCTTAGTCTCTGCACAAGTACTTCCTGAAGTGTAATGTGTAGAAAAAGACTGGCTATAATGCTGCCCCTTCGCTTTCCCGCTTCTGTTCGTCTGTAACCTTCATAGATTGCTTGGTGATTATTTTCTCCACTGACAAGTGTCTTTTAAGTCAGGAAACTTATTTATTTCCTCCTTATTTTAGGGGTGTTGTGTGAGTGTGAGGGGGGTGGGGGAGGAGAGAGATACTCACCTTTCCATTAGTATATCGAGTAGTATTCCTCCAGCTTCCCAAGTGCTGATAGTATCTGCATGAGTTGACATAGAACACACAGCAGCCACTATTTTTAGTCATCATAGATTGGTTCTCCAATATGTGGTGAATCTAAAATTCATCAACAAATTCTATCAAAACTCAGATTTCTTGAATTTCCCACTTCCTGAGAGTCTGAGTCAACAGGCCTTGGTGGTTCTCCTGACTCTAGTTTTCTATCTCAGTGAAACATTGCTTTATGGAGCAGTCACTCCACAGCTGGTAGAAATTGGGTCGTCTAGGTAACACCTTATTCTTAACTGTGCCTGAGCATCAGAATTTATAGTGGATGTTATAAAAATTCCTGAGCCTCGCACCCAGAAATTCTGATTTATTAGTTTAGGTTTAGGGCCTAAACATCTCCATTAAAGTGTTAAAATGCCCCTGCCTCCCCCAACAAAACTTGTCAAGTAATTTCTCTACGTGCACCCAAGATGGGTACCTACTGCCCTCGCCCTCACCCCTCCAGCCCTCCGTGATGTCCAGGTAGAAAGCTGGCAAAGAGGCATTCCAGGGAATCTTTAATATAGGGCAGAAATGGCAGATCATCAGTCACCCCTCACCTATCCATTAATTAAGTCTCAATATGACAAGCTGTACTTAATTGTGAGGGAAAGAGGACATGAGAGCAATAGAGAGCTGGAAAGTAGAGACCCCTGAGTTTATTCCTTAAGTGTCACATCAATCTGCCCGGTTAAGTGATTAAAGGAGCGGCCCCACGTCTACACCACAAAGGGAGCCCGGCCTGCATTTGTTCAGGGTCATGAGCACTGGCTCGAAACCATCTTGTTCGCAGATACTCCTTTCATGTTATTAGGCTGTCAGCTGACAGACTTTGCAAGATTTATGACTCAAAACTCAAGTGTCCACATGTGTATGAGAGGGCAGGCTGGTGCCTGGGTTAAATGGGGTGAGAGGAGAGGAAAGCGGTGCATGACTGTTACCGAGAACACTGGGACCTGCCTGGGGATCCAACCGCACAGTTTCCCCTACTCATGTGTCTCGATCCCATTGTTCCAGTAAACCTTATGTTTCGTTTCTGGAATTTCTCCTATAGGAAATTAAAATAGAAAGTGAGACTTCAAAGGGAAGCACCTAATTTTTATGATAGGATTCCTAGCATGCTTTTAATAAAATCTTATTGAGGGTATAATAATAAAGATTTAGGATCTCTGTCCCTAGCAGTTGATGATGTTGCTGAGAAAACGCTTTCATAGCATAATGAATTTTATTTTACTGAGCCTATTTGCTTCATGTGGCTTTAGTTGAACTGAACTTTCTGATATTTAAAACCCACCCATTCTCTTCGCAATAGTGACAGTAACCTCCTGCTCCTTTGGGCTTCTCCCTCAGGTAGTTTTCTCTGTCTCTCCAAGAAGGAACCTGCTGCCTCTTCCTGGGACTTTTCCTCTTGACTTGCTTCCCTCCTTTAGTTCCTCCATTGCAAACTGAAACATTCTAAAAGGAAATGCCGAAATCCTTGGGTGGCTTTGCTGGGTGTATTAACTCCAGACTCAGGGCTGCATAGAGGATATGCATAGGATAGAGAATTTGTTACTACTTCTGACCTCAGAACTGTTTATACCCAAATAATCTCCTTCTCCCCCTCTTGCCACCCTCCCTCCCTTGGTTTCTCTGTTCTCTACTCAAAGTTAATTGTTGTCGTTATTACAATATCACATTCGCCTCTTCTCTCATATCTACCCACTTTCTCTTTCATTTTACTTAGATTTCTCTCTCCTGGAAACCTCCTATTCTAACTTCAATATTAACTTAGATATCACTTTCTATATAAAAGTGAAAATGTTCTCCCCTCAGTCAGAGTGTGTAGAGCCCCTTCCTTCTATGCCTGTGTAAATGTTTGGTGCATCTTCTACTGCTAAACCCACAGGCTCATTGGCTGATGATTGACTCCCCCAGAGACAGTATTTGAAAGCAGATCCTGTGTCTTGTTTTTCCCCACTACCTCATAAAATGCTGAGCCAGTGATCATCAAAGCTTAAAAAAAATCTATTGGCTGACTAAATTAAAAATAAAATTAAAATCGGCACTAGAGATTGCCTCGAAATATGTTTTGGAGACAGAGGAAAAGGCTCACAGGTAAAATATAAAAGGGCTAAACTATCAAGTTTCAAGTTGTTACTGTTTCTAGGGCACCCCAATTTAGCAAGAAAGCTTTCCAAGTACTAACTGTGTTCTGGAACCCCCTCCCAAACCAAGCTGAGCTGGAAATGGTGCCTCACTACAATATCTATTTGCCAAGCTACATTTCTTCTGATGGTGGTTTGGGGGGGTCACATACCCCCAATTCTTCATGAATTCATAATGATGTTGTAGATGAAATAGTGTAGGTGCAGTGACTTGGCAAAAGCTTCTCATTAGTGGCATCCCAATATGCTGTGTCCTCTGAATCCAGAGCATCGCTTTGGCTAATAGACTAACTACACGATCACAAGCCAAATTCCATTATTTTTGATAATTGGGAAGAGGATTTTGTGCCATATGTATTCATAATTTGATAATTTATGTATAAAAAACCCATGAAGATATTGTGTTTAAATGCAAACCAAGTACTCTAAATCTTCATTGATTTTCGAGTTTCATTCCTTATATTCAAATGTGTGCTAGTGTGAGGAGGTGGGGTTCACAGTGGACTGAGAAATGAGAGCAGAAAAGCTGGAGATGACACAGGCCCGAAGAGCAAGTGCTGGAACTCTCTCCTATCACTGTGTATGTCTGAAGTTTGTAAAATCAAATCTTCCTACTCTGGAAAAGGAGAGTAATTCCCACCTTTTCTCCTGGCTTGTTTCCTCATGATGCTTGACCTCTGCAACCCATGCTGTTTGCCTTGTTTCTGCCCTAGGCTCTGATAAATGCAGAGTTGGTCCCTGTGCCAACCATCTCCCTGCACTAGGGCACCAGTGCCCTGTCCTTGGCTGTGCAGCCTGCTGAGTCTTGGGCAGCAAAGGAGATTGGCCTCATGCTCTTAGGGCTTCCCATGAATTTTGTGAAACAATCCTTTTATTTCATTTTGGTCTCTTTCTCCTGGACTCTGACATAAGCCCCTGAGAAAAAGTGGTTCAGGAAACAACCTTAAACCATTAACCTGCCGTATCTAAAAGTGCCACCTCTCCTCTGAAATGAACTCATTGTTCTCTTAATGAGTTTATGAGCCACGGTCATGGTTTTCTCCCAGGTTACCCTTTTTGGTTCAGGCAGCCTGCACCTCACATACACAGTGTCCCAGCCCCTGGCATCTGGTCCTGTATGAAACTGGAAGCCTGGGCACTGGGGAGGGGGGGTTTGTAGGACAGCACTTAGGTCAGTTGGCTCTGAAGATTATTATGTGTCTGGAGTGATATTTATATTGACAGCGTTAGCAGACCCCCCCAAATCATCAAGGTACTAATTTGTTCAACTCTGCAGTAAGGTAATATCATGTCTGACCCTCTATTCTAAGCCTCTCTAACTGGGATCAAACACTTTTAATAATTTTGATTTCTTGTCTAACTTTCTGTCTTTAATCCATTGGCAGACATCTAGCAAGTGTAAAATAAATGCTGAATGAACAAATGAGTGCTGTGTGTATGTCAGTGTTGAATGCATTGTGTGGGACGATGCTAATCTGTAAAGACACTGAGGCAATATATGAGTTTAGGCTGCTTTGTATAATTTTTTTGATATTGATTATTAAAAACTACCTCTGAGGACCTGATTTAGAGTAAGAAGAGGTTAGATTTTTAAAAACACATCCCAAAGTCTTTGTGGTCCACCTTAGCACTGATGTTGAATTCTGCCAATAACTATTTAGGTGAATTTTCTTCCTGGAGAATTTTTTTAAATATTTCATGAAGTTTTCTAAAAGATCTCTGTTTTATATGTATATAATGTACATTTATAACTCAGTACCTTATTTTTTTTTATGTAAGATGCAACAAAACTCTGTAATCTTTATGAACAGCATAAGTAAAACTGACTTATTTACTTTAAAAGGATTGTTTAATCTTTAGGAATCCTTCATTTGTATGTAGTTGTTAGTATTCACTATGAGAATAATTTCACTCTCCTATAAAGTTCATTTATTGAAAGGGGTTGATTTGTCTGCATAGGAAATGTTACATTCAAAAACCGCACATACGTTCTCTTTTTTCTTCCCATGGGAATTTAGATTGCAGTGATATTGTTTAGTTGCTCTTATTCACGATAGTGATAACATACAAGACTCTGCGTAAAATAATATATAGGGCCACATTTGCATCAATATGCATAAATACATACAGAAGGATGAGTCCCTGGTACCTATAGGTGCACGCTTGCCTGCCCATCTTTTCGTAGACAGATAAGCTTTTCCTCCCACCCTGGGAGTTTGATTTGCACAGTGATGGGACTGCTTTTATACTCGCTAATTCTGTTCTCTATTATATTCCAAAAGGCATCATATTATCTGCCTTGTCCGGTTTGCTTCTCTGTCTCATTAAAGTGGCCTGCTGTGAGGCTAATTTTTTTTTGCTCATTTTATTGATATTTTGGGAGAGTGAGATTTTTTTCCAGGCATTCCCTGCTTTAGTATAGGGTTATAGTGGCTGTCATAAGAAGGCTTTAAAAACTATCCTCGAAAATAAATAAAAATATAAAAGCAGCTTATTTTGGTATCTATTGAAATATAAATTACAGTTCATTGATCGTTTTCCCTGCTTCCTTGCAATTATTTTTATTGAGGATTGTTTTTAAAGTGGGACAATGGAATGTATTTTTCAAAAAGAAAATAAACAAATCTCAACTTTAAGAATAGTACCAGTTGGGTTTGTAAATTGCAGTAGCACACATTGAGTAGGAGGTAAGCATAATAAAACCTAGTCATTGTTTTACTACAATAGAAAATAAAGTGTATCAGTGGTAAGGCTGACACATTTCTAAATCAATCTGAAATCTCCCCATGGAGGTACAGTTTAATTTTCAAAATTTAAACTCAATTATTCTTGCAGGTCAGCTACTTTGCACATAGCTCCATCTACATAAATATAGATACTAGATATAAAATATATCTATAAAATAAATATGTAGATAATATAAAAATATATATAACATGCAATCTATAATAAATATATGTAAGTGTATAGCTATAGGTTATAAAGTACTTATGTTCATTAGAATATGTATTTTATATTAGATTTATCATATGTACTGTAAGGAATGTGTAACAACACCAGAAAGTAGCGATGAGATGATGCCACTCCAGTGGTATGGACATGTGCTTTAGGACATGACCTTGAGACAGTGTGAGAGGCCACTGGCAATGAGAACACTGAGGCGCCAGGAGCCCCTGGCTGTGAACCTCAGCTCTACTTCAGAAACCTCAGTTTGCTCTTCTGCAAATTAGGGACAATTAGAATGCTTTCTCTGTAGAGTCTTTTGTGGGCTTAAGGGAATTTCTATTTGTAAAGCATTTATAAAATAATATCTGGCACATAGTAAGCACTCTATCATGTTGGCTAATGAAAGACCTTGGGGCCTGAAACTGATTGGAAACAAAATAACCATTGTTTAGAATGACAAATTGCTATTTTTAGTAAAACAAAGACTTGCATCTTTGTGCACATCAACCTAGGGTTGGGGTGTGTGTGCAGAAAGAGAGACAGAGAAAGAAAGAGAGAGAGAGAGAGAGAATTATTTTCCTCTGCCATCCTTGACTAGTCAAGTCCTAGGGTCGGAGGTGTCAGGGCAACAGTGGGAGGGAAAAGTCAGCATCTTATGACCAGGGCTGTCCCCAGGGTCCACAGACAGCACAGTGCTGCCTTTGAAGCTTTTATCAGCCCGCTATGGACACTGTGTTAAGCTTATGTCCTCCCACCTGCTCTCCAGTTCACTAGTTCTATAAATTATTAATAGGTATGCCTGGGAGAGGTTCCTAAGTAAACTAAGTTTGTGAAACACTGGGTTAAATAAACTTAAATGCAATGACAAGATTTAATATGTATTTTACTACTGTAAGAAATGTACATAGTGTGCAATTGTACCCAAAATTATTTCCCCAAGATTGCAGTTTTTTAAATAATTACTTTTGAAGAAACATTATAACATTATGTTTCAAGTGTATATCATTATAAGTCAACATCTGTATATACTTCAAGTTCACCACTGAAATTCAAGTCTGTTTTTCCCCCATATAATTGAATATGCATTACAAGTTAGCATACAATTATTTTCTTCCAGAGTTGGAAGATAGAACATTGATAGGAAATAAGTTATTTTTTTGAATATCCTTACATTACATGGAGAAGAACCAAATAAAACAATGTTAGGTTACAATGAAAAAATATTAACAGTGGGAAGCTAAGTGACATTTTACATGTACATTATTTTCACATGTATGTTTTTTCTTCAGCAGCATATTCAACTTGTTTATACTTACCTTCTGCATCATTTCCCATCTCCTGAACTTATCAGAATGGGCAACATGATTTCAAGTGAAAAAAAAAAAGAACAAAATTAAATGAAACAAAACTATGATTGGATATTTAAAATCTTTAGCAAGTAGTAATGAGAAAGACTAGTCTTTATAGGTAAAGGTGACATAAGTGAAGTGAAATGCTCATCAAAATCAAGATAATATGATCCTTAGGATAAGGCTTAACAAATTAGGATAGCTGCAGTTTTGTTTTGTTTTTAATTTATTTTAAAGATTATTTATGCATCCAAGAACTGGGGTGTAGGCCAGATGTACGGGCGGTGAAAGGATTCACCAGAGACATAGTGGGGAGCAGAACAGGCAGACTGAAATACACTGCTGAGGGAAGCAGCAGGCAAGACTGGAGAGGTCTGCTGCGCCATGTGGGTCACCTCCCTGGCCAGGATTGAACTCATGCTGCAGTAGCTGCGGATTACTTCATAGTGCTAACGCTTAACCACTTGCACAACCAAGGAGGCCCAGGACAGCTGCAGTTTTATCAGTGCTTGCTCCTGCACTGCTTCTTGTATTGCTCTGTAAAACTTGCATTCACATTCACCAACTTGTACACTAATAACACCTATTTGGATTTCCATTTCACACTTCACTCTTGAACTGTAGACTTACAAATATCCTCTAGACAACTTTACTGGAATATCTTAGTCAGTTCAGATGTATGTCCCAAATGAGTCTTTATTATGTACTATCCTTTTCTACCTCTGCCCAGAAGCAGAAAATAAAGTTACCCTTTCTCTTGAATTTTCCATATCTTATTTACAAATGCGCTGAAGTCAAAACCTGTTGTTCCCAGCTCGCTGGCTTTCCCCCACTTACATTATCATCAAATCCTTTATGTTTTTCCTCCTAAATTTATCTATTCAGTTCAGCCTCTCCATTTCCTCTCCACTGCCCCAATTCATTTAATCTAGGTTATTATAATAGCTCCATATTTAATTTTTTTTTATTAAGGTAACATTGGTTTATAGCATGTATATCATTCAGAGGTATAGGATCATCATACCTCTTCAGGTGTATGTCATTACACCCTCACCAAAGCAGCCATATCCTCCACATAGTCCACTGGGCCCCCTGCACACCCTTATCTCCACCCTCCCCATCTGGTAGCCTGAATTCTATAGTCAATTGAAATTTCTAGGGTTTGTTATTGAATTGGTTCTTTTTGAATCTTTGTTTTGTTTCTCTGTATTTCCTATATAAGTGAAACCACTTCGTATTTGTTTTTCTTCTTTTGATTTATTTTATGTAGACGAATTCCCTCCATCCATCTTGTTGCAAATGGCAAAAGTTCATCCTTTTGACAGTTGAGTAATAGTCCACTATATATCTGTACCACATCTTCCTAATCCACTCATCTGCCTTTGGGCCATAGGATTGTTATAATGTGGTTATTATAAATACTATTGCAATGAACACAGAAGTTCTCCCTACTTCTAGTCTTGCTCTTCTCTCAAACATCCTCTTTGTGTTTGTCACATCTTTACAAACTCCACATGATATCTCTGCCTTCCTTAGATGCCTTTGATGACTTTCCTTAATGATTAGATTAAGTTAAATTAAACCAAACCCTTTCACATTGGCTTTAAAAATCTTTGCTGTTTAGACACTCTGTACCCCTTTCACTATTCTCTGTAGCTACACTTCTGTTTTTCTTCCTCCTTTCTTATTGAACCTTGGCTCTGTCAGACTGTAGCCATGTCAACCCACCTATCTTTTCTTATCTTTTTCATCTGCCTGCAATGCCCTGCACTCCCCAGTTTCTTTGGTGTACTCTTTACACTCTTAGTTTAAGAACACAAAATGATCTTGTATTTCTTCATAAGTCAAAAATGATGTGAAGGAATTGGCAAGAATACTTCTACCTATAGCTATTTTAATCTACTTGAACAAAGCAGAATTCAGTGCACCTACTTTCTAAAAGTAATCATATAATCCATGGGGTTAGTAAATCTTAATAATGTGGTCTGTATCATGGAATATAATTCAGAAAAAACAGGAATTTTATGTTTTATGAGATATTTATAAGATTTGTAAAGGAACGTAAGTTATATTTTTCTGTTTTGAGCTTGAGGGAAGGAACAGGTATGTATTTCTTGCAAACTTATAGACATAATTCCACATGTCATATGCACTAGTACCCAGCAGTGTGTTCTGTATTGAGTGATGATATTAGGTCCTTGAAACATGTGATACTGTAACCTTTTATCATAGATACTATTTTATCCTACAGGAGTAATGAAAATGTTAACTGAGTGCACCCAAAAGTTTTTTGAAACAGCACTTTGAAAGTGAATGTCGGGCCTCCCCTGGTGGCACAGGCTGTTGAGCGCTGTGAAGCTGTCCGCAGTCTGTACAGTGCTGGTTCGATCCCTGACGGCTGGCGAGGGTCGCACATGGCGCAGCAGACCTCTCCTGTTGCGCCTACTACTCCCCTCAGCAGTGTATTTCGTCAGTCTGCCTGTTCTGTTCTCCACTCTGTCTCTGGTGAATCCTCTCACCCTCCCACGCATCTGGCCTGTACCCTGATTATTGTATAAATAAAAAAAATAAATCTTAAAAAAAGTGAATGTCATCTTTTTTATATTGTAAAATAAATGTTTTGCTGTAAATAAATTATGAAAGGGTATTTGTAAGATACCTGGAAACATTGTTTCCTTATATTAAAAGATAGTCTTTTTATTTGAAGAAACACTTTATTTTACGACTTAGTTACATTGAGTTATACTATTTTTAAAAATATGACTTTCAACAAAGGTTCAGGAAAAAGACAAAATTTGCAAGCTGATCATAGGGCTGAGGCACGCAGTAGAGGAGGGGGAAAGAAGAGGTCAAAACAGGGGAGGGAAGAATATAAGGGACTAAGATGATGGGGCACAGGTGCCATGGTGGTAGGAGAACTACAACTACCATACCTGACAGAGAAAACCAATACTGTACAAAAATGAACAATGATATAGGAAAATAAATAAATATGAAACTAAAAAATATGAATTTTTTTTTAAAAAATTAAAGATTTATTTATTTATTTATACAAGCACTAGGTACAGTGAGAAGCGTGGGAGGGTGAGAGAATTCATCAGAGCCAAAGGGGACAGCAGAGCAGGCAGACTGACTAAGTACACTGCTGAGGGGAGCAGTGGGCGGCAGGAGAGGTCTGCGCGCCATTTGGGACCCTTGCCTGGCGGCCAGGGATCAAACCAGCGCTGCAGAGTCTGCGGGCAGCTTCGCAGCCCAGCGCTCAACCGCTGCGCCACCAGGGGAGGCCCTAAAAAATATGAATTTTAAAGTATCTTCCAGCTTATAAAATAATTAGAAAATTTTGCCATCCATGCCTTTCAATATCAGCAATGAAATTTATATCAGGTAAAGTGTTTTTTGAAGACAGTTGTAAAAGATAACGTATTACCCACCTTTTACTCACATGTTCAACTAATTTAAAGTAGAAAAGTATGGGAACAAAGCAGTGATATTTTGAAGTAGAAGCCTTCGGGTAATAGGTAAAAAATAACTATTCTCCCATCCATTTCCCCCATTTTCATAAATTCTTACAGACATAGAAAAAGTAGTTGCCTGTCAGCACCTAAATAGTGATTTGGTGTGAATTAACTACTTGTTTCATTTCTAGACAGTCAAAATGGGGTTATAGAGAGATGGATGGATGGATGGATAGATAGATAGATAGATAGATAGATAGATAGATAGATAGATAGATAGATAGATAGATAGATAGATCTGTCCATCCATGCACATATTTTCTTTTAAAACAGGGACAGTTAAAGCATACTTTTAAAAAATGAGTTAAAGAAAAAAATTAACAGTTCTGCCTTTTCATTGACAGTAACTTCAGAAGGCATTCGAAAAAATAATCTTGAAGACCGTACTTCATTTCCTCTCATTAGAGCTGTTTAAACTGACAGAATCCTTGTATTCTAGGCGCTTATAACCTGAAGCAGGTAATACCTGCATTAATCTAGAAGGCAGAGATTACAGAATAAGGCACAGAATGAATTACAAAAAAAAGGAGTTAATTTCTGAAAGGGTCCAGATGCAGGAATGTGATGAGTAAACAGAAGGAGCAGTGCTGAAGTTGATCTTCTCTAATACAGTATCTGCAAATAGCCCAGGCACCAGGATAATTGACATGGCTATCTCCCAGAACCTGGTCTGAAAGCCTACTGTTTATTAAGATAAATGCAGATGTGTCTGCAAAGGAGTACTTCTAAATAACAGACCTTCTTAATGCCCTGTGACTAGTTTGGGATTTTAAAAAATCATTTGCTTTAGGTCATTTCTGAATGCCCTATTGTGTCATTAACTAGATTATACTGTGATTTGAGCTTATTTCTTCATATTTAAAAAGCTTTTCGGGGCTACCTTTATCTGGTTTGCACTTAAGTGAAATTAAAAGTCTGACTGTTAGGTATTGCCTTTAGACCAGCTGAAATAACTCCTCCAGCTTACATCCTTAGGGCCTCATTAGGAAGAAGCTCACAGCATGCCTGACACCAGTTAATATTTGCAGAGCTCATTTACCTACATTGGAAACAAACCAAAAAAAGGCCAGACAACTCCTCCTGAAGAGAAGAGGGCTGAGGGCATCAGTGCCCATCATCTGGGTCACCCTTCTCTGTCGGAAGTGGATGACCCACTAGGCAGTAAGTCTTAGCTTTTGCAAACTGAGAGAGACCTGTTGAAAATGTGTCTTCAAGTACCTTTGTTGTTCAAGATTCCACAGAACAAAGTAGGTAACCCATAAAGTTTTTTTTTTTTAACATATTATGTTTTATTGAGGTGAAGTTGGTTTACAATACTGCGTGTGATTTAGGGAAATAGGCTCACACCTTTTCACGTGATTGTTACCACACCACATCTACCACCAAAGCACCCATAAACTTAATTAACTTTATCAGAAAATGGAGTAGGGATAGAATGCCTATCCCATATAAGGTATATCTTTACATAAATCAAGTTAGCTTAGTAAAAGATAATCTCTCTCCCTCTTTCTCTGTCCTGATGGGATCTAAGCTGATCCCTTTATTTCTATTCAGAAGTGCAGGGTTGTTGACTTACATTTTCTCTGCCAAAGCTAGTCAACACTTTATTTTTTTTTTAAGATTTGTTTATTTATGCATAAGAGAACTAGGGTACAGGTCAGAGGTGAGGGGAGGTGGTGAGAGGATTCACCAGAGACAGAGTGGGGAACAGAACAGGCAGGCTGACTGAAATACATTGCTGAGGGGAGCAGCGGGTGAGTCAGGAGAGGTCTGCTGTACCATGTGGGTTAGCTCCCTGGCCTGGGATCAAACTCGTGCTTCAGTGGCTGCAGATAGCTTCATAGGCTGCGTCTTAACCCCTTGTACCACCAGGGAGGCCCTCAACACTTTCTTTATTCTTATTTCTCAGAACTCTTTTAAAACTTCACTTTGTGGTATTATATAGTATGTGGCATTTAGGGAGAATCCTGTGTGAATTGTTGTGGGACCAAAAATCCTCAGCAATTGAACACGGTTTTCTCATTGTATCAAACTTATTCAGGAGCCATCATGTTTGTTCAATTATGAAGATGAATTTGGCTAAATCTCGATAAGTGTGCTTAAATCATAGGTACTAGCTTGTTCATTTAAAAACATCCTCAACCTTTGTATATTACCAGGCCAGCTAGAGATGATGGAGCACCTGGTCTGCTTGTGAAAGAGCATCTGTTGTATGATACTTCTTTTGATAAAAGCCTACTGGAGATCCTGTGTCAAAAGCTCTTGAACCTCAGTAGGGTTTTTTTTAACTTAATTACTGTCAAATATTGTAGTGATCAACCCTAGGTTCAGGATTTTTTAATGTTTCCTCTACTTACTTTTTCTTTCTTATTACTGCCAATACTGTTAAAGGTATAAAGCTCTCTAAGCCTTGCCCAGCACTTTCTTCATCAATTATTTCTATTAAATTTTCAGGCAAACAATAATTTTTTCTGAAAAACCATATTTTTTGTATCCTTAATTTGTTTGTAGAATTCTAATTTTGTAAATGGAAAAACCTCCTGTCTTAGGAACTGTTGGGAAGGAGGGGATACTCATTTGGGGGATCTGGGTACTTCTGCTGCTTTACCTGCTGACGTTATGAAGAGCAAAGTGTGACTCCCTGTTCCCTGTACCCTGACCTACAACTGTTTTAAATGTTTGCCAGTTTCATTAATGATAATTTTTATTATGAGCAGTAATTTTTTAAGCAGTAACTTATTAAATTCCATGAAATTGAATGATAATCACCTTTTCCTCGTTAAAACATTTGTTTCTATTGAGTATTTGAAACTGGCATCTCCTGACATTTATACTACTTCTCTTAGTTGGTTTTTATCCTACTATTCTTATTTGGCCTCCATTGCCAGTGACCACTGCTAGTAAACGTGCAGGTCTTGGCACTGATCTACAAATATTTATTCTTTCTGCGCTTGGAAACCAACCCTATCGGTACATTCATAGTTTATCTCCGTAAACTTCAATCCTGACCTGTGAAACATGATCCACATGACATTTCTTGATGCAGTAAACCATCTTCAAATAGTTGATGGAGGTGGGACTTAGAAGAATGTTGGACAATGCAGGAGGCTTGTTAAATGTGTTATTCTATTTTATTGTCACGATGGCTGAAATCCAGTGAGAAGTAACTTTCTTGGCCAAGATTATTTGAATAGAAAGGTTCTTTGGAGGTTGTCTAGAAGCCCACTGCTTTCCTTGCAGCAGGAATAAAACTTGGTGTTGGGAAAACCACACCTTAGAGCAAGAAGCTCTGCAGTGCACTTTGTCACAGTGGACTGACCCCGCACAAATAGTATCACTCATATGTCTCAGTTTACCCGACTGCAAAAAATAGGCACAACAGTTCCAATTTTAGCAAAGCTACTGTGAACATAAGGTAATGCATATGAAAATCCTTTGTTAATTTTTTTTTAAGATGTATTTATAGCTGGGTAATAGGCCAGAGATGCGGGGGCGGGGGGGGGAGGGTGAGAGGATTCAAAAGAGACAGAGTGGGGAACAGAACAGGCAGACTGACTGAAATACACTGCTGAGAGGAGCAGTGGGCGAGTCAGGAGAGGTCTGCCACACCATGTGGCTCCCTTGCTGCGAATTGCTTCCTAGTGCAGTGCTTAACCCCTTGCGCCACCAGGGAGTTCCTCCTTTGTTAAATTTAAAGCTCTATTGGTGAGGGGTATGTATATTTATGAGTGTGTGTTATTGTTTGTGTCTAAAGGGTTTGAGTATGAGGCATCTGAAAAATAATTGTTACAGCTCCCCTTAAAAACACTTCACATCTTCACTGTCCAGAATTTACTTTTATGTTAACCCACTCTTCTCACTGCTGTTTAGTCCATTCAGTTTGTGCCATAATATTGAAGAAGAAATTACAGGGGGGATGAGCCCGAGTACATGGCTCACAAGTGTCTCTGTTGTCATCTGTTTCTCCACCTCTCTCAACATAACCATCATTTTATTTCCTCATCCTTCCATGTTGTAGTCTTTAGCTAATTTTGCTCCAGCCTACTTCCTCTCTTGCATCAATCTTCCACACTGCCTGTGAAGTGGTCTTTGTAATAACAGAAAGTTCATCCCATTGACTCTAGACATTTAATGGTTTGATATTGCTTGTAGGATGTGATGCAGAAGCCATAATACCTTGTAAAGCTCACCTAATCTCCCTGTCTTCCTGCTCATCTGTTATTCTTCTTTTCCCACATGCATTGTGATCAGAGAACAAAAAATATGGTAACTTATGATGATGCACTTTTATATTTTTTCCTTATTATAGATACTGTAATCATTGCAACTTCAGGAATATTATAAAATTTTTTTAACAGGTCTGATGACATCCAAGTCATTTCTTGCGTCCACATTTTTCATCAGTAAAATTCACAAAACCCTTTCTAGATAAAATCACCTTTGACACTTTAATCATTTCACAATCTTCATATTAGAGAAAATAGTGGCATGTTTGATTTTTGTCTCTTGAGTGAGGGAGCAACATGCATGGCAGTAATAATAGATTTAGCTTGTACTTTTCTAGAGGTAATCATTATTTTTATTAAACATCCAGGTATTATTAAATACCCAGGGATAAGAAGTATTGCCCAAAGCCATATACCAGTTTAAAATATGCATTATAAAAGTATAGAGATTTATAAAAATATTATAAAATATTTTACTTATAATAAGCTGTTGCTGAAAACATTGCAAATAATGTACTTTTCTGTCCAAGTACAGTAATCCTGAATAATGTTACATCCATAAGGACTGCAGATCTTTGCAGTCTGTCAGCATCATGTTTTTGCATAATTATTCACCTTGTCAATTACTCGGAGATGAGTGTTGAACGAATAGAGAGTTGCTTCAAATGATACTGATCTCAGAATAGCCCCTGGAACCTGTCTCTTAAAAATAGGCTAATAATATAAATTCATTTTGTTCTCATATGTTGTATTCTAAAATTAGGGGCTAGAGAATGAGAATTATATATATGGTGAATTCAGTTAATAAGATATTGGGTGATTAAGTCATTTCCATGCCTAAGTGAAGGATAGTGACTTTATTGGGGTAAATATATTGAGTTTTAAATCCAAATGACAGGTTACTCTAGGTGTTGGAAGTACAAGGGAAAATACGGATATCTGAAAGTCAGTTAATTCATTGAGAATTTTCTCTTAGAACACACTTTGTTACAAAATACTTTCCAAAACATTCTAATTATTTTGGGCGATTTTCTATTTAGGAGTAGCTAATTCAATATGCATGGTTTGTGGGGAAAATACAAGGGCTCAGAAGAGAAGAAGGGACCATGTTTTACTTATCTTGTGCCCTTGAATTTAGCCTGGCATATTGTAAATGTTGGATCATTAATGAATGAATAGTTATATGGATGGATGAGTGAATGGAAGGATGGAGGAGTAAATGAAATAAAGAATCATTGAGAAGTCAGGGACTCAGATATAATGAATATAAACAGTAGTTCAGCAAATATTTGTGTATACCATATACCTGAGAAAGATTTCATATCATATCACTCCCTAAAATAAATGGACTTTAAATGTAAGACTTTCGAGTCTCTAAAACCACATGTGCCATCAAAGAGGAGTTTTGCTTGTTGAGATCTATCCCAAAGAATATGTTTCAATTTCTGAATGACAATTCCAAAAGCAAAGTAATGGAATTACTGGAATAAGTTTCTTGTTTCCAAAGAGGCTACTTTGCAGGGGCAAAGGGATTTCAAAGTATGTTTAAAAGCAGTCTCATTAAATTATTATCCATACCTCAAAGCTACATTTAATGGCATAAAGAGTAATGTGATTTCACCCACTAAGGAAGCTACAAATATGTATAATGAATTTCTATAAAATCATTACTTTCCAAATACATATTCATTCAGGGCAAATGTGCATTATTCCTGTGGCCTCATGGGCAACAATAATTCAGTTTGATTTAGTCTATAAAATATTTCTCTGGATAGAATGAAATTCTGAAATTTTAAAATGTAGTACTAATGGTTTGTCAATTTCAAGAAGATCAAGGATTTTTGTTTCATTAAGCAAATATTTTTATGTGTTAGCTATTGTGCTGTAAAGCATTGAAATAATATGCTGTCTTACCTACCAATTTGCCCCCTTTTATGGGAGTGCTAGTGTGACCTATGTGCTAATTAATTTAGTAAAATCGCTTGAAAGGTTTTGGTTTTCTAAATGTGCTGGATTTTTCTTTTGAAAAAACTGACCTTGGGAAAACTGCCTTTACTTTAATAACTATTTCACTTTTAACCTGGGTCTTAGCTGAATCTCCATTTAAAGGGACAAAGTAAAATAAGTAAGGTAGTCTCAATTAGAGAGCACTAAAATTTTTATAAGTCACATATATCATCTTATTTTGGGACATTCAGGATTATTATATAGAATGTAGACAAATGAGTTTAAAGGAATAGTAAGAGCTGAAGTCTGCTCTGTGGTTATTGGAGCCCAGGTACATTGTTATGTTATTCCCTGTATTTATTGTCTTGAGTTAGTTCTGTTTTTAATGCTGCAAATGTTGATGCTTCACTTAATGTGACAGATGAGTTCAAGGGAAATGACTTAGCTGGCTAATTTATTTACCCACATAATATAAAAGCCATATTTGTTAGGTTTCTATCAGGACAAGTCATCCAACAAGAATTCATTTACAAATCAGTTGAAATTCAGAGTATCCCAGAGGATTACTTTTCTGAACCAAATCCACAACCTACCCAACCAGATCCCTTCTAGATCTCAACTTAAAAGCATCTGTTATGACACCCAAGACTTGTTAAATTAATCAGCTAGTGAACAAGTAAGCATTTAAAGTTTAAATTAAAATCTGTGCCTACAAAGTTATACTTGTTGATATTGGAAGGTGAGAAAAAAGTAGCAACTAGAAGAGTTGTGTTTGTTTCTATGCATTTGTTTAGTTATTGTTTTAATAAAGGTTATAATTTTTGCAGAGCATAATTTTAAAAATACTTCACCTATTTTGAACTAAGTGCAATATTTAAATGGGTTATATTAGCTATATATAATTCTAAGTATTAATTTAGTTCAATGAATAATTTTAATGTTTAGATTTATATTTCCTTATTTATACATTTAAGAAGTTTAAAAATGGGGCCTTCCCGGTGGCGCAGCGGTTGAGCGCTGTGCGCGCAGGTTTGATCCCCGGCTGCTCCCCGGCCACCGGAGGAGGGTCCCACATGGCACTCAGACCTCTCCTACCGCCCGCTGCTCCCCTCAGCAGTGTACTTCGGTCTTTCTGCCTGTTCTGCTCCCGGCTCCGGTGAATTCTTTCACCCTCCCGCGCTTCTGACTGTACCCAGTGCTTGTATGTATAAACAAACAAACAAACAAATAAATAAATAAATCTTTGGAAAAAAAAAAGAAGTTTAAAAATGCTAAACTATTTATAAAAATATCAAAATACCACGGAAGTGCTAATGAAACAATACTGGAGATCAAATAAATTATGAAGCTGAAATGAAATCACTACAATGAAAATGGAAAGAGAACATCAAACATAAAAAATTGGGAATGAAAAAGAAAGTAAAATGTCATTAGCTAATCAAAGAGAAGTACTGAATGTTAAACAGAATAAGTTGTAATCATCCTAAAATAGATTATGATAAGATAGAATAAGCATGAGAGAAAGTCAGAGAAGTTGGGTACTATTTTCATATCATGCATAATTCTCACTTCTTGTGATCAAACACTATTATTTATAAAAACACAGTGTCCCACAAATTTCACCTTCCTTTTTTCTTTTTTTAATTGCAGTAACATTGCATTATAACATTATGTATATTTTAGGTGTGCATCATTGCACCTTTAGAGGAATAGGTTTTTAAGTACATAGACAGATATGATAATACCTTCAGAATCCTATACTTCCATTGTTATGGACAACTTAAACTTTTCTTATAATAATTTAGTCAATGAACTCATTAATTATATCCAAAAGAAATAGTTTTTTAAATTGTAGCAATGTTGTTTAAAATTGTTTACAATTCTTGGGCCTCCCCCATGGCACAGCAGTTGAGCACTGGGCTGCAAGGCTGCTGCCAGCCTCTGCAGCATCGGTTTGATCCCCGGCCAGCCGGCCTGCGAGAGTCCCACATGGCGCAAAGACCTCTCCTGCTGCACCCACTGCTCCCCTCAGCAGTGTACTTCGGTCCTTCTGCCTGTTCTGCTTCCTCCTCTGGCTCTGGTGAATTATCTTACCCTCCCACACTTCTGACTGTATCCAGTGCTTGTGGAAATAAATAAATCAATCTTTAAAAAAAAAAGTTTACAATTCTTGCAATGAAACACAAACATTAATTGCATAATATTGCATACATGTGCAAAATAATATTGCATAATATTTTATTATGTGCAAAATTCTGCAAGAATCATCCTATGTACAGTTAGTTAAAAATATACAATGTATTAGCTTTAGGAATAATGATCTGGTGTAAGCAGTGGGAGGGGTGAATGTGTACAGGAGGATTGAAATGTCAGATGAAGAGAAGGAAGGAAACATTTCACTGTATCCTGCTTTCTGAAGTCTACAGTATTACAGTTCCCCAAAGCTGACCCTAAAGACAGAGATTCTCTTGCTAGTTAGTTATTTATTATGGACGTATTCTCAGGAGAGTTAGTAAGGAAGTGGAAAGTAGAACAGGGGAGGCTGGCAGCCTAGCAGAGTATGATTTCAAGAGAAGCCTTGTTGGGGGACTTGGAATACAAATTATACCTTAGAATTTTTATCATCTGAAGGCAATGGAGTTAGTTGGCTTCCACACTGCCCTACAAGGCAATCAGGTTTGATCAACCTACAAGCCTGGTGTGAAGGGATGACATATTGCCAGATGCTTACATGTCCCTGCTCCTATGGTAGTTAGGTACTCAGAACCACGAGTCTGGTTTGAGCACCAATAGTGTTCACAAATAATTTCAAAATGGAGGCACATCTTTGTTGTGTTTTCCCTGCTTCCATTGTCACCTCCTGTGTTGCTGTTTCTGAGCTCTGGAATACATGACCTAGAGCTGTCATCCAGGTGCCCACATCCAGGCCCACCTGCTTCTAAGCTGGCTCCATGCTAAACCATTTATTTATTTCTACACACAAATGAGAGTCTCAGTTTTTCAGCACAGCTAAAACATTTTAGCACAGTAAAGCATTGACAAGAGACAGGTTCAAGTTCATTCCCATTACTTTGTCTTTTGTTTGCACAACTATTTATTAATCTAAATGACATCTTACTCAGGTAAACAGTGTAAATGAATAGAAGTTGACCTGATCTTTTTCAGCATGGAGGCTACCATGTGAACATTAAGTGTCCTTCAATTAGTGATCTTCTTTCTGCAACTCTGAACTTGGAAGTTTTTTTCAGAGCTGTAGTGTTTGGGGGTTTTGTGGTATTTTTGTGGGGTTGTTTTCAAAGTCACTGCATGTCATGATGGTAACATCAGAGAAGCATTGTCCAAAAACAAATAATAAAGAAATTTGGAAGTGCTTTCAAAATACTCAGAATATTTTAATAAATGGACTAGTGAAGAGGCAATCTAATGGAAATATTTTTCATGGATCTGAGAATCATAAATAATAGTTTTTTATTCCCCTCACCATCGTTGGAGGATGACTGGCTAAATTCTCCTATCTCATATAGGTTTGAGATACATGTAATTTATTCATAAGAAATGCTTAGAAATAATTTGTATCAGGAATGCTCAATGTATTCATTCTTTAGATATTTACAGAGGCCCTTCCATGTGAAGAGACACCTGAGTATTGCCTACAGCACAGTGACACCCATTTTCAAGGTTATACTCTTATACTCAAGTTCTTAGTGGAGTGGAAGGATCAAACAAAAATAAGAATGAAAATGTCATCAATGTGTTTATCCGATAATAGTTTGCTCCTAATATAAGGCATGATTTGCTTCTACAGCTAACCTCTGAAAAGTTTTCATTTTTCCCTATTTTCAAAATTAATATTATAGTAATGTTCAATATAAAAAACACATAGTTATAATACTATTTATTATTATTTACTGTAATATATTAATTATAATTACTGTATTATTATAGCATAAAGAGCAGGGTAGAATAAAAAAGAAAAACAATAACACATTTTTAGCTCACCACCATGACATTACCACCTTAATGCCATGGGGCTTTTTTTCCTATCCAAATACTTTATATTTACAGGAACACTTCTCAATCCTATTTTTTTTTTCTTAATGTAGCAGTGTTTTTTTCTGTTGTTACAATTCTTCACAAATTGTTTTGTGTGCCTCCCAAGTTAACCTGTAGTAGCTACCTTGGTAATCAGGCTAACAACTCTATGGTTGTTAAATGCCTAACTTGTTTATAAAGATTTCTCTATTACCCTTTCAAAGGGTGCTCAGCCAGACTTTTCATGAGCAGACCTCTCTGTAGAGCTGTACAGAAGGTACACAAACACTTTAAAATCCTTTGTCATTTAATGAGCCTCTGTAGGACTGTCACTTGGCCTCTTCTGTCAGCTAAAGTTTTCTCTTTGCAATTAAATAAACATTATGTCAATAGTAGGCCCTACATCTGGCTGAGAAGGCCTGATGCCTCTGAACACCATCTAAAGCTGAGAAGCCTGGCTTATCCTTGAACAGTTCAAGGCTTATCCTTGAACGGTTTCCTTAGCCTGATATCATCTGGAAGCATAGGACACCTGTTTATCCTGAGATCATAAGGAACCTGGAGAGTTAGTTACTCTTGGTTGAGATGGAAGTTACTACCATTTTCCTAGTCTCCTAGAGAAATGTCCTATAAGTAGACACTTAGAGCCTCCTCTGGTGGCGCAGTGGTTGAGCGCTGGGCTGCGAGGCTGCCCGCAGCCTCTGCAGTGCCGGTTCGATCCCCAGCTGCCGGCGAGGGTCCCACATGGCGTGACAGACCTCTCCTGCCATGGCCACTGCTCCCCTCAGCAGTGTATTTCGTCTGTCTGCCTGTTCTGTTCCCCGCTCTGGCTCTGGTGAATTCTCTCACCCTCCCACGCTTCTAACTGTACCCAATGCTTGCATAAATAAACAAACAAACAAACAAATAAATAAATCTTTAAAAAAAAAAAGAAGTAGACACTTAGAGGAAGCTGCTTGATGGAAGGAAAACATGTGAAACTGGAGGTGGGGCATTCTGGACATTCAAGCTTCTACTTCTATTGACTGAACTAGTCGCTACCTCCAGTAAGTGAGGATTTCAGGGAGTAGGCAGATAAAAGTGTCTGTGATACACATGCTTTTAAATGAGAACATTTACTTGTGAAAGGTCTGACTAGTGCTTTGAGAGTAATAAAATCCTTTGTACTCTTCACAGATCAGGATAATCTCTTTGGTAGGAATTTAGGGGTAGCAATGAATCTTGCATAGATTTCCATGCCAGGACTTTTGTGTATGTTTCATGTCTTAGAATTGCATTCATTTTATTGTAGTTAGTTCCTGACATTATTTCAGTGAGATATGCAAGAATTAAGGTAAGGTCACTAGGATCCAGGGAAGATGTGGCTAACCTGTATATGTATGAGAACAAGATCCTAAGTAGGAGAGGTCATGGCCAGGATAAGTCTACTTAATCCTAGGGCCTGAACTTTTCTAAAAAATGATGGTAGAAAGCACATATTACTCTGAGACAGCAGTAGGCGAAGTAAGACCAAAATGTGATGCCATCATCAAGAAAAGCATATCTGTAATAAGGTTAATTAAATTTGCTGCAATCTTGAGACAAGCATCCTGTAAGTGTGCCAGGAAATCTGGTCTTGCTTTATCAGACCCAAGGGCAGCCCCCTTCCCTCCCAGAACGAGCAGCTCACTGCCAGGGGACACACACAGGTTGGCAACAATAACTAATACCTTATGAGAGGTTAGACAAGTTTAAATAGAATTCATCTTTGAACGGAAGGGCAAATTGTAAGAAATTTCTCTGTCTGCTTGTGCTGCTGTTAAATTGAAAGCACAATGGGAGGTTTGGTGGAAGCAACAAAGGTTGCAATGACGGCCTGCTGTTTGGAGTGAGCATCCTGGCTCCAGCGCTGGCCCAGACCTATCTGCTGACAATGGCCACTGCTTGTCAGGTTCTGCCCCACACAGGCCATGGGAACATGCTGCACCATTTAGCTCATCAGAGTCTTCAAGCTCTGCAGCGAGCGCTACATCAAGAATGTTTATGTAATAAAACAGAGCTAATTAAACATTTCAAAGGGAAATATTATTTTAACACTAATTAGATATGATTACAGTTCTTTTTTTTTCCCCTATGCTGGGGCTGAGCTGTGCTGAACACCTTCATTTTGCTTTCTTTCACCCAGTGTTGTAGCCAAGCCTCGACATAATGCAATGTTATCCTGTCTTCAGGTATTTATTCCAGTACATTGATCTGTACAAAATAGTTTACCAAATTTAAGATGATTTAAACAAAGAACAGAAACAACAATAATTGGGAAGCCTTTGCCTTAATGGAAAAACATGCTAACTTATATCTGCTTAGCACCTTTGATATTCTCTTATTTTTTATTTCAAATCTGTCAAGCTAAACACAAGCAAAAAGTATCTCCATTTCACAGGTGAGGACACCAGGGCACAGATAGGATAACAGATCTGGAGTGAAGGCAGGTTGGCTGAGATCTGCACTTCGAGCTGGCTTTCTGAGGGCATCTCTCTCTCTGAGCTATCAAAGTACTTTTGCTCAAGGTAATTAAAATCCACCAGATTCAACTCATAAAATGTGCATGAAAGTCACGCTGGATTGGTAATAAATAGACAAAAGGCCTCTTTAATCAATGACATATGAAATGCTGTAATATACTTTTAACTAATTAATGACCAAAAAAAAAAGTCTTTGAACTCACAAAAAAACTGATTTACCCAAGACATATGACAGCTTACATTTTTATTTATTTGCATAGGATATTAATGGGAGGCTAAAGAAATTAACAAAGATTCAAGATAAGATGTGTGCAGAATGGAAAATGCCTGTATGTTTGAAAACAAATCAGTTGAAAGCCTTTCAGTGATAGAAAGTAAGGATCTTAAATTTTTGAATATTTCCTAATGAATTCAATAAGATGAGACATTTTTCCTAGCTTCTTCAAAGCTGTATATGATTAAGAATGAAGTGTAGGGGGATATGTATCAAACAGTATTATGATAGAGTGGAGATACTTTATTTTATGTGGTCCTGAAAAACAGTACACTCATTTTTGCCTCTTCCCTCAAATCTCTGAAATCATATTTTTTAAAGAAAGAGAAAAATTGGTTCTCTGCAGTCCTAATTAAAAAGAACTTCAATGAGAAGTTTTTCTTTTCCACTTCCAACCCAAGCTTGAGGGCATAGCAGTAGCTAAAGAGTATATTGTGTTCATTTTGCTGTTTGAGTTGTTCAGGAAGAAGGAGTTACCTTTCAAACAGCAAGCAACTAATATGATGCCCTTAGGAGACTGCTGTCACATCAGAGATTCTTTACACACACACGCACACGCACGCACACACACACACCGCTTTTCTCTTCGTCCTCCTCACAATTATCATCACCAACTTCACCACTGTCTCATCTTCATTAGCACCACCCACCATCATCACAAGGAGCTACGGTTTTAACAAATATATGAGAGCCAACTTTTCCTCTGTGATAATTATGCAGTTGAAATGTCTGTGATTTTACCAACATCCAAATAGATGATCGATGATATACTGTAATGATCTCATTATGTTGCCTTGTCTAATTTTTATACGAATGCCGGTGACTGTACGATTTCTTTTTCATGAATTATAGATTCATTGTCTACATCTTTACAAGTATCTCTAAAACTTGGAATAAGAAATTAAAGTAGAATAATCAAAATACTTAATAATGTTTCTCCAATCCTATGTCATTCCCATCTTTCTCGGTGCGGTGCTATCAGTATTTGTACTTTTCTAATCTTCCCTGATTTTAAGCATGGAATCTCCTTTTAATTCTTAATCTCCTTTGACATTTACATTAAATTAGATGATTTTTTCCTGTAATATGTGCAATTTTTCCTTTCTGTTCCTATCACACTATTTCTATTGTGTCTTCACCTCAATCCAATATATTTTTAAATCAAATTGTATTGATTTATAATTAATTTACAAAACTATATAATTTCAGGAGTACGGTTTCACATTTGTCATCTACGCCTACTTTACTAGCCAACCCCAAAGCTCTGGTGTTGCTGCTCTATGACATGTACCCCCCTCCAACATATGACTTTACAGTTGATGTTCCTTCCTAATTCTCTCTTTAAATCTCTCTCTCATGAAGTTATCATGACATCTTCCTAATCAAGACCTTTGTCAATTCTTTGTTTGAATTCTTCCTTCCTTCCTACCAAGATCTTAACATTTTGTACCATCACTGCCTCAATTGTGTCCTAACCAAAATTCTTCTCACATAACCTTTTCTAGGACTGTGAATCATTCTGGTATTTCTTAGCATTTGTGCTTAATGTGAATTCTTGACTATTCCTCCTTTCCAAAAATTTTACCTCTTGAAACAATGTTCAACCAGCTTTTCCTCTTTTCTAGTTACCCCATCTTAATCTCCTTTATGACATCTAATTCTCCTACTTACCTCTTTAATGATGGTTTTCTTGTAGGATTTGTTTGCTATTTTCCCTCTTATAGTCAACTTGCTTTGACTCATTGCATTGAAATCAATGGTTTTGGCTGCCACCTAAATGCTGGCAATCACATTTTTTTTAATGGAAAGTAACTTTAATACAATTAGTAAACAACACAGGCAAAGAAAGGCAAAGAATATGGTTTCTAAATCAAGCGCCTAAAGTTATCCATCCCCTCGTGGGTAAAGCCTTCCACAAGTCTAAAGCATCTTTCAGTTGGGACCCACTGAAAAGGATCAGAAACAACCAGACAAGTCTGGAAAGAAAAGAGCAAAATCAAAATCAAGATAAAAGCTGCCATTGTTATCTTCCCCACGGGTCTCTCACCCACATCTGTTTCAACCAGTCCATGACCAAAAAGCAAGTGCAGTTTCTTGACGTGTCTCTTTGCTCCATGTGCCTCCTCCAGGTCTCCTTCTGGCTCTCCATCCTGCTTCCTTCTTTCCTCCGTCCCTTCTCCAGCTTCTTCTCCCTGCTCAGCTCCACCTGGAACCTGTGATTTCTGCTAGCCACACTCCATATTTTTTGGAGTTTGAGATTTTTTTCTGAGCCTATGGAATAAAATCACATTTTTATCTTTAACCCATAACCTCATCTATTACAATTGCTTATTAAACATTTGCACTTGAAAGTAACATAAACACTTGAGTTTTACACACATTAATTTCACATTTCCAAATTTGCATTATTTTCCCCCAGTCCATCCCACATCTTTTCTTTTATAATCTAAATCTTTGTGACTGGACCCACTACTTCTGCTGTTGGATGAGTCAGAGCTTGAGAATCATCTGAAGACTGCTCATCACTCAAATATTTATTTAGCACATAATGGCCAATGGGCATTTGTCTAGACAATGGAAATTTAGTAATGGTTGGGTGAATATCTATGCTTGTATGAAGCATACATGCTAGTAGAAAAAGAGAAATAACTGTTATAGTTAAAAAATAATTTTAACTTTATTGAGTTAAAATTGGTGTTTAATAAACTGTACATATTTGAAGCGTACTATTTGACAAGTATTGACACATGTACAGACCCTAAAAACAGTCACCCCAATCAAGATGGTGAACAACATTGCCCCCAAACATTTGCTCATGTTCCATTTTCTTTCTATCAATATAGATTAGTTTGCATTCTCTAGAATTTAATGCAAATGAGATAATACATTTTATAGATTTTCTTCATTTGGTCTGGTTTCTTTCATTCACCATAATTATTTTCCTTTACCCATGTTACTATATGTGTCAACAATCCATCCCTTATTATTACTGAGTGACGTTCTTTTGTATGTATATACATATACAAGTCATTTATCCATTCATCTGTTTGGACTTTTGCAAATAAAGCTGCTATTAGCATTCATGCCCACATTTATATGACCTTATTTGAAGTATCTGCAGTAAATCCTATGAAGTGGAATGAGTGGATTTTAAGTACACACATGTTTAACTTTTTAGGAAACTCATTTTTCCCAAGTACTGTATATAGGAGTTCCAGTTCCTCCATGTCCTCATCACCCCTTGCTATGGTTGGTCTTTTTATTTATTTCAGTCATTCCAATAGATTTGTAGTTATATCTTATCATAGTTTTAAATCTCATATACCTAATGAATAATAATATTATTATTGTGCTTATATGCTGTTTGCCTGTCTTCTTGGTAAAATTTGTTCGTTGTTACATTAGGTTGTTTTCTCTTTATTGACTTTTAAGAGTTCTTTCTGTATTCTCCAAACAAATCATTTATCAATAAAATACTTGCAGATATTTTTCTTATGATCTATGATTTTAAAACATCCCTTTTGAAGAATGGAAATTTTAATTTTTGATGAGGTAAATATTTTTTCTTCTATGTCTTATGCTTTTGTCATTAAACCTAAGAAATACTTGCCTAAGCAAAATCAGGATTTTCCTTTATGTGTTCTTCTAGAAGTTTATAGATTTGGTATATATTTATGTGTGTAGTGCAAGGCATGCATCAAAGATTTTTTTAAGATTTATTTTTATTTATTTATGCATAGAAGAGCTGGAGTTTAGGCCAGAGGTGTAGGGGATGAGAGGATTCACTAGAGATAGAGTAGGGAGCAGAACAGGTAGCTCTACTGAAATACACTGCTAAGGGAAGCAGCAGGTTAAATAGGAGAGGTCTGCTGTGCCCTGTGTGGGTTAACACCTTGGCCAGGAAGCAAACTCAGACTGCAGCTGTGATAGCATGCTAGTGCTGAGATTTAACCCCTATGCCACCAGGGATGCCCCAAATGTTTCATTTTTCTACATGGATGTCCAGTTCTTGCACTACCATTGTTTAGAAAGATCATATGTTAGCCATGGAATTTCCTTTCCATATCTCTGCTAAAAGTCAGATTTCTGTACATATGTGGGTCAGTTTGTAATCTCTGTGTGATGTTCCATTTATCTATTTGTCATTCCTGTGCCAGTACCACACTTTCTTTATTACTGTAGCTTCCTAAATAGAACTTGGAATCAGGTCACTTAGTACATAAGTATGTATTGTTTTTTTCCTTTCCTAGGCTACTCTAGAACCTTTGCAATTCATATGAATTTTAGAGTGAATTTTTCAATTTCTATACAAAATACTTCTGGAATTTTGCTTGGAACTATATTGGAATCATTATAAACTATAGGATGATTTAAGGAGAACTAGTATCTTAAAAATATCGAGTCTGCAGACAAATGAACAGAATATCTCTCTATTTATGTAGATCATCTTTTATTTATGATAGCAATGATACTATTCAGTGTGTAAGTCTTACACATTTTTGTCAGGTTAATGGTTAAACATTTCATAATTTTGTTATTATGAATGATTATATTTTATAATTTCAATTTCTAAATTTTCTTTTTTATATATAAAATGATATCTTTTTAATGTATTGATCTTAATATTCTGCAAACTTCCAACTCATTAGTTCTCGTAGCTTTCTTCTAAATTCAATCAGATTTCCTGCAAAGGCAATTACATTGTCTGTGAATAAAGGCAATTTTACTTATTGCTTTCATATCTAGCTGCATTTTATTGCTTTTTCTTGCCTTATTGGACTTTAGTACAACCTTTAATATAAGGTTGGATAAAAGTTGTGATAGTGGACACCTTGTCTTATTCCAGATCTGAGGAAGTAATGTACATTCTTTCACATTAAGTATTATGCTACTGTAAAGTTTTTTTTTTTTTTGGTAGGTAATTATGTTATAAATAATTTTTTCCTGTTTCTAGTATAGAAAAACTTTTTTTTGTATAGAAAAACTTTATTTAAAATAAATGTTAGACCTTGTAAATGCTTTGTCTACATTAATTAATACGATCACATAATCTTTCTTTTTAGTTTGTTAATATAGGAAATTACATTGACCAATTTTCAAATTTGAAAACAACCTTGCATTTTTAGTATAAACTCCTCTTAAATTCTATGTTCATAAGTGATGCTGGTCTCTATTTTTGTTGTTATGTCTTTGTCTGGTTTGGCATTGGTTTGAGAAATATTCATTTCTTTTTACCTTTGAGAAAAAGTTTGTGTAGAAATTGTTTATCTATTAAATGTTCACCAGAATTTACCATTGAAGCAATCTGGCAATCTGGGCTTAGAATTTTCCTTGTGGGCAGTTTTTTGTTTGCTTTTTGATTTTTTTTTTTTGTTGTTGTTGTTGTTGTTTTTTACTATCTCATTTTTCATTTAGATATAAAAGCTTTTTTTTTAAGATTTATTGATTTTTATTTATACAAGCACTAGGTACAGTCAGAGGCGTGGGAGGGTGAGAGAATTCACCAGAGTGGGGCAGGGGTGGCGGGGGGGAGGGGTGGAGAACAGAACAGGCAGAATGACGAAATACACTGCTGAGGGGGAGAAGCGGGCCTGGCAGGAGAGGTCTGTCGCACCATGTGTGACCCTTGGGCGGCTGGGGATCGAACTGGCGCTGCATAGGCTGCAGGCAGTCTCTCAGCCCAGCGCTCAACCTCTTCGCCACCAGGGGAGGCCCTAGATATAAAAGCTTTTTATGTTATCTCTTTATGTTTGAGTGAACATTGTTTCTGTATCTTTTATTGAATGTTAATGGCTTAAATTGTCAAATATCTTGACATAAATTTTAACATATTATCTTGGCATTTTAATATCTAAAAAATCTCTGGTGATGCCACTTCTCTCATTCCTCATATTGGTAATTTATGTCTTTTCTTTTTCTGATCAATGTGACCAGAAAGTTACCAATTTTACTGATCTTCTCAAAAAGCTAGATATTGGTTTCATTAATTTTGTCTTTTGACTTTTCATTTTATGTTTCATCAAGTTCACTATTATTTTATGTCTCATCTTCTACTTAGTTTGGATTTTGCTTGCTCTTTTTTAATTTTTGAGGTTAAGCTGCAAACTGAGGTCACTGGTTTGAAACATTTCATTTTTTTTCCAATACAGGTATTTGAAAATACAGATGTTCCCTCAGTACTTTTTTAGCACAGATTCACCAGTTTCAATATGCTGTGTTTTCATTTTAATTTAATTTAAAATATTTTCTAATTCATGTTTGATTTCATCACTGACCCTTGGGTAACTTAAAAGTGTGGTATTTAGTGTCCAGTTATTTTGGCTTGTTCAGATATTATGTTCTCATGATTTCTAATTTAATTCCACTGTGGTCAGGGAAAATACAGTGTATTTCACTTTAATCTCTTTGAATTTATTGAGGGTTGTTTTATGAACTGAAATAGGCTTTCTTATAAATGTTCCATGTGAACTTGGGAATAACATGTACTTTGCTATTGATGGGTAGCGTGTTCTAAAAATGTCAGGTCAAATTGGTTGAAAATGTTCTTCAAATTGTCTATAAACAGTGATTTTCGGTTGTGTTTCTATCAGTTATTGATAAAAGGATATTAAATTCTTTGTATAATTTGTCCATTTCTTTCTTGCAGCTCTATTAATTTTAACAATGTGTATTTTTTTGCTTTTTATGATTTTTTTTATTATGGTAACATTGGATTACAACATAGTATATGATTCAGAAATCCAGTACTTGGATGATAGATATCATATATATTGTACCTCTGGTATCTGGCTCATAAATCTTTAGGCTTATGATGTCCTTTTTCTAAATCAACTCTTTTATCATTGTGCAATAGTCTTCCTCATTCCTGGTTATACTTTCTTGTAATATTTATTTTATCTGATATAAATAAAGCTACTCTGATTTTTTTTTAGACTTATTTATTTATGTATACAAGAGCTGGGGTATAGGCTGGAGGTGCAGTGGGTGGGGGCTTGGGGGAGGGTGAGAGGATTTACCAGAGACAGAGTGAGGAGCAGAAAAGGCAGATCTACTAAAATACACTGCTGAGGGGAGCAGCTGGCAAGAGAGGAGAGGTCTGCTGTGCCATGTGGGTCACTTCCCTGGCCGAGGATTGAACTTGTGCTTCAGTGGGTGCTGGTAGCTTCATAAAGCTGAGACTTAACCCCTTGCATGACCAGTGAGGCCCTGATTTTTTTATTTTATTAGTGTTATCGTGGTATATCTTTTTTTTAAAATGATTTATTCATTTATATATATAAGAACTAGCGTACAGGCCAGAGGTGCAGGGGGTGAGAGGGTTCACCAAAGAGTGGGGAACAGAACAGGCAGATTGACTGAAATACACTGCTGAGGGGAGCAGTGGGCGAGACAGGAGAGGTCTACAGTGCCATGTGGGTAGCTCCCTGGCCAGCCAGGGGATCAAACTCACAGTGCTATGCTTAACCCCTTGTGCCACCAGGGAGGCCCTTATAATGGTATATATTTTGTATGCACTTTGTAATCATTTTATATCTTTATAGTTAAAAGGGTTTTCTTATAAACAGCATATTGTTGAATATTATTTATAAGTTAACTCTGAAAATCTCTTTATTTTAATTTGGTAACTTTTCAATTTACAATTAAATTTACTTTGGACAGGTTTAAATCTACCTTTTTGCTATTGCAGTATTTTTGTCCTCTTCATTTTTTGGTATTTTAAAAATTAAGTTGCAATTTTTTATAATTCTATTTTATTTCCTTTTGCACTTATAAGGTACAACTGTCTCCAACTTGTCATATTGACATTTAAATGAAGTTATACCATTTCTCCTATATTATGAGAATCATATAATATTATATTTCTAATTTCCCCCCTCCTGGAGTTTGTGCTATTTTTATCATACACTTCTTTTCTAAATATGCTGTAAACCCAAGACTGTATATTATTACTATTGTTTATATGATCAATTATCTTTTAAAGTGGTATATATAAGTTAGAGAAAAAATGTAATTTATCCATGTAGAAAACATTTTTCATGTTCTTCATTGCATTTTGTAAATTTATTTTTCCTTCTGGTATCATTCAATACCATCACTTGAAGGACTTCCTTTAAAATTTCTGTGTGGCTGATCTAATTGTGATAGACTCATTTGACTTTTGTATATGCATTTTAAAATTTATATTTCATCTTTTTTTGAAAGATATATTTGCTGAGTATAGAATTCAAGGTTATCCATTACTTTTCAACCTTTATCTCTGAGTTTTGCCTTCCAATCATTGTGAAATATCTGCTGCCATTGTTTATCCACATGTTGTTTATCCTCCCTTAAGTTTTGTTACTACATCTGCACATATATCAGAATGTATATTTTAGGATATTGTCTATTTCTATGCCTTCAAGTTTACTAATCTTTTTTTTCGCCTTCAGTCTCTTATCTGTCATTAATACAATACATTGTGTTTTTTATTTTAATTGTTTTATTTCATTGCTGGAAAAATTAGAGTTTTCATATCTAAAGCTAGATTTGAGTCTTTTAAATATTTCTTGTCTTAATATTTTCCATCTTTCACCTAGGTACTTGAACATATGGAACATAGTGAAATAGCTGTTAGAATTGTTATTTAACATTTCTGTTAATTCTAACATCTATGTCAATTTGAGATCACTTTTGAGTGATTACGTTTTCCTTTAACCATGAGTCATATTTTCCTGCTTCTTCATACGCTTGGTAACTTTCTTTATCAAATGCCAAGTCTTGTGATATTTACCTCACTGGAAGCCCGATAAATTTGTATCCTTTTAAGTATTCTTCAGCTTTCTTCTAGGATTCAGTGAAGAATCCCAGACATAGCTGACATAGCTCTATAATTGTGAGGCTTTCCAGTGTGCCTGGTATGAATCACTCTATTCCTTGTCTATGCGAACCCTACTTACTATTTTCTTTAATTCTTTTGGGTTGTTCTTTCCTTAGCCTTGAGCAGTTTCCTCACTCATGTATTGATAGCTGTTCTGCTGAATACTTGAAGTGGAACCCTGTACTCATTTCCTGAATTCTCCGTTCTGGTCTCTTAACTCCAGCTATTGGTGCTATGAATCCTACCTGCTTTTGTCTTACAGGATTCAACTCTGTCTCTTTAACTCAAGGAGTCTACCAACTCCACATGAGCGCCCATTTCCTGGGCCACAACCTGGACATTCTTTTAAGAGAGCAAGTGGGGAAAATTATAGAGCTCATCTCCCTGGTTTCCTAGTTCTCAGGTGTCACTTGCTTCTCCTGCTTGGTATCCGATATTTTAAAATGTATTGTTTTATATATTTCATCTGTTGTTCAGTTATTTTAGGTGGAACACTGGGTCTAGTCCCTATTACTCCATCTTGTCCCAGTAGTCCATGATTTAAAGGAAAAATAAAATAGAGAAAGTGTTAGAAAAGTAAATGAAGATGAGAATCAAAAGTTAACAGTTTGTCAAATTTTCCATTATGGAGAGAAAAAGGAAATAAATAGAAGGGTTAATATTTATGCATTCCATTATTAATGCTACCAGTTACAGACCTTCTTGGGAGATAGTCTAGAACTGGTCTACAATAATTTCATATCTCTTTAGAGGCATGACTATTTATTTATTTATTAAATATTTATTTATTTATTTATACAAGCACTGGGTACAGTCAGAAGTGCGGGAGGGTGAGAGAATTCACCAGAGCCAGAGCAGGGAGCAAAACAGGCAGACTGATGAAGTACACTGCTGAGGGGAGCAGCAGGCGTGGCAGGAGAGGTCTGCGCGCCATGTGGGACCCTCGCCAGTGGCCAGGGATGGAACTGGCGCTGCAGAAGCTGCGGGCAGCTTCGCAGCCCAGCTCTCAACTGCTGCGCCACCGGGGAGTCCCGACAATTTATTTTTGTGACAGAAAGCGTTACCTGATTCTCCTTTTCACTCTTTGGGTATCTAGAATTTTAGGTGTCAGTACACAAAGAAATTCATCCTATACCCCACTGGGTTCTTCTCTGGATGAGTAATCATACTGCGTCAGAAGGGTTAACAAAGGAAAATCAATATAATAACATACAGATGAGGAATTTACGTGGTTGTAAACTCTACAGAGTAATAACACTGACCAGAGATATTTATCCTGTATTTAGGGACCTGGGGCATTAGGAGAAAGAGAAGACTTCATATGACAGACAAGGAAGGGGGTAACCTCATCCTTTCTATAAAAATAAAGGTGAAATTTATAGATAGGGCATGTTTACTGATAAATGGATGAGACCTTCTGAACTACATTCTTCTAGAATCTCTTCTACAATTAGAGAGGGGTGAAGGGCTTGGGCAAGGACAGATTCTTCTCACCTTCAGGTCTTCACTACTATGAACAATCTACACTCTTTACATAGTTGCAATTGGCCTTCAGAGGCTCGCAAGGCTTTGATAGACTTCTAGTTCCCACAGAAAGGTGAGAAGAGGCCTGCTCTGTCATCTTGACAAACCCTTAACTGACTCTTTTGGGAAGACTTACCCCACATGGGTATCTTCAACTTAAACCCATTCCATTGATGAAATGAAGAAAGGAGAGAGAAGGCACGCAGTGCTGTGTAACTCTCCACTGGTCAGTTTCCTCCCTTCCTTACACTGAAGAGTACTTGAATATGAAATTCCTGGTGGGAAATCTTATACTACTGATGGTGGTAGGTCCTAAATTTACATCCTTTCTCAATGTGGAAATGATTAGGAAAAGCAGAAATTTTTTGTTTGATTCAAGGTGTAACACATAAATAGAGAAAAATAAGAACTGGATAATTTGATCCCATATATTTTATAATGGAGAAACCTTTTGAAAACTTTAAGTGCTTGCCTTATTTTATAATTAATAATTCCTCTCTATTCACAAAGTCTTATATACCTAAATATAAACCTGATTTAACTAGTGACTAATTCAAAAGATTGGGCAATTATATTCCCCATCCTGTCGAAAACTATACCAAATTGCTTTTTATCAGATTTCAGACTCAAATAACTCACTTTTTTATTACCACCTGTTTACATTGTTACTAGAAGTTTGGGCATATGGCACATTGATATAGTCATATAAATAATAAATAATCAAACAGACCAGTTTATAGAATTTGAGAAAGAACTACTCCATTATTCAAATGGGTTTTATAAAATCTGTTTCATTTGTGTATGTTAAGATTAACTAATGTTAGAGAAAATGCTCTGGGAATTTGAGTGCCCTTTCTGAAATGGGAAGAGGATTATTTGACTCCTGAATTGTTCTAACTATTTCAATACAGGAGACCCCATTGGGCAAAAGGGATGTTTTAATCTAGTATCCTTTCTTAGCCAAAATTTTTCTTCATGCCACAGGGAATATTATTAATAAACATGTATTTTTTAATTAAGCTATACATGTTTAACTGTGAAAAACTTTCTTTCAATACTTCCACTATCTTCCTTTATTCATGTATCATCCACAAACACTTTCTTTAAAACTTCTTTCTGACATATTTTTATTCATTTAATAATACTTTGCAACACTTTGGATATAAATATGTTTCACCTGGTAAACCATTTTAATAGCAACCTGGATTAAATCATGTAGAAGAATGATTTAAAGGAATCTTTAAAATACTCTATATATACCTGCTTTTTTAGTAGTAAAGTGAGAGGTTTGCAGAAAGGGTTCGGAGACATTAAATAAAGTTTTGGGAAGGTATATCTTTTTTTCTCAGAATGTTCTCATGATTTCGTTTTTGTTCTTCTATTTCTGGTGCAGAAATACATAACACATAAACTTGCTTTCCTCCCAAACCTTTGAGGATTCAGTGAATTTTTTTAAACTATCTTTTTTTATGTTTGGTTTTATAGACATAAAGTTATATACTACTTGGAGTATTTGGCTGTTTAATTCAATTTTCCTATAAATTGTAGACTTGAAGTTTATGGCAACTGTTATTAAGTAACCTTAGTTTTTTGGTTTTTGTTTTTTTTTAAAGAAGTTTGGGTTGCTCTATGCAGCTTTGGAAATGAAGTTATCCTGACTTTCTGTTGAGTGACAACGATAGATTTCAGATCATTTAGAGGTTTATTGTTGAAAGGAATCCAAGATCATGGTAAGGGAGAAGAGCTCGTTACCTGCCTTTCTGGTACAAACTGCTGCTAGGTTTAGTCTTTTCTTCCAAACAGAGAACTCTCAAACCATTGACTTGTTTGTTAATCTCAATATATATAAAATATCACATGATTCAAAACTGCGCTATAAAACCAAAATAGATTTAAATAACATCAGATTCTCAATTAAGACAGGCCATAGGGGGCCTCCCTGGTGGCACAAGGGATTAAGCACAGTGCTATGAAGCTACCTGCAGCCTCTGCAGCATGAGTTTGATCCCCGGCCAGCCAGGGAGCTACCCACATGGCGCAGCAGACCTCTCCTGTCTTGCCCGCTGCTCCCCTCAACAGTGTATTTCAGTCAGTCTGCCTGTTCTGCTTCCCACTCTGTCTCTAGTGAATTTCTCACCCCACACCTTTGGCCTGTACCCCAGTTCTTATATTCATAAATAAATATTTTTCTTTTTTTTTTTTTAAAGACAGGTCTTAGGCATAAGTGCAGTCTTTATCTATGAGGGCAAATGAACATGGTGAAATCCGACACCATTTTTCCAAAAACTGACTTTTTTCTCATTTGCTTGCTTAATTTGTATCAATTCTTTAGGCATATGTCACTCATCACACCTTTGTGGAAAAAGCCTTGGTCCATTCACATATCCTTCTGAACAGAATCTTATCCTGAACATTCTCTAATCTCCCAGAACATGTCCACTCCATCCCATAGCCTCCCACTGGGACTGCATCTGCATGATTACCACCAGCAACCCCAACTGGCCAGCACTGACCTCTGCTATAAGATCATCCATTACTTTGGACTCCATTCTCGAAAGGCACTAATGCAATTTGAAAGGTAGTATAGGTTTTTCTGTATTTTGTTTTTACAACCGCATGAATTTGCTCACAGAAGTTAAGAAATAAGCTGTTTACTCAGAAAACAAACCCTCATCAATGGATTCTATACCCCCTCCACAGAGTATGAAGGCGGCAGTGTTTTCTTTCCAGTTGGGGTTCTAAATATGGAACATGTATTCATTTGCGTCTCCAAATGAAAGCCTCCTCTGTCAGGCAGAGGGCAGGCAGGTGGTGCACGCATGTGTCCCCCCAGACTTGCCTTCCAGTTCGTTTCTTAACACCCCAAATAGTTTCCCTGTGGCGACATTCCATTGGCCAAAAGGAATCACCCTTTGAGCCGAATTTGAAATGCTCCTGTTTCAAATATGGGAGCAGTGAGAGCTCATGTCCTCTATGAGATTAAAAATTACAGTGTGTGTCTTTAAAAATAAAATGGTTCAAAACAGCGAGATTGAAATGGTCCATTTTCTGAAAAACCAACAAACGAAAAACTATTTTGTGGACTAACCACAGGAACAGGTTCTAAATACATTAAAATATTTTATCCCATTATTTGTTTTGACCAATTGACCACAATATTAAAAATTCAATCATGGAGCAGCTGACAAGTGCAGTTGCCTAATTTTATTTAAGAGTTTTTTTCCTTTTTCCATTTTTCCGTCCTGTTAACGCGGCTGCCTGTGCCCAGACAGTAATGGGCTTCTTGTATGCCCACGACTGTTATGATCATGTAAATTTATTGGTGCTTAGAAGAAGCGAGCTATTAAAACATTACAACAGCCATTACAGCCAGGCTCGTGTTGGCTTTCGCTCCCAATGAACATATGCTTCCGAGTGAATGCCTAAACTCTTATTTATGGATTTAATTTAATATGCGGAAAGAATTCAAAATTAAATTTTGTGTCTGCCTCCAGAGAGTGTCAGTGTATAATAACATGGTAATTTTTACACATCTTTATGAGAAATGGGAAAATTAATTCTTTCTGACAAGTTGTAATTATTCGACTTGGAACAGTTGCAGCTGAGCAGTTTGCATGCCTGTTGTCTGGTGTTTCGCCGTGTAAGGGGAAAACTCAGGGATGGAGATATATTGTGCATCTGAGAGTTTCTAATAGCTTCTGACATTTTAGCCTTGCATATTATCAGGGTGCTCTTTAAGGAGTTGAGGTATCATCTATTATGTTGCCCGGGACATACACAGTTGCAATAACTGAATCCTACAGCAGTTTCTTAAATAGGGGGAATAGCTCCAGGATCATCCTGCAGATGTACTTAGTTGAAATTGATGTGACAAATTTTTATGTCTCTTAAGTGTACCTATTATTATATGCTTTTTCACCTGTGTACTCTTAGAACAGAAGGTCGTTCTGTATGAGTAAATTTTAGACCTGTATTTTTAGGACTAAATATGTTTAAAATGAAAATGTGTTTTCTTACCTGCCCCACAATCATGCATCCCCAACCTTCCCCCAACACATAAATACTTCTGTGATAAATGCCCACTATTCTTCTAATCTTTAGATTTGATGTTTAAGTGTTCGTGAACATGTAGGATTAGCCTAACACACAAGTAAACCAAAACACCACTGGCTATGTTAGCAAAGAAAATATGGAACGTGTTGTATGTGAAGAGATGGTATGCTGATTGACAGGCCAGCCTGGAGGGGAGTAGTGTCATCTCTGTGTGTAGGATCAATATAGTCCTTGCAAAAGAAATGCAAACTACAATGTAAGCAAGTGTTAGCAGATGAACATGCGAAAAATTCAATTGTCAAAAGCGAGCACATTTCCTTTTTTTGCTTTGGTATTTCTGCTACACAACACAGAGATAAACAAGTGGTAAGCCCTGTTCTCCCAGCTGGCGCACTGAAACTTACTCTGACATGGTTTTAAGTGGCACAGTCTTGCTAAGAGTTTATATTCAAGAGGGAGATGGAAAGCAGAGTTCTACCAACTAGTGGCCTCCAAAATAGCCCTTTGCTGGTCATTGCATTGTACCTGGTGTAGGTTCCTTGCATGTTCTGTTAGCTTCAGTTTCTTTCTTTTTTTTTTAAAGGGGTTTTTATTTTATTTTATTTAAATATTTATTTATTTATTTGTACAAGCACTGAGGTACAGTCAGAAGCCGGGAGGGTAAGAGAATTCACCAGAGCTAGAGCGGGGAGCAGAGCAGGCAGACTGACGAAGTACACTGCTGAGGGGAGCAGCGGGTGGCAGGAGAGGTCTGCTCGCCATGTGAGACCCTCACCCGGTGGCTGGGGATCGAACTGGCGCTGCAGAGGCTGCGGGCAGCTTCGCAACCCAGCGCTCAACCACTGCGCCACCGGGGAGGCCTCAGCTTCTTTCTTTTTAACCCTAACTGACTTAAGAGATGCTACATCTCCTACATCTCCCCCACTGGTGGCAGATTTGTTCTTATCTAATTTAAAGGCACAAATAGCATCATCATCCCAGATGAAGACAACTTTGGACTTGACACATTTTTCTTTTCACTAATTCTTGCAGGTAAGCTCTCATGTATTCTCATCCATGTAAGATCAAGAAATATGGTGTTGGTAAGTTGGAAACTTCAGCATGATTGTCAAAACTAATGCTAGAAAACTCTAGAACAAAGCTTCAAGATTCAATGAAGGGAGACTGGTATTAGGCACCTTCAGCCCCTAACCCCCTACACTCTAACTGTACCTCCTTACCTCCAGATGCACAGAATCTCAGGAGATAAGGTGCCTGACATAGTTATTTTATTTTATTTTGTTTTATCAGTCCACATATGGCACCTTTAACTATCAATAATGGCTATGCTGATGTTGGTGTTTATTTAATAAATTACCTTTTATTATTCTGAGCACTACAAACCAAAAAAGAATCTGGATTTTGTTAACGGCACAGATCACATTGAAATGAAAAACAATACACTTCAGTCTTATCTGTTCTTGAGAGACCCTAATGCTCTAATCTTGTTCAAGAGAGAATGATAGTGTCAGTACAGCACACCATTTTGTGTGTGAAAATAGCTAAAAAGATTTTTATAACATAAGGCTCATTAAAACTAATTTATTTGAGGTAAAGTAACAAACTAAAGGTCTTAAGTCTAGTCTGAATGCATCAATCATACCCACATTAAAAACAACCCAAAAAAAATGAAAAGTAACTTTATTACTTGGTCCTTTCCAACTTCTAAAGTTGGATGTTTTTCAAAATGGTAATTTGATGTTAAAGCAACTTTTCTTCAAGAGTTGTAGAAAGTAACCCCTTTGGGGTATGCTTGCTGAAGGCCAGAAAATACCCCCCTCCCACCCCTCAGGATGTCCCTACATATCCTACTCCATGCCTCAGGGGCTTCTTCCCTGTTAAACACCAGTGATGCTCAACCTTGCATCCACTTTCCTCGCTCATTTAATCAAGTTATTGCCACACCTTTCTAAGACAGGTGCTATTTTAATCACCTTTGCACAGGGGGAGATGTTTGGGGTTAGAGGCTAAATAGTTGCCAAGTTCATACAGCCCATGACGACTGAAAATGGTACTTCAACCCACAATTCCCTTCTTTTAGTTGAAATTGTTGTTTCAGAATAACAAAATAGATCAGAGACAGAATAGGAACCTGGACCTCTGTAGATTGGATTGCAATGGACAGTGTCACCACCAGCCAAAGGGGAGAATCTGAGAGTCCCCCAGTGCAATCCCACTATTCAACAACACAGACAGATAAGCTGGAAGTATCAGCTGTCCAATGTAAATTAGAGGGATGGATCGAGGGGCCCTACTCCCAAGCCCAGGAAGGGACTCTTGAGACTCCCTGGTCAAGATTGTGAGGACTCCACACACACCAGCGAAGGCAGGCAGGAGTCAGCACTGATTGCTAAGCCAAAGAGCGAAGAAAGAAAGCCCCAGGGAAACTGGGCATGAGAGACTCTCCGAGGTGCTAGGCTAGGGGTCTATACGGTTGGCAGACTACAGTTTGAGAACAAAGGAACTGAAGTTTATTGGCTGAGAAAGCAAGGAGAGTGGACTTGGCTAAAGTCCATCTATTGTTGCTAATTGTGGGCATGAACAGCTGCAGCTCAGGGTCATGCAGGCTCCTGACCATCTCCAAGGAGAACGTGGAGGCTGTGTGGCTGCAGCTCCAGTGTGAGATGGTTTGGTCTCATGTAAAGTTTGGTTTCATGTATTCTCATCCATGTACGATCAAAAAATATGGTGTCAGTAAGTTGGAAACTTCTGCATGACTGTCAAAACTAATGCTAGAAGGTTCTTCTGGGTCAGGGACTCCTTTTTTCCGTAGCGGCCAACTTGATAAGCTGTGGAATGAAAAGTCAGAAGTGGGCCTCCCCAGTGGTACAGCTGGTTGAGCACAGAGCCGTGAAGCTGTTCACAGCCTCTGCAGCGCGGGTTCGATCACTGGCTAGCCAGGGAGATACCCACGTGGCACAGCAGACCTCTCCTTTCTCGCCCGCTGCTCCCTTCAACAGTGTATTTCAGTCCATCTGGCTGTTCTGCTCCCTGCTCTATCTCTGGTGAATCCTCTCACCCTCCCACACCTTTGGCCTGTACCCGAGCTCTTGTATTAAAAAAAAAAAGAAAAAATGAATCTAAAAAAAAAAAACAACAACTCAGAAATGCCCAGGATGGGGAAAATTAGTACTAAAAAACAATAGGCCAAGGAAAATTATGGCAGCACATGTCCAGGCCTAGAATCATCAGGGTTTTTTGTTTTGCTTTGTTTTATCCTCTAGTTTATCAATCCTCAAGTTCTGTCCTCTCCTGTCCTTATCCTTTGCATTATCCCTCCTCCAGATCCCATTCACTGCTGAGGGGAGCAATGGGTGAGACAGGAGAGGTCTGCTACGCCATGTGGGTCACCTCCCTGGTTGGGGATGGAACTCATGCTGCAGCGGCTGCGGAGAGCTTAATAATGCTGAGACTTAACCAACCCCTTGTGCCACCAGGGAGGCCCCCTCTTACATGCTTTTTTCTCTCCCTACCTTTTCACCATCCTGCTTCAACCCTGGTTAACTCCCATTGGGACTATTTAAAATAAGTTCATCTATGCTTCACCAAAGAAAATCTGTCCTTCACCAAACTTAATCAGTCTCCTTTCCTTTTACCTGGAACCTCTCTTTTAGGTTCTCTGTTTGTCTCGGCATCGTTCAGTTTAACCTAGTTAGTTGAGCCAGAATTCCCAGCATCAAAATCCAAACACCCTCTATATCAAACCAGGTTCTTCACCTCTTCCCATCCACCAGATAAGGTGTGATCATCATGACTTGCTTTCAGAAGGTGGGTTTAGGAGGGTCATTCAGAAATCTCTCCTGACTCCTGGTGTTTCCTTTTAGTCATTTTCTGTCCACTCACCCCTATTACTCCTGGATTATAAATTCCCATTTTCCTTCCTGTGTTCAGAGTCCAGTTCATTCCCTACAATAAAACCTCATTGTGTTACAATCCCTACCCCATTGCAGTAATCCTCCTGAAGAGTCTGCCTCCCCATTTTAGCAAGGGTCCAGAGTGAATCTGTTTTTTCTAACATTGTCCAGTCTCTCATAACATTATGAAGCATGTTAAATATGAGGGAGCCATTACCTTGATACCCAATTCAAGGAGTCCCTTGCTTGGTGCATCCACCCATAGATGAGACCAAGATGCTGGAATGAAGTAAAGAGATTTTATTACTTAAGTAATGAGACAGGGAGATGACTTCTAATCTCCTTCTACCCCATTCTGGGGAGACCAGCATATAAAGGACAAATAGTAGTTTTATTCTGGGGTGTAGGTGAAGGGCTCACTGGACAGATGGAGATCAGTTACATAGCAGGTCATGTTTCTATATACATTTGTACATTGTAAGATGGGAAGCCAGGGACATTGGCTTCTGGGGCGAGGTGTTTGCTATGTATGGGGTCAGTGAGGCTGTGGTTACTCCAGGTTGGAAGCAGCTTCGGTCTGTACATATTCACTGGGCATAACCCAGTTTGAGCTGGAATCTTGCTGAGCTTCTGAAAAACAATAGTATAAGAATTTCAAGAATTTCCTGGTATCAATTCTCTTTTGACCTATGGGTAACACCTTGTTCAGAAACCTTTTCCTGTTTCCATGCCATTGACCAAATAAAGTACATTCATTTTAATCTGGGACTTGAAGCTGACCTCTCAGTAACTTCAGGTACATACTTTGGGTTCTATCTAAAGTAGGTTGCTATTCTTGAACACACCTTGCTCTTCTTAGTCTCTGCATTCTGGTTCTGCTTTCCCCTCCACTTAGACTACCTGCCCCATGAGATCTCTTTTAAGGTCCAGGTTATATGCTACTTTTCTTCTAAACATCCCCAGGCTCCATGCTAACAGCCAAACAGTGCTCTGAACTCCAGAGGACTTTGTAAATGCCTGTCCTCTGGTGATTTTTATATGTGGCATTTGTGTGCATTGCTTATATATTGTCTCGTCTCTCAAGACAGCAGAATCTCGGGAAAGCAAGGAATACTACTTACTCCTCTTTATCTTTGCCAGAACACTGGTGCATCCCACATGGCAGATACTCAGTACGAGTTATAGAATTTCTGGCAACCTAGTATATCAGAGGCTATCAGGAAAAAGCCTGTAATCTGAAATCAGATTAATTGATTTGTTGTGAGCAAGGCAATTCCAAAGAAGCTGGCATTCCCTGGACAAAAGTTAGGAGGAAGTAACATTTGAGGTTAGGTTCCTGATGAGGCACCCCTAAGGTGTCTAAGGAGGAGGGCTCAACCTGGAATGGGTTGCTCTTTCTGAGGTGGGATTAGTAATGGGAATCACATAGAAATTGGATGCAGTTGTAGCTTAGATCAGGGTGTTAGGCAGCAACTGAGTATTCCTGAGAAGAAATGAAAATTACAAAGCAGATCTGGGGTGACACTGGTGAAAATGAGAGGTTGTCAGGGCATTTGCAGTACTGCCTGGCCTTAGAATAAAACAGTGATTTCTTGTTGTAGTGATTTCTGTGTGTCTTTCCAGCCTAATTCACTCCAAGGTTGCTTTTTCTTCTTTCCATACTGAATTAATTTTCATTCTTTCGTCTGGTATAGATTTTTGACTTTTATAAGAAAATGAATGAGTTCACAAAAAAAAAAAAACCAGAGAAAAGACACTTTCTTTTCTGTATTATTACTTCCAAAGCTAGTACCTGAAAATGACACTTTAAAATTGTTAAGAAAATACTATTCTCCTTGTGCTCAGAAGTTTAGAAGTGACTGTATAAATATGTCTCGAATTGTCTATACTTATGCTTTTCCTTGAGAAACTTTCTTATCCTTGCACCACTAGATAATTCTGTGTTTTAATTCAATTCTCCCACTTCTGGCTCATTGTTCATTTTTAATATAGACATATTGCTGCAGAGATGTGCTAAGAACATGTTCACAATTTCTTTACTTTCTTGTCCACCTCCTTCCCTGTCTCTCAAATGAGTTTGTTTTAATGGGTTAGAAACTTGGTTGGGGGGGGAAGGGGTGTTGAAAATAAAGACATATTTCTCATTCTGTCTTTCTCTTACACACACATATACACACACGCGCGCACGCACACACACACACAGAGGGTATAAGACTTTTTATTAAAGTTTTCCCTAGAGCAGAAATGAGTATAATCAATGCTAGAAATTGTTAAAACCATTTTCTTCTGAACCTGTAATCTTTAAAATTAGGTTAAAACTCTTTATGGCAGGCTTTGTTCATGATCTCTTCAGACACTAAGTTCTCTGTTGTAGAATTTCTCATGGCAATGGTTTTTAAAAAGCACCAGGTCCCATCCATTCCAAGATACTTCCCCTCATTCCTTCTGAATGAACCCACGAGTGAAACTCCTAAAAATTTATTATTTTTTCTTTAAATGGATACCACAGCTGAAATCATATATTATTTGGCTCAATTTAAACATTAATGTTTCTTCACCTGCATTTATCAACCTGTCTACAACCAGAGTGTTTAGAAGCAACAATTTTTAAAAAAATGACCTCACCATTTTAGAATTCACAAGGAGAGGTGTTCCATTAGCAAGCTGCTCAATTTCTGATTCAACAAAACAAGGTAATTTGTCCAAAAGTAGAAGCCTCCCTCCCTGGTTCTGTTGAACGTTACCTGGACAGCCCTGGTCACACAACAGAGAGAGAGCATGTCAATATTTTTGGTGCATGCTATGTATCAGAATGTGATTATAATCATTATATCCTTATTTGCATTTCTCTGGCTCTCTGTTTCCTTTCTAATTGGGTTATAAAACAATTAGTTAACACCATGTCTTTTTAGAACTCCCCAAGTGGCCCAGGAGCTGTTTGTTCTCCCTGGACTGATGGGGGAGGGACCCTCAGGAATCTCATTTTATTTACAGCAGGGTGAAGGTCAGAGAGAAACAGTTTTTGTTCTTGTGCTGTTGCTTTCTGTTGTGACCTCTCTTGCATTGTTTGGCTTCCCTGCACCCCCTTGGTGCTTTGAAGAGCCACACACCAGGTGTTCCTGTTCTGAATTACACATGAAAGAACCTCATCCCTGGACTAATTAACTAGTAAACTGTACCCACCTCCCCTGGGTTTAATTGATGCTGCTCTTAAAAGGGGAAGGCAGTTCCTCACCCCTCCCTGATTTCACACCACCCTCTCCTCTTTCTTTCTTTCTTAAGTGTAGAGGATGTTCCAGCTGATTCTGACATCTAGGTAGGAGCAGGAGCCAGGAGCAAAGTCCATAAAACGATTAACCTGGATGAAAGGAAAGTTTTCTGGACTTTTCTTTGTGACTTTCTAAAGCTATTTGAGTGACTCTTTCTCCTGATGACACTTTCCAGTGCTCTACTTGCTCACAGTACCAAAACTCACTCTCCTCAGAAAGTTTCTGCAATTAGACTTTCCTTCATATTAAAGCAGATCAGGAAGCCAGTATACAAATCATTTATTTTATTTTTATTCTTTTAGAGAAATACTAAAATTTATAGAATCAGATAGTATTTCATTTTGTCTTCCAGGATCACCAACCTAGATGAGTCTCTCTTCACCTAGAGGGGTAGAGCTGTAACAGGGCAGGATGAGGGGCACACTGGGACCCCCAAAACTGCCTGCTCTAAATAGGTTCTGCCATCTGCTACATCAAGATAGAACATACTCTAGTGTGTAAGACCTTCAATAGAAAACAACTTATACAATTAGTATAAGAAAAGAAAAAGTGAAAGAATATAGCTTCCAAATCTAGCACCCAAAGTTACTCATCCTCTTGTAGGTAAATATCCAGCCAAACAGGGTTGTCCCAAAGTAGGGCCATTGAGGCCCAAAAGCCTGCCACAAGTATAGTGCATCTTCTGGCAGGGCCCCATAGGAAAGGGGCAGTCTGGAATCAAAATACAAGTCAAAATAAAGACTGCCATTTTCAACCTCCTCACGAGTACCTCACCGACCTCTGCTTCAAGTGTCTCCTTTCAAGTTCCCCAAGTCCTTGGTACAAGTCTAAGCCAAGAAACAAGCATAGCTACTTCACATGTCTCTCTGTTCCATGTGCCTCCTCTAAGTCTTCTCAACTCCTTCCTTCCCTCCTATAGTTTTCTCTAGCTTCCTCTCCTTGCTCAGCTCCACCCTTCCTTGGGGTGGGCAGGGAATCCTAAACCTCTCCTGCTGTTCCAGATCTGCTGCTGTAGTGGATCAGCAGAAGTGTGGGCAGGCTTTTCTAGCATGGACACCTGTTCAGGGAAGAGCAGTCGTAGGTACATATGGAATACAATATCCCGTCCTGCCCTCTGGGTTCTTTCAAGTCTTAGCCTATTTTCAAGTATGTCAGGATTTAAACTGAGTCCATGAATCCTATAACTTCTTCCATCACCATAGTGATGACTATATCACTATAATTTGTTGGTTTGATTTAAAAACTAGCAGTAAAATATTTAGAGGCAATTTTTGCATGTTGAGGACATGATGAAATGTTCTTTTTAAGAATAGCTTACTTAACTCCATAGGTAATTTCTTACAACTCTGAGATTAATTAAAATATTTACTGTATTGTGTATTTGAAATTTTCTAAGAGAATAGATCTTGAAAGTTCTCCTCACAAGAAAAAAATAATCGTAATTATGTCAGATGATGGATTTTAACTAAACTAACTATTCTAATTATGTGGCAACCTATAACCAAAAGAAAAGGATAATTTTTGTGTAAATACTCTCTCCTCCTGGGTAACTTAAGAGCTTTCCTTGCTTTTCCTGTTTTCCACTTCATATAAGCACTGATGGACATTTATGCTGGCACTAACTTCCAGAACAAGACTTGAAAGGAAAAAAAAAAGTAATCAATCATATAATTATCTCTAAAGTGATATTAAGAACCTTTTTAATAAAAGGCATTAAAATTTCATTAATGTGTTGGAAAATTTTGCTCTGTAACTGAAGAATTTATTTATGGGATTGTACGCTGGTACGTAAGATAAGATTAGAAAGTTAAGGCAATTTTATTGTAAACTTTTAATTTGCTTAAATGAAAGTTACTTGAAAATGAGTTTGTTTTTTTTTCAACCCCAGTGGTGCAGCAGTTGAGCACTGGGCTGTGAAGCTGCCTGCAACCTCTGCAGCACTGGATGCAGTGTACTTGGTCAGTCTGCCTGTTCTGCTTCCTGCTCTAGCTCTGGTGAATTCTCTCACCTTCCCGCACTTCTGACTGTACCCAGTGCTTGTATAAATAAATAAATCTTTTAAAAATAATAATTAATAAAAAAGAAAATGAGTTTTTTCTGAATCTGTCATCTCTCTATCCTGAGCCATGGCAGAATGCTTTGGTAAAGGGTGGGGTCAAAACATTGTTGAATGCAACCAAGTTGAACTTTTTTTTCACTTATTATTTAGTATTGTTCCCTGAATCCCTTGGGACTTGAGAGAGAGGGGAAAAGTAAAGAAAAAAGTGCTGAGAATCTAGTTCAGTGTAGACAAAATGTGGACATAGCGGATTGGTACCCAATGGTGCTGTGAAGTCTGAAAATACTTGTTTTAAACATAGACACAGTTTGAATAACACAGATGTGTACCACTCTCTCCCTCTCTTTTTCTCACATATCTTGCACATGGCAATCACATGAATTTATACTACGCGCCATTACTCACATAGTTCATAATTCTTGAAGTATAAATAATAGCAGCTGCAGATCTAAAATCATCCACCTGATATTCACTTCTGTTGTACATTTTCATCTTCTGCATATTCTTACAGTGAGATGATAAATATATGTAAAGCTAATGCTGCATATTTAAAATGTGAATTTTGTAACATATTTCAGTATAAAATAGATTACTCTTTCTTTGTAAAATAGAATCAAGTAGTATAAATAAATAAATTCAATGAACAATAATTGAGCTTTTACTTTTACCTATAGATGTAATACTAGATTCTGGATTTTGAAAAATGCTTTCTATGTGTCTCTTGCCCTCTAGAAACTCCCAGTCTAGTGTCAAAGGATGTCAACAAATAAAAATCATGCAATACAGTGTTATAATCCAAATATTTAAAAATACTAAACATACTAGTAACCCTGAGTTGGTTCATAAAAGTTTCAAAGGAAACATCATTGGAATTGAATCTTGAGATGATAGATTTTTGAAGGCAATTCAGACATTTCTAGTTTGGATAATTAGATAATCAGTAAGATATTAACTAGGAAACAGAAGGTTTGAGGAATGGAGAATATGAGCCTCTTGTATATATGTTAGATATTGCTTGGGTCACCTAAAAGAGCGCTGTTGGTAAAAATATGGAACTGGCATTTGGGATAGCAAGGAAGGTTGAATATATATGAGAGCAACTGTTTGTGTGTGGATACGTGTGTGTGCAGATGTACATGCACACATGCACACATTTCGTTGTGTTTCAGTGATAGATGCTAGTTGGAGAAGGAGGGAGTGGAACATGCTTGCCTGTGTAGAATGCTCAGGGAAAAAGAGGAATGTCCATATGGAAGGGGCCAGCAAAGGGTGAGAAGGAGACAGAACTAGTGGAGATTGTGAAGTTGTGAATTCCTAAGATAACTGCAGCCCCTGCCTTCTTTCTGTTCTCCTTAAGGATCTGGGGAGCATGCCAGGCTCACTTTCTCTTTTTCTCTTCTCTGTGTCTTCCATTCCTATAGTCATTAGTCCAGGAAAAAATACACTTGCCTTGCTTCTGCTTTCCTTTCCAGCAGAACATCCTTATCTAACTTCATAAATTGAAATGAAATATCGACTTATAAATACATTAAAAATTTTGAATTCCAAAGTCCAGCAGATTGGAGCAGGTTCAGACTTACATGAGATCCTTATAGAACATGATTTTTTACCATCTGCCCTCCCTCTTATCTGGATAAACAGATTCATGTTCTCTCTCAATGTGTATCTCACTCTTAGGAACTAAATAGACTTCTAGAAGACATAGTGGTCACACACATGATTCACCCTAGACTCATAGTTTTCTTCAATAATAACCTAATGCAATCATTTTGTTGAAGCACTAAATGTATTGGCTATTTATACATCTATTTTCACACCACTGCTTTCAAATTGCTATTTCAGATCTGCCTTTCCTGCTCCTTGGCTATATTGTTCACATATTCCAGTTCTCTCTCCCACTCCCATCCCTTTGTTTTCTTGCTTTTCCCAGAGGCAAGCACTGTTAACAGTTTCCTGAGTATCTTTCCAGATGTATGTGATACATATGCAGTGTTAAATGCACACACATCCACATGCACATACCCATGTAAAATCAAATTCATTTTGTTTGAATTTTTACCATAGGAACATTAGATGTAAAATATATAGAATTCAACACCAGTAGAACAAATGAACAAAATCTCAGAGCTCTAATGTCAACTTCATTCTTTTTGACCTTCAACTTTAACCTTTAAAACTTTCTACCCAATATCTTTTGGGTTGTCTTTATTAAATTTACCTCCTTTCTTTATAACTTGTGGCTCTTTCAGTTGTAGTAAAATAAAATCAATTCAGATTAGTTTAAACTAGTTTGATTTTAGAATCTCTTTTCCTCTATTTCCTTTCTGTTATCTGACTAGGGGTCAAACTGAGCTGAGGCTTCATCCACACACATTTCTCCATCACAAGAAAGCCAGACACCCTATGTGGACAACTTAGAGAAGCCTGATTTGGATTCACACCTACCCCTATATGAGTTTCTGTTGTTACCATTAAGATCAGGTACAGAGCCAGGTTTGGGCGAAGTGTACACCCAAATCACAACTATGAAAGAACACCCTCAAAATGAAAGGGGAGTTATCAGATGAAGAATGGGACAAAATACTGGGTTGAGGAAATTGTAGCTAACACTGCCCATAGTATCCTTAAAAGAAATGAGTAAAGGGACCATTAGTCATAAAAAAAATTATGTTCCTACTTTACCAAACTTGTTTTTAACAGAGATAGAATAAAATTCGTAATATGTTGCTAAGGACTAGAAAAGACTCATTCAACTGAAAAGGTGTTTAACGTTCCTCCCAAAGAACTTTCATTATGGAGCTATTCTCAGTATTTTCTCTAAATTATCCTTTGCTTTAAATTAATATTATCCATGCAACCAATTATAGCCATTATAATGACAATGTGAAGTTAAGTCATGACTGACCCTTTGTATGGAGTGACAGTAGTCAGATGTTCTTGGAACTATGCATAAGTGCCCAAATCTATCAGCAAATCCTACTGTTTATACATTGCATGTCAAAGTTCTAGGGCCTCTCCGGTGGCGCAGCGGTTGAGCGCTGGGTTGCGAAGCTGCCGGCAGCCTCTGCGGCGCCGGTTCGATCCCCAGCTGCTCCCCGGCCACCAGAGGAGGCGCGCAGACCTCTCCTGCTGCCTGCTACTCCCCTCAGCAGTGTGCTTCGGTCCTTCTGCCTGCTCTGCTCCCCTCTCTGGCTCTGGTGAATTCTCTCACCCTCCCGTGCTTCTGACTGTACCCAGTGCTTGTATAAACAAACAAACAAACAAATAAATAAATAAATAAATCTTTAAAAAAACAAAAACAAACACAAAGCTCTCCCCTGATATTCTGTCTCCATTGCCACTTTTTTATTCCACCATTTTTCTTTGGCACTCATTTCTTATCTGGGTGCTCTGCTAGCCCTTTCACTCCACTCCCACACATGTATTCCCCATACAGTCCCCATGGTCAGTCCTCTGACCATATTATAATCATATCTATATGTTACTTCTTATTATAACTCTCTAGTGGCTTCTTATTATAAGTAAAATTATATCCCAACTCTTTGCTATGGTCAATAAGGCACACAAGATATGACTTCTGCTTATTTCTGCAACTTCAACTTGAGCCATTTATTTCTCATTTATAAAGCTGAATCAAACAATCCACTTGGGGAACATATCCAAAGCTAGCCCCAACTCTAGGCCTTTGCATACAATGTACCTACTGAGTAATATTGCCCTTCCCTTATCCCACCCACCACATCTGCTTCTCACCTGCAGATACACCTCTACGAAAATGTCAAATTTAGAGACCTTTTCCTTGTGAGGACACACCTCCCCAAGATTTCGTATAGACCTCCCCCAAATTTTCACAACAGGTTTTCCTAAGACATGTCACTTAGCACATAGATTATTTTGAGCTAAGTTCACTTAAGCCCCTACAGGCTCATGAGAAACTTTTACCACTCCCTTAATTACCCCAAAGAATGAAAATTGTTGTTATTAATTAAAATTAAGGTTTTCACCAGAAATAACCTTTCTGTTGTATGAATCTGTATGATAGGGCTAGCAACTAATTATAGAATAGCCATTCTTTGTCATACCAGTCATCCTCTCCTCATGGAGACCCTCTCTTCTATCCTTGAACTCCCCAATCCCTAACGTATTTTTTAGTTCAGGATATATACCCGTGTTTTGCCCCTTTGGCTTTAGAATGGATATCTCTGTAGATTCTCCATACATATGTAATGACATTTTTTTTTCTCTTGTTAATCTGTCATGTATTATTGTGATTGACTTCCCTAGCCTGGAAACAACCTAGAGAGATTAGAGATGTTTTTCTCTCTGCTCCTACACTTTCTTTTCTAAGTAATATGCTGCCGTTTTTCTCTAGTTTTTTACCATGTTTATTTCCTTCATGTGCTTGCAATAAATGTGGAATTTCATGCTGTTATGTTTGCATGTTTGCTGCCTGTCTCCCCACCAGACTGTTAGCTTCGTAAGAGAAGAGTAAAGGTTAATGCTCGTTTCTTCACCATGTATTGTTAGTATCTAGCACAGTGATTGGCACCGGATTTTTGTTCAGGAAATATTTACCAAGTGACTGACAGGTAAATTTAGTAATTAAAAATTCACCCATAAGATAATTTAAAATAGTCTTTTATATGATATTATAAGCAAAATGAAACAAAAGGGAGGAGAAATAGATCAGCTGGGAAAAGGAGGCAAATGGTATGTTGAAGGATAGATTTAGGCTTTTAGTGGTGAACTTTTTTTTAAAGATTTATTTATTTATTTATTTATACAAGAACCAGGGTACAAGCCAGGTGCCCGGGAGGGTGAGAGGTTTCACCAGAGACAGAGCAGGGAACAGAACTGGCAGACTGACGAAACACACTGCTGAGGGGAGCAGCGGGCGCGACAGGAGAGGTCTGCTGTGCCATATATATAAGCCCATCGGCACTGCAGAGGCTGCAGACAGCTTCACAGCACAGCGCTCAACCACCTGCACCACCGGGGGAGGCCCATAGTTGTGAAATAACGGGGTGTATATACATGTGATTGTCAGCTATGAACACATAAAACTTGCATAATATTTAATGTAATGCTACTGCAATTTAAAAAAATCAAAAATTGCAGCAGCACATGCTGCTATTTTTTAAGATTTTATTTATTTATTTATACAAGCACTGGGTACAGTCAGAGGCGCGGGAGGGTGAGAGAATTCACCAGAGCCAGAGCGGAGAGTAGAACAGGCAGAGTGATGAAGTACACTGCTGAGGGGAACAGCAGGGGACAGGAGAGGTCTGAGCACCATGTGGGACCCTCCCTGGGGACCCGGGATCAAACCAGCGCTGCGGGGCTGCAGGCAGCTTTGCAGCCCTGTGCTCAACTGCTGTGCCACCGCCACTGGGGAGGCCCCATGCTGCTGTTTTAAAAAGGGATGTTTAACAAAACAAAGGACAATAAAATTAAAAAGCAAAAATTTCTCCAGAAAAGTTAACCAAGGTTGACAGAAGAAAAAAATTGATTTAAATTATAAACAATTTTCCACAATAAAGCATTTTTCATCAAATGCCAGCAGATTGTGTCTACCAGAATGGATCTTATTTCCCTAAAGAAAATAAAAGACTGCCATGGGGGTTTGGGCTAATCTGTGGGCTATAAAGAACAACCAATGCAAGAATTAGATCAACTAGACTTTGTTACCATCAATGCGCTCACTTCTGTGTGTTTGGTTTGGGCTCAAGGTTCTCAGGTTAATTTGGTGGTGTCGAAGGTGGGATGTGGCGGCATGTGTTAGACTCATCAAAAGGGAGAGGTTATTTGCTGTCCCATTGTGGAGGGGACAGAGGAGACTTGAGAATTTCAATGCCATGTAGCATAGAAATGGAGTCTCATTTGGTTTCTGTATTGTGGCAGCAGGAATTACAGCAAAAGAATGGAAGAGAAGCCTAACTTTTTCCAGCACTTATAAGTGAATCTAGAAATAAGTGAGTCCCTAAGAATCTTCTAATAGTAAACCTGAAGCAGGATGTGATTCAGGGCAGGTGTGAGAAAAGCAACGAATCCCCTATATGGAGCTATTGTAAGAGTAGCAGGTGACATTGGTTTCTTATTATGGAATGACCCCAGAGAGAGTAGGGTGCTGCAGTCCAGAAAGCAAGGGGGGAGAGGGGTTTTGAATGCTGGGGTAGAGGGTCCTTTGCAGAGATGGAGGAATTGAGCAGAGGGAAGCCAAGGAACTTACTTTAGTTAGAGAATGACAGGGTCAATTTGCATTGTAAAGCAATGCTTCCATGGCCTGTTCACCTCTCCAGACAAGAATACTAGTGGGTGAATGGACTGGTGGTTGTGGCCACATAGAGAAGAGTTGACTGAAACCCCTGCAGGCTGTTGTGATGATGTGCTAGCAGGGTGGAGGAGAGGAGGCTGGGCTAGTAGAGTTGGTTTGGTTCCCTGGGTTTCCTCCAGCAGCTGGATGCTTGTTGGATCTCCTGCTGAAGGAAGCAGTGCTAGAAGGGATGTCCAAATAAATGAGCCCTGTTGTTATCAAGTTGTTTCTCTATCTTCTGAAAGGCCTCCATGTGGAGATGTTGAGTAGATATTTGAGTTAGTGAGTTTTAAAACATTTTATAAGGATCCTAGAAGGAGCAACAAATCAGAAGGTTATCTAGCTGAGAATTTTAAATATGGCAGAGGATGTGAGTATAGAATTTATCAAATGAGGGCCTGAGACACAGTCCTGAGAAATGTTCTCCTTAAAGTTTTGGGCCAGGGGGAAAAAGTGTTTCAAGAAAAGGCTGAGGAAGGAAGAACACCAGGAAAGAGAATATCCAGAAAGCCCACAGAAGAGAGTATGTGAGGAAGGAGGTGACCATGGTGGTTGGAATAGCACTGAGATGTCAAGCAAGGTGTGGAGCTGAGTGCACCCATATGGCCCACTGCTGTGTAGGTCACTAGAGGCTTACTGGCAGCATCCTCAGAAGAACAAAGGGGTGAAAATCAAAATGGTGGGAATGGAGAAGAGCATAAAAACTGAGGGAATCTGACAAAATGAAAATTCCAGACTTTTCTATCCATGGAAGTGAAGTGATGTCTAGGGACAGCTTTTAGTTTTCTTTCTGATATTATGTCTTTAAGATGAGGAAGATTTTGGTATGTTTAAACACTAAGGAAAGGGAGAGGCTCAGGTATGTGGAGTGAAAATGTATGTTATTTTATTTTTTAATATTTATTTATTTATGCATACAAGAACTGGGGTACAGGCCAGAGGTCCATGGGGTGAGAGGATTCACCAGAGACAGAGTGGGAAACAGAACAGGTGATGTACTGGAATACACTGCTGATGGGAGCAGTGGGCAAGACAGGAGAGGTCTGCTGCGCCATGTGGGTCATCTCTCTGGATCAAACTCATGCTGCAAGCCTGCGGATAGCTTCACAATACTGTGCTGAACCCCTTGCACCACCAGGGAGGCCCAATGGATATTATTTTAACCTCAACATGTCTATGCAACAGATACAGCTATAGATGTTATCTGAGTTTTCTTTCTATTGTCCCTCAGAGATCATGTCAAAGAGAGTTGGGGAAACAGGAGTGAAGGGGGAACCTGAATGACTGGGCAGCATGAGGTAGTGTTAGTTTATGCTTGATGTTATTAGGTTGAGTATAAGCACTCGGTACCACTTGCTCAAGGTCTGAATAAGTGTTTTATTTTGTTTTTATTGAGGTAATATTGGTTTTCAACACTGTGTCTGATTTGGAGATATGGCGTCCTCCCTTCTGGTGCTGTTCCCACACTGCACCTACCACCATGGTCTCCTCCTTCCCCCTCTGGAAGCCTCATCTCTACTGTCAGGTAGAGATGGGTTTTTAGGGTTTTGTTACTCATGCTGTTCCTGTAGCTAAGGAAAAATGGGGAGGGAAAAGGCATTTGAGAGTGGAGGTAGTTGGGATTCAGGGAAAGAGAAATGGAGGTGAGGAAATCAAGGTGGTGAGGTCTAGGCCCACAGCTGGTGTTTCTGACCTGGGTCTGTTTATGTCTGCAAAGTCTCTGTATCTTCTAAACAGCTGGGACTACATCAAATTAAAGAGCTTTTGCACAGCAAAAGAGACAATAACAAAAACAAAGAGAAACCCCACCAACTGGGAGAACATTTTTGCACCCAACACTAATGATAAAGGACTGATCACAAAAATCTGCAAAGAGCTGATGAGACTCAACAACAACAAAGAAAATAATCCAGTCAAAAAATGGGCAGAAGAGCTTAAAAGAAACTTCTCTGAAGAGGAAATGCAAATGGCCAACAGGCATATGAAAAAATGTTCAACATCACTTGTCATCAGGGAAATGCAAATCAAAACTACCATGAGATACCATCTTACACCAGTGAGAATGGCACATATTAAAAAAACTAGCAACAACAAATGTTGGCGAGGGTGTGGAGAAAAAGGAACTCTTCTGCACTGTTGGTGGGAGTGCAAACTGGTCCAACCACTGTGGAAAGCTGTGTGGAGATTTCTGGACCTACTAAACATAGAGCTTCCATATGATCCAGCAATTCCACTCCTAGGTATTTACCCAAAGGACACAGAAACATCAATTCCAAAGAACACCTGCACCCCTATGTTTATAGCAGCACTGTTTACAATAGCTAAGCTTTGGAAACAACCCAAATGCCCAAAAATAGATGACTGGATCAAGAAGATGTGGTACATATATACCATGGAATATTACTCAGCATTCAAAAAAGATAAACACATGCAATTTGCAGCAACATGGATGGCGCTGGAAGGGATCATGCTCAGCGAAATAAGCCAAAAAGAAAAAGAAAAATACCGGATGGTCTCACTCATAGCAGGAATCTAGAAAACTTAAATAAGGGACCAGGAAAATGAATAACTATAAGATAGTGAAAATCAAAATCAACAAAAAACTATGAACCAGAGACACTTTTAGGGGGGCGGGAGGGGAGGGATTGGGGTCAGAATGGGGGGGCTGCAATTGTATGGGGAATATAACAATAAAATTTATTTAAAAAAAAAAAAAAGTCTCTGTATCTCCCATGCAATTGCTCTGAGATTACTCCTTTAGGAAACTTTGACCTATGTAGTAAATCCATGAAGGGAAATTTTACAATGGAGAATTGTGTTCACATTGAAATAAGGGTTTTTATATATTTTGACCCAGGATTAAAAATCAATCTAATTTTAATGTAATGCATTATTCTCTCTTTTAGAAAAATTGGTGATATTTATACTCCTCAGAAAATGTCTCTCATCTTACTTTCACAGAGATTTTCTTTGTGCTTAGAGTTTGAGGAAATCTATGATATCACTACATTATTCAGAATGGAATCTGGGGGAAGACAAAACCCTGTTTTACACATATGAGAGTATCTGAATATGTGTCACAAATACTACTATCATGTATTTATGGTTATTCTTCATTTCTTATCTGCTGAATGACCAAATTATAATAAAGACTGAATAACCCCTTTTAGATGCAGAAAGGATAGTGGCTATCTTTGAGAAATATTTTATTCCAATTAGTCCATTAGTCTCCAATGGAGACCAGTGTTGAATGTAGCTCACTGGAGCCTAATTCTTCTTTTCTAAGTAAAAGACTCTTGACCAAACTTGTATCATGCCACAGTCCTGTGGACTCATCCAAAAGTCAGCTTTTATTTTGTTGGTCCTATTCCATAATATTCCACAGGTGATTTGTGCAGGAATATTTGCATAGTAGAAGGCGATTTTAATGTATGCATTTTTCAGATTGTTTATACAAGCACTGGGTACAATCAGAGGCGCGGGAGGGTGAGAGAATTCACCAGAGCCAGAGCGGGGAGCAGAGCAGGCAGAAGGACTGAAGTGCACTGCTAAGGGGAGCAGCAGGCAGCAGGCGAGGTCTGCGTGCCATGTGGGACCCTCCTCTGGCGGCCAAGGAGCAGCCAGGGATGGAACCGGCGCTGCAGAGGCTGCGGGCAGCTTTGCAACTCAGCACTCAACTGCTGCGCCTCCGGGGAGGCCCTCACATTGTTCTTTTTGCTGGAGGCATTACTGATGTGTCCTAGGTGTTCGACTTTCTCCTTCTTCTGTGATCTAGTCAGTGAGAGGTTTTTGTCAAGAAAACCCATGCTCCAAACGTCCTAGGGCTATTGTTAGAATAGACCTGTTGTATACACTGTGTGATTCTGGTTTCAACTTTATTTATGTGCAGACGGTATAAAGCAAAATTTCTCTACTTGAGTTTAAAAATTTGTGTTAGCCAAGCAGAATGATTTGCTGCTGAACAGACACATTATGAAAGATGATTATGTGGGAGGAGAAGTACAAGTACAAAGTAGATCAGGACAGCAGGGGGGATCAAGAGAGAATAGAGATACTTTTTTTAATTAAAAAAGAAAAACAGCATATAGTGTTTAACATCAGCCTGTGACTATTTTAGATTTACAAAATGAAGCTCTAACCACGTATTTTCTCAGGCATTTAATTGCATTTTTAATAGTGGACATAATAGTTCATCAATTTTTTATATCAAGAAGGATGACACTTCCAGGGCAACATGAGACTTAACTTATATGCAGTTTCTGGAAGGACGGAGTGAGAATGAGGGAAAAGGGTCACGCAGTTGGAAATACCAACTGCTTGATTCTGGTCTTGGGTGGGGTAAGGACATCTGAGAAGAGACCTCTTCACATTTTTCATATCTATAATGATAGGCAGTTTGGTTTTTCCACACAATTCTAAAATTTCTCTGTTTTTGGAATATGCCTGATACTGATATACCCAAAAAAACTTATAGCCCGACTCCCTATTGAATCTGAAGTTCAGTACGGGGATTAAGAAGAAAGATTTCTGTCTTATTGTAATTTATATTGCATTTTGTGATATGCTCTATGATTTACTACAGCATACACACCTTCATTACAGTGTTCGTGGATGAATTATCTAATGTCTGGATTTTATCCACATGATGGTTGGGGGATGGAAAATAACCTATAAGTAGGCTTTAATGAAGGGAAAGGGTTTGGGAAAGACACAAGTTGAAGTTGCTTTTTTAGAAAACTTGCCTGTAAATAATTTAGGGAAGGACTTCTTTATGTTGCTAGTTAGTATGTATATTCAGGGAAATTTAAAAGGAAAGAAAATGTTTTTCTAATTACATCTATTTCTGGGGTATAACGACACATTTTGTGGTGTTATCTGCTATTTTGAATTAGTTGCCTTTCTCTGTTTTTATTAGCATTGGTGGATAGAATCTTTTCCAAGCAAGTTCTTCTTTTCAAACAAAAAAGCACAGGAAATATCCATCAGAATGCTAGTAGGTTAGAAGAAATAGGCATCCAGGAAGTTGCTCTAAAGATAATGCCTATCACGGAGATAAGACCTATCACTTAGGAGAGGCCCTATAAGGTATGTGGGCCCTGGAGGCTCTGACCAGGACTGCTCTGCTCTTGTTCAGTAATGATTTAACTAAAACTTGCTGGTCATATCTGTTTTGACTCTTGTGGGTGACCTTCGTGTTTAACTTCTCACCATGGTTGACATTGAACTTGCCTCTCATGGCTTCATAACAGCCCAGCAGCAGTTTCTCAGCTCATCAAGTAAACATCACATTACTTCATGTTAACATCACATTGTGTCCTTCAAACACTTTTTCTGTAGTTATGTTCTACTGACCTCTAATTCTCTTACAGAAATTGCTTTTAAGAAACTTGGGAATTTTTAGTAGAGAAATGAAAATAAAACAGCCACAAAATGTTATATAATAATTTACCTCACTGAGCCATTTCAGGGGTTATTGTACCTTAGATTGTGAATTCAATATCCAGGAGGTTGATACTCATTTTATTCTATAAACCAGTATGGAATTTGTCTCACTATGGTGGAATCTTTAGGATATAGTTTACCTTTACATATTCTGATCTTGTCGTTCACTTTTGTCTTATTGCAAAACATCCAAAGGACATATAGTGTTTGCAGAAGGGACTAGAATGCTTGGGGAGTTAATGTGTTTTAATCTATGATGATAGTTTGTCTGGAATCATAACCTTCCCCTTCTTAATGACCCAGACTTTTATTTGGTACAGATACTGCTGTTGCCACCGTTGAGCAAGTTAGAATTTTGTAACTCTTCAAGGTGAAGGAGGAACTTCATTTGCAGGTAGACACCTAGATCCCCAGCTCTATGTGACCTACAGGTGTAGTCCTTTCCTATGTCATGGTCTATTCCAGCATTTGAAGTCATCGTAAGTCATAAACATTTACATAATCTGGAGTCATTTTCTAAAATACTCTTAGTCCTTGATAGCTTGTTGCAAAATGTTGATGCCTTTGTTCTGTAAGCATTTAAGCCCACCAATGAGGAAGTAATGCAATGAATGAATTGAACCCAGTGTAATAATTCAGTAACACCATAATGTGCCTTTTGGTTCTTAGTTCTGCCACAGGTTCAGACCTGATAATAGTGATAACAGAAGGTAAAATGAGGATCCTGAAAACTGAGTAGCACCTGCTTTCAACCCAAAAAGGCTTCATTGTGACTCAGTCTTAGTATTTTGCAAGAAAAATTTAAAGTCTAGATGTTTATTTACATCCTGATTTTTTTATATATTTATACAAAAAAGATTTGAAAATAACACAATAAATACTAAACAAAACATCTCAAGTCAGATAAGGTACTTGCAGTGCCCATCTGAGTCCTCTGCCATAAGGAAAGGTGACAGACATTGTATTCCCATTGCTCTCAATTAAACAGATGACCTCTTTAATCATAAGATTGCTAGTAGATTGGTAAACTTTATAGTACCTCTAATAAAGGCGGTTAAACCTTCTATTTTTGAAAGTCATGTCATAGTTTCTAATGATGTTTTCCTTTTCTTGTTTCAGTAAAATCATTTTACTTTTTGTTGATTAGGTGATAATTTTATAATTCTGAAAAAAATGGTTAGAAAAGATATTTTAGATAATAAAGACATTTTTGCTCTCCAGATCTTTATCACTTGTGAGAATTAGGAAAGTAACCAATGTAAAATGGCTAACATTTATTGAATATTCAATGAATATTTACTGAATGAGAAAGAATAGGTCTTCTTTTTTAAGATTTATTTATTTATGCATACAAGATCTGGGGTACAGGCCAGAGGTATGGGAGTGAGAGGATTCATCAGAGACAGAGTGGGGAACAGAACAGGTAGACTGACCGAAGTGCACTACTGAGGGGAGCAGTGGGCCAGTCAGGAGAGGTCTGCTGTGTCATGTGGGTTGCTCCCTGGCCGGCTGGGGATAGAACTTGGGCTGCAGAGGTTGCGGACAGCTTCATAGGTTGTGTCTCAACCCCTTGCTCCACCAGGGCGGCCTAGAATAGGTCTTTTAAAGAGGAAATATTTAGTGTTGGTGGGGATATGCAGAAACTGAAGCAGTAACACACAACCATTCAGATTGCAAATTGGCATAACCACCAAATAATCTCTTTAGCAGTGTCTTCTAAAAGTGAACATATGAGTGAATACCTGTGACTCTGATTCTATTTCTAAGTATATATACAATAGGTATATATACATATGTTCCCTGAAAGATAAATTCTAGAATGTTCATCATAATCAAAAACAAGACAGCAACCCAATGCTCAAAATATATAGAATGTAAAAATAGTGGTTTATTCTTAAAATGGAAAACTCTACAGTAATGAAAATGTGTGAGCTACAACTGCACACATACATCCAAATTTCTGTTGCATGCATGAGTCAAATACAGCATAGTATGTACTATAGCATTCCAGTTATATAAAGAATAACACTTGGCAAAACCATGTTGTTTATAAATGAAGAATAGTTCTTACCTTGGGGATATTAGTTAATAGGAAAAGAATGCAAGCAGACAAATCTTGGGGCTATTAGTAATGTTTTATTCCTTGTTCTGCTTGCAAGATTTCATTGATATGTTCAGTTGTAACAGATATTGAGCTGTATATACTATGACTCGTGCACTCTTTTCTATGAATGTTATTTGTTAATAACACATTGTCATGAAAAAGTAATAGGTCTTTTAAATTCAATGATATAATGATATTCAAGGTTGAAGAATATATATTTATTTTTAATCTCCTCTAATACCTTATTACCTAGTTTTGTGTAAAATTAAGATAAATGGAATGGAGTAGATCGTTAAACAGAGGTCCTCTATAATTATGGTTTTACATAATTACATTTAAGGTGTGATTCTTGCCAAGTTCAGAGATAATTTTAAGAATCTGCATTCATTTTACAAAATTTGCAAAGGCAAATGTAACCTGAAATACATACAGCACGCCTAATATATTGCCTCTCGTTTTGGGGTGTTTTCTCACATACTGATGGTGAATAGCTCTGAGGATGAAAAAAAAATGTTTTATAAAATGGGAAACCTCCATTTAACTTTTGTTAATATTGAAGATTTTTAGATTTGTTATATAAGCATTACACCCAGAGGAAGTTTCCTCAAATTGTTCTTACAGTCCTAATACTTCTTGAAGGAATATTCCTTTCAAACAACCAAATACTCATTTAGTGTCTAATACTCATAAGGAAACACCAATTTAAGTTTAAATCACAGATTAAACTCAGCAGTTTTAGAATTATATGTGAGCAAATATTACAGAACCATCCCTCATTTTGTGTTTCCCCTGAGGGAACAAACTCAGCAAGGTTTTGGTCTAAAGTATTAATACATCATTGATATATCTCACGAGTGAGACCATGATTTTCCAGTGTTCCTCAATTAATGTCTGTATTGTCAGTCTAGAGAGAACATTCATATCCTCAAATATTACTAATATTGGTAGGAACTCATGTTTCATTTAAAATAATCTTTATGGGGCCTCCTTGGTGGTACAAGTGGTTAAGTCTCAGCACTACGAAGCAATCTGCAGCTACTGCAGCACTAGTTCATTCCCCTGCCAGGGAGGTGACCCACATGGTGCAGCAGACCTCTCCTGTCTCCCCCTCTGCTAACCTCAGCTGTGGATTTCATTGGATCTGCCTGTTGTCCTCCCCACTTGTCTCTGGTGAATCCTCTCATCACCACCACCGCCCACACCCCCACCCCCGCACCTCAGGCCTACACCCAGCTCTTGTATACATAAATAAATCTTTTTAAAAAATAAAATAAAGTCATCCTCATGTTATCTGCAAAGACCTGTTTATAAGTAATCCTACATTAGTAATGGTATTTTCCCCCCATTATGTTATTCTCCTTACCTCTGTAGATACTTGCTTAAGGAATAACTTAGATAAATTAGATTTTATTTATTGAAGCTTTTACAGACTTGACCAAAACTATGATATCTGTTTTCATCTTCAGAGGAATTTTCCTGCCTGCAATTGAATAAATACAATTACTGGTGAATAGAGATTTCCTTGTTTTTTTGTTTTTTTCATCTGTGATTGTCAAGTAATCTCATCTAATTGTTTTGACAATTATCAAGATGTTTAATGACCTTGATATGTTCTAACTTGTTATTGGGACTTGGAGAAATCATTGTAATAATGATTTCAAAACCAGTAAGGATCCAGGGACTTTTCACTTTTAGATCATTAAATCAGGTTTGAGAAATATTGGACCCAGCATCTTATATTATGTTATGTTATAATACCATATACCATATGTACTTATATATTACATTATGTATGTACATTTTAAAATTTAAGTAAAGTGCTTTAGATCGTGCAAAGTAATATATCATGTGATTTTAAAAATCATGCAATCACTTTTATTTTGCTTCAGGAATTTTTACTGTGGAGTCAATAATATGATTCAGGAGGTCACCGTGCTTGGATAGAGAGAAAAAGTTATATCTAAATTGCATTTTAGCATTGACAACAATCCACAGTGTTATTAATACTATTGTGACTTAATGAGCGACAGAATTCAGGAATATTTTCATTTGATAATATTTTCATTATTAGGGTATATTCTTAAGTTGTTGCAAAATCTCTCTTGAAGTACTGCTTACATTCACCTCCACTTCCAGATTAGATCTTGTTATGCAATGAATTAATAAAGAAGCAAATCTAGGGTGGCACAGCGCTTGAGCGCTGGGCTGCAAAGCTGCCTGCAGCCTCTGCAGTGCTAGTTCGATCCCCGACCTACGGCAAGGGTCCCACATGGCGCGCAGACCTCTCTTGCTGAGCCCGCTGCTCCCCTCAGCAGTGCATTTCGTCACTCTGCCTGTTCTGTTCCCTGCTCGGGCTCTGGTGAATTCTCTCACCCTCTCACACTTCTGACTGTACCTAGTGCTTGTATAAATAAATAAATAAAATATTTTTTAAAAAAAGCAAATCTATTTTACATCACCCATTTGTTTAGTATTTTTGTATTTCAATGTCATTGGTATCCTTTTCAATTCTGTATGTTTCATTTTATACTTCTGAAATATTATTTTGAGAATAGTTCCATAGGCTTTATCCAACCGCTAGTGGAGTCTGTGCCAAGGTTATGTTAAAAAATCTCTGGTGTAAATGACTGTTTCTCCATTTATCAAATTTAGACTTTTGAGGCATCCATTGTTATGAGAGAAGAGAATCTAGCTCACTCGTAACTTTCTCTCACTCTTCTTTCTTCTATTCTGTGATATAGTTTTATTACTCTGTTTCTAAATTGGTTGTCTTTTAAATTCAGGAATCTACTTAAATCTCTAATTAATATTATTATTGATTATGTTGCTCTATGTCCGTGTTACTCAAGGAAGGTATTAGCATTCTTCCTTTGTTTGGTTTTCAATTTCGACCTCCTCCACAATTTCTATAAATGTTATTTATAGTTCTCTATTAACAGTGTCAAATATAATAGCATTTACATTCTGCTCTTAAAGCATAATGATGTTCTAAGAACATAATTAACTCTCCAATTATTTATCTATACGTTGATTCTGAAAGTTTCATATCAGTAAATAGTCTTTACCTTGTTATGACTATGCAAATTTTCATTGTATATCTAGCAAGCAAACTGCAATTACATGTCCTATTCGAGCAGCTCTTTGTTTTTCATGTTGAAATTTCTAATCGCGTCCATTTCTTCTTATTTATTTATTTACAATTTTTGCTTTTATAATACCAGCAATTTTTTCAAGCTCTTTGGAGTATCATTGCTTCCAATAATTACCTTCTACCTGCATAGGGTTTTTTTCCCTCTACCTGAAAATTCTCATTGCTGAACTGTTCTTCTGATTGTTCTGTTCTCATTTTTTTTCAGACTTGTGGCAGAGCTTATCAGGGTATATCCTTAAGTAACTTACTAAGAAATTTGCATCAGAACAGAAATATCTGAAACTTTGTGTATGAAATGACATAATTATTGTTTAAACATTTGACTTATATCATTTTGTGACATAAAATTCCAAGTTGATAACCATTTCAGTCTTTCAAATCTTCATAAGGATCAAGACTAGTGATTTGTTTGATTTTTTTTAATAATTTGCTTTTATTTTTTAAATGTTAAAAGGTGATAGGTATATTTTATTAATTATTTTTTATTTTTTACATCATTGTTCATTTTTTTAATATATTTTTAAAGATTTATTCATTTATTCATACAAGCACTGGGTACAGTCAGAAGCGCGGGAGGGTGAGAGAATTCACCAGAACCAGAGCAGGGAACAGAACAGGCAGACAGATGAAATTCACTGCTGAGGGGAGCAGCGGGCGGCAGGAGAGGTCTGCCGCGCCATGTGACGGGACACTTGCTGGTGGCCGGGGATCGAACCAGCGCTGAAAAGGCTGCGGGCAGCTTCACAGTCCAGCACTCAACTGCTGCGCCACTAGGGGAGGCCCCATCATTGTTCATTTTTAAACCAATATTTGCTTCCCCCTACCCCCTCAGGTGTAGTCCCCATAGAGTTTCCTTCACCAATGCACCTGTGCACCATCACCTCAGTCCCCTGTGCTCCTCCCTCCCTCCCTCTGACCCCTCTCCCTCCTCCTCCCCTCCAGTATGTCTCTGATTTATAATTGTCCATTTTTGCTTTGTTGTGTTTTGTTATTTTCTTTTTTACACTGATGTCTTACTTCCACTATATTCCCGCTATAAGTGAAACCATCCAATATTCTTCTTTTTTCCTTCTGGCTTATTTCACTGAGCATAATTCCTTCAAGTTCCATCCATGTTGCTGCAAATGGCATGAGTTTATCTTTTTTGATTACTGAATAATATTCCATTGTGTATATATGCCACATCCTCTTGATCCAGTCATCTATTTTTGGGCATTTGGATTGGTTCCAGGTTTTACCTATTGTAAATAGTGCTGCAATAAATATAGGGGTACAGGTGTTCTTTTGAATCAATTTTTCTGTGTCCTTTGGGTAGATCTCTAGTAGTGGAATTGCTGGGTCATATGGTAGCTCCATTTTCAGTAGACTGAGGAACTTCCAGACAGCTTTCCATAGTGGTTGGTGTAGGTCTTCCTTTAATCTTTATAATTCATTATTATGCCTCAGTGGTGTCTGAGAGGTTAAAGAGGAATATCTACAATATTAAACCTGATATCCAGAATATCACAATATAATAATAAAAAGTCTATCTTATGATTATTTGAGTTAAAGGCCTAACTTTGCATCACATATCAAAGCAAAATATCTTTTACAGTATATTCTACATTCATTTCTTAAGAAGTGCAGCCAAAAATGGTTAAACAAAGAAAGATGATATTTCATTATAGTTCATTTCATTCTGACTTCACAAAGGGTGGTGACCATTTGAAAAGATCATTTCACTTCATGATACATGCGTTTTCAACTAACAACCCAATTTTGATAATCTGTACTTTTAGCTCTGTATTTTTAGTGGTGTTACATATAGTTGCAATATCTGACCTGATTTTTTTTTTCCTTTCAGTGCAGATACACTGAGCATTTATATATTAGAATACATTTTATTTTACTATAAATTACCATATTTTTATTGTCTCCCTTATAGATAGAACATTATATTGATTTTGTTGCAATCTATATCCAAGTAACTTGCATGTTTATAATTTTATTTTAGATTAGTGAAAGAATAATAAAAATCTTTATTTAAAAATATTCTTGGGTCTGATAAAGCTGAGAAACAGTGATCTAAATTATCGGACATAAGTTTTCTGTATTTTAGTCATTATCAAGAAGATGAGATTAAACTCCCAATAACTGAAAGAAAAAGAGCAACTGTAGGGCCTCCTTGGTCGCCTAAGGGCTAAGTCTCAGTACTATCACCACTATGGCCTGAGTTAGATCCCCAGCCAGGGAGCTGATCTACATATGGTACCTCCTGTCTTCTCCTGTCACCTGTGCTGCTCCCCTTGGCAGTGTAGTTCAGTAAATCTTCCTGCTCTGTTCCCCAGTCAGTCTGTGGTAAATCCTCTCACTCACCCACCCCCACACCTCTGGTCTGCACCCCAAGCAACTGTAAACAAAATCCTTTCCATTGAGGCTTTTTAAAAGCAATGACTCAGAAATAAGTACCATAACATTCTCTATATCCCTAAACCTAATGGTAAGTCAAACACATTCCTTCTGTTCTCCATTCGAGGAAGTCCTGCGTGGATATTCTACAACAGGAGGCCAACAGGCCTCTTCTGTAAGAAACCAAAGAGTAGACACTTGAGGCTTTCAAGACTGGACCATCTTTGTTGTAACTTCTTGACTCTGCAGTTTACAGCATGAGAGAAGCCACAGATCACTCACACAGGAATGAGAATAGCTGAGTTCCAATACAACTTTATTTACAAAAATAAACAAATGATTGCACTTGGCATATGGGCCATAGTAGGCCAGTCTTGATCTTTCTGATTAACACTTTCAGTGTCGTGTACGGTCACTAGTGATGATGCCATTCATTCCAAGATACAACCACTGAAGCATCTTGAAATGTTATCACACATATTGGTAATTGAGTCCTGGTAAACAGGATTTTAGAGATTTTTTTTTTCCTTTATGCCAAAGGTGACTTGTTCCCTATTTGGCTTTTCACTATGATGAGTTACAAGCTTAATGACTATAAAGCACAACACTACTGCTAATCTCTCACCATTCCTGGTGATGGCCAGACCCTTTATAAAAGCTGAGCCAAATATGTTCTATTAAGAAGGAATATAGAGAGAGTGGAAAATATCCACAGTGGATTAACCTAAAATAATTAAAGGTCAAGGAAAAATAATTTATGAGTAATGATTGAAGTTATGATTAGTATAGAAAAGGGAAGGCTTTTGAGGGCCTCCTGTGAGTCATCACATATTTGAAGAATTACTGTGAAGGACAGTTCTAAGGTTTAATGTTTCTTTTTTTCAGCTTTGTGTTTTTAACCAGAAAAGCTTTTTAAAAAAGTTCATGTGATTAGAGATTTTCATATCAGGAATATCATGGTTGTAAGAGTCAGTAGCTATCACAAGTAAGCGTACAATCTGAGTTATTGAAATTTGCAACTTTAAAATATGTGGATTCAATAGACATTGATTTTGTGCCAAGCTAGACAGATAAAAGATTTGTTTCTCAATGGTATGCACAGATTTGTTAGGCATTAAAACAACTGATATATTAATACCATTCAATGCTGTTATTAATGATACTGAAGGATGACTTTTATTTCTGGTAATTGTTGAGTAAAACAGAAGATCTGACAGGGGTGACTAGTGTAATACATCACTCTTAGACTGCATTGTACACACTTTATTCCCTACAGCACAAACATAGATGATGACTGTCAACTTTGCCCTTTAATAGATGTTATCTAATGTTTAAAATATTCCACAAAGCCTTTTTAGATGTCTCTTAGTGATTTCAAGCTTGGAAATGTGATTTTCTTTGTGTAATAATCCCCATTGAAGGGTGATTTTACCCCTCAGGGGATATCGGGCAATGTCTGAAGACATTTTTTGCAGGTCACAACTAAGGACGCTTTTGGCATCTGTGAGTTGGATATTGTTAAATTTCTTATAATGCACAGCAGAGTCTCCCACAATATAGCCTCACCTGACCCAAAATGTCAATGATGCCTCGGTTCAAAAGTTATCTTAGTGTAAAATTCAGCAAATAGTATTTTAGGATCATTTAAATCCATATTATCTCAATGCTCATCATGAGATGCTGTATGTCTTTTCTATGAAGATACTTGAAAATATGGCATTTGTTTATCTATTCGAATCACAGGGAATCAGTGGTTAGCAGTGTTTCTTTCCAGGTCAGTCATCCATTTGTTCATCAAATTTTTAATAAGCACTTGGTATGGAACCTACACAAACCGAGTGTGCTAGGCTGTGAGGGTGTCTCCTTTATTGTTCTCTATGACGTTTGTAATGTTTGGTTACATGATGGCAAATTGAACTTCATTAAAAGCAAGGATAGGCTTGTCATGAATTTTTGGGAGCTTTCTTTGCATTGGCAAGAAGATGGGGTGAGACAGTTGATTTACAGAATCTGTGCTTTTGCTTCAAAAAGTTTTGTGCTTTTGCTTCAATAACTGTGGAAGGGCCACTGCTGAATGATGCCACTTATGGGCAGAGAGATGCAAATGATGACTTTTGAAAGTTTCTTGAAAACATGTGAACATCACTATTCCAGTAATGTATCATCTGGCAAAAATTTCAATGCAATTAGCATTCTAGAAAGTTTTCACTATAGCATATTTGAACTTGGGGATATATGTTTTCCAAAGACTCCACTTTTGCATCTATTTTGGGGGAACTAGGACATAGACTAGAGACTTTTAAAGACATTAGTTGTTTTGAAGTGAACAAAATATTTGTAATATCTAATATTATTAAGCTATTTTACCATTCATTCTGTTAAAATGATTTGTTGTTGTTGTTGTTTAAACCTGATTTTCTTCTTTGTGCTATTAAGTGAGAAAGGAAGAAACACCTATAAAGGGACCACTCTATTTTTACTGTGTAGTGATCCCCCTAGTGGATATGAGAAGCAGCAAGTTTCAGGATTTGCATAAAGAAGCAGGTGATTGTGGGTGAGACTTCACTACTTGTTTCTCACTTTCAGAAGCACTTTACAAGATCAGGACTGTCTTTACTATTTTTAATAAAGGAATTCCCTGTGATTCAGTTACCTTTTTTGCAAAGCCTTAATGAGGTAAAAAGTAGAACTGCATAATTCTGTAAAATTAGAAAAAAAGGTAAATATCTTAAACAAAAGTTGGAGTGATGCTTTTTTGTATTTCCTGAATCACTGTTTAAAGAAACGGATTTTACCAGTTACTTCATGTTCTTTTATTCAATTGGCTTACTGTTAAAATAGCCTTAATGCAACCTGATGCTGCTCTATATATAACCTGAAGTTAGAAACCATTTTAAAATCAAGAATCTGTTTTTAAAATCAAGAATTTATTTCAACGTGAAGGAAATTAATGATTTGAAAGTTGATTGCTTGTGACACAAGTGCTGTGTAGAGACACGTGACCAAATAAGATTTTTAAGGCAACTATTTGGAATAGCTGTAGGACAAACCTTTCAAATTGAAGGTTAATTTTAATTGAGTAAAATGTTATTATAATATTAAGCCTACAGGTTTCAAATTTGCTACCATTCAGAGCATTTAAAACAGAAGCAGAAGAGAAACAAATTCCCTATGATGTGGGGACAACAGAAAATTCAATAAATACAAGTGGCTTAAAACCATAGTCTCGTATTAATAATGTTAACAAGAACATATGGGTCCATATCCATAGAACATCAAATTGCTTAATCATATTGCTTAATCAGACAGTATTATTACTTTCCTTACTGGTACAATACCTTGCTAACTCAGACAGCTGCTACTGTTCTGCGAAATGTAACATGTGAATAAGGAAATAATCTCTTTCTTTGTAAGGAACTTAAACACTGGTAGAGGACAGTACTCTCAAATAAGTTGCATTTTACAAATGTAGCATACTAAAAAGCAATGTTTGATCATTTTTTCTGATAGTGGAAAATGTAAAACAAATATATATACTATTGTGTCAACAGATCACTTTATACATAATGGCCAAAATTAATGTGAATTTTTTTAAAGATTTATCTTTTATTAATACAATAGCTGGGATATAGGCCAGAGGCTTGGGAGGGTGAGAGGATTCACCAGAGACAGAGTGGGGAGCAGGACAGGCAGATTGACTGAAGTCCACTGCTGAGGGGAGCAGCAGGCAAGGCAGGAGAGGTCTGCTGCGCCATGTGGGTATCTCCCTGGCTGGCTGGGAATCAATCCCACGCTGCAGAGGCTCCGGACAGCTTCACAGCACTGCGCTCAACCGCCTGAGCCACCAGGCCCAATATGTTTTTTTTTAAACTGTTATACTTTTTTTTACTTTGGAAAGATATTTGTAAAGTCATAACTGACTGCCTGACTTGCTGACAGATGTCAGTGATAAAATGTGTACATATATAATAAACGAATAATACCCTTCAGGTAATAAGAAGTTCTACAAGTTTTGCTTGATTTATTTAAAAGAAAACCATATTTTTCAGTGATTAACGTTCTTTGATGACAGTAATGATGATGCATGAATTGGAAGAGGAGATAGGAAACGAGAAGATAAAAGAATGGAAAATCTATAATTAACAAAAAACATACACAAACAATAATTAGTGTAAGTGAAATATATTTCTGCAGAATAAAAATGGAACAAAGTGAACAATAGAAATCATAGACAATTAGGGTGGCTGTAGCTTGGATCATAGAAATGGTGAAAGGCAAAAGATAATGTAATACAATTTGTACAGAGAAACAATGGAAATCTGTTCAAAAGCTCTTTTCAAAGGCCTTCCCCTCGCACACATCAAATCTTCTGCCTTTTCATTAGCATGCTTTCTTTAATTTTTCTAACTTACAAGATGCGTGAGGAAAATAAACACTTGACTTGATTTTAAAACTTTATTTGTAGGTTCTGCCACATCATAATTTAAATAATGCTGCAGACTGTGTGGATTTACTTAGATACTCACACGGCTTTGCTTTTGAGTAGATGCTGGTCCAAGTCGTCTGGTATTTCATTGTTACCATAGTGATGAGTAGTGGACACTGTCATCTTTCTCTTTTTAATTAAGCAACAGATGCAGGTAAAGCTGATCTCTGTGACCCTCTTTAAGTTGGCATCTACACATTGATTGTTTTCAATTCGTTTCTCTCCCCTGCAATCTTAGCTTTGTCCTTTCTTCATATCAAGGTCTTCATCCTCTTAGGTTAAAGATGCATGAACTCTTTTTACACCCTTCCTGTGGGAGCTTTAACTTATAAGGACTAAATCATACTTCCATTCACTAAACACCAAGGAAACACTAATGCAGTTTTTTAGGGTTTTTTTTTTGTTGTTGTTGTTGTTGTTGTTGTTTTTTAGCTAGTAACTGCCTTTCTCAACTTTAAAATCCAGTAATGTGTGAGTGGTAATTTGTTATAATTCTGTAGTCCAAAAAAAAAAATACATATTTCTAATTCCACAATACAAATTCCCTTTCCAATTTAGTGTATTTACCCACAGGTAAATTTGTGACGTTCAAATGGTATGATCAATACGATCATCCTTCCTGGGGCTATTATCACCAATGACACTAATACCATGAAGAAGTATTTACTGAGTCACTTATATGCATGGCATTGCTTTAGATTTTTTGTTCTGTCAACTAGAATTTGTGCCCCAAAGATGTACACAATTTGTATATGAAGCAGACAATAATAAACATTTAACCCAGGCATACTGTGCTCAGGGTGCAAGTGATAAAATTTGCCTGAAGGGGCCAGAAAAGAGAATTAGTAGGTATCCAAAAGTCAGAGATAGAAGCATGGTGCCAGAAGAGTGACATATACAATAAAATGCTTTTTCTAATTCTCATTCATTACACTTAGGATTGTTAATATTAACTCAGATATATATATATATATATATATATATATATACACATATTGGAGACTGGCTCATCAAATTTATCATCCTTTTTAGGGTATTCTAATTTCTTTCCTGTGTGTTAAATAATACAAGTTGCAGTGCATTTCCTTTTGATTTCCAACCCCTTTGATTCTTCTTCTATCTGATCTAATTTAACAAATACACTTTGCATAAATTAGTTTGCATTTTACACTACCTCCACCATCTAGTGACCACATGTAACTTTCAGTATTTTCCCAGTAGAGGAGATGGTCAATCACACTTATTTACAGTTTTCAAACAATGACTTGCATATTTGCATACGACAAACTCCTTAAATGAACCCATTTAAAGTATATGATTCAATGAGTTTTGACTGATAAATATACCCATGAAGTCATAGTCAAGTTGCAGAACATTTGCATCCCTCCAAAATTTGCTCAGGCCCATTTGTATTCCACCACTCCCTCTACCGTGGGCCCCATATAGCCATTGATCTGCTTTCTCAAGAATAGTTTGCCTTTTCTAGAATTTCAAATAACTGTCAGCATACTCTTATGCCTGGTTTCTCTGACCAGCATGTTTTCATAGAGATTAATCCCATTATTTTGTGTATCAACTCTTCATTCACATTGTGGAGATCCCTTATGGATATACCACATTTTTGTTTATTCTTTTATTTTGTGATAAGCATGGGGTTATTTTCATTTTGGACTATTTGAATATACTCTGGATGTTATATGAAAATCTTTGCACACATATTTCATTTCTCTTGGGCCATTACCTATAAATGTAGTTCTGAATCATTTGGTTGTTGTATATGTAGCTTAAAAAATAACACATTTGTATTCCCATTAGTGGTGGGTAAATGTTCTGGTTTTTCCATTTTATCACCAACACTTATAAATGTCTTTAAAATTTAGACATTTTACCAGAAATGAAGTAATCTCATGGAGCTTTAAATTTGTATTCCCTATTGACTATTGAAGTTGACTGGCTTTTTGTGTGATAAATATTTTTTTAATCAAAAAGTCTGTTCAAGTATTTCTCCCATGTTTTTTTACTTGATTGTTTTAGACTTTTTTTTCTTCCTTTTTCTGGACATTGGTTGTTTGTCAGTTATACAAATTACAAATATATTGTCTCATTCTTACCTTGCCTTGTTTTATAACTTTTTCTTTTGAAATGTAATTATTTCTGATTTTTATAAATTCCAATTTACCCATTCTTTTCTTTAATAGTTAGTACTCTTGGGCCTCCCCGGTGGCGCAGCAGTTGAGCGCTGGGTTGCGAAGCTGCCGGCAGCCTCTGTGGCGCCGGTTCGATCCCCGGCTGCTCCCCGGCCACCAGAGGAGGGTCCCACATGGCGCGCAGACCTCTCCTGCCGCCCTTTGCTCCCCTCAGCAGGGTACTTCGGTCCTTCTGCCTGCTCTGCTCCCCACTTTGGCTCTGGTGAATTCTCTTACCCTCCCGCACTTCTGACTGTACCCAGTGCTTGTATAAACAAACAAACAAACAAACAAATAAATAATCTTTAAAAAAAATAGTTAGTACTCTTTATTTCTTATCGAAGAAACCGATGCCTAGCTCAAGAACAAAGTTTTATTCCTGTGTTTCTCCTAACAATAAGATTAACAAGTAGGAAGCAGTATGTTAGACTCTTCTGTCTTTCTTACTGAGGGAGGATATTGCCAAGTATGAGGGAGGATAATGAACATAATTTCCTAAATTGTGAAAACAGAAGTAATTCTTGAATTGTTTATGATAATGCTAAAACTGCTTTCTGTCCTTTTGTCTCTGAGAAAAACTTATTTTGAATATTTTCCTTATCAGAAAAGTTCCTTTAATTCAAACACTTTGAATATAGTAACATTAAGTGAACAGGTCAATCACAAGAAAAAATTGTTATCTTAAATTTGAGGAGCTATTTTATGTTGTTAATGTGTAAACCAATGTATATCCAACATATTTTATGAAATTATATGTCACCAAATTTAAGTTTACTGTTTACACATTTTTTCATGGTTCTCTCTTAATTTTGTTTAATGTAAATGGGTTGCAATCATTTATTTTTTTTTGCAACAAGAAGACTTGGATGACAATCCGATAGTATAAACTCTATAAATAAGTGTGCTTTATTTATTTTATTTAGGGGTAAGTTCATCTTTGACTAAGCTAATGTAGAGGCCATAAGATGAATTTATCAGCTATCAACAATGTAACTGACATTATCAGACGAACCAAATGCATGACTGCCTTCAGTCTGCAGTGAGTAATATACTGTGTCTTTTTCTTAGTCGTGTTCTTTCCATCTAGAGACCTGGAGCATTCTAAAGTGGTAATCTCACTTAACAAGTCACTTAACAACTCAAAAGAATAAATCAAATCTGCAAGGACAATATGTGGCTTGAGTGAAACAATAGCTGTCTGATGATTAAATCCCCCAGTTGTGTGGTTGTCCTGAAATGAAATAGTTGAACATAAAACACAATTGTTATGTTGGTACATAATATTGCTTTCAAGGTAGGCCAGTGCTCTAAGGTAATCTAAGCTTCTCTGCAAGGAACCCCTTTGGTGGAGTCATTTCTCAAAAGTGGGGGCAACAACCCCTGTTGTAATAACTTATGTTGACTGTGATCAAAATGGTAGATACAGCATCCTCTAGAGCTGTGAGTTAATAGGTGTAGTGGTGCTGTGTCAGGGATAATGGTAACATCAGGAACATTCTCTATGTATCTTAGGACTACAAGTTATTTAAATTTTTCTTTTAATTTTTTAAAAATTTTCTTTTTTCCCTTTTTTAATTGAGGTAACATTGATTTACAACACTGTATAAGTTTAATTTCTGTATTTCTCATTCACATTAGCTTTTCAATTCTAGTCTTATCATGCAAACAATAAATTTTCTCAGGTGTGTGTTCAAAATGAGCCAGTCAATAACATAGGTAAAAATGTTATCCATTATTTATATCAGAATGCATGTAAAATAATGTTTTTATTTAACTAAGGAGATTCAAATTTGGTGCAAAATAGAGACTCAAAGCTTTCTCCTGACTTGTTCTGGAAAAACAACACTTGAACAGTTTTGTTCCTTTTAGCTGTAAACCTGCAAGTCCTTCTTTAATGATTTTCTCTCATCAGAAGCCACAAATGCTGGGTAGGATGGAAACCATGGGTGTTGTTTTCAAGAAGAAGACTGTGTTATGAGCAATACAATAAGCTTATATCTCCACTACATCTTTTATCCCATATTTGAGAAATACCCAAACGGGCTTGTTCATATGATGCTATGTGAAGTTCCATGCACAATTCTTTCATAGATAGACGCTTTTATAATGCTTTTTATATTTTATTTTCCATTCAAGTGAGAATTAAGATAATGATATCAAGTGACATGTTATTATTGAAGGTATTTGAACTTCTGAAAACCAAAAAGATGTAATCATTTATAAAACATAATGCCAAGATTTCAGCATTTTTGCAAAGTAGCTGCTTAATAACAACAATTAACTCTTAATGCTTCTTAATTTACTTTTTTTTATGTTAACCTCTTGTGCAACTTAAAACAATAAGAGGTTTACTTTAATTTGTTTTGCAATTCGAACTTTGCAATAACACTGTGTATCTATTATGGATCCTAGGAGAAGCCTCTCAGGTTCAATGGGAGATTGTCCTCCCTCCCTCACATCCTCACCCTTCCTATGTTAGCTAGGCCTATTAGTCAGGGATTTCATTTTACCACCTCAAAACTGCTAAGGCAACCTTGTCATTGTAATTTTCACGCCCTTTCTTTTTCTTTGTTCTATATGTCAGTGAAATCTTATCTCCACAGTCTTCTGTCATAGGTTAATAGCTTGGAACAAAGTTCAATTAGAGTCTCTAACATAATAAAACAAAATGCACAGATGAAAAAATTAGTAGCCACTGCCCTGCCCTGTACTTTATTCAAGCACTATTTGTTGAATTTTACCCATGGGTGAAACTGAGTTGGTAGATAGTTTGGGAAGTTGTCAAATGTATATCTATGCATAGATTTGGGAGACCTTCATGTGACTGTATTGTTCTAGATGTTTTCATAACCTTGTAGTTCCCTGGAAAAGTTCTTAGTGTACATTATATTTTCTCAATGGTGTGGTATCATGGTGTGGTATTTAACCACATTGTGAAATCCAAAACTCTAAACAATGTATAGAAACTTAACTAAACACTACCTTAACATGGAAAGAAGTATTGATTTATTTCCAAATACTGCATTTATTCAGTTAAAATCACCTTTGCTAAAAGGTTAAAAGTCATGGGCCATTGTCTGCACTTGGTTCACTCATGACCAAGGTCATTTGGCTATTTATGTGGCAAAAAAATTCTTCAAAGAAATAAATGGTATAGTTGCAAATTTACTAGCTGGACTATTTAAAAAGAAATATATTGAGACCATTGAACATTATCATCAATCCCACTGCCATCATTCCTTCCTCCTCTACTCAATGAGCTGTTAAAAGACACAATTTGTTGTACTATGTAGCTAACAAGAAATAAATAACATGCAGCAGGTGCTACACAGGAAGGCACTGAGTGTTATTGTACTAACTGTGCCTGACTAATTCTAGCCAAAACAACAATTCTGTATTCAGTAAAGGAGAAGCACAGATCATTTAATGGAGAGTTGAAGTCTACTTGTTTGTCATGTCAGGGCTACACTTGAAAAATAGAACCGAGTGAGAGATTGGGAGAGAGGAAATCCTCAACTACAGATTTATACTTGACTCAAGAGAATCCAGTTCAATGGAAGATCATGTAATGCAGATAATTTAAAATATTGGAGCATCCAAATTTTTCTATATATTTTTATAAGAATTGTATTTTGGCCTGGACCTACCTTCCAAATCCTCTTTCTTTTAGATTATTGTTAAAAATGGCTTACATGGCCCTATCATAGCAGTTTATGCTAAAGGAAGGTGAGGAACACATTATTGCAAGTTGGAAGAAATGGAAACATTTTGCTGTTGCTCATCTGCATAAGAAATAGTTTTTGAATGATAAAGGTGTTTGCTTTATCTCATCTACCAATAAGCTGATGTATTTTGCTTTAATAATTAATTTATTCCCTTATTACTAATCACTCATGTTGACATACAGCATCGCCAGTATGTCAGGAACTGCAAACAGAGCAGAACACAATTCGAGTGAAGTCCTAGTCTGTGGTTACGGTGTTCTACTGGGGGAAGTAGAGAGTAAAGTAGACAGCTAAAGGAGGTTATTACAAATTGTAATAAGTGTTGGTTTATGGAGAAAATAAAGAGGATGTAGACATTTCTTGCATGGGAAGAATTCCTTCAAGCATTCACTTGAAGGATGAGAATGGGCCAGTCATAGGAATCGGAAAGGAAAATTTTCCTAGGCAGGGAACTAGTTGAGATGTCTCATAGTTGAGCAAAGTATTGCCATGTTCAAGGTTCTGGAAAAGGTGGTATGTTTGGAGTATTTTACCTGGTGTGAAGCATAATTTTTACCTGGTGTGAAGCTAAAACTGGAGCAGTGGACAAGAGTCAGACCATGGTGGGACTTCTTAGATAGTGGTTTGAAGTTTAGTTTTTATTCTGAGAGTAGTGAGCACTATTAAAGGGTTTTTTAAGTAAGTGAATGACTAGCTGGTGGATTTCTTTTTTAAAAGGATCATTGTCCTCTGTGCAGAAAGGTTTGGAGAGAATAGAAACAGAAGGCTGCTTTAGAAGATTATTGCAATAGAACTGATAAGTTGTGAACTAAAAGAGTGATTGCAGAGGTGAAGAGAAATGTAAGGATTACTGTAAATTGTAGAGGTAAAACAGATATGAGTTGCTAATGAACAGGACGAGAGGTAGGGAAAATAAGATCACTAATGATTCCATGTTTTCAGACTGGGCTTTGGGTAGATGCAGAAAACATTAGTGAAATGGAGAAAGTGGTGAAGTCCAGATTTGAGGAAATCAAGAATTCTGGGAGCTGCTTGAATTTGCTGAGTGCACAAAGTCCATTATATATTGAAGCATAGAATGCCAAATAGATCTGCCATACAAGAGTCCAGATTGGCGGAAAGTTGTTCTGGGTGACAGATATAAATTTGCTTATTAAGAGTATATAAAAATGGCATCTAATGCCATGGGCCTTAATGAGATCATCTAAAGAGGAGTCCCCAAACCTAAATGGAAGTACCAACTTTCACAAACTGAGAAGGAAGCAGCCAGTGACAAAGGAGGGAGCCCACAGATGAAAAAGAGATAGTCACTGTGTCATTGCTACTGACTGGAAAAATGTGGTCATTTTGAACTTTGAAAAGAACCATTTCCATATAGTGGTAGAGAATGGAAGCAGATTAGAGTGAGTGGACTTAGGAATGAGTTGAGTGTCTCAGAAGCAGAAGAATGTGACTTCAGAAATGTTTTTCAAGGATTTCAGCGATTAGTAGGGGCAATGATGGGAGATAGGGAGCTCATGGGAGGTCTGCTTGTCAGATGATGTGAAATCCCAGAATACATTCAATATTCTGATATCTAAGATCCACTGAAAAGCTAGAGAGTATACTTGCAGGAAGTGGGAACCAGAACCAAAGTCAAAAAGGATTTTGATAGAGGAATATTCTGCAGTATAAGATTCTAAATACCATGAACAATATTGTACATTTACTTTACATTTTATCCCATTTGATGTGAATATCAGCATTGAACAGTAGGGAAGAGATGTAACTGGAACGCTCGTCACATCCAAATTTCACATTTTACAACTGATCAAGTGAACATGTGGATAACAGATGATAGTATTTATCTTGTAGCTAATTAACGAATCCGGGAGTATCCCATTAACACTATTTATTGACGAAGGGGGAATTTAGAGAGAAGAAAGTCTTTTCATTCTTAATGTCATGATAAATGTATTTGCATCTATGACCCAACCTAGTACCTCTTCAGCAAGTCAATAAGGAAGATAGTGGCTTTCATTGAGAAGTAGTTAACTTTATAGTACATGCCATGTTGGGACACCCAGACACCCGCTCCATGACTGAAGCACTCCCTTTCCCAAATGCTGGAATGCTCTCAGTCAGTAACTCTCAACACAGTTCTTTCTGAGACTTGCTTATCTGAAGAAAACTACTTTGTCCCCCAACCTCTTTCCATGGGCACCTTGTACCCAATGATTGATTAATGAAAAATTATAAATGCCCAGCTCCTTCATCCCCATTAGGGATAACTCAGAATGGCCACTAAAGACTCATGGAAGATCTGATGAGGTTTGGTTGGAGCACATAATAGTTCAGTTTCTGTCTCTGCCCTGTTTCCTCCCAGTAGTTGATGCCAAGAGTATACCAACCAATCTTCCTGCCTGTAAAGTTCCATCTCAGGATCTGAACTCCTCAAGGATCCTAACCTATAATGCCCATGAAGGATATGGCCTGAAATTAAAATTCCAGCACAACAATTTTGAGGTTAATCAAATGCATCTTGTATATTTTTAAAAAGTTGCAACTGTAGGTAGATTATTGCAGCAAGGGAATGATTGATGTTAGGCTATATGTCAGGGTTATGATTATGGTGAATTGGCTGCAATGAAATAAGACCTTAACAAGATTTTGGGGACATGTGGGTATCAGGTTTTGGTCTAGTAGGGAAGTAGCAGACAAAAGTTTTAGATGTAATTAGAGCTTCATTAAAAATCTGGGCTGGGAAGTGATTCCAGGAGTAACAGATCATCTTTTGGCTTAGCATGAACCATGTTGAAAGCTAGTAAACAAGAAAACTGTACTTTGGAGGAGAGTACATAGATACTCAGGGCTGACGAGATCTGAGCTTATGAACACAGAGCTAATTCTAAATGTTTCCTTCTGGTGGGAATATGGTTATTGGTTACTACTATGAAGTATTATCACTTTCACTTGGACCATGTGAACTCAGGAGCTATACAAGCCTCCTCCTTCAGGGAGAGGGTTGGCACAAAGATACAAGGTACCTTACTAAAGGAAGTTTTGCTTTTACTTTTCTTCTAAATTCTTTGTGATATCCAAGAAAACTACTTACCCTATTAAGGCAGATGTATTAGCTAAATCAATTTTTGTAAACACAGTGGCCATTCCTAAAAACCTTTCCCTATTAATAAATCCTATAATTTTCAGGTAAAGTTCATGGGGGTGGAGTGAAAGAACTCAATAAAGGTGTTAAATTGATACCATTGTCCCATGCAATTGAGTGTGTGTGTGTGTGTGTGTGTGTGTGAATATGATTTGCCAAGTTATATCCTGAATTAAATATTACCAAAGCAGTCTTACCTCTGCAAAATTATGATAAGCGTAGAGATAGATTGACTTTGGAAACTCCCAAGCACAGAAAATCTGTAATAGAGGACTCATGCTGAAAAAGTACTAAATTGTCTTCGAGTATATTTAAGTGGCTAACAAGGAGGTAAGTGCCAACATCACTTAGTTAAGCTCTGCCTGGTACCTGGAATTCTGTTATTAACAAAAGACTCAGGACACCTTACAAAACTCACTGTCACTTTCTGCTTCCACTACTCACTGTATTGCAGTGACTGAAAGTGATGAAGAGAAAGGAAAATAACATAATAAAATGGTAAAATTAGGAACTGGAATATTTTCTGAGGAAAAAACATAATAGCTGAGTGAATTACAAAATATGCTCAAAACTTTTATAGCAATATATGAGAGAGAGCTTAAAAGTGGACTTTAAATTTTAAAAATAGTAAATAAGGTGTCATGAGATGCAATTTTTTTCTTTTTTTTTAAGATTTATTTATTTATTTATACAAGCACTGGGTACAGTCAGAAGCAGAGGAGGGTGAGAGAATTCACCAGAGCCAGAGAGGGCAGCAGAACAGGCAGAATGATGAAGTACACTGCTGAGGGGAGCAGCAGGCACAGCAGGAAAGGTCTGTGCGCCATGTGGGACCCTCACCTGTGGCTGGGGATCGAACCAGCACTTCAGAGGCTGCGGGCAGCCTCGCAGCCCAGTGCTCAACCACTGCGCCACCAGGGGAGGCCCATGAGATGCAAATTTTACGATCTATGCAACAACAAAACTTGGCAACTTGTTCGAAGATACACATCAAATGAGAATGTGACATATTATATATATATATGTATATGTTTATGTATATGTATATATATATATATATAAATGAGATACATGTGTACCAAACATATAACTGAGGGAGGGGTCTTTGCACTGAACCTAATGAATTCATTCATGACTTGCCTTAATACTGACTTAAGTTCCTAAAGGATACCAATAGAGCTTGGACAACTGAATATTCACATGCAAAATAATGAAATCGAGCCTTAACTCACACCATATCAAAAATTAACTCCAAATGAGTTAATGAAGTAAACCCAGGAGCTAAAAATACGATAAAACTACTAAAAGCAAATACAGGGGTAAATCTTCATGCCTGTATTTGGACAGTAAGTTCTTAGATGCAACACTAAAAGTACAAGCAAAGTAAGAAAAAAAATAAACTGTAAATTGTACTTCATAAAAACCAGGAGCTTTTGTGCATCAAAAGGCACTATCAAGAGAGAATGAAAAACAGAATCCACAGAAAGAGGGAAAATAATTGTAAATATATTTTAACAGTCTAGTATCTAGAACTCTTGCAACTCAGTAGAAAAAAAGCCTAGGAACTCAAATTTTAAAATGGGCAAAGGACTTGAATAAACATTTCAACAGAAGAGATATACAAATACCTAACAAACACATGATAATAGGTTCAATGTAATTAGTCATTAAAGAAATGTTAATCAAAACCACAATGAGATACAACTTTATACCCATTAGGATGGTTTCAATAATAATTTTTTAAAGGACAGAAACCAACAAATGTTGGTTAGGTTGTGGTGAAATTGGGTTCCTTATAAATTGCTGGTTGAATTGTGAAATGCTGGTTGAAATAGTCACAGTTTGTTAGTTCCTCAAAAAATTAAACATGACATTACCAAATGACCTAGCAATTTTACTCCTAGATATGTGCTTAGATAAATGAAAAATATGTCCACACAGAAGCCTGCACACAGTATCTATGGCAAGATCATTCATAATAAGTCAAACAGTGGAAGCAGACTAAACATCTGTCAAGACATGAATGGATAAAGTGTATCAGATACACACAATGGAATATTATTCACTAATGAAAAGGAAGGGAATTTTGACACCTATCCAAGGTGGATGAACCTTGAAGAGATTATACTAACTGAAAAAAATCAGTCACAAAGGAACAAATATTATATGATCCCACTTCCATGAGATACCTAAAGTAATTAAATTCATAGACACACAAGTATAATGGTGGTTGGTGTTGGGGGGTAAATGGGGAGTAACTGGTTAAAGGGTACAGAGTTTCCTTTTTGGGTAATGAAACTGAGAGCTGCAGAGGTCGTATTGTACGTTGTGAAGGTATTATATTAAATGCCACAGAGCTATATTATGTAATGTTTAAAATGATGATGAATTTTATCACAGTTTAAAACATATAGCAGTAATGAGCAGAATTAATCCTTGAGTTTAATTCTAAACAGTAAAAATAACCATTTGGATAAAAGTTTGGCTAATGTTGATCTTACAATAATACAATGTCAGATTCAGGGACCCAGGATGAGTTATTGTTTAACAAGTTATTTTTCACATAATAATCAAAAGGATCCCAATGCCAAAGGAAAGGAAGAGGCATCAAGGATATCCTGTCAGGAAAGCTAAAATCCAAACTATGTCCACATTTAAGAAAAAAACAAAAACAAAAACAAAAGAGAGGACAAACAAGCAGAAAGCTTCTGCAACATTGTAAGGGAAAGAAAAAACATATCAACCTCTACTGGGAAGACAATACTGTGATATTTATAGTTAAGAAATAAAACAAAGTATCAAATTCTATTTTGTTTAATTGTGAAACCCAGCAATCTGTAGATTTCCACCTTTTCCCCTGCTTTTTATAAGCCTTTTTCCCCTGAATAATCAAGAAAACTGTACTTTCCACCCTCCCTCTCTTTGTGGTTGGTGCATGTGTGTGTTTTAATTGTTGTTGTTGAGAATGAATATGCTAAAGAAATAAAAGAACTTGTAATGCATAGCCTTTACATTTAAGCCAATCTCCAGTCATTCCCAGAGGCAGGGTGTACTTGTAGATGATTTAATTAGTGAAGCACAAGAAAGGAGGAAGTAGTAAATAGAATTTAGAAGAAGGACTGTTTGGGAGTTGACTTATCTAAAAATCTCTTTAACTTATTATAAAGTCAAAAAATTTAGAAAATATGGAATTGGCTTTAAGTCCATCATTTAGACCAGAGGGGGGAAGAATCCAAAAACAGATGAATTCATATATGTAAGTGTGATACTTGACAGTGTTGGCATTAAAATTCGATAAAGAAAGCATGGGTTCTTGAGTACATGGTGTTAGGACAATTGGTTATCCATATGGAAAAAAGTAAAATTAGATCCTGGTGACAGAATAAATTCCAGGTGGCTTAAAAATCTGAAAGTAAAAAGCAGAACTTTTAAAATTCTACAGTCAAAAATAGGAGTATTTTTATGACCTCAGGTTAAGAAAGAATTTCATACAGGAAAAGTTTAGTAAATTTGGCCTCATTAAAATTACATTTTCTATACATCTAAAGGGACAGAAAAAAAAAAAAAAACTAGGAAAATAAGCCAGTGAGAGTGGCAAGGCATTGGCAAATCATGTAGCCACCAAAGGAATAATACTCATTTAGAACTTTAACATTTAGCAATAGGAGAAAGACAAAAAGTAAAATAGGAAAAGACAATAATCAGGCACTTTACACAAGAAGAAACTTAAATTTCCAATTAAATGATCTACAAATTTGACAGATATGATAGGACTTCAAATTACAACAAAGTAAGATGCCATTGCCAGCCCATCAGATTGCCAAAAACCACAATACTGTCAGAGCAATGTCCTCCAATTTCAGTGGCAGTGGACACTAATACAGTCCCTTTAGAGAGCGACTTGGCAATAGCTAAAACATTGAAGATGCACACCCATAGGACCAGCTTGTCAACTCCTAAGACTTGTACTGTATTCTTCATAGGGAAAAGATGAGCACCAAAATATTTTTAATAGACAAAAAATAAATTGTGGGTTTTTTGGATAAGTATTATCTAAAAAGTCAGATTATTAATATGACTGCACTCATAGAATACTGCTTTCTGAAATGCTAATGTTTTTCCAATTATGTTTATTGAAGTAATATTAGTTTACAAGACTGTATTTGTTATAGGGGTTAAAAGTTCAAAACTATACATTCCAACATATTTATGTTTTGATGCCATGCAATTGTGTTTTTTTTTCCATGCACAGTTATATTGAACTAAGATGACAAGTATCAATATACATAAATTTGAAACGATTATATTTGATCCACTCATCTGGTGTCATTTATATTGTGGAATATACAGAAGCCAAAATAAAGTCCAGATAAAGACAAGTTTAAAAACTAACCCTTAACACTGCACTATGAAGCAATCTGCAGCCTCTGCAGCACAAGTTCGATCCCCGGCCGGCCAGGGAGAAACCCACATGGCGAGGCAGACTCCTCCTGTCTCACTCGCTGCTCCCTCAGCAGTGTATTTCAGTCGATCTGCCTGTTCTTTTCCCCACTCTGTCTCTGGTGGATCCTTCTCCACCCCCCGCATCTCGCATCTCTGGCCTGTGCCCCAGCTCTCGTATGCATAAATAAATAAATCTTTTAAAAAAAATAAAAACTAACCCTTAAAAGATGATTATAGAACATCCAGAAAGAGAAGGGGGAAGGGGAGACAATGCAGAGGGTGAGGGGAGCTCAGTGACCATGGGTGATTTGGTGGTGGATACACTATGATGGGTGGTGATAACCAAGGGGATGGGGATCCTATACTTCCCAAATACCAACAATAATGTAAGCCAATGTTATCTCTATTAAAAAAATATATTTTTTTAAATTAAAAGATTGTATCCATTTTTTTTTTTATATAATGAATCCTTTTGGGATAAAGTGTACAAAGATTACCTTGAAGATTTTTACCATAGAACATCCATGGCATTTTTACTGGATGGATAGACTTATTCACAAACTATTGGTTAATGGATTGGGTATTGTTTCTACTAGCATTTTTTATAATTAGGAAACCACCCCAAAACTTAGTGGCTTAAAACAGACACTATTTTACTGAGGTCATGATTTTCTGGGGTGGCTGAACTGGTTGAGATTCTTGGGTGATTGTGTCCTCTTACCACACAGTGTTACTTACATCTTCTGCTCCATTAGCTTAGGATCCAACAGCAATCTCTGGGTTCTTCAAACCAGCATGGAAGGAGATACCCAAAGCCAAGTGATCCCAAGGCAGTCACGTGGCATAGCCCAGGCTTCGGTGTGGAAAACAGATTTTACCTCTTCATGGGAGGGGCTGTAAAATTATTTGAAAAAGGTTATTCATACAGCTATGGGCAGTTTTTGAGGACCTGTTTGCAATCAATTACAGGTGTGTTTACACAGCTACCTGTACTTGGTCTAAGAAACTTTTATATCAGTTAACTTAGGGACAACTCAAGATGCAGCTTCACCTTCTTAGGCAGGACATGGGATCCAGGAGGGGTCTGACAGCAATGACCTGCAGGCTTCTTGAGCCAGACTGTGTCTCCTGAGATGGAATTTACTGGTGAAGAAGGCTTCTTTAGGGCTTTGATGTAGTTCAGCCTCTAAAGTTTAGGCCAGACATTACTTCCCAAGAGAGTATAAGAAGCACAATAGTCTTCTTCCCCTGTAATGTAGAGGCCCCTGTCTTGTGGGGAGAGAGTCCTTCTTGGTCTTTAAAGTAGATGCAATAAGATAACTGAAAAATAATCTGCAGGATGTGGCGCAGGCATAGAAAGTGAATGAATCTTTCTTTAGAGAAGTTTCTTCCCAGAAGAGAAGAGACAGTGAGTGATAGAAATTCAGCTACATCTACTTCCCTGTAACTGGAGAACATCTGTTTCCCTGTAACTTTTCTAAGGAATGGGAGTGGAATGAAAACCTATTATACATATTCTTGATACCAAATGGACTTTCCTCCTTCTTTGCAACAACCTTCTAGGTGGTCTTAGTTGAACATGTGTAGCTGTAAGGAGCTAAGCAATATCCACCTTAGCTGCTAAATGTGGTGAAAAAAATGGAGAGGGGCAAGGAGTGGGGTGGAGGAAAGAGACCTGAAAGAGACAAATCCAAACCTTAATAGTTACAAGCCATTCGGAGTCATCAGTATAATATTCTTTATGTTTTCTGAAATCTTCAATAGCTGTAATTAGCTTACATATTTTTTAATATTTTTATATTTTTTAATATGCATACAGGAACTGAGGTACAGGCCAGAGGTGTGGGGGGTGAGAGGATTCACCAGAACAGGCAGATCTACTGAAGTACACTGCTGAGGGCAGCAGCGGGCAAGGCAGGAGAGGTCTGCCGCACCATGTTGGTAGCTCCCTGTCCAGGGATCGAACTCTTGCTGCAGTGGCTGCAGATAGCTTCATAGGTTGCATATTAACCCCTTGCACCACCACGGAGGCCCAGCTTATATTTCTTTAAAAGAAGAGGAAAAGAACCAGGATTTAAATTCAGGTCAGAGACTGTACATTATTCACTTTATACCACATACCTATTTTAATCCTATGTAGGTGCCACTTTCTGTTTATTGAATGCATGTTAAAATTATAGGTGGTTCAATTTGGCTCACTGTGAGAAAGAATAGTCTAGGATGTAAAGTAGCTGAAAAATGCAGAGCTTTGTCAATCAATAAACACCATCTCTGAAAACATCGGAACAGAGGCGGGTTAAACAAGCAATATCATGGAAAGGGTTAATAGTCTGAATACAGATTTCAAGTAAGACATCATGAGGGAACTTGCATTAAATGGATGGGTAGCATTTTAATATAGGAAAGAGGACACAATAGGTGGGAATAAAAGAATAGTTAAGAGAAAGAAATTACTAGGTTAAAAAGCCACCACTTTGCTAAGATGTTCATATATCAAAACTTAAATGGCTAGATTCTTTGAAAGCAAAAGATTGTATTTTTGATCTTACCATAGAATTCTTATATCTTAGTAAGTTTCTTCAGCCTTTGCCTCTATCTCCTCTCATTATGGGACTATCTTATTAAGATTTGTTATGACATAGTATTCCCTGTTTACTTGATGCCTCTACATCTTTTGAATATCTAATTTTTATTTTCTACTTTTAGGAACTTCTCAAACTTCAAATTTTCCATAAGCTTTAACCAGAATAACACTACTGATGCAGTGTGGGATAATAATAATCAGAGTTTGCTGTAATTCATTTCACCTATAGTCTCTTTATTGCATACCAGCTTAAACACAAGACCTGTAATAGTTACAAACATCAGTCCCTACTCTATTCCTCTGAGAATTCAAGCATCTCTGAATTACTGTGATTTCTTGTCAGGCAGTGTCACAGCACAAGTTTATTTTTTGAATTGGTGAACAAAGAACCAAACTTATGAATGCACTTGGGCTTTGTTGTCCAAAAGTTTTTCTGAATGACAATTAAAAGAAAGGAGGTAGAGGAAAGATAGCAGCAGAGCTCTTGCCCACTGGAATGTTTATCAGGGTTTTCCATAAGGTGTCGACAGCCCTCTGTCACTTGTATGCTGGAAACACAAAAGGCAGTCTTGTTTGTCAAGTGTTCTGCCACATCCCTCCCCAAATCCTCCCAAGTGCTCAGAGCTCTATTTCAGATGTTTCAGTGCTAGGTAATTTATTCTGTCTATAAATCTCACTCCCCCACTATCTACTGATTTGCTTTCAGATTGGATGCCTACAGTCTTCCACCAATTACCCTGTCAGTGCTGATAGACTGATCTTCCTCTGTCTCATGCTGATAGTATATTGACAAAATTAAGTTGTTAGCAAAAATAATGAAACTTTCGTAGTAAAAGATGTGTGTATTTTGGGTAGTTTTTAATCCAAATGTTTCAATTTGTCAAATTATTTGTCCGATATTTTGATTTTTTTTTCCCATTGAGGAGATTCCTTAACGATAGCATTATACTTTATATTATATTTTAAATGTTCTTTACAGACAGTCATATATGATTTTATTGTCTCACTTACTGGCATTGTTTGTGTTTTTTTGAGCTTTGGGGGTGATTCAGTCAGTCCTCTTGACCAAGCAGTAAGAAAAGAACACTTTATAACTCCAGAAGTGTTCTTGGTAGTCACTTAAAAAATGTAAGTGAATGTGAGTTTATGCTTTCCTTAGCTTGCCCAACTCTCATTCCAAAGTGAGGTAAATGATTACTTTCGCTGGCTTCACGGCTGAGAATTTGGAAAGGGCACTCATAAACTGTAGATTTGCTGTTTCCTTTCAAATCAAGATCTAAGTAAATAAAAAGTGTTGGGAAATATTTTAAGACTTTTAATAAATATGTATTTATAAAATCATTGTAATCTGTTTTCTGGGGTTTTCAAGGTATTTTTAAGTTAAATATTATATTCTGTTAATTATCTAAAATATTTTCATCACGAAATGTCTGTTTTGGGCATACTGGTCCATTACCCTTAAATTATTCTAACTGATCTTGGGTATCAATTCTTTTCTTTGAAGGGAAAAAAAAATACCTAGTTGCTTCCTATTTCCTATTGAATACAGGTGGTGTAATAACTGCAGAAAGCCCAGAGCAACCAGGTAACTCTTTCATTATACCAAACACTAGTGGAGGGCAACTAACCTTACAGAAATGAAAAAAAAAATATAGTAGCTGAGAAGCCCCTTATTTAGAATACATCTCTCATCTACTTTAACGATTCAGGTCTCATCTTAAAGAATTCCTTATAGGAATCTCTATGGCAATCTGGTGTTTAGACCAAAGAGGAAAGCACATAAGGCAAGGGCATTTTACCAGTCTTTCTGCTCTTTGTCATCTGCTGTTTGGTTATCACCTAGAGGACAACTTCTGTGCCTCAATTGCCCACATTTATCAAAGATGACAATATAGCTCTGTAAGTGTATACATAAAAATTAACAAAAAATAATTTTTTTCTGTTTGGTTAACTTTTTTCTATGCATGAATACAGGAAGTATGTATAGTCATGTATAAATTCCTAATATTCAAATGTAAATACAACACCTACAATTTATTCTTTTAGGATGGCAGGACTTTGAAATAATCATACCGGTTTTTCCAATAAATCAATTTATGGAACTAGATCTGGCAAAGTTATAATTCATAATGATGACTGGAATGCAGATGGATTTTAGTGACTGTATATAGCAACGGGGGGATGGGCATAGCAATTGCTCTTTGTTTTTTAGAATGAAGCAGAAAAATCTGCTCTCTCCTATATATGGAGGAATTTGTTAGAAGCAAGGACTAAAATGCGGACTTACCCAATCAACTTGAAATTACATTCCTTTCATCTTCCTATTTCACTAATATTTTTACCATCTGAAAATGTATGGATATTTTTGCACAGATATATTACTGACTTTTGGAAGAGTACCAGTATCTCTGGTACATTACTAGTAACATGTAAATACTCTTTAACCAGTCATCAGCAATTTTGTTATAGGCATCTCAGCCATCAAAAACTGATAATTAACCATTTTGTTTCATTCCTAAGTAAGTTGGCAATGATTTTCCACCATAGGATATATGCTTTCTATGGAATGCAATTCAGAAGGCAGAAAGAGAAGACACCTGTAAAATTAATACTCTCTTTTAAATATAAGTCCCTAATTAGGATTTGCTGCCATAATATAACACTGTTGCCAGTAGGATTGTATAAATTTCTTCAAGAGTGTTGAAATGGAAAAAAAAATTGAGAATGACTGATTTAGAGGATAAAATGATGTTTTATCACTCTAAGAATCTATAGCCACATTTAAGTGGAAAACCAAATTATCCAAAATAGCAGTGATTAAAGGATAAGTAAATAGAAGACTAAAATTAGCCCTTAGTATTTTAAAGTTACTCAAGGCATTTCACTAATATTACATTTCCAGATTATTCACTTACATTCTAATAATGAAGGTCATGCACCTGTTTCCTCTTGGTGCTTTCCCTGTTCACCATTGAGCAATTTATTATGTTTCCCTGATTAAGCAGATATTTGGTAGTTCAATGTCTATGCAAACATCATTAAAACAGTTGTTAGTGACAGAAATTGTGACACTACATCATTCCTATTTAAATGAAAAAGTTTACTACGTTATAAGAAGGACAATGCTAGTTACTAACAACTTTAGAGCTCATAATAGTATGCAGTAGGTAAAGTCCACTTTCAACTGAAATCTGCATTCTACTTTTGATTGATGTTGAAAATGTGTCAAAATCACCATGGTTTTGATTTGGTAGCCCTGTGTCAGTACATCCCTTGTTTTGGGGGGGTGGGGTGGGAAAGGGTGAGCTATATGGCAAGGGATATCTGTTTTCTTTTAGTATTTCTGAAATGTAAGGGCAGATATTCTCATCAATTACTCACAGCTTTCCAGAGGGATGTAGGTGTTTTTTTTTCTGCTTTTTGACCCATTTCTGATCTACCAGTGGAGACCCACTAGTTGGAGAAATGATGAGGTCTAAAAAGCTCTATCTCTCTACACGGAGACCCTGTGAGCTCTACTGGTAGGGGAAGAAGCAAGAGATATTTTATTTTTGCATGTTGTTCGACCAAATGGAGCCTGTGAATATTTAGACAAGTCTATTTTTAAATGCTAACTCCCTTCAATATTTTAAAAAGAAGATTTTAAGTGGAAAAAATATTTAAGAATCAGCTCTTAGAAAAGAGGTATATAATTTTTTTCACATTTTCCACACATATTATCTATCGTAGTAAATTAAATGATCTCAGAATTTATAATCTGTAGTTACTCCATAACTGGAGGTTCATTGCACCCCAATATATCATTCATAAATCCTTTTCAGAGTTTTTTCTCTCAGCTGAAATAAAAAGCGTATACTCTGTCATTTTAATCAGTTTCTCAAATATAAAAGAAATTCATCCTCCCCACACAGACCTTTGTACACTGGCACCCAAGAAAATATGCCTAACACTTGTATGCAAAGCACTGTGTTGATTTTACTGGGTACACTTTAGTAAACACACAAGGTAAAACTAGAAACAAGAGGAGTAATAGAGGTTGGGGTATTTATTGCTACATATTAATCTTTTAAATATATATTCACGTGGGTGTTGCAATTAAAGCATAGAATCTCTCTGAAAAATTATCAAGGCAGCCTTTGTCTTATCAACACATTTCACTCAAATTATGATTAAAACTTAAGTAATTTATGAAACAACACTTATGATTAATTATTATTATTACTATTGATTATATAATCAAAAGCAATTCTAAAATTATATCCATAATTATATTACATATAGAAGCGGATGGGGGCAGAGAATTTGATATTTCTGTGAACATGTGGTTGTAGTGTAGCTACCTGGCACTGTCCAACATGTAGAAACATATGCAGAAGCCCTTGGTACTAAGTTAATTAAATGTACATTTCAGTAATTAAGAAAAGAGGTCACTGTATATTTTGTGAAAACATGGTATTTTTATTTCATTTCTGTTTAATGATCTTGGATTGGTACATTTCAGAAATAGTCTTGAAATATCACTGTGACAAAAATTAAAATTCATCGAAGGAATGAATATAGCATTCTAAACTTTGAATCTTTGATTGTGTTTTTGTATTTTATAGTGGTATGTTCCGTGAGTTTGGAAGTCCAAGCCTCAGTGGCTTTGTATCTAGTGACTAATTTAAAGAGACGGGGAAGTATAACTGTCTTCCTGAATGTTTTGGCTCTCCTAGATCTGTCAGGTCACCCAGATTCCACAGAGAGAACTATAGTTCCTAGGAAAGAGGTAGTAATATTGTGGTTACTTTCATTAATATATAGTATTCTTGAATTTAGTTTTTCCTAAGGCAGTTTGCTCTAACTCTTCCTCCATTTCCTCCTCTTCTACTTGTTTGCTGAATTTTATAATCCAAAGTCATGTAAGTTTAAGGTTTCTCTAAAAACAAGCAAATAGACTTGCTATTCTTGTGGCATTTCCATAAGTACTATAGGAATTTAGCACTGCTTCTCTCTGCTGTTTTTCCTATCATTTCTTAGAGGAAAAACATTCTAAGAATCTATGTAACCTATGGCATATACTGATTTTACCCAGTATTTCAATTTTAAAATTCCCTTCAATCAGGAGATTTTTAACTAAGAGTTTATTTTGACAATAAAAAAAAAAAAAACAACGGACAATTATAAATCAGGGACATCCTGCAGAGGAGGGATCAGAGGGAGGGAGTGCAGAGCACAGGGGACTGAGGTGATGGTGCACGGGTGCATTGGTGAAGGAAATTCTATGGGGACTACACCTAGGGGGGAGGGGAGAAAGCAAACATTGTTTGAACAATGACATAAAAAATAAAATGAATGAATGAATGAATGAATGAATGAATTAAAATGTAGTGTTTTCATGCCCTGAACAGCCAAATTGAGTCTACTAGTACTTCCTTTGGAAACAAAGACAGTAATAGTTTAAATGATTTTAAAATCATTTTGAATACTCTTAGCTTTTATAACCACCCTAAAGAAAACTTTGGATTTGGCAAAACTAGTTGGAGTTGAGAAATACTTTTAAGAAATATTTCACTACCAAGTAAAATATTTTTAGTGTAATTTTAAAACTCTTTTTATGAGCATATGTTTGCTTGTCTGTGTGGATAACTTACACTGTTTATCTTACCTGTGGGAATTTTTTTTACTGATTTAAGTGTGCTGAGTAAGCTTATTTCTTTGCCCATTTTAAAATTAATAGTAGTTTTTCTTTTCTGTTAATGATAAGACCTTTTTTTCAAAATTAAGACTTTTTTCTCCCTTCAAATATGAGAAATGGAATGCCATCATAGAAATACCTTTTAGATATGCCTACCTTCTATGTCTTAAGAAGTAGTTGCATAAGGGAACAGTGTGTTCACCAGACTTATTCAACCCATAAGTAACCACTAATACACATGTATATTATAACCAAATAACTAACAAAATATAATTATATAAAAATTTGAAATAGGGGCCTCCCTGGTGGTGCAATTTGTTAAGCCGTAGTACTATGAAGCTCTCTGCAGCCACTGCAGCATGAGTTCGATCCCCGACCAGGGAGGTGACCCACATGGCACAGCAACTCCTGTATGCATAAATAAATAAATCTTTTTAAAAATGTGAAATGAAATCCTCTTGTAATATAACAATACTTGCTATGATTCATCATGGCTGAGAATGAGAACTCTGGGGTCAAAACGACTGCCTGACAATTTTGATTCTTCTATTGATTAGCTGTGACCTTGGCCAGGTTAGTAGTTTATCTCTATAAAATGGATATACTAATTGCACCTAACTCACAGGGCCCTCCAGAGAATTAATGGAGATGGTATATATGGAGCATGGAGAACAGAGTTCCTGGCATGCAGGAAGCCAACCTCACCTTCAAGGGTGTAATTTCCACGTAGTCCAAAGCTGCCCAGCCCAGGGGATGAATAGGCCTAGACAGAGCACCGACCTCCCCTGGTACATCTCACTGGCCACATTTTTGCTTGCTGGGCAAGGTCACTAAAAAGCAGGTTTTCTTTAATTTTGAGCAAAGGTACCAGGTAGGAGAGTGGTGGTTCTGTATTATCAACTACTTTAATTGTCATCTTAAATAAGGCCTATCCTTTTCCAGGTGGTCTTGGGGATTTTGAGGTCAGCCTGTCTTTCACATAATTATTATGTATGTGTGATGTTAAAATCACTTCCTCCACATGTTTATAAAATGAATAAAGCAAATATCCAGGGGTGATTATATTTAAGCTGTTTATCATCATTATTGTTATATATAAAGTTCATCAATCAGCAGAGAGTCCTAGTTAAGGTTTGACATTTGTAATAAGGTGATCTGCCTTGTAGTGGGACAGGGTCACCCCTAATGGGACGGCTATTAAAGGACAATATGATTTTTTTTTTGTAAGATTTATTTATTTATTTAATACAAGAACCCGGGTACAGGCCAGAAGTGCGGGAGGGTGAGAGGATTCACCAGAGACAGAGCAGGGAACAGAATAGGCAGACTGACGAAATACACTGCTGAGGGGAGCAGTGGGTGCGACAGGAGAGGTCTGCTGTGCCATGTGGGACCCTTGCCGCCTGGCCAGGATCGAACCAGCGCTGCAGAGGCTGCAGACAGCTTCGTAGTGCTGCGCTCAACTGCCTGCGCCACCAGGGGAGGCCCATAATATGCTTTTTGAATGTCCACTTAGAACAAAATCGGAGGTAGAACGAGAAACTGCGTAAGGAAAACTATTTTTTCAATTGATAATAATTGATAATAACTACAGTTGTTATAACTGATAGGATGTGTGAATGTTTTAATTGTTGAAATGCACCATATTCCTATATTACATTCCTTTTTTTTTTTCCTGACATGGATTCTGAAGTAAAATCTATAGAGGGATAATTTTAAAATAAAATTTCATTTTAAAAACCGACACACTTAGGGCCTTTAATGAGATATCAGTGAAGGAGCAAAATAATGAATTGAGGGCCTCCCTGGTGGTGCAGGCGGTTGAGCACAGTGCTATGAAGCTGTCCACAGCCTCTGCAGTGCTGGTTCAATCCCCACTGTCCTAGGAGCAACCCACATGGTGGGTAGACCTCTCCTGTCTTGCCTGCTGCTCCCCTCAGTAGTGTATTTCATCAGTCCACCTGTTCTGCTCCCTGCTCTGTCTCTGGTGAATCCTCTCACCCTCCTGCGCACCTGGACTGTACCCCGGCTCTTGTATAAATAAAATAAATCTTTGAAAAAATAATAATGAATTGATAATCTTAGGTCTTGGACAGAGACACAAAATAGGAAGTCTATTATCTTTTGTAACCAATACAGCAGGGGGTGGGGGGCAACAGAAGTTCACCTATGTTTTCAGTGATCTAAGGAAATTAAGATGAGGCCTCTCTCTACAGGAAATTGTTTCACATCACCATTTTCCTGACTCAACTTCATCCTGCTAGACACAAAGCACATAGAGCACATTACTCTCCTTGCGCCTCTCTTCTCTCTCCACCACCCCTGTTCAAATATCACTAGTAGGGGCTCCCTGGTGGCGCAAGGGTTTAAGACACAACCTGTGAGGCTGTCCACAGCCACTGCAGCACGAGTTCCATCCCTGGCCAGCCAGGGAGCATCCCACATGGCACAGCAGACCTCTCCTGACTCGCCCACTGCTCCCCTCAGCAGTGTACTTTGGTCAGTCCGCCTGTTCTGTTTCCCACTTTGTCTCTGGTGAATCCTCTCACCCCCTCCCACACACCTCTGGCCCGTACCCCAGCTCTTGAATGCATAAATAAATAAATCTTTAAAAAAATATCACTTGTATATGTTTGGTTCGCCACTTCACTTAGTTCAGCCTTACAGATAAAGTCAGACTGGTGGAAACAGCTCACCTGGACTCCCTTCTCTTCCCAGCTGCAAGGTCTGCCTTTCAAAGCACAGATTTCTTTCTCTCTTTATTTTTTTTTAAGATTTATTTATTTATTTATTTATACAAGCATTGGGTACAGTCAGAAGCACAGGAGGGTGAGAGAATTCACCAGAGCTAGAGCAGGGAGCAGAACAGGCAGAAGGACCGAAGTACACTGCTGAGGGGAGCAGCGGGCATGGCAGGAGAGGTCTGCGCGCCATGTGGGACCCTCACCCATTAGTCGGGGATCGAACTGGTGCTACAGAGGCTGCCGGCAACTTCTCTCTTTAATGCAACTCCTACTTTCCACTGGCAGAGCAGAAATCATGTCCTCAGGCCCTTTCTTGTGGGATTCCTCTTCCAGCTCTGTCTCCTCTTACACCAATCAACCATATGAATGGAGAGCACTTTAGAGCCACCCACTAGTCCCTGGCTCCCATTTAGATCTTCAGACCTATCTTGCCCTAATCACAGATAAATAGCCTCATTAGGGACTTAATAGGTCATTAAATATTCCTTGTTATGATCTACATGTTTTTGTGTCTTTTTCTTCCTTCTTGCTCTTCTTCATTTTCTCAAGGTAAACTTTGTGTTTGGTACTCTCAGTCCTAATACACTTACTGGATGCTTTTCAGGTGGGTATTCAACACTCATCTAAGTTATACTCCAGGGCCTCCCCGGTGGCGCAGCGGTTGAGCGCTGGGTTGCAAAGCTGCCCGCAGCCTCTGCAGCGCAGGTTCCATCCCTGGCTGCTCCCGGCCACCGGAGGAGGGTCCCACATGGCACGCAGACCTCTCCTGCCGCCCGCTGCTCCCCTCAGCAGTGTATCTCTGTCCTTCTGCCTGCTCTGCTCCCCGTTCTGGCTCTGGTGAATTTGCTCACCCTCCCGCGCTTCTGACTGTACCCAGTGCTTGTATAAATAAATAAATAAATTTTTACGAAAAATAAATAAAGTTACACTCCACACGCCTGCCATATTTCTGGGAAATTTACACTTTTAACTTACAAATCAGAAATTGTATACTTATTTGTATATCTGCAGTCCTCTACATGGTATGAGTGATTACACTTGTTAACTTGCATGTCTTTCCAGCAGGTTATAAACTGTACTAAGGCCTCTTCAGTGTGCATTGTACTATTCTATTGCTTGACATATAGTATTTGCTTAGTAAACACTGTAGAATATGTTGCAGAGAATCAGTGCTCAGTCCATTTTTAAACCACATGCAGGAGACTATATGCATTTGGTTTTTATAATTCACAGAATAATATCTGGTGACTTAGCCTCTATTAATATTTTTCCATCTGCTATAGAAGAGAGAAGTCCTGTAATTTGCATTGTGATGTTTAATCTTATAGTGTATAGAAAGAAAAATTAAATTGTATTATAAAATTGAGAAAATAGACTTGAGAAATTACCAGTCAATTGATTAGGAAATATATTTTTTATTTTTCATAATAGCTAATAATGTGTGTGCTATAAAGGAAATGGTTATTCCAATACTGAGTTGTATAATTGTCCACATTTCTTCTACATTGTGAGAAAAAAGTCGTTTTTTAAAACGTGAAGGTAGCTGAGCATATCCAAAATAACTGAGAAGTGTGTTGTCATTATTATCATTAAATATATTATTACATTTTGTAAAATCATCACATCAGATATGTTGCTAATAATCAGTGCTTTCGAATAGCTATGAAGAAAATAACAAATGTATTAATGGTAACAGGGTTACCGGGTTGAAACCTCAGCAGCACAAATATCTATAATTTAAATTAAAAAGAAAAATTATGTGGGGAAAAAGCAAGTATTTTATTTCTGCATTTCAAATGAGGGATCAGTATTTTTACATTATTCCTTCCATTAACTGTAAAAAATTCTTAGAAATAAGTCTCTATGCAGCTCCAAATGCCCCCATTCTGGTTTAGATGGTATTTCCAATAAGGACACTGCTTCTTGCAAAGTATATTACATCTCATTAATTGTCTTACAAATCCCATTCTTAATTAAAATAAGATTTTCATCATAACAACTTTATTATATAGCTTGCAAATAATTGTTCTTATTTGTTTGGAGGATGATGATGTTCTAGATACATTGGATACATCTTTTTTTTTTAATTTTCCCTGGTGAGAAAAATTTGCAGCAATTAATTTTGTTTGTGGCTGCAGCCCTAAAAACTCCCAAGGAAAACTAAATAGTGCTTGTGGAGCAGAGACATGGTGGCTCATGGACAAACAGTAGGTTTTCTAATGCTGTTAATGCTAGACAATAAGACAAGGTAGAATAATTCCAATTTCATCATTTGTCCCTGTTTTGTACTAAATTGTGCCCTCCATCATGCATATGCTGGCTATCATGTGACATAGTTAATTCTGCACTTAGTCTCTGCTTTGTTGCACATACAGAAAAATAGCAAGTCAGTTTCTCAAATGCCTTGTACCAGCCCTCTAACAACAACAAAAAAATTAAATACACAATAAGTTTGAATAACAGTAATGGTGGGAAAATCTATCCCAGGGTTCATTCTTTGTCCAGGGAGTTGGCAAACCAGGAAGAATAGACTTTGTCATGTGCAAATATGGTGTCCATAAATGGTGCAGGAGGCTTTTTCCATTGTCCTCTGAGTTTGCCATGAGAGAAAGCGAGTGAGAGAAAGAAAGACACGTTTGATAGAGTTGTGAAGAATGTTTGAATGGCTATTGGGTGTAGAGCATTGTCTTGCAGTGACCTCAATTCGGTACAGTAGAGACCCTTGAAAGCACCGTCTGAAGTCACAATACCACTATTCTCCTCCATTTACTAAAAGGGATTAGTTAAAAGGGTGACGTTCCGTGCAGAGAGTTCCAAGTATTCCATGAAACAAAAGGCTCTGAAATGTTTTTGAAGTTATTTTTAATTGAGTTGAACTAATTTAATAAAGGTCCTAAGGAGGAAAAAAAAATAAAGGAATGTGATTGTTTTATGATTCCTCACAGATGGAATGGACATTTATAGCATACTTTTCCTTTAGTGTTCCAGAGAACAGTAGCTCCATTTACAGCTACTGTTAGCAATTTAAAACTGCTCCAAAATGAAGTCTTTCAAGAAGTTGACAGCTTATAAATAAATCTGTCTGATAAAATTGAACATAAACTGCATCTGTGGTTAGTTTGCCAAAATTAATTCTACATTTAATTAGAGATAGCAGTCAAACATATTTAATAAAAAACAGTCTTGGAGAGTAAATCAAATGAAGTCAGATTTTAGCAGACGTTTTGCATTTTTTTGCAAGGAGTGATGAAATGACCTCACCTCTCTGATTCCCAGTTATATGGCAGCGTGAGCTCTGTAGAGTTATGGGGAAGCCAGTGAGTTCACACTGTTTGGAAAGGTTCCTTGCTCAGCTTAGGGTAAAGAGAGAAAACGATCATTTTGTGATTTTGCTCGAATCTATCATTGGGTTTTACTTGGTGCCATATGTATTAAACTAACAAGTTAATAAGCATATTACTGCTAATGATTACAGAGACCAAGCTAAGGTATCCTAATTTATAGATTGACAAGCACATACAATTATCCTTGAAAAAATGTATTTGGCTTTCTTGGCAAGCTTTTTTTTTTCCTTTTAATTTAACCATCACAATGAGACATATTAAAATCACACACTAGATACAATGCCATTTCTTTCCCTGCAAAGACTTTAAAAAAATTCAGCTTTGCTTATCAAATATTTGTGCTTGCTCTGCATGGCTTAAGCAATGTGGCATAGCTGTGGAATCCTGGGGAAGATGCAAAAACACACAGATCAATCAGAATGCAGCAAACAATATTTTGAAACAAAAGTGACTTACAGTTCAAAGAGCGTGGAAGCAGATCTTCAAACATTGGAAGTTTCAACATAGTCCATAGTCCTAGGTGAAGTGTGCAGACAGACAATAGAAACCAGTACCAGTTATAGCAGTTTCAAAATGTGCAAAATTATATGTGCCTGCTCTAATGCATAGCAAGAATAAAGTCTAGTAAGCCAAATTTTAGCTTGATCTTTTTAAGCAGTATTACTTTCTAGCAATATGGAAGAATTTTTCAAATACTGTGGCAGATAACACTCTTGTACTTAATATCAAATTTGGATTAAACATCAAACATTTATTGAGCTATCTTTTTTTCACATTGCAAACAAAGATAGTTAATCTGTACTAAATATTTTTGAAGTATCTACATGTTTTTGTGTCAAGTAGTTATTAACACAACTACTGAAATATGCAAAGACATTTTTCAGTTCTTCAAGTTTCAGTTACCTATTTTTTTTTCTTTTTGGGAGACAGTTTTTATTATACATACATGAATTTGTCCCTCCCTCCAAAAAAAATTATCAAAATTTTGCTCAAATATTTTTGGTAGTAGGAAGTAAAAGTAGTTTACCTTTATTTCTGAATTAATATATCATTGTTTCAAGGTTCGCTTACATTGCTTGATCTCTGAATAAATAAAGCAGTAGTAAATGTGTATAACCTAAATCCTATATATCTGTCATTTTTAACTTAGTAGTGGAATAATTCATGCTACTTTAAAACTCATAGGTGGGCTTAGATACTAATGCATTGTATTGCTTAATCATTTATCAAAATTAAATCAGCTATAGGTTGAAACTAGAAAAAGAAAATATTAAAAATCAGATATCTCAAAAACAGTTGACCAGCTTCATCTTGCTATAACGTATTAATCTTCAGTAAGATTTCCAATAGGACTGGCTGATCTCCTGAACAATTTATATATTGGAGCTGTGGAAACAATCATTTTAATCAGTGGTTTCAAATATGGTATATGTGTTGCAATGCCATTGCAGGATTAGAATATTAATAATGCAACTTTGTGAATAAATACTAAATGATTGACTCATTTAATAAAAACTATAAATTAAACTAAGATCTTTAGGAAACATGTAAAAATATGATTATTTACTATACTCATATCATGCACTTTGTAGGTCCTTGGAAAATAATTTACAAACTTTCGATATCAACAATAAGTATTTATAAAGTAAACAGTCTCAGAAATATGGGTTCAGTTTCATGGTTCCTATGGACTGGTTAGCAAAACCTTGTCACCAGCTGATTTTATCTTGGGAAAATCACTTCATCTCACTGGATTTCTTGTCTTTAAAATGAAAATATTCACTAAATATATTCTAAAGCAGCTTCTTGATATTTTATTCCATGATTAGAGCATTTTTGCACATTAGACATTTTCTCCAATTTCAAACAAATGCCATGACTTTGCATTAGTTTGGCTGCCTTCATAAGTTGACCTTGAACGGAACAAAACTGAGGGGAAGAGAAATGGCATTTGCCACTGGACACAGCTGTAGTTTTGCTGTATTATCGGGAGTAAAAGGTTAATGACAAATAGAGAAATAGGTCAGTTGATGCTCTCAAGACATCGGTGCAGTTGCACTAAGTCACAGTAACTATTTCTATATAAAAAAATTTTATATTGAGAGTAAAACTGACTCAACTGAAAAGGAGGTTGAGAAATTTGATTATGAAATGTTTGACAAGGTGCTCTGCAAAGTTACATGTTCTAGAAATACTAAAGATTTAAAATCTGTGTTTCCTTAAAATTCAAATATTAGATCTGTGGGGCTCGGGCTTTTTGAAGAACCCAAGGAAACTGCTCTCAAGCATCAACATTTCCACCTTACTTGAGGTTCTCACCATCTGTCACAGTGTATAAGAATTCTTTTTTTTAAAAGATTTATTTATTTATGCATACAAGAATTAGGGTGTAAGCCAGAGGTGTGAGGGGTGAGAGGATTCACCAGAGAGAGTGGGGAGCAGAACAGGCAGATCTACTGAAATACACTGCTGAGGGGAGCAGTGGGCGAAGCGGGAGAGGTCTTCTGTGCCATGTAGGTTACCTCTCTGGCCAGCAAGGGATTGAACTCTATTTGCAGTGGCTGGTGATAGTTTGATAGTGCTGTCTTTAACCCCTGCACCACCAGGAAGGCCCAGTGTATCACAATTCTGAGAAAACTACTCTTGCCTCCTGTCCCTTGTTACAGATCCATTTCTCTCATTGGTGATACCAGTTCTCTTTTAAAAATGCAAATCTGATTAGGTCATTTTTCTGATTGAAAACCTGAAATGACTTACTGTTGCTTACTGGGTGAAGTCTAACCACTTAAGTAAGCAAGATCTTCATCTATATTCTTCCAACAGTATCTCCAACCTCCTCTATGGAACCACTTGTCCAAAGTGTGCTTCCTTCCAGTCAGGGCCTCAAAAACTGTGGCTCACCTTCAGTAGCAAAAAAAATATAATCTTTTCTATTAAGCTTTCCTTTTCTCTGGTACATCACTGATTCCTGATTTTTTCATTTATATTATCTATCTCTCTCACTGTCGTCTTGTCTTTCAGTCACCTTTTAAGATTTTAACCTGTTTTTTTTTAATACCTACTACCAAGCACAGAATAATATTTGATAATAAATAAATGAAAGTTAACTCTGTTAGCTAATTGGTTAGCTGGTAGGACAATAATATGCAACTATAAATGTGATATCATGTATTTAATGGAGGTCATTTCACCTATATACATATTGTAAACATAAAACCTATGTTTTTTTTCAAATTCTTATATGTCTATATGTCATTGTAATGCTCTATGGTTTTTGATATTTTTAAAATATTTCCAAATTATTTTTAAGGTTTTTCAAAGCTTACGTATTTAATGTAACATTCATAATTGCTATGAGTATGTTGTTAAGATTTTAAATTGCCATTTTGAAGCCAAAACTGAGATTTCAGTTTTTACATATATATATGTACACACACACACATAAATGAAAATACCTTTCAAAGAGAAGTAGCACCTTATATAAATTAGTAATTCCTTTTAATTGCTTCAAATGTTCCAGTCTGATGTGAATTTTTGAAGTTGTATGCAGCTTTGATGTTTTATTAATTATTTTCAAGGTGGCTTTCTTTCCAGAGTGAAGCATACATATTGATTTTGTGTATGATGAAGACTGAAATTTCTATCTTGGCACTGATACTTCTTGCAATCATATCTAGAAAGGGTTTGATCGTTTTTAAGCAAATCTCCAACAGTTAACTGTTGGCTGCCAAAGTTCAATTTAGATAAGTGAAGGGGAAGAGTTTAGAAATTTCACACATTAAATGTGTGATGGGAAAAACCCAATATAATGTATTAAAGATGCAGGCTTTGGAAGGAAAACATGGAGAATCGTAAGAATTGTGTGCCAGTCTCCAAAGGTTTTCAGTCAGGTTTGGTTCAGAAAAGCCCTAGAATGTGTTGGAAGCAGATCTTGGAAGGGTCTGTGTGGTGTGTCGGGGAAAGCACCAGAGTGGGTCTTGGTTACACAGAGTCTGTAAAATTGACTGTGGTAGCATGACAAAGATTGGGCTGTGTAGTTTGCCACTGCCAATCTTCATGATTGATACAGATTGTTGGAGCCATATCTATCAGATGGCGCTCCATATTGATTGTTAAAATCTGCAAAAATGAATTATTTGAAGTGTATTTTTCCATCTCATTGGCTATTTTTTCCTGTGTCCACAAGTTTTAGAAGCATTTGACCTCAATCCTCAGTGGCTACAATGACTTGAAGGAGATGGCATTACAATTTGTTTATTCATTAAGCTTGAATAATGATATTGTAATTGAATTCTTAAGGAATAGAGTAAAGGACAGTTGCACATTTTGAAAAGTCATTGTATAAAAAGTTCTCAGTGTGTCAGTTATTTCTATTTTTAGGGACATTCTAAATATTTTTTTAATTGTCTAGAATTAGAAGTCTCATGCCAAAAAAACACCATTTTGAAGAATTTTGGGTATTATCAACCATTACAAAAGAGCAGAAAATAGCTTAGAATCTTTGTGAATATTTGAATTAGTCCTTTTTTTTTTCCTATAGGAATTCAAATATAATAGGCATGAAAATGAAACTACTCTACATTTTTTGAATTGAAAAGATTCTGCAAGCTTGAAAGGGGCAAGTGACATAGAAGGGTTTCCTTTAAATCACCTACAATGTTGGGATCATTATATAGCAAGCAACCAGCATGCTGGATTGTATGGCTGGAAAGAACCCACATAAGAATGAAAACAGATGGTATTATCATTCTATCCCAAGCACTGTGAGGATTTTTTTGGTTAGCGTCTGATTAAGGTTTCTGAAATTATTAAGTGGATAGATAATAGAGAGTAAGAAAATGAGAGCACAGAGGACTTGCCAAGTCTTTAATGCTCACTTAAACAAAACTGCCTGCAGGTTCAACAAACCCATGTCTAGGTTTTGTGGGTTTTCAATGTCCCTCTCCAGAAAAGTTGTTTTGGGTGATGGTCACCATGTTAATTAAAGGAATATCAAACTATATGTTTAGAAAGATAATAATAAGTCACCCAAACCCAGATGCTAGATGCCACACATGTTGGAGAAGGGCTTTAAGAAGAAGGGGCGGGGGGATAAAAGCCAAAAGCAAGCACTGAACACTCCCTCATTCTAGAAGCTAGATTTAAATTAAACCAATGGGGAAGAGGTTACAACCATTTTTATTTTCCATCACCAACAACCTTCTTACCCACTTACCTCATTCCCTTATTTCTTATGTAATTACCAGCCGTCTCCATATCTTAATCTCCAGTTGCTGACTTCACTTCTGTTGATTTGCTAATACATATCTTCGTGTATATGTGTATGTATGTAGAGAGAATATGTGTATGGTTATAGGTACATACGTACATGAAGGGAAGTGGCATCCAGTCTTTGTGTGTTCTCTTTGTATCAATTGCACATCAGTGCAATTTGACGTCCTTGGCTTCTTTGAAAAATAGGCATGAATTAAACAATCTAGCCAAAGTCAAACAAACAAACAAAACTCACGCCAAAGATTCAGTGATTACTTTCAGTTTGATTCTAGCTGAGACCATTCAAACTTTGAGCTTGCTTATTTCAACCATGTTTTTTTTTTTTCTTTTCCTTATGTAATTGTGGTTTAGCCATGTCTTTAAAAGTGTAATTTTCTTAATTAAAATAAAAAGTTTCTCATTCAGGTGGGCAGCTGAATGATGGCTCCATCCCCTAATCTGTGTTTTACAGTGTCTATTTTTAAAATAAATACATTTTTTTCATTCCTTCTATAGTGTAGTTGACTGTATTGTAGCCCTCTGATACAACAAGTTAAGTTTTTAAGTGACACTCGTTGTCTCTTGAAAGAAGATTTTGTTTCTTGATTTTCCATTTACGGGTTGTATAATTAGGAAAACCTGCCAGCCCTGCTTCTAAGCTCCAATAATGATTAATAAAGTAAATGGTCTATCAGCAGGAAGGTAGGAGACAGTGAAAAACTCAGAGCAGAAAACAAATTTCCCAGGTCATGTAGTAGTCTTAGCCAAGCTTTCTGAGTAGAACTTAGAACTTTTGAGAGAAGTGAGATAAGTGTTTCAGCTACATGCTGAAAGCAAATTCAGAAAGGTAGTTTGAAAAGCTTTGGAATTTTCTTGCACAGATACAAGTTTTGTTCATGTGGAAAAAGCAAGAGTCCTTAAATTGAATATTGAAGGTTTTTTTTTTTTTTTTTTTTTTTGTAATTTGCAGAAATAAACATGAGCCTGACACCAGGTTTGTGTGGGAGTAAGGTAAATTTGGGCTAAATGACTGATGTACTGTTTGGGTATAAACATTAGATTCCATATTGCAACTGTCTGTCACTACTCTTGTCATTAATCAAATAGGTACTAAAATGTACAGCAATGTTTAACTGTATTTAATGTAGTTAGTGTTTGTAATCCTTGCTGGGAGCTCTCCAGGTGCAGGTGGTAGCTTTTTTTTTCCATCCTGATTTAAGATTATGAGATCACTCACTGTCTTTCTATAGAATTAGAATCTGAGTAGACAGGTTTGATCTGATATGTTGAATTTGGTATCATTGTGAATTTGCTATCCACAGTGGCTAGGCAGGATTTAAAAATCATGGATAATACTGACAAGTTGGGAGAAGAGGAAATAAATTTATTTAATTCTTGTGTGTGACCTGATAATAGGTCACGTCCATCCATATTCCATTTGGAAATATCTGTGAATTGAAAAATAAAAAGTGAGCTTAAAAATCAGTGGAACTTACCCTATACTTAACTGGACTTGGATAGAAATAAAGATAAAGATATTTTGACTATGAATTAACAGATATTCAATATTGTTATATAACAAATAGTAGTGTTTTCTTTTCAGTAAATCAGTTTTACTTTAAACCTCACTGATTTGAGTTTTTAGGTTGCTTTTAAAGAAAAGATGTCTCTTAATTTTCCATGCTAACATCATGATTAGTTCACTCTTTAAACGTCATGCTAAAAGGGGCCAATTAGTAATAAAATCAATAGAATTTATAGATTATCCAAAAAAAATCTTGCTAGACCACTAAGATTTTTATCAGAAATTTATCAGGAATCATCTAATAGAATTTTCACCTTTTCTTTATTATTGAGTTTAATTCTTTGAGTATTACCTCTAAAATAGCCCAAAGCTGGAAGGAAGTATACAGAAAAAAACAAGTAATTGATATTCACTGTTTTTTTTTTCTTCTTGCATATTTTAGTATAGTTGCTTAAATTCATTGTATAGTATTTTTTTCTTTTAGACGGTATCAGAAGTGTATGATTGGAGCACTTGCTAGGTAAAGGAATTAAACTTGAATCACTATTGAAAAATTCTGGTATCTAATACAGATGTGCATTTGAAAATGATAGATGGTCCTTCAGGGACCCTGAAGTGTTTTCATGGATTCTCATGCCCGGTTGGCACTTTTATTGAAAATGGCTGTAAATCAGGAAAGAGAGCTGAAAATACATTTCATGTCATCTTTAAAGCAACTGTAAGTTATTGTCCAAGAAAATAAAGAGGTCTTTTTTGCAGAAGGTAGCACGATATGGTGCTGAACACAATAGAAAAATCATGTTCCTAGAGAGATTTCCCCAATAGCACCTTGTTAATTCCAGTATGAGTGGGAGGGGCTTAAAAGATAGAGGTTCAATAAAATGGAGACTAAAATTTAAAATTGTGAAACTTGGTGTTTGGGTTTTTTCCCTCTTTTGGGGTGGTGGTTGTCCTTTTACAAGATGTTTATTGACTAGCAAATTGAATTTGCGCTCATATGCTATAGGAACCAGGTGAACTCACATTCTCCAAATGCATCTGTTGTTTGCTTCTCCAGAATAAATATTATAATTCTTGATGAACAACAGCTGGAAGGCTAGCATGTGGTTACATTCCTCATGGGTCCACAGGATGAAATAATTTGTATATCATTGACATTTTTAAATGAAGAAGGAAAGTATATTACATCATGAGGTATCAAAAATATTTTTTTCATTTTTAATCTCCTTTGAGTCTTACATTTTAAGATTATAAATTAGAGATATCTGTGTACGGCACCATTCTCTCTGACTTATCTATGCTTGCTTTTTAAGTAATATCTAGGAAAATAATGTGTAATAAGTGTCACAGTCCAGTTTGACAACACATTCTAATAGAAAGTTCCATCAGTATCCTCCTGTGTATTATTTTATAGGTATCTTTTAGGGAAACTGAGCCTTTTTTCCTGTTTTAATTTTACTGTCTTGGGGGAGGAGTAGGTTTTCTCCATCAATGTCATGTGGGGAATTTGTTAAAATGGGGTCAATGGGCAGGTTCCTGGATTAGAAGTTAACGGGCTGTGGCCAAACTGCTTGCTTCTGAGGAAGTGGGTGGTCATGGGCAAAGACTATCAGCTCCCTGCACTTATTTCCTCCTGCATCAAACAAGGACTTAACATTGGATGATTTTGGTTCTCGAATCTGTGAGCCTGTGACTTCTAAAGTGGGCTCAAGTTTCTTGATATTTGCTGCCAACACTGATCTCATCACTTATTGACTTTCATTATAGGTATGATCTGTCACATAAATTGTGGTGGTTGATTATACTTAATGATATACTTTTCTGTGCAATCTTTTATATGACAATCTTTTTTTTTATTCTTTTGGGGGCACACATTTTAATATTCACTGTCTGATAGGTTAATTCTTAACTTGACAATGAAATATAAGAATCTGAAGGAAAGTAACCTTGCTCTGTATTTCATCTTTTTTCCCTTTCTCCTCTTAACACATCATAGAATAGTTGTCACAGCTACTTGAAGTGTTGATAAACTTATCAAATTCTATTGCAAACTTAACTAGAACCCATGTGGTTTACTTGATTCAGAACCATGGAAATAGAACATAGCTCACACTTGCAGGGAAATCAGGAAACTTAAATTCCTGTCCAAGTTTCAACATTGTCAGTGTGCTCTTGCACAGGTCACTGTGTGTTGCAGTCTAATTACCTCTAACATGAGAGAAAGGGGCCCAGTGATGTTTAAGAGTCCATCTAACCTTTATTTCTGTATTTTGTTCCCTATGAATGCTATCTTGTAAGTGATGAACACCTTTGCTTATCATTTTCAAAACACAGTTTACTCTTCCAATAGGATTTTTGTTTATCCTGTAATGCAGTGATGTTTCCTGTAGCTGTTGAGCACTTATTATGAATCAGGTACTATAAATCAAACACTACAAGATTTGAGTTCACTTATTATTTAATTTCACCTCTTTAGCCACATGCAAAGTAGAGATAGCAGTAGCTGCTCTGCAGGGTTGATGTGAGGACTAAATGAGGCAATGAAGTCAGGCGTTTAGCCTAGTACCTGCCAGATAGAATGGGATTCATATTGTCATTAACACCATTATTAGGAGGTACATTTAATTTTAAACCATTTATTGGGAGTCATCTTTCATGGTCTATACAATATAAATATAGCATCGCTTATTCTTTGGACATAATAGCTCCAGGATGCAGATGCAGTTTTACATTGATCAAGTCCTCCTCTCTCCTGGAAACAGGACAAAATAATCTGACTGCTCTTGCATTTAGGATTAAGTGAGTTTAAACATAATGAGAATGTACAGAAGATGTTTGGCATAATGCTTGGTATATCAGGTTCATATTTTTTTTAGGCAAAACTCATCTAGTTTTGTTGGAAACAAAATCAAGCTATGGAGGTCACCTCTGGTGGAGAATTGACTGAGACACTACCGGAATAAACCACCTGCGATAACAGAAATATGCTGAATCTAAACTTGAGTGAGATGACATAGGTTAATACATAGGTAAAAATCTTTGACCTGTTCATTTAACATTATTTATTTTATTTTATTTTTAAAGATTCATTTATTTACGCATGCAAGAGCTGGGGTACAGGCCAGAGGTGTGGTGGGTGAGAGGATTCACCAGAGGCAGAATGGGGAACAGAACAGGCAGATTGACTGAAGTCCACTGCTGAGGGGAGCAGCGGGTGAGTCAGGAGAGGTCTGCTGCACATGTGGGTAGCTCCCTGACTGACAGGGGGATAGAACTCATGCTGCAGAGGCTGCGGACACCTTTATAGGGTGCTTCTTAACCCCTTGCGCCACCAGGGAGGCCCTAACATTATTTATTTTACTGAATGTAAATTATGTCTTAAAATGTTTGTTTTCTTCCCTAAACATAACTACTATGTTCCATTTATATCAGAAAACAATTACAATCAATAGTATTTTAATGCCATAACTAAAATTTCCATCCCATACAATGTATTTTTCAACAGTACATAAAAATACAAAAGGACCCCATAATTCCATGAACCCCCTGATATCTGAAAGCATTTGGAGGAACACTCAGTGAATAGTTCTATGTATTTCATCACTCAATTGTTCCAATTTGGCACACCATATTTTAGGATATTTATTGCCTGCCTAGTTGTTGAATCTCCTCTTTCCCTGGTGTAGACAAAACCATACATTATGGAGTATTATTTTTATGAGGGTCTGGTCAAAAGGACCTGATCAGTCCTATTGCCTCTTTCTTCATGTATTTTTCTAAGATGAGGAATAGCTTGTGATTTATTCCAATCAAGCTTTATTTAGGATCAGGTCTGTAGGAAGGGGTGGAAACAGCGGGGGAGGAGCGGAATGGATAGCATAAATATATACATACAGTGTGTGAAAATAAAGAAAGGCATCTTTTGTTACAGCTGGTGGCAGAAGAAGTTTCTGCTTGCGCTGCTGAAGATAGTATGAGATTAGTGGAGTTACAGCAAAGTCAGGACAAAGACGGGCTGTGTGAGACGGATCAGTGTGTTTGCTCAGCGGAGCTTTCTCTCCAGTTGTTGACAGATTTAACTGGTGTAATGTTAGGCCTGGCTGGCTCCTCCCCATGATTGTCAAGAGGCAATCAGTGCAGTGGTAAATGGCCATGTGGAGTATACCATGAATTCCCTATTTGTGTAGTAGCTGTAGCTTGGGGTGGGGATTTAATATTGAATGGACTCCAGATTGTCTAAATTGCAATCACAGTGTTTATTTAAATAGCCTATGGGGATCATTAAAGCATTTTAACTTTTGCTCCTGTGTTTCTCATGTTATGAAATCTTGAAGCACATTGGGGAGAAAAGAAAAATCCAGCCTTGTAAAAGCATTAGGATGCTAAAAAGTTCTCCTGGCTGCCAGAAATGCTCCAAGAGTTTTAGTTCTCTGAACTAACCTGTAATACGACGGATGGGACCCTGCTGTGGTGCCTAACGAGGGGATTTTCCTGATGGCAGATACTAGAATCTGCCACAGCATTATCGCTGTCATCTTAGCCCAAGAGATTTTCTTTCTGCTATTGAATCCCCACTTATCAGAGAGAAATGTGTTCTGCCATCAATACTTTTTATAATGCTGTAGCTTTAAAATTACCTGAACTCTGTTTAATCACAGATTGGCTAGAAAATTATTAAACTTTTAACTTTGCATAAGAAAAGCTTTTTCTGCTTGTTTTACTGGCAGAGCCAGGGTGATGGTGAGACTTTCTTTTGGTGTCAAGGCCATGAACTTGAGGGGCACAGGAAACAAGTGCAGCTGATTTTGAAGGCAGGGTTTCTGAATAAAAAGCTGGACTTGGGTTTCCATGCTCTGATTTGAAACAGGAAAATTAAAACACTTCACAAATCACTGTCACTTAAAGTGCTGACAGAAATGTCCCCAGTAGGTTCCAGTCTTCCATAGGAAGACTGCCTATGCTTTGGAAGACCCTGGAGTCTGGAATACTGTTTGACAATGCCAAACATTGTTTTCTGATTATGGAAGCAACCTGGGCCCAAAGATCTTTCTCAATTTCTGGGGTCAATTTTCAACTTAAAAAAAAAATCTTACTGAGCTTCTAGGACTGTGCTCACGACTGGAGCTTTATTAAAATAGGTTCCTCTTTTTGAGACTCCAACTCCAGTGAGAAGTCAAGCATGGCTCACTGGATAAGTTCAGGGTATCCCAGATCCTCTGAGCCAGCCCTGCTATGACTTTTTGCCCTGTTTATATTGTAGATAACAATATCTATCTATCTCTGAAATGAACTGAGGGCTAGTATGCACAAATATATATAAGGCTTTGTCCTTACTTGAAATAAAGATGTGTTAAGGATGATATGAGAAACCAGCAGTAGATCTTAAAAATATTTTTAAATAGATCTTAAAAATAAATCACCTCCATTATGCATGTGCTTCTGGGCCATTTACCTCAACTTAGACCATATGCTGGTAAAAGTTCTTTTCCATCTACCATTTTTGGAAATGTATTTTTATTTATCATCATGATATATGTGAAAGGACTAATTACTTCTAAATAGCCCAGTGCAATTTCCATCATGATCTGGCAGTAGATTTTTTCCTGAAATTTTTGACATTGCTCTTTAGTCTGTATTAGAATAGAAAATTCCAGGTTTCTTTTGACTAAATTTTGCAGATTCTTAGATTAATATTATCAGTATTTCCTACTACCCTGGTGTACACTTACTTGCCTTTCATTCCTAGTTCTTTTTCTAGGACACAATGTTGCCTAAAATTCATAAATTTTACAGACTTTCCATTTATTCTACTAATCTTTTTTTTTCCTTTACACTCTATCATAACTTTAATTTGGGGGGTTACATTTTTGCTCTTCCCTATGTACACATGTTCCACTCACTCTGTACCAAACCACCCGTGCCCATACTCCATCTATGTCCCTTTCTCCATATCTTTCCCCCTCCCCACACTCATGCTGGTTCCCACTAAATTCTTCCACTGAGTCCAAGATTTAATCCTGCTATATTTTGCTTGTGTAGTTTTTTGTTATTTATATTCCTCAAATAAATAAAATAATCTGATATCTATTGTATCTTTCACTTTCTGATGTTTTCAGTTAACCTAACACTTTGAAGTCCATCCATTTGGCCCAAATGCCACTATTTCATGTTTTTTGACAGCTGTGTAGTACTCCATTGAGTGTATATCCCACAATGTCCTTATTAATTCCTCTGTTGAAAGTCACTTAGGTCGGTTCCATGAGTTGGCAGTTATGGACAGTGCTGCTATGTGCATAGGCATATATAAATCTTTTCATATTTAAATTTAATATTTTTAGGAAAATGCCTAATAGAAGTATTGCTTTTCTTATGACAGTTAAGTTCTTTTTAAGAATCAATTCACTGCTTGCTTAGAAGACACTAAAATGAGGACAATCTATAATCCATAAAGCTGATGATCAACCTGTGAATAATGAGAGGTGACCATATGTCTTTTACTCTTAAATAGGGAGTGATAAAGTATATATTGCTAATTAGAAGATCCTTTGCCTGCTTTGAGAGTTATGCTAAATAACAATATCTATTGAACTTCTAGGAATACTCTTTCTAGAACTACCACAATCCACAGGATATTTTAACCTAACCTATTGTTGAAAGTCATTGGTATTCAGGACTACAGGGGAATCTGAATGGCAATTATTTTATTTTTCTAGAACAAACCATTGTTCAAATGGAACAAATGCTGTTCATGGTTGTTTTGACTAGATTACGTTTTGCTGAGCCTCGGGTCTGCTTTTGGAAGGTTTAGAAGTATCCAGGGAGGTGCCTGCCACTTTGATTATTCATACCCAGCTCTTTATTTTTATTTGAGACATAAAATAAAAACACACCCTGGCTTCTGCTCAGCCTCAACTGGCGTTCATTTTAAAAACAAACGCCGAACTGACCAAATGGCAGCAATACAAGTTTTTCTGCAAGTGAGTCATCTTTCATGTCAATCAGAGTTCATTTATGGAAGCATTAAATCCTGGTGCTGGCCAGGCCACCTTGAGACAAATAAAAATGGGTTGGGATTTGGTAGACTTGGAATGGAGGACCGAAAGGAAAACCAGGGTGATGTTATGACTCAGAAAGTGACTCTTTTCCTTCCGAATCAGAATTGAACCAGTGGTAGAATTGGTTCTCTAAGGAAGATGGCAGCTTTTAGGTGAAAGGTTAAATGGAATCTCTGACCAGCTATGTTTGTCTTGTTGTTTCAGCTCTGTGCCAGTTTGGTTAATTACTGACTCTTCTTCTTTACCCCATTGCATAGTGGCAAATTGGAGTAATACTTTCCTTCTTGTGTCTCCTAAAACATTTTTTTTTTTTATAAATTTTATTGTTATATTCCCCATACAATTGCAGCCCCCCATTCTGACCCCAATCCCTCCCCTCCCGCCCCCGCCCCCCTAAAAGTGTCTCTGGTTCATAGTTTTTTGTTGATTTTGATTTTCACTTTCTTATAGTTATTCATTTTCCTGGTCCCTTATTTAAGTTTTCTAGATTCCTGCTATGAGTGAGACCATCCGGTATTTTTCTTTTTCTTTTTGGCTTATTTCGCTGAGCATGATCCCTTCCAGCGCCATCCATGTTGCAGCAAATTGCATGTGTTTATCTTTTTTGAATGCTGAGTAATATTCCATGGTATATATGTACCACATCTTCTTGATCCAGTCATCTATTTTTGGGCATTTGGGTTGTTTCCAAAGCTTAGCTATTGTAAACAGTGCTGCTATAAACATAGGGGTGCAGGTGTTCTTTGGAATTGATGTTTCTGTGTCCTTTGGGTAAATACCTAGGAGTGGAATTGCTGGGTCATATGGAAGCTTACACCAGTGAGAATGGCACATATTAAAAAAACTAGCAACAACAAATGTTGGCGAGGGTGTGGAGAAAAAGGAACTCTTCTGCACTGTTGGTGGGAGTGCAAACTGGTCCAACCACTGTGGAAAGCTGTGTGGAGATTTCTGGACCTACTAAACATAGAGCTTCCATATGATCCTAAAACATTTTTAAGAGTGTGAACTTTTCGCCACCGATACATTTTATGCCAGAGGTAGCTTTGTTTTATAATGCTGAACTCATCTCTGCAGAAAAGTACATTTTTTTCTATTCTGCTCTTCTGATAAACATTGAAAAATTTCTAAGTATTGACTCTCTGGAATTTGCTGCTTATTCTATTTATGTACATGCAACAGCAATTCTAGTTTTCATACTTTTTTGTTCATTCTTTTTCTTAGTATTTCTGTCTACATACTTCCAAAAAGGATTTTCCCAAGGAGTCACTGTTTCTGTAAACACTTAGTGAGTTCTCATTGTTATATGTAGTTAGTTCACCTTTTTTTTACCATGCCTAGAAGCTATTTTAGAATATTTTCATTTCCATAATTGATGATTGACTTTCACTTCATCCTTTCTGAAAGTTTAGGCATGTTCAATCTCACAAATATTTGCATGGTCATATTGTGTTTGGATATTGATATTTGCTAGGTCAGCACCCAGAACAACTTTTAAGACCTTTGTACACTGGTCAGTCCCCTTATCAACTGATAATCAAGAGAAGGGTCTCTATTCATTTTTTCGCAAATGTATATGCTCGGTTCACTGCAGAGTTATAACCATTTTAATCACAAGCGTGTCTGTTCATGCTGTATTCATTTAATGCACAATTGTTGAGATTCTACCATGTATCATTACAATAAGTTCCTTGAGGCATGGAAAGATTTTTTGAATGAAAGCTAAAGGAAGCAACACATTGATAAACATGGTTCCTCCTCAAGAACAAAACTCCTTTATAGGGAAATTGTTTATGTCCTCACCATCTATGAATTAATTCATATTTCAGGTGATTTTGTAATTCTGGGTACTGAGCCTTTTGTCATTTGTAAGACAGAGCCAGATAAAATAAGCGTTATGATTTCTGTAGCCCAAGGACCTGGGTGTGATAGATCTGAGAATAGTAGTCATTTTGGGGAATTGGCAATTAACAGTCATGGGATTTGGCATTGAAACCATTTAACGATGATTCATTTTAAAGTATTTGGTGTTCTGCCCTTTACCTGACTAGTTCCATGTCCCTCTAGGGTAATTGCAGCCAGTGGCATTCTGTAGAAATGGGACCTCTGTCCTTGATTAGCAAGAGCTTCACCACCTAGTGACAGCCATGTGATTCTCTTGCCTTCTGATCACTGTTACTGACCCTCCATGACTTTGTTACCCTTTCTCATCATTGAGTGGTTGGAGGCAGAGTGATCAGGCAAGACCTGTAGTCCAAGGGACAGTACTGAGTGAAGGTCAGGTCTCTGCTAGCCCACAGACATTCTCAGAGCTGCAGGAGGCTCTGACCACCACAAGCTGTCCCTCATGCCCCTCAGTGCAGAGCAAAAGGTCATTCTTCATCAGAAAGACTTTTCTGTGTTATGCAACTGGATTTAATTGTGGAGTAAAAATATCTATAATTGAGGGTAATAATCTTCCAGTTTGCATTTTCACCTTCAGTTTAAAAACTAGTACCTCAGAGGACTACACTTGGGCTCTCTTGAGTGGATAGCCTGTATTTGTGCCTGTGTCTCTACTTCGTCTAGATAAAGAGAATCAAGACTTTCCTCATTGTCATATACACCCATCCTCCTGTGTTTTAAGGTAAAATTTAAGCCAACAACTCTTCTGAGAGATGCATGCTCACTTACATACATTCATTGTTCTGTTCAGAAAATATTTAGTGAGCATCTACTGTGTGCCAGACCCTTTCTAGGGCCAGGGCATGGTAGGGAACAAAGCAAAATTCTAGCATCATACAGATAGAACACATTCTCCTGGGGAGACACAGACAATAAACAAGTAAAAATGTTTGAAAAAATAACAATGAGAAGTATATTTTGTCATTATATCATCTTACATTTCTGTAATATTATGAAGTCTTCAAGCCATTTCTCATTAATAAATTATTCTCAAAGCAGTTTGCTAACTGTAAAAAAAAAAAACAACTATTTATATGAAATCTATGAATTAAGAGCACATACCCTCTCTGCTGGAACTGATCTTGTGCCATAAATACTAGATTTCAAAAATAAATGTAAAGCCTATTCTACCAGTTTACATAAGAGTCATTTTATGTCTTTGATGTATTGTGTTGCTATCTCCTTGGATGAATTTGGGAACCCACATTTTTAACAAGTGAACAGCCCAATTTAGTGCTGACTGTGGGAGGACCACACTTGGTAGAAACCATATTAAAGACTTTATTAGAGGGACTTTGAAGGAACACTGTGAGAACTGCATGCACATGTCCTATCGATGCCACCAGTTCAACAAGTGACATTAGTAGTTATTTGATTTCTTTCAATTATTGACCGTGTGCTGGTTATAAGAACTTCAGAGATGATTAAGTCTTGATGGGCCTCCTTGGTGGCTCAAGGGGTTAAGACATACACTATGAAGCAATCTGCAGCCACTGTAGCACGAGTTCAATCCCCAGCCAGGGAGCTGACCCACATGGAGCAGCAAACCTCTCCTGTCTTGCCTGCTGCTCCCCTTAGCAGTGTGTTTCGATCAATCTGCCTGTTTTAGTCCCCATTCTGTCTCTGGTGAATCCTCTCACCCCCACACTTCTGGCCTGTACCCCAGTTCTTGTATGCATAAATAAATAAATCTTTAAATAAAAAAGAACCTCAGAGATGAATAAGTCTTGAACACTTCTGACTGGTCTTACAGTTTATTTACACCATGGCCTCCTCTGCCTTAGAATGTCAAGCGCTCATGCCATAATAAGGTATTTTCCATCCATGACAGCTTTTGTATACATGATTTGACTTTTTCAATTACCTCACTGCACCTGGATCTATGAATTTTTTTTGTTTGTTTCATATAGTTGTTAGTATAGTTGACCAAAAAAAAAAAAAGACTCAGAGTAAACTGGTAAGTAAGCCAAATGCATAGAGGAAGTATATGGAGAGGCAGATCTTCTGATTCCAAATTTAAAGTTTTTCCCCATTCAAAATTGAGAGTTTTTCTTCACCAACCACAGGTATATGATAATATTCAGAGATTCTTTAATCTGTGTAAAGGTTATAATATATCACATTCCCAGCCATTGAAAAATGAAATCATTCAGCATCCTTAAGTAAAGCCAGATGCCTCCATTGAGCATGGCAAGGATCTCTTGTAATAGGATTACTTGTACATTCCAGAAAGTTATGACAAGTGACACATGAACTAATACTAGGAAATAACATATAGACTTTCTGGGAAGGAGCCAATCTTCGACCACCTCCATTCTGCGTGTTTCTTGCATTAGACACTCTTCTTAGCCTTAGGTAGTGCCATTACTGAAGTTTATTCTTTGATTTACGGTTCTTTGACGGTTATCTGCTCATTCACTCATTTATTCACCCATTTGTTTACTGAGTGCTCATTATAGACCAGAAGAGGGCATGTCACTCATTATAAAATTGTGAATAAGCCATGTCCACTACCCAAATATGAAGCAAAGTATATGTAATTACCACAGAGCTGTGAATAAGGTCCTATTCAATGATTTCTCAACTCTGACCATTACCAGTGGAAATATTGGTTGGAGAAGTGAGTGTGTGGGTGAATTCTTCAGAAAGGGTTGAAATTTGTTATAGCTACGCATCTGGCAGTACTTAAGAATTATGAATGATTTCATGTTTCCACGGGCACATGGTGCATTATGACACATTATGTAATATGCTGGTTGATAAAGCATTTTGTAATGGTATAACATCGTGCCTGCCATCCTTCCCTTATTGCACTCATATTCTCACAATATTGTCCCTACGTATTATTGTTAGGGTTCTTTTTTATTATCGATAGTTGCAATAATATCAAGAACAGCGGTTCATGGGTAAAGAAAATGAGACATGGCATAATGGTGCAGCCTACTCCACAAAAAATGGGCAGTGTCCTATCACATTATTCTCTGCTCAGTTTCTAAATCTCAGGACTTTTTTAAATGAATTCCTAGCCCAGATGCTTTGTTCATTTATTTTCTTATAACCTAGTGTGAGGCTTCATATAAGCAGTAGAATTTCTGTGGGTAGCCCTCTGGCAAACTAACTCTTCAGAGCCTTGTCTTTAGAAAGCTGTCAGAAGACCCCACCCTTCCACTGCCTACCACTTTTTCCTACAGAGAAACCATCATTGATTTGCTTGGGGCTGTAATAATGCTATGGGTCTTTTGTTGGCTTGATTTTAAGGCACTTTATCCTTCATCAGTCTCTCCATGGGGAGATTTAGAGTTTCTGATATTTGACCAGTAGCCCATTTTTGTTTCCTTTTGGCACATGTCTGTGGTCTGTAACACCAACCACAAACTAACAATGTTAAATATCAACTTCGCTGAAATCAGAAAGAGAAGTCACAACTATCGGTGGAAGTCTTTGCAGACCTGATTCCACGCAATGCTTATTAGCTCTGCTACAGGGAGGCCTGGAAAAAAGATTAAAGTTTCAAAGTCAGAGGAGAATTTTCAATGCTTAGGTGGGTCAGATTCTTGTCCTTTCCTTGCTGCTTTTACACATTAACTTGCCAACTATACCATCAGGAGGTGAGTCTGCCTCTTGGAATGCGGGGCCTGCTGTCTATGACTCCTGTGCGAATATGATGATACTGTTGGATGACAATGAGTTGGTTCAACTATTTGAATATCGGTTTGTTTCTTGAATATGTCGTCTTTTCCATTTTTGCTCTCTCAAATTGCTATATTAAAAAAGAACAAAACTCCCATTCGAACACAACAATTATTTGCAACCATTTTCCACAGAGCAAGAGAATACTTTATATAGTAATGACTAGCGAGCGTGCTTTAATGTTTTTGTGATTGACGCAGGGGTTCACTACAGGTCCTCTGGAGCCATTCTCACTCCTCACATTATGAAGCCTCTTCAGAGAAGAGAGCAGAAGAGAGAAAGTTTATTTTCTGTTGAATTGATGCAATGGGTGTAAGGCAACCATATCAACCTTAACTGGTTCAGTTATTGCTAGGTACCTATGTAATTAATACTGACCCAGTAATTACGGACCTTAGACTTTTGGGTGACATTGAAGAAAGTTCTCAGAACTAGGTCTTTTAGCTTTTTGGAGGAAAAAAAAAATGCTGCCTTTAGAGCTTTGTACAGAAGTTATTATGAACACTGAAATAGCAGTAGCAACAGATAAAATAAGGCCTTGATTTTTATTTTGATTTTAAATATTCTTTCTACGTGGATTATCAGTTGTGTATGTGTCAAATATCATGACTACAAAGTGGACAGACAGTCGTCATTGGTGGTTTGACATGCTGGCTTCTCTGGAGACACAGTGAGGCCAACTGGGAATGGTAATAACATTGGCTGGGTAGCAAGACCGCTAATTTCTGGTGTTCCTTAACACTTCACACTTAAAAAGTACCCTTCTGTTCCTTGGCTGTACCTGGTGCAGGGAAACTGAACTATGGTCAGTCTCCTTTCTCCAAATCATGGCTTTCATCCCAAATCCCAAACTTTTGTATGACAATACCAATAAAAAATAATGGTAGCAACCAGCATTCACTGAATACTTACTAATTGCAGGTATTATTTTGTGTGGTCTCTGGAAGGTGATTTATTAGCTTAGGCTCTTTGGGTTCTAAGTGACAGAAATCCAATTCAAATATGCCTGCACATAGGAAGGGCGGGAGCATTGTCCCTTCAAATCAATGAAAATGTCAAGCAGTGCCTGGTTTCATGCATGATCGTCCCAAGGCTCTGCTGGTCTCTCTGTCTCTTGGCTTTCCTTGCCTTTTTCTCTGTGGTTGTCATTTATAGACAGACTTTTCCATATGGTCTCTGCCCAAACAGCTCCCATCTTACATCCTCATGAAAAAAGCCTAGGGCTCCTTTCTGCATAGCTCTCACCAAAGCCCCGTGGAGGTCATTTATCGGTTTGGCTTGTATGGCAGGTGTTCATACCTGAACCCATCCATGTGGCTAAGAATATAAAGACTATTTTTTTTCTTAACCAATAATGTGGATATATTTTCTCTATTACTTGCCAGTGGGGGGCCAGTTGTGTCTCACAGAAAAAGATGTTTTGCTTTGTTTTGTTTTGTTCTGTTTTATGAGAAAAGAAGATGACAGGCTGGTCAAAACAAGTGATATCCATGTTGATAGAGCAGTCTTATTTTTCCCATTTAAAATGTAAGAATTTTGCCAGAATATGCCAGAAGAATGCAGACTGTAAACCCATCTGCATGAGCCTGGAATTCATGTACCTGCCAAGAGAGGTATCATGGTTGGGAAAGTCAGAATGGCTAGGTCTGATTATTAGTTCTGTGTCCTTGAGGAAGTCTATAATCTTTTCAAGCTTATTTCATTTATAAAGTGGAGGTAATAATTGTATATACTCATAGGCTACTTGAGAAATTTAAGTGACATGGATGTATTTACTACCTTGTATAGCTCCTAACACACACACTAGATGCTAGCTATTATTATAGTGTTTTTGAAAATCAACTACATAACTGTGAAAAAAAAAAATCACCAGTTGTTCTGACTTCACTTTCATTTGCTGATTTACCCTGCATGCAAAACTGGATTTATGAACTCAAACCATGATTTGATTAAAATCCCTAAATTCTTGTCTTTCTCAGCATGGCCAATTTCATTCACTTCATGTAGTTTTTATATTTTTCATATTATTTTCATAGACTGGTATCATTGTTTAACTCTCTTATTAACAAAGTAGTAAATGTGTACAGAAAGGGAACCACATTTTCCTCACTATATCCTTCACAGTACTTAAAACTTTATATAATATATAATCTGTAATTACTTGTTGGTTTCATTTGCTTTTCCTACTTTTGATCATGGGTTGTGTCTTGATACACCCTCCATAAGGAATTAGTCGGGGAGGTGTGATTACCTTTTTCTGAGTTTTGTAGGTGATTCTAGATTGGAGGTTGGGACTGGGGGTCATATGTGGACAATCTGCCCTTTCATGAGCCCTGCTTGCCCCAGAGGAAACTCCCTTTTGGGCTCCTGGAGAGACTTTCATTGTTTTTTCTTGTCTATCTCATTTTCAGATAAAGTTGAGGGGCCTACTGAGAATAGAATTTTCTTTAGCAAATTCATTTCAAAAAGCCAAACTTTTGGCAAGTGAAGTGAAAAGTTTTAAGTTGTTTCAATTGTTTCCAATGCTCAAGTGCCAATTGTCGTTTTTTATTTATCCAAGATGAAAATTAGCTATTTAGCAAGTATCACTCTTCTAACCTCCACGCTAGCTTATGTCTTTTTCAAAAAATTAAAGATTTTGGTATAATGGGAGTGTTCTGAATATGGATTAACTATCAATAAAACACAGGAGAGCTGTTTTCAGCATACGGTGAAATTTAATACCAGAATTTTAATATTTAAATGTCTTATATATCAGTCTATAGACTATAATGATTAAGTTGAAATATGACATGCAAGTAGATATATACACTGTATATAATTACAGGCCAGAATACTTTCTGCTATAAGTGATCTTTTTTAAATCCCTTGAATGTTACAATAAAGCAAAATAGCATCCTTAGGTAGCAGTGTTTCTGAGTCTTGACTATAGACTATTCAAAAAGGAAGCACATATTTGAGCTGGCATCACAAGAATCATAGACGGCTCCTTGACATTTGTGTTCACCTTATTTGATCCTCCTACTAGAAGTGGCTTGAACAGAGTCTTGCACAAAACTATTTAAACTGCTTTTATTATTATTTTTTTATGGGGCTTTTTACAACAACCTGGTCAAGGTTCAAGATCACTTACCCTTTTCATGTAGTGAAACGTAGTTTGGCTACTTCTAAACGGTGCATTTGGATGGGCAGCCTAAGGTGCATTTGGATGGGCAGCCTAACGATTATAAAGCCTGTATCTTTTAACTAACCTAAGAACTACAGTATCAACAATTCCCTCTCTGTTTACAGATTTTCTTTTTTCAGAAGTAATAACACTCAGTAAACAAAAAAGTGCTACCAGCATTTTGGAGTTTTCAGCTAATTCCTCAGCAAAGAAAATGTCTGTGTCCTGGTTGTATTTAGCGTTAAAATAAGAGAAATATCCTAGAGACAGAAGCGATTTTTCTAGTGGGTTACCTACAAGGAGATGTATTGATTTCTATCGTGGTACTGGCTTCTGTCTACAGATGTACATTGTGTCCAGGGGTTCAGAAAACAGAGCTTTTAATTCTTTGTAAATAGTAGCATTGTATAAGAGGGGATTTTTTTATCCACAGCTACAAAAAATATTGTGCACGTTGGTTTAAAATGAATTGACCTTTTGTTTCAGTGAGGGCGGTGTGTTACTTGTTATGGAGTGACTCCATTTGCCCATGCAAATAAGCACAAAGCCAGAATATTATCAGGCAATGGCAAAATTAAGAGGTAGGTCAGATTTAATGGAAACATCTGTCATTAACCCTTTTACAGAAACTGCCTGAGGGAATCCTCGTAGATAAAAGCTATGCTAAGCTATCTTACCTTGCTCTGCAGAGCTGCAAAGGGATGGCAATCACAATGTACAAATTCTGCTCAGAGGATTTGCTTACTTTAAAGAATGACACAATTTAGAATATGGAAAAAAGGCTTATTTTGTGTATTTTTTTTTCTTCCCAACAGTTTTCAAGACTGTGGAACAATTGTGCTATTAATTGTTAGTTTTTATACCAGCAGAATTATTCCCAGTTATTGGCTTACATTATACCACCCCAATGGGCGTCTTCTTATTAATATCCTAATTCACAAATGAAATATTTACATGTTATATTCTGAAGAAGTGGAAAATACAGAATAAGAAAACGTGTTATATCCATGACTGCCCTTGGTAATACATTTTTGCCTATTTTGTGCAGTTGTAATAAAAAACTTAATTTTGTCAATTGAGTATTTACTGAAGATAATTCAATTTGTGAACGTTTAGCAGTTATTTGGATGCCATTTATCTTTGTTGCTGAAATTACCAGTTACTATTAACAAAAGCATATGGGTCAGATTGCATTTGCAGTGAAATTTAAAACAGAACTTTAAAAGATTACAATTTATGCAATAAATGCATTTGAAATAGTTTTGAAAAAAATTTTATGTGAACATAAAAGTGTTAATTATGTTAATTTGCTAGTAGGTGAGGGTGGGGAGGAGAAATAATCTGATTATCTTCATAGTAAAATATAAATTCAAAACAATGTTTCTGGTGCTTTAGTTATGTTTATTTATGATATAATTATCTTTAAATTATTTTATGTAAACATTTGCCTTCATTACAATAATTTATTGATTCCTTCCTTATATGATTCTTTACTTTTTTTTCTCCCTTAACTTTCTTTGTCTTCACATCAACCTGAAGTCAATGTAAACTGGACTTTTCCCATCTTTTATCTTTTTGGATATAGGCTTTTCAGATGGAAATGCATTCTCTTTTGGCCACTTCTCACCAGAGCCTTGAGCTTAACTAAGGGGAAAATAAAAAAAACTTTGTAACATTAACAGAAAGGTCAATTATTTTCTCTTTGTTACAGACTTTTGCTGTGTGACCCCTTTCCTTTGAGTTGGAGGGGGCCACAAAAATTAGGATTACAGGGAAATGATGGACCATTTTAATATGCATCTAACCCCCAAAGCCATGGGATGAAGTTGAGTTGAATTATTCCAAATAGTATTTTTGGTTGTTGGTGTGGTTTTTTTTTTTTTTTTTTTTTTTTTAAGATTTGTTTAATTATTTATGCATAGAAGAACTGGGGTAGAGACCAGAGGTGCAGGGTTTGAGAGGATTCACTAGAGACAGAGTGGGAAGCAGAACAGGCAGATCTACTAAATACATTGTTAAGGGGAGCAGCAGGCAAGACAGGAAAGGTCTGCTCCACCATGTGGATCACCTCCCTGGCTGAGCATGGGACTCAGGCCACAGGGATGATAGTGTGATAGCAGAGAGACTTAACCCCTACACCACTGGGAGGCCCCCTCCAAATAAATCCTATTTGGGACACATAAGGGGATGTTAATGAAAGAGTACAAGAACAACCTTAGATATTGCTCTGCTTTTTTAAAAAGATCATATTCCATTTTAATTTTAAACAGTAATATGTTTGCAAACTATTGCTGGACTTTTAGAAAGGCCTAGTAACCTTAATCTACAACAATAAACTTAAATGAACCTGAAATTATTTTATGCTATGTTTCAGAACTTCCCCATTAATTTTATATTGATCAGGAGTTAGCATTTTATTTCCAAATATAAAGCATCTCTGCTGCTTTCTATGCTTGTGTGTGAATGGATCCATGTCAGTGATCTGTCCCTCTTGGACTATGAGCTCCTGAAAGGTGTGTGTGTGTTGGGGGTGGGGGGAAGATTTGTCTGCTATCTGCACTGACCATGGTGATGTGCTTATCTGAACAATATGCAAGGTTAGGCACCTAACCACTGTGACTTTTTTTTTTCAATTTTTTTTTAAGATTTATATATTTATTTATACAAGAACTGGGGTACAGGGCAGATGCGCGGGAGGGTGAGAGGATTCACCAGAGACTGAGTGGGGAACAGAACAGGCAGACTTACAAAATACACTGCTGAGGGGAGCAGCGAGCGCGACAGGAGAGGTCTGCTGTGCCATGTGGTACCCTTGCCGGCAGGCCAGGATCATTCAAACTGGTGCTGCGGAGGCTGCGGACAGCTTCACAGCGCGGCGCTCAATTGCCTGTGCCACAGGGGAGGCCCCATTGTGACTTTTTAATGACAAATGATTTCAGTGATGGCTCATACTTGAATTCAGTGTGTAACTCTCCCATGTACAGGAATGTATAGCATGAGAACATTGACAGTGTTGCAGTACATATGGCTGTAGACCTGATTAGGGATGAATTACAAGTAGGTAGCCTCAAAGCCTCAATGGCATCCCCTTCTCCCACATCAGATCCCGATGAGCTATAGGTCCCAGAGGCAAATCTGACCTACTTAGTTAATTGGTAAGTAAGGCAGGCTCCATGGCATGTCAGCTACCTTCAAACAGCTTACAGGAAGTAGCATTTACTGGTAAGATTTTGCCTGTTTACCCACTTAAGTAAGCCATGGCATCTCCTAGATGTCACTGCATATTGTTCTGGTTTCTTCATTTTTAATATTCTTTGGATCTAATAGTAGGAAAAAATGCTTTGGAGATACTGAAATTTGGCTGTGTCTATTTTGAAGGAAATCTTACTTTTTTAATTTTTATCAGGTTTTAATGATTCTCTTCTACAAATCCTTTTGGTGATTAACTGCTCAGAGCAAGAACTGTCAGTCAGCAAACATCTTGTTTCTTGTTCACAGGAGGGGAAATTATCCATGGGGAAAAAAAGGAATATGCCATTCAGAGTAGTCAAGATTTCTCTTTGGTCTTTGCAACTTTTTGTTATAAAGGTAGAGCTGTGAAAGTCCTTCTCTGATTTTTTAATTTAAGGCAATACTTCAACTTTCTTACCATGTTCCCTAGACCATTGATCTGTAGTTTAAAAAGCCTTATCACTTATCAGGGTTATTGGGGATCCTTGCCACATGGTGTCTTTCTTTGATAATTGGGACATAAATCCTCAGCTTTAGTCTCTTTCTTGAAGTTTTCTGAAATAGAAGAACCTGTTCTTTTGACCAGTCATCCTACTTGATCTGAACCTAGATTTTTAGGATGAAACATTCTCCTGTTGCTGGGTTTCTCTCTACACCAAAACAGTTCATTGTTATGTTAACAAGAATGACTTATTAGAATTATCTTTATATCCTGAATTGTGTAGCTTCATTTTATTTAATTGCTTTTTTTAAGTCACATGGCTCAGAATTCAAAAAATATATATAAAAATTTGTCCAACAAAAAATATTACCTCCATTGGGTCAGTATCCTGAAAGTAAATACTCATTTCCTGAAAGTATTATAATCGGTAATTGGTATGTTTTTCTAGACTGTCTTTCCTTGCTGATCGCTTTTAACAGGTCACATCCATGCTCAGCCTCCCCGTTTATCCATGTCCATGTTCACTTGACATTCATAAAGTGTCTTAGTATGAAGTGACATTTAACAACGTGCATGTTGAATCTGGGTACTTTTTGCTTGGCTTTGCATTCATCTTTCCACTTATGTTTTGAAGAGAAATTTCATATTTTCTTTGCTCTAATTCTGGTTGCCAGGATGGCTAAATGCCATTCCTGGAAGGGGTGTGTGTTAGAGTTGGCACAGACAGAACAACTGGCACAGGAAAAGGAAACCATTCCTGTGTCAAGGAGATTTATCTATTCATTATTTTAGAAATTATTATTGTTACCATCCTCAACCATTTGTTGTGAGGACCCAAGGCCTGGGTACTATTTTAAATAAAGATCAAGACCTGTTCCTGGGTGGTGCCCAAGGAACTCCTGACTGGACATGTTGGGACTTGATCTATGTTGGGATTATAATTTTGGTAGCCAGACCTTTAGCAGTAAGTAGAAAATAGTCTGGAAGAGTTGTTTTCAACTGGAATCTGAAGAAGGCTGTAGATTTTTTGTAGGTGACCTTGGGGCCAGTAGTGATGGGAAGGGAAAAGAATGGAGTCCTACTACTTTGATCTTTTTTATAATTCATGTCCTTATGAGATTTCTATTGAAGAAATATTTCAGTGACTTTCAAATAAATACAAGTTGAAATGCATTACCCTAGAAGCTGCGGTATTTACCGTAGCTGGAGTTAAGAAAATATGGACTGCAGTCTGTCTGTGACACATTTTTAACTCCAGGTCTCATGGAGTACAACAAACTAATGAGAACAAATTGCAGCCCACTTTGCAAAACTGATATGGTTTTGGAAAAGTGAGTATAAATATATGTTATTTAATTGATATATACTTTTCATGCAGAAGAGAAAAATCACTCTTTCAAGGGTTTCTGTAGACAAGTTTTTTTGGGAACAAAGTTAAGGATCTCTTTGTAAAGTAAATAAACACCCTACTTCAGTTATCTAGATTTGAGGTTTGGATTTACATTTTTTTTGTGTGTGTGTAGGACCCTCGCCCGGTGGCCAGGGATCTAACTGGCGCTGCAGAGGCTGCAGGCAGCCTTGCAACCCAGTGCTCAACAGCTGCGCCACCAGGGGAGGCCCCTGGATTTACATTTTCTTTAAGGGAGAACCATATTTAAAATAAGAGCGAACTGTATCACTGAATTCCAAAATTATCTGAAAAATGTGACATAAAGAGATATAGATATCAGAGGAAAATAATGAAGCCGCAAAGGGAGATAAGGAGTTGTATTTGCAAACAATGCATGAAAGTGGTTTCCAAATTTTACAGAGTAAAGGGAGGATACCATAGAAAATGAGCTAGCATTAACTTGGACATGAGAGAAGGGAAAAGGATGTGTAGCCTTCTAAAATATATATTTTTTGAGACTTGATTATGTAACTAAGAATTTGAAGGCACCTATGCAATTTCCTTCAGTATTTTTGTTGGACTACTCTTTTTGGTTGCAAATTAGGGAAAGAAAGGCATTTGTACTAACATGATTAAAACAGTGCTTCCTTAAAATTTTTACTTTATATTTAGCAGTTATTCGGTCAATTTCATTTTTATAGCGTCTGGTTGAAATTTATATGTTAAAGAATGACTATAAAAACAATGTTTCACATGTCCCTGACTTTCAGTATATGATTGTTGAATTCTACTAAATTATATTCAGATGCGTCCTAATAATTCTATCAGCACTGCCTTCAAATTAAATCAATTGTAAAGCATTAAAAATCAAGATAATGCAAAATTAGAAAATTCATAATTTGGTTTTAAATTAGTAAGTTAATTATAGATGTCAATAACATATTTGTGACAACTGAGTAACAGCAATAGCAGAAAAGATATTCATTAATTTGAATACTAAAAAAGCCAGGCAGTATTAAACATTTCACGGTGATATAGGCAAAGACATCCCTGTTGCAATATTTAAAAAAAAAAATCTATATCAGTTAAACTGTAACCTAAGTGTTGAAAGACATGTGTAAATTTTTTTGTTCAATGTAGAATTCCATTTACTTTGTTTTAGTAATAGTTTAGTAATAGTTTCCTGGTTCTGTTGTTCCTTTTAAGATTTGACCTACATGGGTCAGGCATGCAAAAGGGGGTCATGGCAGACTACTGGTGGGATGCTCGCTGAAGAGCAGGTAGAGGAAGAAGAGGCAGTGAGACTGAGAAAGGCTGAGGAGAAAGGCAAGAGAAGGGTCTCTCAAGACACATCCCAAAGCCAAGGGTGGGGGGGCGTGCCGAGGTGTTGGTGGATGACACCTTTCCGTGCTAAGGAGAGGTTAAAGGGATGAAGCCAGAACTGGCCAATGTGGACTTGGGATTTAAGTGGATGCTGGTAAACTTGGAGGAAAAGAGCTTCTATAAGGAGGCATAAGCAGAAGCAATTTGCAATGGGTTGAGATGAGCCAGAAGTGACAGTAAACAAAGTGTAGTTAACAGGTAATGTGGTTGGTGGTGAAAAAGAAAATGAAATGAGAAAAAGGGGAAGCTGGGTCAACAAAAGGTAGGCTGTCTTACACGAACTCTGTTTTACTACTATTTGCAATAAATAATTCCCTTAGAAGGCAGTTTCCCTCTCTTACATTAAGCAAACCTGGAATGGCTGGCACTTTTCCCCAAAGACTTCTAAATAATTTGCTTGTGCACTTGTACTTTGAGTCTACTATTTTAAATGTGACAATTTACTTTGTTTTCTTTGTGTTCACCCCAGCCTTCCTTGCAATGAAATCACTGTGGTTCCAGTATATTGTTCTTTAATGTTTCCTTAAGGTCTACCGGCTAGAATTTTGCATCCTTGTCTTCAAGATAGTCTGTTCTGTAATTGTTTGCCTGTGCACACACATGTGTGTACTATGCTGTTTTGGTCATGACCGTATCAGACATGTTATCTTATAAAAATAATTGTAAGTCCTTTAATCATGTTAAAGAAAAAAATACATTTTGCTCAACTCCATTGTATTAAAACATACAAAATCCCAGAATCAGGGAAGAAAAGCAACTACCCATGGCTGGCATTTTTTTAGAGATGGATCTTTCACAGTCTTCAATGTCTTCTATGATATTGGCCTTTTTCAGCTTTCTAGCTCTTCTGTCACTTTGTAATTTTTCTTTGAGAAATGTATTGTTAGGTTATGGGAAATAAGTATATTTTAGGCTGAGGAGAAAGAACCAGTAGATGGGAAGGAATTTGTCATAAAAATAGACAGGACTCCTGTACTTCAGGAGAAAAATTCTTTTGGTGGAAGGAGTGATGGAATTAAGGATGTAGTTGGAAGGGTCTTAAAGAAATAAAGGCATCTATCCCTCCACTTGAGAAAGAGGTAAGAATGGCAAACGAACTAAATTTATAGGTGGATGAAATTGGTCATTAAAAGGAAAGGAAAGGAAGTAAACCTTTACTCATTTGTGTTCTTCCAGGACTTGTGCAATGTGTTACGTAGAAATAATCGCACTCAATCTTCATAGAACACTATGAGGCAGACATTTCTCCACGCCATTCCATAGATAAGCACACAGACAGGTTTGGTAATTTGCCCAAAGTATCACTTCTGGAAACTGTGAAACTTTTATTAGTATTTACTCAATGTGATTACAGAGCTTTAAGCCAAATATTTATTTTTGTTTCCTGTGGTTGGGTAGAACATGTCTGTTATTATGCATATATACTTGTGTTTGTGCATGTTTGCACATAAGTGCACAATGGCATAGTGACCTTTTATGTGTATTGAAATATACAAATATATATATAAGATTAGGTGCAAGTTCTGCATCTATTTAACCTGAAAAGAACCCTCTCTAGATAGATAACTATATCAATAATAATGACACTAGTTTCATTTTGTTGAACAACTATGTACTTGCTGACAATACCCATTTCTTTTCTTTTTGGTCTCTCCATAAACATCAGTGGTAGAACTGTTATCACCATTTTTATAGATGAGCTTATTGAAGTTCAGGCTTTCAGAAATTTGCCTTAGATCCTGATATTGGTATATTGTTGAGCACACATTCAAAGTCAACTTGAAGGAAATCACCTTTTATACTTCAGCCCAGATGATCTCTTTAACTATAATCACTTATTATCTGTGAAAATTGTTTGGGATACCCTATTCTTTTCAGAAAAATTAAAAAAAAAAAAACACTTCAATGATTAGCACTCACTTCCCAGATCCCATACTGTGAATTTTTGATCTAGAGAGGTGTTTTGTTGTTGTTGTTGTTATGACTCCAGTAGGTAGATATTCTTTGCCTTGTATAGTTTATTTGAACAATCACAGTAAAATAAAACAGACCCCACTTGTATTTCACTGAAGTGGCTAGCCCAGTGCAGGCACAGGGTCTACCCTCACCAAATGTTTGTTGACGATGCTCATGATCCTCTGGGTAACACATGCCTACTCAACAGGACTGAAGAGACGATACACCTGTTTATTTGTACAAAAATGAAAGACGTAGCATTTTGTAAAAATCCTGTGACCATATGACTGGTGATTTTTCTACCTTGATAGAAAATAATTCGATGTAGACTTTGGAAAATTCACATTTCAAGAAACTTCAAAGACATTTGTCACGATCGTACATAGTCATATCCCCACCTCCTCCTTCTTTTTCCCTTTCACTTTTCTGCCTCTGCACCCACAGCATGTGAAAGCATTGAAAGAAAATAAGAATCTTAAACTCATAAACATACCTGCTTACCATCTGGCAGGCATCCCAGCAGTCTGGTGATCTCCTTAGTTATCCAGCAGATAGTAGAAAAACAAGAGTCCTGTGAAGATTTCACATGTTGCCATATCCCTGCCAGATGGTGATTTGTAAAACATGGACAAATGGCACTGGCTTCACTTCCCTGCGACAATCACAACAGAAACACTGTAGCAATGGTGTTTAATTTGAAAGCAACTTCAACTGAGTAACTTTTAAGGTATAAACATCTCAAGACTATTGGGATAAAATGTGTCATTATCTCTCTAGAGCTGGTCCTTCACAAAACTGCTATTCCTAGTGCTGGTAGCTCTGAGATTCTTTCTAAAAAAAAAAAAAAAAATCTGTGGAGGGTTGAAAAATGTCCACATCACAGGGCATTTGATTACTACCTACTGATTCTTTGCCGCAACATGATGTTTTTCTGTCATCTAATGATGGGCTACAGGACTAAACATTATATCGACAAATTCACCAATTGGGCAACTTCACATCAGGACATCGAGAACTGAATCTGGGTAGAAGCAGGAAATTCTACTCTCTACATGTTAATAAGACAGTAGATACTTTTAAAACAGTATGTTCCCACTGTTTTCGGTTGTTCTTGGTGGTTGTCTACATAAAATTCAAATCACTGGGCAGTTTATATGGAAAATGTCAAACAAGTGGTTTTGTGTTGGGTAAATACACTACCAGTTTGTGGTTCTAAGTTTTTCATCATATATTGGTGTCAGACATCCTTTGCTGGAGGGGGTTATCTTTTCAGTTCTCTCAATTATTTAGAAGTCCTAATGGACCTAGCAGACTATCGTTTTGCTGATGATCGGGGAAATGATGGAAGAAAACCAACTCTTCATTTCTGTGGTAGCAGTTAGGTTTGCTTAGTGGTTTCTCTTTTCCATAGATAAAGTGTTGCCAGTTTCTTTCTGATGCTATGGATGCAAAGGTTTTATACAGCTCATTTGTTTTTAGTGGGATCTTTATTAAATTATTATTTGCATAATATACAATTCACCCATTTGAAATGGATAATGTTATTTTTGGTATAATCAAAGAGTTGTGCAAACATCATATAGTAAATTTTAAAACGGTTTCTTCATCCCAGATAGAAATCCCATCTTCATTAACAGTCGCTATTTATTTCTACCCCAACCCCACAGCCATAGTCAGCCAACCCCTGATCTACTTTCTGTTTCTATAGATTTCCCTTTTCTGGACATTTAAATTACATGGATCCATTGACTATGTGGCCTTTTGTCACTGGCTTCTCTCACTTAGCATCGTGTTTCCAAGTTTCATACATGTCTTTTTATTGCCAAATAAGATTTCATTGTATAGACATACCATGTTTTATCAGTTCATGGACATCTGTGTTGTTTCCACTTTTTCTGAAACTTTGGGATTCAAGTATATGTTTTTATTTCTCTCAAGTATATATCTAGGAATGGAATTGCTGGGTCAGCTGGTAATTCTGTCCTTGAGAAACACAAGAACTTTTTTGTTTGTGACTTCTTATACAGAAGGAGGACAGAGCAGAACTTAGATATATTGACTTTCTGTAAACCATTATTTAATTCTTATTCCATAATTGTCAACAGGCACAAGTTTTAAAATTAGACACACCTGGGCCTCCCCGGTGGCGCAGCGGTTGAGCGCTGGGTTGCGAAGCTGCCCGCGGCCTCTGCGGCGCCGGTTCGATCCCTGGCTGCTCCCCGGCCACAAGAGGAGGGTCCCACATGGCGCGCAGACCTCTCCTGCCGCCCGCTGCTCCCCTCAGCAGTGTACTTCGGTCCTTCTGCCTGCTCTGCTCCCCGCTCTGGCTCTGGTGAATTCTCTCAACCTCCCGCGCTTCTGACTATACCCAGTGCATGAGTAAACAGAACAAACAAACAAACAAACAAATAAATAAATAAACATGCCTCTATAAAAAAAAAAATAAAAAATAAATAAATAAAATTAGACACACCTAAGGATTTTATGACCTTGGTCATATCACTTAATATATACTTTTTTTTTATTCTGTTACCTACAAAATGATGATAACACTAATTTGGCTATAGTTTTTATGCCTGGAATGTGATGATGCATCAGAAAGCCGCCATCATAGTGCTTATGGCACTGGAACATTCCAATGAGTGTTATTTTGATACTTTTTTTCTTTGCTTCTGAGTATGGGATTTGTAGAAAATGATTTGCCATGTCCAGATAAGCCTTGGCTGACTGATAGGCTTGTTCTTATAAGGAATTTCATTTTTATATTTACCCATTAAGGATGTACTTAGAATTTAATAATCAAATATATTAGAAACCATGTTTGCAAAAGAATTGTTTTCTATGAATATTGAGAACTTAGTATTAGAAATGAGACATTATTAGAATTCTTAGGTAGTTGTGAATCTTGCATTTTAGTATTTGGGGACTCATTCCACATGTTAACTGTCTGGTAAGAACTTGACATTATCATTCTGAGGAATCATTTAGTTGAGATATCATTAATATATAAGATTGTGTAGGATTAAGGAATGCTGAGAAATTATTTCTAGGTGGAGTTTCAAGGTGAGGCATTTGCATGAAGAAACAAATCCATTATAATTTACAGACACTAGACCCTTAGCTGGCTCCACAGGGCGATGGCCCCTTCATTCCATGGACATGAGCAGGGCTTCCTAAGGGAGGTGCTGAAAGTTACAAATATCTAAAGTCTTTAAGATGTCAGCAGGGCTGTGCTCCTGACGTGAGCATAGACCATGATTACAGCACACAGAACCGTTTGCATGTTGAAAGATCATTAATGAAGGAGATTTCATCATCTTCTCCAAGAATGGAATAACCACGTGAAATAATTTTCTGTGTGCAAAATCTGGTCTTATGTGTAACCTAAATCCTTTTTGCTTCATTTCAAGTCCATTTCCATTAAATCTGCTTTCCTGAATCAAATGTGTTATTAAGTAACATGACAATCTGTTCAAAGAACAGGAAAATGTATATCTAGATTATCCAGTTTTCTCCCTTTCCCCCAGCTTTTAACTTGGCATCAAGGTTTACTCAGTAAAACCCGGAAGTTTTCATTTACTTGGTCTTTGGGTGGTCATCCTGCTGTCCTTGTGAAGCTCTCAAGGTATTTGAAGAAATCAAGAGAGGGGCCTCCCCAGTGGCGCAGCGGTTGAGCACTGGGTTGCGAAGCTGCCTGCAGCCAATGCAGCGCCGGTTCGATCCCCGGCCGCTGGGCGAGGGTCCCACATGGCGAGCAGACCTCTCCTGCCACCGGCTGCTCCCCTCAGCAGTGTACTTCGTCCGTCTGCCCATTCTGTTCCCCGCTCTGGCTCTGGTGAATTCTCTCGCCTTTCCGTGCTTCTGACTGTACCCAGTGCTTATATAAATAAAAAAATAAATCTTAAAAAAAAAAAGAAGGAATCAAGAGAGGCTTCTTCCTACCTCCAAAGGGAAAAAAAGAGAAAAGAAGGGGAAATATGAATAGGTTAGGAGGTGTGGTTAGATATATCCTTACTTCTGTTTAATTCAAGTCAAAATTTTAAGCATTTTTATGGCTTTAATTTCCAAGTATAGGTAGCATTTATTAGTTTAACTTTTGACAATTCAACTTTATTAATTGTATGCACTATCATAATTTTCTATATTTTTGTGTGTAGCCAAAGAGGAATATTTGGATTCCAATTATTCCAATTTGAATTGTTAAGAACACACTACAATCGGGCCTCCCCCGGTGGTGCAGCAATTGAGCGCTGGGCTGCGAAGCTGCCCGCAGCCTCTGCAGCGCTGGTTCAATCCCTGCCCGCAGGCGAGAATCCCACATAGCCCGCAGACCTCTCCTGCCGCGCCTGTTGCTCCCCTCAGTGGTGTATTTTGTCGGTCTGCCTGTTCTGCTCCCCGCTCTGGCTCTGGTGAATTCTCTTGCCCTCCTGTGCTTCTGACTGTACCCAGTGCTTATATAAATAAGTAAATAAATCTTAAAAAAAAAACAAAAAACACACTCACTACAATCATATCACAGATATTAATAGGCTTTGTAGAAAACCATCTCCCAGTCGATTCTTGCTTTCTTTTAAAACTAAGTTTGAATTTCAAGCCCAGATTTGTCATTTTAAATCGATAACATCTGGAAAGGGAGAGGGAAGTTCTCCTTTCAGCTCTTCAGAAAAGATTCCATTTCATGCCTGCCAGAAAATTCAGACCTGCTGCAAGTTTCGCTTTTGCATCACCACTTTTTTTCCCTAATTGTCTCCTGGCCCTCCCCTCCCCTCTGGTTATATTCTCCTCCCCTGCTCTTAAATGTGTCTATTACCCTCAGGCTTTGACCTTGGGCAGACTGTGAGCACAAAGTCATGTTATTTAGAGTGAAGTAACACCAGTAGTCAGGAAGGAACAATGTAGTTCAAGCCAGATAAAATAAATCTCTCATTTCCTGTCAAGAGACTGAGCCAAAAGCAATGATGAGAGACAGAGGGGGCAAACCACTCTACTCTACTTGAAACACAGACTTGGGATAGACACAACCACAGGCCCCCTTTGAAAACAGACAACAAAACCAAAAAACAGCCAGAGTGACAGGCGATACAAAATAGCTATGGAATAAACCAACACATATAAAACAGAGGGGGTCTGTGCAACTCCCTTGCCACAGAAAAGATGTATCGCAATCGCCTGAGTAGGCAATCTTAAAGAGAGAGTAAGGTTTGAGGGATTCCCCTGAGCAGATCCCACGTGTCATAAACTTTGAGACACACCTGTATAGCTGTCACTTTTTACCAAGTCGGCTTCAGAGTAAAAACCATACCTTCTGATTTCTGAGTAGACAGATTGCACATTGAAATTTGTAAATAACCATGGAAATATGGAGCTCCCGTATTTAATTCAACAGATCTATATAGGTCTTATCTTTGTCCCCATCTTTAAGAAAGTTGCTTTCTAAATGATGGCCAATTTATTAATAAACACTGATGGATTGTCTCTTGTCTACTGCTGCTGTTTAAAGTTATTTCAGTTAATCCCTGTAATCCTTAAACCAATGCTAAATAAGAAGGCATTATTGTATTCTTGTTTTATAATAGAAAAGCTTGAGGAACTGAGAGGTGACACAACTTATTTCAAGTCACCAGGCTAGTAAGGGAGCCTTGATCTGAACCCAAGCAGAGGGAATCCAGAGCCTACTCCCTTAATTAATTACTATGTTTTGTTGATACATGACCACTATATTAGCCTGACATTTTACTCATCTTAGTTGTTTGCAAGCCCTGCTCAAGTTCTTTTGCAATTCACTCTGTTTCAGAAGCAAGATCTAACTTCACTCATCAGATACAGAAGAAACATAAAAAATTGTAAGAATATGTTACATTTATTAACAATACCTAGTATTTTGCTTTTGTCCAGGGCTCTTCCGAGATGGTAAGGGACCAAGAGTTCACTCATTTGTTGCTTCATCAAATGCTCATTTTCCAGTATAGTAAGCACTCCAGTGAGTGATGGAGTAATGTCCTGGCTGACACATAGTCAATCAGAGATATACTTTATATCTTTTGGCACAGGATATGCTGCGTAGAAATTCTCACAAAGACCATAACATTTTCAAAGACAAATACTAGTTTATCTTTGGTCATAGAAATATTTTTAACTCAATGGGATGAAATATCATTTAACCTTCGAATCAAACATTAAGAAGTTTTCATGTGGAGATGGAAGCATTCTTTAACTCTGTGTACCCAAGGCTCTGCCACTTAGTGTCATAGTGACAATAGGTATACATTAGAAAATGAGCATGCAATATTGTGAGAACTTTTCTAGAAAGCACAAACCCTTGATTTGTGTGACCCAATTAGGCTGGAAAAGATAGCAATATTTTGTGTGTTATGTATATTGTGCTTATCTATATTACACGCAACAGTATTATACTATATTTACCTGACCAACTAAGTTTCCTAAGTGGGATATTCTATTGTCATCTTGTTATAGAGCAACCCCGATATTAAACGGGTTCCTGGCTGTGGGTCCTCACCCACGCGCTTTAAAGGGACTTACGAATACTCTACTACAGACACACACAAAAGGGTTAATAAAAGGTTTATTTACAAGAGGAAAGGAAATAAGGAAAATGTACAACTCAGGGAGAAAATAGGGAAATAAAGTCTTTAATGCGTCCTACCCGATCCGACGACCTGGAAACCCAAAGTCACTCTCAGAGCTGGCCGGACGCTCCGAGCTGGCTGAGAGCCCAAAAATGGAGAGCCCCCCAAAGCCCACGTGTCTGCCTTTTGTATCCACCTGGCTGCTTAACCCCACCCTCAGGTCCCAGCCACCTTCCCTTTGGTGGTGATGGGATTTGGAGTTCCCAGTGTCTTTGGCTTTGACCTGGGGTGGGGGTGGAGTCCACAAAGCCTGTATGGAATTTGCTTTGGGACCGCCTTTTCCCCCTAACAATCTCATTTCCTGTCATAGTCCCCAGAATACAGAAGTTCTTCAGTATATGATTGTTAATTTAATTGAAGACATTTTCCACATGCATATTAATGAAATCATGCACATACACCTTTATACTTGCACTATGATGCAGATAATGGATGGCCCAAACCAAATTGTGCTATTAAATTTAATTAATAAAATGACAACAGTCATGATGCAATAACTTATTTAAGTATTTACAGTGTAAAGCCTCATGTCTGTTTCTAGGTGTGTAGCATGGATTATTTAATTGAAGCCATACCCTAACTCTGTGATGCATTTCTATGTTTTGTTAGAAGGGGCAATACAAAATGGCCATAAGCAGTGAAACTTTATACTCCAAATATTACATAATTAAATTTATTATGTTTCTATTGTTAACAGAAAAGATAGAAAAATAAAAAGTAATATCCCCCTCCCAGTCCAAGTTGAAGAAGTAAGTATAGCTGGCATTTATTTTTTTGTGGCCAATTCCATAAAATTTTCCATATTCATGAAGAAGAAAGCACACAAAGATCAAGAAAGGTTTTGTTTGCGCAGTGTATGATTATCTGAGCAGATTTGTGCATTGTTAAGATAGGAAAAACAGAAAAGTCTTATAATGGACTTGGGGGTCCCTTTCTTAACCCCTGGGGAAATCCAGCAGGAAGATTCTGCTGGATCAATTGGACAGACGTGAGTGGAGTAGATTGTTCTAGCTCTGTTGTGCTTTCATTTGAATTAGATGGATGCTTTTTCATAGACATTGAACTTTATTTTTAAAGACATGCACTCATATTTATTATTAAGGAGTCATATGTATATTATGCCTAACCAAGTTACACAATATTTGAACAAAATGAGAAAATTAACTCAGATATTCAGATATGTTTCTGGCTTGTCCTCATTAGTTGCACATACAGGTACCCATAAATACTGACTGTCTTTTACTTTTTGATATTTATTGACCTTTTTACCTCTCTGCTTTGTCATCTGTTGACAGAAAATGGGACTTTTGCTTAATCTAATCCAGGATGTTTCCTTTAAGCAAAAACAATTACTTCCTTTCCACAGGAAATTTATGAACCAGAGAGTTTGTGGAGACAATTCATCTCTTCTTGAGGTAGTCTGAAGCACAATTGAGTCTCTGGTGGGAGTAACTGCAATTATTTTTATCTGCGCCAACATTGGGTTCTCTGTTCTAATCTATTTGTATTCTTTCTGTTCTCATCTATTTGTATTCAGTTAGGACTTCACACTTAAACTTTGATAAACATTAGATAATACATTGCCTTGAGGAGCTTGTTTGCTGAAGGTTCTGTGTGCTTCACAAAAGCAGGAAACAAGATCATCAAGAAACAAGGAATTCCAAATATCAGCACCATGGCATCATAACCATGAATAAGAGATGAGACTGAAAAAAAATTCTTTATATGAATCAAAGATGATAATGAGAAGATAAATGAATTTCTTTACCTTTTCATGAGGAAACACCCAATGAAACTAAATATTATGATCAAAATAATAGAGGGAAGTAATTTTTATTCAATATACAAATAAGCTATAGCATTCATTGCTGCTGGGGTTGTTATCAACACAAATGTCACTGTTAGTATGCTTCTTTAAAAAGGGTAAATCTTTTTTTATGGGTATGGAGAATGGCATAATTACATATCTATATTAAATTTTAGAGATTTCACTCAGTCTCCCTTCAGAAAAGATCAATAGATTGATCAGGAAGAAATATTTCCAATTTATGTTAGCAAAGCATGCTTTGAGTAGTAAACTGTAGATTCTACTGTGACATTCAATAATCAGGACAAATTCCAGAGGATAACTGCTGTTCAATCTGTTTTATCCATTTTAACTTTTACTATTACCTTGCATATATGATACCTGAGAGACACATACTGATATATTCTACAATAACTATGCTACAATTTAGTCAGAACCAAGTACTTCCTAAACTTGTATTTTTTTTTTTGTTTATATGCCTAATATATGTCTTTACTCCTTTATTTTGGTAATGTTTTGTGTATTAACTTCTATGATAAATTTTATGATATTTAAGGAATTATTTTAAGAAGCTTGGTTACTGTAAAAAAGAGGTAAAGTGCTCAGTACTGTGTTTTATGCATGGTACAGGCTAAAATAATTAAAAAAAAAAACTTTAATGATTGATTTCAGGACTTTTTAAAGTGTACACTTTATGTTCATTTTTAAATTCAGTTTAAACCAACAGTTACAAGATGTTTTAATCAGTATATTAGATAAAGCAAATATTTCCCAAATTTATTAGTTTTCCATGTGTCAGGAGAACATTATAAAATTTAGGAATGCTAAGGCTTTAAGAATTACTGATTATTTCTTATAGCCATGTACAAAAATTGTTGCTTAACTGCCTTATATCTAATTTAAACTTTGACATGTTGATGTTTCCTGAGTGTGTTCAACTTCTTTTTTTCTATTTTACCTATGTTTTATTTATCAATTTTTTTTGTTGTTGTTTTTGCTACTCTAGGATATAGGCCAGAGGTGTGGGTAGTGAGAGGATTCATCAGAGACAAACTGGGGAGCAGGACAGATATATGTACTAAAATACTCTGCTTCAGGGAGCAGTGGACAAGACAGGAGAGGTCTGCTGTGCTATATGTGGATTAGCTCCCTGACTGGGTATTGAACTCAGGCTGCAGTGGTGATAATGCTGAGACTTAACCCCTGGGCCACCAGGGGGGCCCTTTATCTATGTTTTAGTTAATATAGTTTATATAAGAGTCTTTCCGTATTTTGTTCACCATTAAGCTGCAATCATGTGAATCGTTTAGAAAGTAATTTCTCCATATATTCCTGAACTTTTTCATCTAATTTATACTTACAAAAATAATGTTGAAAATAATTTTACAAAGTAATTTTTTCTTGCAGTTATAAATTCACAAGAGGAGCTTAGTTTTGATAAAAATTTAAATGAATAGTTCAATGACTTTAACTTTACTGTGGCATTATGTTACATGTAACATAATGTATGTTGCATGTAACATATGTATGTATGTATGTGTATAATGTATGTATGTGTTATATACATATAGTCTTTAATCAAAGGAATTGAAAATACTGCAATGGTCTCATAAAATTTTTCTTATAACTGTCAGTATGTGTTAAGCCCCAATTCCTCTCTCTGTCTTCTCAATCCAAGAATTTGTCATTTTTCTTGCATGTGATATCACTAGGAAGCAGCTTCCTGGAGCTTGTCATTTCAGTGTCCTCATCTTGACAAGCCTTTTTAATATTTAGGATAGATGGAGGGGCTGAAAGTTTGCACATACATAAGATAGGTTTCGCCCAGTTCACAAGCATTCTGTGAGTTTTATGAAATACAAAGCTCTTTTATAGATTCAGAGGATAGAGGAAGTCACCTTAGACATCCCCCTTCCCATCCAAACTAGTCTTTGGGAATGTTTGACTCTGATGTAGAAACATGAGTTTGTAGGGACATGAGTTTTCTATAAACTGTGAATCTCTGTGAGTTTTCATAGAGATTCAGATTTTCTAGTTTAAGAAAGATTAGTCTATTTTGATACTAATGAGGGGGAAATTTTAGAGTTATTATTAAATGTATTAAATTCTTTGAGATATTTATAACAAACTTTACCCAGTCATATGGTATTCCAAGAAGTTCAATGAATTTCTCAAAAATATTGCAGAAATATAGCTCAATTAAAAATTTAGTACTTAAAGGGAGATGTTTGGAAAAAATGTATGTTTTTCAGTTATCGGAGAAATTTCCCACGTGAATTGTCTTATGACAACCTAATGGCGGTATTACTGAAGTTATTTCCTTTCTACTATGGGTACCATTAATATGTGTGTGATACATTTTTAATCTTTTTACTTGATCCAGTTTGATTACCAACCATTTTGCAGCTTAGAAAGTGACGATTCAGAAATGTCAAGTAATTTGACTAAAGAAATATAGGGAGAGAGTTAGGATTGTGAGTAATTCAAACTTTAATTTATGTTCGAATTACTTTAATTTATATCTAATTGCTTTGGAAGTAATATTAAGAATCAATCTTGTTTTCTATGTGCTAGTATTTTGAGTTTACCTCAAAATATACTCATAATTATATATTAACCACAATAGTTTCATCACAACATTTGGTTTCTACACATGAGATACAAAAATCACCTCTTGTCCTCCTGGGAAAATAAAGTGAACAAAGCTGAGATAGGTCTATACAGTAGACTGGCCTATCCAATGACATTGGCATGCACTAATTTATAATTTAAAAAAATTGGTATGTTTACCTAGTTTCCATAGTAAGATTAAGATCAGCCAGGCTAGGCAGCAAGTGTTCTCGTCTATTGCATCTGCATAGTTTAGCTTCCTACATAGTCAAGACACTTCCAGTTGGGACACAATGGGTATTTGATAAAACTTTCTGATAAAATGAATGGCCTTTATTGGGTTAAGTTTTTGTGTTTGAATTTAATATCTTTAACACATCTTCCTTGTGTTTATGTCATGAGAAAAATGTGAAAGATTTAAAAGGAGAAGGGGAAATTAACATGTGTATATTATAAGATTTGGACATTTTCATTGATCCTAATATGCTGAGATGATTGTATTACACCAAAAAAATATTTTATTGTTTTTTGCAACCATTTCAGTTTAAACTATCTCAGGTGTCAGTATTTGCCTTTCGGTTATAAAATGTGAACAATATGATGTTTATTAATATATAAATGAGACTATTCATTTTTAATTGACTTTTCTGGTTGTAACAGCATTGCAAAGGGCTTTTTGTTTGTTTCTGCAATCAATGAATTCAAGAATATTCCTTTTGCAACTAACTCATCCTGGTGTTATCGATTCAGTGTTGACTTTAGCATGACCTTGAGCAGTCAACACTACACAATATACTTTTAAAGTTTTAAAAACTATTTGCTTTGGCTTGTTTTAGTCTAGCAATTGAGAAATTATTTAGTCATAGCCAATCTTACTTAGACACAGGAAAAAGTATCAAATCATCATCTCGTGTTGAATCTGTTTTTTTGGGAGGCTTCATTACTTCTGGGGATGTAAGTGACTCATGTGTTGGGAAAACTCACAGTTTCCATGATTACTCACTTTTTTTGACTTTAGTATTTACCATTAGGAATGGTATTTTATCCTGCCAGGGATATGGCAGGAAATGGGAAAGAAGAATTCTTGAATTTTCTTTCCTAACAAATCTACGACTAGATATCCTTTGCAATAAATACAGATTATTTTGGTCATTTTTAAAGCTAGGAACCCAAAGAAAATGTAGTAAAGAAACTAGTTTTAAAAAGTAATTGTGGATATAACTATAATTTTTAATTAAGATGTCCAGATAAAAATCCTAGGGCATTTTGTAACTTAAATATTATTAGTTGAGCCTGACATGATATACATTTGTACACAGGATTGAGGTCTTGCAAATATTGATCAAAGCATTGCAGTTAGAAGACTCAGGTATAGTGAATGAACTGATTTCCATTTTCTATGCTGCATCATTTAGAGTCACTATTTACAAAGTTGTACTGTTCTTGATTGGACCTCAAATCTAAAATATATAATTTCCCAACATGGGTCATGAATAGAAGTTCTAATCTCATATATTTTAACATCCTTTCCTTGATTTATTCTGGGCTCCACCTGAATCTCTTTTTACTCTTTTTGGGGGAAAATGTTAAGCTAAGTGGGGGTTGAAGTTCCCATTATGTCAATAAACCTTACAAATGTGGCAATATTTGGTTGTGTAATTAATTTGGTTCACAAAGGAAAGAGCCCTCCTTTGGAGTTTTGGAGCTGACACTGGAACCCCCAAGCCCAGTGACGTATCACAGGGCTATGGTGAAATCCTGGTCTGTGGGTCGTTGGGATTCACAGTGGAGCCACATTCCCTTTTGATCCCTGCTTTCTGGAGTGATCACTGCTCCAGAAGGTGACAGGAAAGCCCAGGGAATGAACACCAAGAAACCCTGAATTCCTCATCTCCACCACTGGAAGATCTTCCAGAGAACTCAAGGCACATGTTTTACTTTGAAGAAAGCTCCACCTCCGCATGGTTTCTGGCTGAACAAAGGTTTATTTGGTGACTCATTTATCTCTATCTTCCTCTGTTAATTTTGGTAAGATTTTGTTTTTGCTTCTAGAAACTGTATGATGGAAGCCCTTTTAATATATTAAGAAAACATACAGGATGATTTTTTAATACTTTGAATCTCCATTTTTACTCTTTTCTCCTTTTGCAATTTTTTTGGGGGGAAGTTGATAAGTGGCTTCCACTATCAATATTTACAGCATCAAGCATGATTATACATTTAACTGTCATATTGAATTTACTACTTTTTATCAGTATTCTGCATAAAAATTTATAGTAGACTGAGCAATATTGTCATTAAATGTACACTTAAAACTATAGCATGTAGTGCCACTAAAGTGAAGTAGTGTTGGAAGCTGGCAGACAGACACCAATTAGTCTCTATTTTGAGGAAATATTTTAGTGAAAATGAATAAATAATTCTTGTAACTATAGATATGTATAAGTGCACATTTATGAGCTGTAACATCTTTTCATAAAATTTTATATTTAACTTTTGGAATAGAAATAAGTTAAAGATGAATATTTTGAACTTTTTAAGTTAAATATCACTTAAATGATATATTTCATCATACACTTCTCACTGCATTTTATATTTGCCAACCTCCTCAACACTCCCCTGGGATGACTATGATCATATAGTGAACATTTTTAAGTCAATATGGGGACAAGGTGGCTCTCTTTTTTTCTTAATTCACTTAGCTCTTTCAGTTGTCGTTGATTCCAAGCAAGTCATACCCTGATTCACAGAATTATTGATTAAGTCATGAAGTGTTGGTAATGTCTATAAATGGGAATCCCTCTTGTGTTATCAATGACAACGCCAAGAAACAGGCTTCAAGATCTTAATTTTACGTATCAACCAATCCACTCTTAGGATTCACTCTCTCTCTTGCTATATATATATATATATATATATATATATATATATATATATATACTGTTTCTATGTTTGTATATATATGTTATTTATTTGAATTGTCTTAAGTGCATATTTGAATAGCTTGCAAGGGTCAGAAAGAGTTCAAATGATAGAAAAAATGACTAGCCTTTCTCTTCCTTCTCTCCTCCCCTGTTGCTAATGCTAACTGATGAAGAGTGCTAGCAGTGTCCTTCCATTTAAAGAGACAACCTTGTTCATTTGAGAGGTGTGACTGCCATGCTTGTGAAATACTGCAAATAGTAATTCACAAGAGGGTGAGTTTTTTTTACCGCTTTTATATTGATAACATGCCTTCTGAAGACATACTTCTGCTGAACTTCAGGGAGATAAGAATGGAATGTGTATGTTAATTTAAACATCTGTACATACAATAAAGAATCCTTTTTTTAATCAGGAAATCAGATCCTCTTATATATTTACCAATATTAAATAACTTTTAAAGTTGTTACCCGATATATGAATACTTTATTATTTTTCAGTTTCTCTTCCTACCACCTCCTTGAAATATTGAGAGAAAGGCTATGATTGTAATCTGAGTCACTGAATCTACAGTTTGTAAAAATGAATTTGAATCACAGAGAGAAGTAATATGACTTGCCTCAGCAGTATCAGGTTGCAGAACAAAGTTTAACAGCACAAGGACTAAATGTTGATGTCAACTAAGTTAGGGGTGCAGTTTACTATGTATTGAATTTGCATGTAGCTTAGTGTTCCACTTTCACATACAAAGGTGATCAGTGAACATAAAAATTAGAGACTGATTCAGTTCTCAAGAGATGAACCAGAATAATCCCTGTCAGTGACCTCGGAGCTTCACCCAATGTCCCTTTATGTTATTTAATGATTTGGTAAGGTACAGTAGAAGCATCTGAGGATGTGAATACCAAAAGCTGTTAAGTAAGTGTAGCATAGAGATGTTTAATGACTTTAGTTATCCTTTATGCTAGGAGCCACCCCTCCTTAAGGCCCAGGAAGAAGTGGACAGTGACTCATGGTGTTGTCATCGACTGTCATTATTTCTAGTAAAGTCAACTTCCTATTCATAAAAATAAAGGAAAAAAATTAATGGTGAAAAACACGTCATTCTGTAATACAGTATTTTGTGTTGCTATTCAGTGTTGCTAACTAACATTCTGTATTTTAGAATTATATTGGCATTTTGAAATGTAGATAAATCTCAATTTTTCATCAGCATGTTTAAAGCTTTGCAAAAAAATGTTATCTGTATGTGTAGCTATTTTTTCCTTTTGCTTGTGTTCTCCTGTGTGGGGGGAGAAATTCTGCAGGGTTTTATTTATTTATTTTTTTAAATTTGATCATTTATAAGAACGGAGATGAGTTTGGAGGGACAACTTCCCAGAGATGGCAGCAAACAGCTCAAGACAAAACTTTCTCCAATTTGAGGATATGGCACTATGCAAATGAAACCTTTCACATTTTGTAATGAATGCAGGGAAGGCAATAGGGTAAATAGACAAAGAAATTTTAGTTGCATAAAGTCAAAATATTTTCAGCTATATAGTGAGGGAAATACTTCTTTTATTAAAAATTTATTTACATTGAGGGCCAGATGAGTTGAGAAAAACTGTGGGTTTTTTTTGTTTGTTTGTTTGTTTCTTTAGCATTATATGCTTAGTCATTTTATTTACGGTCACTATTCCTGGATATGATAGTGCTTAGTATTGTTTTCTGTTAAAATAGGAAACAATTTCTATAGCTTTCTTCTAAGCCCTTTCCTTATTGTCATATTTCTTTGCTATTGTGCTGCTACTTGATCTGATTGATACATTGCAATCACTTCCAGTGATCCACTTAGGAAAACAGATTTTTATTTCTGATTTTGAATTTTTATTTGTAAATGTTTCTTTGCTACTGTTTATAGTTAGGATGTCATGTGGCAGGTACGAATATATTGAGTGTATGGTGGGCCGAACTGTAAATTGTGGTTTCATAACAGCATTTACTGAGTAAGTGCACAAACGAAGAGCAGAGTGGGCAGGATTAAAAAGTAGGTGGCATTCGAATAAGATACAAGTTGCCAGAAAAATGGCATTGTTTTCTATCAATACAGCTCCTTAGATTCTGCTTACAAAGGCTAGTATGACCATTATATTGTATGTATCAAGCACTCATTATTTGCTAGGTATGGGGAAAAATAAAACATTGAAAAGGGATAACTGTGATTTCAGACAGAAAAATCAAACAGGACTAGGGAGGCTTTGGGCTTACAAAGTCAGGAGACGCTGGGGTTTAACATTCTGTTTCATGTGGAGACCCGCAGTTAATATGGTCCTTGTTGAAACTTAAAACAGCTCTATTAGCATCTTGATTGAGAAGGAGGGAAGAGGCCTAGAATAAACAAAAGTGTGCATTTTCAAGACAGCCTAATTGTATGCAGTACATCGCTTCCACAGTTCCTTTCTAATCCATCACATAGTAAAACACACAAGCACACAAATTTATTCTATTAAAGTAGATAAAATTGTTAGGTAAGTACAATACGTGGGCTAAAAGGGGAAATAGCAACTGTTTAACAATTCGCTATTGTTCGAAGGATCCCAGGCTACTCTGCCTGCCGGTCTCACTCAGTCAAGTTGGGTGTAATGCTAATTTGGCGGAAAGGAAGGAGGAAATTCAAGTATTTGCTCACACCTTTTTTTAAAAGTTCCTCCAGAGTCCTGTTGAGAGTCCCACGGGAGAGCTGGGTTTTGTGCAGAGCTGGAGGGATGGGTTCTCTGTCACCCCCATTTGAGTCTCTGTGGTACCGCCCAGGAAAGCAGCACGGCAGTCGGAACTAATTGTAACTCACTCAGGAAAGTCTTCATTAGCACTCGCACACATGGTCGCCAGATGTGCCAAGGGGACAGGAGGGCTGAGGCGTCCCGAGCCCAGAGAGAAACAAGGAGCTTCATTTTCAAACTTAATAATCTGCCTTTTGTTTCCGTGTGTATTGTGTTAGAGAAATGAGAGGGAAGGAAGTTTTGGAAAATGAAATGCCTTCTCATTTGCTCATTCTCTAGAAGCTGAATGGAATTCTTTGTCTTGAAAACATCAAAACTTTTTGTGACTATCAGTGTGTTGGGAAAGGCTCACTTTCTCCATCAGAGTATATGAAAATTACCTGGATTACCAAAGCAATTATGCTTTTCTAAAGGCTGAGATGATAGTTCTAAATTTGGGATCTTTGAATAGAGACTGGACTTATAAAATAGGTAAATAACCTGTAAAAGTTATTGCCTAAAGATTATAAATTCCAATATAGCATCGCGGAAAGCAGGAGAAGGTTCTTATCTATTCGTAAGGCTGATACCCGTCAAGTGCAGAGCGGGTGACCTTACATCTTTTATAATATATCACTGTTTTACTCTTAATGGCAAAGAATACCGATTATAGATCCTCGGGATTAAATATTATAGTTATGCTACCTAAATCCTGGAATTGGGGATTTATTCCTATTACTATGTTTCACATGAGATTAAATGAAATCTCAAGAATTTCTACTGTTTCTGAAAATGTTATTCACTCTCTTCTTATTTACTGATGGCTGTATGTGTAGAACTAGTCTATCTAGACAAAATAGTGTAGAACTTAATCCACAGTTGGAAGTTTTTGGTGCTGCAGAAAATCACGACTTTAAAAAATGACATGATTTGGAGTCTCGTTAAAAAACAAACTTTAACAGCACTGATTTGTGAGTGCCTGGTTTGAGAATTTTTTCTAAATTTTATTTTGTAATGATCATAGAGGGGCAAAGTACTTTTAAAGTCAGACATGAAAGTCTTAAATAAATGATTTGGAAAAATTTCAAATTCTGAAATTGAGAATTTCAAGACTAGCTATGTATTTTATGCAATTTTAAAGCAGTGCCTTCCTGTGGCAGGGTGGGGGGCAGGATGGGGAGAGTCCTAAACCTGCAGTAGAGCATTAAAGACATTTGGAGGAAAAAAAGATAACAAGTTAGAAGAGAAAAATTATTTTAAGTCGTCTTGGGAAAGCATGGTTTAGATTCATTCCTATTTAGACAAAAGACACAGTGCTTCTTAACCATTTTTGGAGTGATGGAAGCATTTAAAATTTTCATGAAATCTATGGACCTACTTCTTACAAATGTGCTTATCTATGCAATTTTGATATAACTTAGGCCATCCCAATATCTAGCCTGTACTTTGAAAGTTCCAGTTGTGCAGAACTAGCCTCATAGCCTTCTCCAAAACATGGACTCTTGAGCCAGACTGACTTGGTTCAAACCCAGCCCTTTTCCTTTATCACCCTGTGACTGAACATGTGACTTCACTTCTCTGGGCTTCAGTTTCTCATCAGTAAAACGAGGGTGAAAACAATACTATCCTTCAGGGTTGTTATGAGAATAAAAAGAATTAATACATAGAAAGTATGTATTCCAAACCTGACAGAGATGAAGTGCTGCATAGATCTGATAGAGTGTAGCTACTGATGTTTCTCAATTCTTTAATAAATAGAGCTGTTCAAAATGCCTTATGAGGGCCTTCCCAGTGGCACAGCAGTTGAGCGCTGGGTTGCGAAGATGTCCGCAGCCTCTGTGGCGCTGGTTCGATCCCCTGCTGCTCCCCGGCCACCAGAGGAGGGTCCCCCATGGCGCGCAGACCTCTCCTGCCGCCCGCTGCTCCTCTCAGCAGTGTACTTCGGTCCTTCTGTCTGCTCTGCTCCCCGCTCTGGCTCTGGTGAATTCTCTCACCCTCCCGTGCTTCTGACTGTGCCCAGTGCATGTATAAACAAAAAAGAAAACAAACAAATAAATAAATAAAACATGCCTCTATAAAAAAAAAATGCCTTATGAAACATAAGGTTCAACAATAATTATCTTCTTATTTAAAAAACAATTATTTATATTCAAATTATTACATTTTGAATTTTTAAGGCTTCTTTGCTAATTTCTCCTTCATTCAGGAACTTTAAAAAAGGAAAATAAAATAAATAAAATATTAGAAGACAATGATCAATGTATTTTAAAAATATAAATGCAGTTTGGAGCTCAACTCAAAAAGAATTTTCTGGTCAGGAAAAGTTGGGCAAAATGGAATTATATCTAAAAATAAAAGTGCTGGGAAACTTTTGGCTCTTGGCAACTATTCTATTAAGGTACATTTAACTGTGGTATAAAACTGATGAGGAAATAGTTCAATTTTAAAATAATTATGAACAGTTGCTAAGCAATATAGAAAATAGAAAACATAAATTTGCTATAAAAATGTCATCATTGAGTGGGAAAAACTGTATTTTAAAACGTCTTGTTGTCTCCTATATGTAAGTATATTTAGTCATTATTTCTCATAAAAATTAAATATGACTTTTTTTTGAAATATGATTGGTGTTGCTTCTAGGTATTACCACTTTTTAACTTACTTGCTTAACATTCTTGTATTTGGGTAAAGTGTTCTTTCTCTTTATTTGTTTTCAGAAACAAAATATATATGTATGTATGTATGTATGTATATATTAAACCCACTAAACAATATTAAATAGATGTTTGCTGCTCATTAGTGTATGGTTTGAATTGTAATTATGTCATCCAAAGGGACTTATAAATATAGTCTAGTTAAAATGTGATTCAATCTTCAATCATTCACAGAGGCATACATTCATTATTATTCATTTAGTGTTTCTGAATTGAGCTCTAAATGTAATCCAAGAAAAGATGGAAGGATTTTACTTTTATTGTCATGATTTAATATAGCAGATCCCTTAGTTATCATCCTATACTAATCCAGGGATTGTTACAACTTCTTAGAGTCTGTTATTTGATTTTTAAATGAGCCTGTTTATCATACCAGCAGAGTAGCATGTAAATTCAAGAGGTTAGAAAAAGATGCCACATCTCATTATAAGACAATCAGCATATACTTTTCTACTATCCAAATTTTAGTTTAGTTTTAGAAGAAGCTTATTTTAGCTATTTGATATATTATGTCTTAAAGACACTTATCCATGGCTCCTGTTAATCTAAATGATAAACTATGGACTGCATTCATCCAGTAAACTTCAATAAGTCCCTGCTGTATGATAGGCACTATGTTCAGGTATAGAAATTTTGCTCTGAGTAGGACAGTTATAATCTCCTGCCCTCGGAGACTTTATAGGCTAGACGAGAACAAGGTCATTGAAAAAGTACTGTAATTGTAAAAGATTGGGCTGCTACAACATTTTTGGCTACACAAGGTGCATAAGAGGAAAGTGTCATAATCTCCTCAACTAGGAAAGCTCCTTCTACCCTAAACCCCAGGAGTCATGGAATAGTGTTTTCTAAGGCTTGGAAGTATGAGCAAACTTGATGAAATCAAGGAACTGCCAGATGACTGCTATGGTATAGGAGAGAGAAAAGTGACTTGTAGTCAATAGGAACTGCATTGGGGAGGGTTCTGGATTAAAGAAATAGACATAAGACCTGAAACCATAAAATATATAGAAGGAAATATAGGCGAAACACTACGTGATTTGCACATCAAAGACATCTTTACAGACACATCACCCAAAGCAGTGATAGTGAAGGCAAAGATAAACAGCTGGGACTACATCAAATTAAAGAGCTTCTGCACAGCAAAAGAGACAATAACAAAAACAAAGAGAAACCCCACCAACTGGGAGAACATTTTTGCACCCAACACTAATGATAAAGGACTGATCACAAAAATCTGCAAAGAGCTGATGAGACTCAACAACAAAGAAAATAATCCAGTCAAAAAATGGGCAGAAGAGCTAAAAAGAAACTTCTCTGAAGAGGAAATGCAAATGGCCAACAGGCATATGAAAAAATGTTCAACATCACTTGTCATCAGGGAAATGCAAATCAAAACTACCATGAGATACCATCTTACACCAGTGAGAATGGCACATATTAAAAAAACTAGCAACAACAAATGTTGGCGAGGGTGTGGAGAAAAAGGAACTCTCCTGCACTGTTGGTGGGAGTGCAAACTGGTCCAACCACTGTGGAAAGCTGTGTGGAGATTTCTGGACCTACTAAACATAGAGCTTCCATATGATCCAGCAATTCCACTCCTAGGTATTTACCCAAAGGACACAGAAACATCAATTCCAAAGAACACCTGCATGTTTATAGCAGCACTGTTTACAATAGCTAAGCTTTGGAAACAACCCAAATGCCCAAAAATAGATGACTGGATCAAGAAGATGTGGTACATATATACCATGGAATATTACTCAGCATTCAAAAAAGATAAACACATGCAATTTGCAGCAACATGGATGGCGCTGGAAGGGATCATGCTCAGCGAAATAAGCCAGAAAGAAAAAGAAAAATACCAGATGGTCTCACTCATAGCAGGAATCTAGAAAACTTAAATAAGGGACCAGGAAAATGAATAACTATAAGAAAGTGAAAATCAAAATCAACAAAAAACTATGAACCAGAGACACTTTTAGGGGGGCGGGGGCGGGAGGGGAGGGATTGGGGTCAGAATGGGGGGGCTGCAATTGTATGGGGAATATAACAATAAAATTTATTATCTAAAAAAAAAAATTTCCAAGTCATCTGTTGTTAGAAACCACCAGTGTGTGGTAACTATAGTTAATTAATACTGTATGGCATATTTGAAAGTTGCTAAGAGAACAGATCTTAAAAGTCCTCAAAAAAAAATAAAATAAAATAGTGAACTTATTTTTAGAATTGTGATAGTGATGGAAGGTGTTTGGTGTGATATGATTGGATTTTGAAAAGATGAGTTATGCTGTGGGTGGAGGATGTGTTGGAAGAAAGCGAGATTGAGGACAGGCAGATAGGTGAGTGGCGCATATTAGTGATAAACAGAGGAGAGACTATGAGGTTAAAGTTAAAGGCAGAACTAGGTTCTAATATTGTGAGAATTTGGGGTAGGAAGGTAACTTTACTGGAGGAAGAATGAACATATGGTGAAGAGGTTGCCATATGAGGGCCTCTGTATATGTCCCAGTGTTCCTTTCAAATTGTCCTCCTTTATGGCTTTTCATCTTGGTCTTAATATCATTTATTATCTGAACTTCAAATAACAACTTGAGTAACCTTTCAACAGAAAGTACCCTGCTTTTGGAACTCTTGTTGAGAGAGGAATGACGATCCCAGAGAGCGACATCTTATTTTGTTATGCTTCTAAGCAAGCTGGAGTGATATGAAAATTGCATCTACGTTTAGATATATGTAGGGCGATGAATTAAGAGGAATTGGTTCTTTGCAGGATATTGGGGGTTATTCCTAAATTTCTACCTTTGGAGTTTCAGTGAATGGTGGTATCATTTAGACACCACTGAGGAGGAGCAGGGGAGATAATGAATTTAATTTTAAACAGGCTGAATTTTAGGTGCCTACCAGACATGCAAATATGTGGAAGACTGGAGAATATGGTAGCAAGCAGAGTCCAGGAACAGATTTGATAGTTCTTTTATGCAAATATTGCTTGATATCATGAGTGTAGATAGCACATAAAATAAAGAAGAAGGCCTAATGTATGTAGACCACAAGAAATCTGTCAATTTAATGCTCTGGTTTAGTAGACGGGAGTCTCAGAAGCTAAAGGAGAAGATGTTTTAAGGAAATAGGCATGTTTAGTATTGACAAAAGTGCAAGAGAAGAATATGTGAATTGATATCTGCTAGTTTTAACAATATGAATGAAGAATCGGTGGTTTAGGATGGGCTAAATAGTGAATCTGAAGATGTTTTATTTTGAAGAATCCATATTACATGAAATTTTCTGGATACACCTGACTTTCAAGTTACCTTTTTTTTTTTTTTTAAAGATTTATTTATGTATTTATACAAGCACTGGGTACAGTCAGAAGCGCAGGAGGGTGAGAGAATTCACCAGGGCCAGAGCGGAGAGCAGAACAGGCAGATGGATGAAGTACACTGCTGAGGGGAGCAGCGGGCTGCAGGAGAGGTCTGCGCGCCATGTGGGACCCTCACCCAGTGGCCGGGGATCGAACAGGTGCTGCAGAGGCTGCGGACAGCTTCACAGCCCAGCGCTCAACCGCTGCGCCACTGTGGAGGCCCTCAAGTTACCTTTTAAGAACCTATGTATGTGTGCCTTTTTCTTAGCTGCTTCACTGCTTCTGAGGCCTTAGGTCTTATATTCCCAATTGCTTATAAATCCTCTAAGCCTGGGGTGAGTTGATGATGGGGTTGTATACTATTCCCCCAGTATCTCCCTTCCTTCTGGGTGGATGAGATGACATTAATGCTACTGCAGATGTGCAGTGGAAGCTATAAAGAAATCTTTGTACACAGTTAGTTTAACACCCATGGCCAGACACAACAGCTCCTGTAGCGTCAAGGCTTCATCAGTTCTATTCACAGTACTATTGTGATTTCCCGGTCACTATTTAATTACAATGAATTTTTTTTTAAAAAGCTATTTTTCAGATTTCTCTCTTTTGGGAGAGGAAATCTTTTATACTCAGAACATCCAATGCAGAGCTGGAGAAACTTTTTTTGTGTTAAGGTTATAGTGTGTTCAGGAAGTAGGTATCACGGAAACCTACCCTCCTGGGCTTACCCCGCCAAAACCATTTCCTTTGAGAAGCAAAGGAGTCAAAGTGCCAGAGCCAAATTTAGTCTTCCTTCACTTCCTCTCTTACTCTGTTTACCCTAAATACCATGAGATATTTTGCTTTCTTCTTTTTAAGAGTGTAGCTGTGGTGAAGCTGGTCATTCAAAAAGTTGTTAAGCTATGTTGGGTATGTTCAGATTCTAAGATTTTATTTAAATACAGTAATCCAATCTATTATAGGGATGTGAATTAGAGAGTAAATCTGGTCTCCAGGAGCTAATTGTTAAGTGTACAAAGTCCCTCTGTTTATTATTCTGTTCCTGCTAATCTTAATTGTCACCTTAGTGAGAGCAGGCTCATTTTTCTGATTCATTTGAGAAGAAAAGTGGCTGTTCACAAATGAGTATATTTATTTTTTCCATGGAATTTTTTTCAGTAATTGCACCCATTGTTATATTTTTAAGTGTGCTATTTTGTTTTGCAAGTTATTTTGAAAGTTGACATTTTATCTTTGCCTGCTTACTTATCAACTGTCAACTAAATTTGGGATGTGAGAGGATTGTTTTACTCTTCCCTGTAATAAGCGCTATGTACCACTAGGCAGAAGTAAAGAGTCTCAGTGGCCTAAGAGGAAATCTTGTGAATATTAAAAGGCCAGAGTCGTCCTTTTCTGTATTAAAAATAATATTTTCTTAGGAAAAACTGCTAGCAAATTCATTATGTTAACAGTATAAATGATTTTAAGCAAGAGTCTCAGCGTTAAGCTAGTAACTTCCCATTCTTGTGTTAGCTGAATCTTTTCATTGTTGATGTAAACTTCAGACCTTTTATATGAGTTTAGAAAAGTGCATTTCTTTCCTTTAGACACATCTTGAGTTTACCATGTTTTCAAATTCCTGTCTGCTACACTGTTGGCGTTATAATCTGTATGTTCCTATCTTTCATCTCTCTCTCTAATATTAGTATTTAAGTGCAAATACCCATCCTGTCCAACATTGCTCAGAGTCTCTCTATTCAGGAACTTTGTGTTTTGTTTTATATTTTTTATTTTTTAAAATAGTCTCCCTTTCTTCCTTTTTAAATGTTTTATAGCTTAAAAAAGAGGAGAGTTAACATTTTCAGAGAATTTTCACTGATTATATGATCATGAAAAAAATTTTTTAAAAGTAACTGCTAATTTAAAATTAGTAAATGGAAGGGTTTTAATAAATAAGTCTTTACTTATAGAATTCAAAGTAGGGTTTATTGTATCTTCATTTTTTGATACATGTATGTTATGTTCAGAGAAACTATTTTTGGAATTTCCTTTGGATAGAGTGTGGATGACCAATCTTACTTTGCTTTGCTCAGTGACAATCTAAATATTTAAACTTAGGCTTTATAATCTTTTCACATTTAGGTCATATGAATTCTGAATACTCAGATGGGTATGTTCTAGAGATTAAAGGTTGAAGACCTTTTTTCTGTCTGACCTTAATGTATTATAGACCTCTTCTACCAATTACCTTGGAAGCATCTGTGAGTGTTATAATTTGGAATTGAATCTTGAAAACTGTTACACATATTTAGAAATGTCTTAAATATAGTTAAATTTAGTAAACTCAATTTGTTTTGAAGTAAAATATTAATTTTGAGAAAGTGCCTATGAATTCCTGTATTTTCTGAATTCTGGTAGTTATTTATAAGCTATACTTACTTTTCATAACTGTCATGTAACACTTATTTAGGAGGTTAAGTCTAAATTGAATTGCATTGCAATAAACTTTGGTTTAGTTTCAGTTAATGCAATATAGTACAAGTAGATGAAAATATTATACTGTATAATCCCATTGTCTTGATAGAAAATTATCTTGGTACTTTGATTGGGTAAGAACAGTTTACAAGATACCAAAAGAAATTGTAGGTAAAACAAAGTAGACCTTAGCAGTGTATGAAATAGAAGTCTGACAACTTTCAAAGCTTAATTAACTCTTTGAAACCATTATACTCCATTTCCATGATATTCTAAAATACTGAAGCAAACATGTATTTCTTTGTATTCTAATAAGTTATTAAAGTTAGCAGTCTTTCGAGTACTTATTTTAGACTAAATGATCTGACACAAGGGAGTCTAGCTAAATGCTTATTAAGGTCATATTTTAGGAGAAGCATAGTAGAAGGCTTGAGCCCTAATACTGTATTTCAGAAGCATGGGTCTACCACTTACTTTATATGCAATCCAGAATAATTTACTTATGCACTAGTCACATTTTTCTCCCATATGAAAAAAAAAAAGATAATGAATGCACCTATAAGGTAGAGATTATATCTGTTTTATTCACTACTGTATTCACTGTACTGGGTACTTAGCAGTCACTCAACAATGAATTAATAAATGGATGCCTGCACTTCATAGCTATTGTTAATATTCAATTAAAAATAAATAAATATAAATGAATGAAAATATATATGTGGCGCTCATATATATAATTGCTCAACTAATGTGAGTTATATTATGATTCTTTCAAGTCAACTATAAGGATAAATAGTTAAAATAATCCATAATTTTGGAAAGATATGCCATTGTGAAATGTATGTAAAAGAGCAAGGAGGCTTAGCAATTTAATTTGGTTGCTTTATTTTGTTGAATATAATTTGAAGTCATGTTTATGAACCATCTAAAGCAGTCAAGTTTGGTTCTAAGATAAAATTTCCTTCTCCAAATCAAACACCCAAAGACTTAAAAAGTCTACAAGATAATTTTATATGTGATATTTGTAAGTTTTCTGGCTTTCAGACTAATATGAAAAATTTAACTTTCATTCAGTTTCTAAGGTTTGTCTGAACTACACAGATCAAGTAATAGTGCTTTTCGGAAAGGAAATGAAGTGGCTTTAAGAGAAACTTGAAGAATAATCCTCAGACAGCTCTTGATGCAGCTGTTCTATCATGTGTAACAAACATCTGAATATACTTCCTGAATGTGCTCATTATTTGATGGTTGCATGTCACACAAGAACATAGCTTACATGAATGCTCCCCGGGAATTATGACTCACAGATATATTTATAACTTTTTGATATTTATTCAATTGAAATATAAAGAATAGGTTTCAGATTGGGATTAATTTGCAGAAAGCAATGACATTACACCTTCTTATATCTCAGATGGCAGAAATCATTGTTGTCCTTTATGAAGTCATCCAACCCAACCAAGAGCAATAAATTTCAAGGGAAAGCATGCCAGTTCTTTATTTTGAGCAGAAGTTTGTTGAGGACATAACTACCTCATACCAGTGGTACAGCTCAGATAAGTGTCATTCATTCAACAACCTTGAACAAATGATATACTTTCAAATTTAATCTTGTTGAAATTATCATCTAGGAATAATTCTCTTCTCTCTGAGAATCCTATCCCTTTTATCAGGCTCATGAGTGACCTGGGGACTCTGATGGAGCAGTGATAGCAACTGAACCAGCCTTGCCAAACTTGGAGAGGGAGATGTCACTAGCTATTGCAAAGCTTTGTGCTAGGGCATGGGAAAAAAAAAAAAAAAACACAAAACTGTAAACTTCTTTCAACCCTCAGCTATCTCGTAGGTAAATTACAATGGCTACACAATCCTATTTGCATTTTGACCACTTCCTCTTATATAGTTTCCGAGGTTTCCTGTTGTTTTTAGCATGACACCAAAATCTATCACATTACCTACAGTGCAATTTTTTTAGGTTCTGGAGTCCACCTGCTCTTCAGATTCAGTCCATATTGCCAGAAATCTGCCTTGCCATCTATGTTGTAGACAGGGGCCAATCCATTTGTCATGCTCTTTCACACAATAGTGGCTCTACCTCTGTCTTTTCTCTTCCCGCTGCTGACATTCTTATTTCACATCTGAGAAAGAAGTGTGTGTTCCTCTGAGAAACCTCATGACATCTCTTAATTATCTGTTTCACTGATTAAACTGTAAAGACTATTACAGCAAGATTGTTTGCTTTAAGTCATCCCTTTATCTTCAGTGCCTAACACTATGCCTGACATATAGTAGGCACTCGGTAAATGTTGGTTCAGAAAATAGTGGGGTAAATGAATGAATGAATAACCCTATATACATGAGCTAAGCTATGTCCCATGAAAGAAGTCCTGAAAAAAAAAAAAAAACCTACAGAAATTCAGAGCCATAATGACTGCATTTAGAATACATGAAGGTGATGGATGCTATTGCCTTCTGTGAAGAGGGTAGCGGCTGAAAGTCATGCTGTATCCTTTTGGATGATGCAAAATTTGAGTGTCTGTAATTACTAAGTGTCTATCCTATGTAGGGTGCTTTCTGAAGCATGCCCTTGAATCACACAGATAAGAATATAAGCACCATCATTGCATAAGGTTCTGGTACTGATTCTATTAGGCCCACAGGCTATCTTGAAATTCTCATTCAAATCCCTAAAGATTATATACGTTTTTGTTAGGAAAAACTCTCTAAATGGCTTCAATTTTATTTGAGGAGCATGGGGCTTTGAAGATACAGGACAGTTTGTAATGGTCCAGAGAGGCTACCATTAGTAGCATTCGGTGTTGACAGGGTGGAAAGCGTTAATGCTGCAGTAAGTCATCGCATCTTTGAACCACTTAAATTCATCTTGCTAATGACAGTCTGCCATTCTCAGCCTGCAAAAGTCCCCAGTGCCTTCTAGGAGATGAATACCCCACACGTCAAGGAGCTCTAGAACTGCTGTGGTGGGAGTGGGTGGCTGTCCATGACCCCTATTGTCCTGAGACTCAGACTTCTGTTCCAATCTCAAGCAGAACTTCTGATAGGCCTGATCTTCTGAAACCTGCCAAAATCTTATTCACTGTACTTTCACTCAGTCTCCTTTTATTGACTAGGCAGATGTTCTTTTCTCATTGTCTCTCCATAAATGTATTGGGGTATCACATCCCCCCCATGCTCCACCAGTGAGGTCAACCCCACAGTGGTTGTGACTCCTTTGCTGCTGGTGAAGACCTTTCTGGAGAGGGAGTGAGCACTTTAGGCTCCGTGCCAGAAGTGGCTGGCTTCCTCCATAAACCCGTGGTTGTTGGGATGTTTTCTGCAGGGCAGATCTCTTCTTCTTTAATCACTCGTCATAATGAAGTTTTTGTCATATTAAAGGGGAAAGAAGAGAAGCAATTGAGAATAGTTTGAGAGGATGACTGTGCCGTCCCTCAGGTCCAGCGACAAGAGGACTACAATGGGTAGCTTTCAGAACTACATATGGTCTTCCTTCCGAGGGAGTTGATTAAGCGACTCCGGATGAAATTGAAATCCTGTGATTTGACCTTTGTCTGGCCTGGGAGGGCTGCAATTCGCATAACAATTTCCTTTTGTTCTTTGTTTGGAGTTATTAATCCAACATGAGCCTTGAATTAATCAGGGGTAGTGCGTAGCTACATTTCTAATTCACAGCTCCGCTGCTTGTGTCTTTTTTAATTAAGGCCGAATGATAGCAGGCCTTCGCCCTGATTGCCACACTTGCTAACCACACATTGAGGGATGAAGAGGCTAAACAGGCAGAATGAGATTACTTCAAGGTTTCACTTAATTGTTTTCTTCCTTTAAGTAAAGAGCAGTGACTGAACATTGTTAATTCCAGGCTGGGAGAGCTCCTTTTATATGTGTTACTCATCTTGACTCTGGGATAGGGTGGCGGGAAATCCAGATCCCTGCTAGTACCCTCAGGTATAGTGACCCATGGGCTCACCCATGGCACTCTTTCTTTGATTGATTTAAGCCACATGGCACATCTTGATGGGGATGTCAGTGGTGGGGTCCAAGTTGGAGAACTCTGACCCAAGTCACCTGTATATAGGTTAGGGTTGGTACCTGTGAGGCACTGAGGACTATTCAACACTGATTAGTCAAAACTCTGTAAAACATGTTAGAAATTCACTGTAATGTAGCTTCTGTTATTCAGGAATTCCATATCACATGGTTCTGTCTTCTATTTTGTTCAAAGAGATTTAATTACTGGAAGGACCTAATTATAGTTCAGCTTCACTAAACAGGCTTTGCCACACAGTGTGGAACCCAGGATGCATCCGTGTGGGGTTTTAGTAATAACTTTTTTCCCTTTGGTAAAAGTTATTAATTGCCTCCATTCCTTCAACTGCTTCTGGTATTTTAGAAGGAAAATGTAAGTTAAAGATAGAGATCAAGTGATGGTAAGTAAAATTGAACTCCAATTTTCCGAGTGCTTATGCCTATCCCTGACAGAACATGGCTTCTTAGAGTAGCAGATCAGCTCTGAGACCCTGGGTACATTTAGTTAACCACAGTTGCAGTGAACTTGTTAGGATCTTTGTGAAACTCCATAGGTAACTTTTTCCTCCCTCCAAGTGTCTGACTAACCTAAAATTGGACTCTGATCACAGAGTTGAGGCTTGGACAAAGATGCTGAGCTGCTTATTTGGTTGGTGTATGACCCTTTGTTTTCTGAGACGTGGTTTTAGAATAAACAAACAAACAACAGGAGCTGGAGCCACACTATATCATTTCATCTTTAAAACTATATTTCTATACACATTCCATTTCAAATCCCAAACTTGGTCATTTATTTCTCTAATCTCAGGTTCGTCTGTCTATGGAAACGAAAGGCTTTCATTGAGTAGAGATGTCTATGTATTTTTCTGTTGAATTAAAGACTGGGAAACATGTTGATTTAAATGCATTATTCTATTTGGCCTCCTCTGTGGGTTATAGTTAACATTGCATTGTATTTGCTAATTTTTGAATGAAGATTATATGTGAAGAGGAATGCTTTCCAGGGTAAAATTCTATTTGCGGAGAAAAGGGCCCTGAATTAGGATTTGGAAAGTTAAGTGAGATTCAAGCTCTGCTCTTAACTTGCTCTGTGAACTTAAATTTTAGGGTCTCATTACACTTTTGGGGAAATAAGCAGAAATTTCCTTCTAGGTCTGGATTTCTATAATTCTAATAGTTCTAAAACGGAGTCAACTTAAACAGTATCAAGGTTGGGGGTCACTGTCTGTGGGGTTCACAGGGTCCTGCAACAATGGAGTTTACTGGCAAACGGGAGATTGAGAAAAGGAAAGAGTTTCTAAGACCACGAGTGAATCACTGTCTCATCCCAGATAGTATCTGCAGTGTCCAGTGCCTCAAACAAAGGCTGCTGGTGCAAGATGACACTTTTCCTAGAGGAGAGCCTGGAGCTGGTGGCAAGCTGTCATGCAGTGGACCAAGAGTCCATTCACCACCACCCAGCGGGAGGTGCAGTGCTGGGAGGTGGCACCACAGCAGCCAGCAACACCTAATGCAATGCCAGACCTGACACTGCCAGAGACCACAGCACCAGGAGGCAGTGCGGAGGATCAGAAGGGGCTGGCAGCTCTCAGCACCAGCGGCCACAGGTTAGAGGTAGCCACTGGCCCATAGCCTAGGCACACGCATTCCAGCCCTTTGAGGCACCTGACCAGGCCACAGGCACAGGCTGATGGTGCCCTCAACAGGTCACCTCGGAGGCAGTCCAGAGGAGAAGCAGCGGTTAGGCTGCAGTTGGAAGCCAGGATCAGATGCGGCAGTCTGGGAGATCTCAAGATCAGTGAATTCTTTACGATGAGTTCTTCCCAAAGGTCTGGAGTCTTCCAGAAGTCTGACTACGAAGGCCTGATCCGCCCTGCAAACTCATTGGCCCTTTTGCAGGTCTGCTGTCCAATTGGTGCCGGTCACGGTCCAATCAGCTCGCGCAATTTTTCAATTCCGGTGCAAAATCAAGAAGGAAACCTGGGCCTGCTGGTGCAGAAGTGACCTCGGGGAGGGCAGGGCGGGCTGGCCGATGCACCTGGGGAGTCGCTGCCTGGTCCCACGTTGGTCCCTGGGCCTGCCAGTGCCACCGAGGCTGCAGCGGCCCTCAGGCTGCATGTGGTGCTCAGACCCATTAACGCCCGGCTAGCATCAGCCTGGAGGCGCCTATTTCAGTTTCATCATGATGGAGACACCAAGCCTGACTTACCAGGTATGTTGAATATTGGGGTTTTTTCCGCTCTAGAATAATTTCAGCTCTTTATTGATCAATCTGTCAAAAATACAAGTTACATTTCTAAGTTAATGATAAAAAAAAAAACGCGTCAAGGACAAATGTATTTTTGTTAGTATTTTTAAATCTAATTTTCATTTTTAGAATAATGGGCTGTGGAAGTCACCCGCGAGGTGGGGTTGAAAGGGAGAAGCTGGCAGAGGGTGATAGGGTGGTAGTGCAAGGGAGATGGGGTATGAAGGACGGATTGAGGAGCAGGAGGATGATTTGAACATGCTTTTACGTACTAACAAAGGAGAATGGATTGGTAGAACAAAAGATAGCAGATAGCTTAAGGATCCGGGTAAGCTGCTAAAGCAAGATCCTAAGGGGAAATGAGGACAATGGATCTCAAGAGAGACTCCCCCCCCCCCCCCCCCCCCCCCGCTCCTGAGCAGAAACTGGGGGGGGGGGGGTAGCTGCAGAAAGTGATATGCGTGTGGGTAGGCCGGTGGTTCAGACTTCTGGAAAGTGATGGGGGTGGTGTATTAAAGAGAGAGGTAAGGGTTTAGAACAGCTATCCAAGGGAATGAGAGGAGGTGAGCAAGGAGAATGGAAAGGATTCTTCAGCAGGGTTAGACCACAGGCGGTGATTGTGCTGTGGCACCATGTTCTCCCGTTCAGCGGGCCCAGGTGAAGCAGTTGATTCAGAAAGGACACACCTGGAGGAAGCGTGCACAGGGAGGAAGAGGAGTGGGTATGCCATGGTGCAGTGATCTTATTAGTTCCTGGAACAATTGTAAAGAGCAAAACAAAACTACTGACAACGTAAAGGGATAGAGACAGAGGCTACAGGAAATGAAAGACTTGAACCCTAGCATTCTTCCCTCTACACCTTGTCTTTTTATTTTTTATTTCTTTTTAAAAGATTTATTTATTTATACAAGAACCGGGGTACAGGCCTGCCTGATGATGCGGGGGTGGGTGAGAGGACTCACCAGAGACAGAGCAGGCAGTAGAACAGGCAGACTGACTGAAATACACTGCTGAGGGGAGCAGCGGGCAACACAGGAGAGGTCTGCTGCGCCATGTGGGATTCTCCCTGGCTGGCTGGGATGGAACCTGCACTGCAGAGGCTGCCGACAGCTTCACAGTGCGGCACTCAACAGCCTATGCCATCAGAGAGGCCCTTACTGTCATTTTATAGCTCAGCAGATCCTCTTCATTTATTACCTCCCCCCAAAATATTATATTGAGTCACTCAATGAAATACATGGGTGGGAACAGTTCTTGTATTACATAACACTTAAAAAGTAAACCTTGTTTGGTGAGTAGATGTCAATTTACGGTAAATGTCAAATCCATGGAAAATCTAGAAAGCAGAAACGTAGCTATTTATGACCACCAATCCTTGGCTTTCAGCACTGTGTCACAGCCTTTTGCTCTCGTTTTTCTCTGGCTGAGATTCAAAGTAAATTTTTTTTTAAACTTTGGAAAAGGTTGATAGCCCAATGCAAGTCAAGATATTACCGCCACATTTCCAAAACAAAGGATGCCAAACTCTTTGGGGTTGTGTTACACCCTGATGGTCCTCCTTTTTTTATTTTTTTTTTTGCATTTCTGCAAGTGGTTTACCAAATACAACAATTTTCCCCCCAAAGTCATTAGAGCCCATTTGGCACCTTCTCTAATCTGTCCTACTTGTTACCTTTTAATTACTCTGTGAGGAGATCTAGTTGTGTTGGTGCTGCTGAAGACCAAATGACCAAGGGGTTAATGCTTTTTCTGTTCCTGGCCAATTGGTTTTTAGTCAGTAGTTATTTATGGGGAAGTCCAGGGGCCATTAGTTTTCAAGTATGTGCAGCTGTACTCTTCACAATTACTAGTCCATACACAAATGTGGACTGACTTTTTGTGTACGGTTGTTTTTTCCCCCTGATTGGTTAGACAATCTGTTGCCATTTATGAATGATTCTTGTTGATGCAAAACATGGCATTGCATTCTATTTTATGATTTGGATTCCATGTTTCATAGGATGCTGTCATCTTGATTCAGACAAGGCACAGGGGTACACACCTCCTGTCACTAGTGACAAATTGCTCCCATGTAGCAAAATGTCAAATCTCACCCACCGCATGTTAGCTGTACCACGCTCCATAAATTGGCATAGGTGCTGATGATCCTCATTGTGAAATCAGTGACTGGTTGGCCTTGGCCTTTTTTGCCCTTGCTCTGTTCTTTTGGACATAAGGTAGAGATTACTATTAATGGTTCTTTCAGTTCCTAGGAGCTCCTCCTTCTGTGCTGCCTTACTGTGATTTCTTTTTTTTTTTTCTGCACTCATTGAATGGTGGTCTTTGATGTCACACAAGAGAATACTGTTGGCTAACAGTCTGGAGGCTGCCTCATTTGAGCTAACCACCACATGAAAACAAATGTGATCCATCATATTTCATTAACTAGCTGTCCTCCTTTTGGGTGCCCTTTTTTGATGTCAGAGTGCATCCTGACAGGAATCAAAAAGATATGTGTGATTAAGAACAGTAATAATGCTTATTGCATTGTATTGTAAATTACCTTCCTGGGCCCTGCTACTTTATCAGCCCCACTGGCATTGGCTCCCGAACATTTTTGACTACTCAGTATATACAGTGTATTAGCGCAATGGAGATCATTATGTGGCCTGTATTTGAGTCATTTTTATTTAAGATGCCAAACAATAAGCTGTTGATTGGGGGAACAAGAGGCGAACAATAATGTTCTGTGTTACATAATACACCACCATTTTCCAGCTTTGCTTTAGAAGGGCCCTCTTTATTGTTTTTGTATAAAAATGGTTCTTAGGAGGAGGAATATTTTGCTGAGGTATGTCATTATTTTGCAAATTTCTATTATCTCATCATGTTGTCTTCATTGTAAATTGCAGCTAATTAGGAACCTAGTTAGAGCCCCAGCTTTGAGGCTGGCTTTTTTGTGAAAAGAGCCCACCGATTACCGCACTACAAGAGAGGAAGGGAGAGAAAAAGGAGATTAATCTGGTTACCTAGGCGACACTCGCTTCCATCTGCGAGGAACAATACATTTTTGTTTCCTTGGCTCAGTTCAGATCTGTTTTGTTTAGAGGAAAAGAGAGAGTGAGAGTGAGAGTGAGAGAGAGAGAGAGAGAGAGAGAGAGAGAGAAGGGAACCTAACTCCACAACAATGCTGAATTCTGTCTGGCCCAGGCTTTCAGACTTGATTCCTCTGCAAGTTAGGGGTCTCAGGGGAGTGAGAAGATGAAAGAGATAAACTCCAAAGTTGTCAAAGGTCGTGACCTTGCCACACAAAGACAGTTTTACCTCTAAATCCCCTTCTCCCAAAAAGCACTTAATGAAATAATAAACTGTGCTTCTCAACACACTGTAGTCTGTCCTAAGAGCAAGGCCTCCACGTTGTGGATTTAAGGAGTCATTTTAAATTTCATACTAAATAATCAGTGACTCTAAGAAGCTACTTATGCATCTAATTGTCCTCTAGGCAAGTTAACGTTGACTTTTCTACTTTTTTTCCCAAGTGGCTCACCCCAAATACCATTTTATTGTGGTGACACAT